>NC_057802.1:274578165-275193325 GCF_018294505.1 Triticum aestivum | reverse complement strand
GACCCGGTCGCCCTCGCCGCCCCTCGCCCGACCCGCCGGAAGACCCGCCGGAGCTGCCCGCCGAGGTAGCTGAACGCCGCCGCCGTGCCCGGTTTCTAAAAAAATGCCCCGGTTTAAAAAAAACCCTAGTTTTTTTATAGATCGGTTTATTTTTTCGGTTTTATTACTTAGTGAACGTTCACCGATCCGTTCGTTTTAATGAACGCGTTCGTCGGTTTGACGCTGTTAACGAACATCCGTTCGTTTAACTGTTCGTCAGCTTTCTTTTTCGTCGGATTTTCCGCGATTATTCCCGATCGCGACTTCTGATCAGATTTTCGTTCTGGTTTAACTTTTCGCTAGTTTATCGGAATCAGGCGGTTCAAGCGCCTAGAGTTTCATCTCAAAATTGTCTTTCCGTTTAACCTACTCAACCAAGTTTTTGCTACTGTAAAATTTGACTTAGATCCAGATTAGTAAACGAAGCTTGTTTCTTTCGCCGTTTGAACTTCGTTGCTTCGTTTGAGTTGAATCTTTTTGCAAACCGGAGTTCTTACGTTGAACTTTCTGGTTAGATCTTTGTTTGAGTTTTACTTATGCATTAGATGAGTACTTATTGTTTGCTTGTTTGTTTGCGATAGAGTACCCGGAGTGCGCCGCTTGCTACTTCGAATCTCTAGGTTTCACGGACCATCAGCAAGGCAAGTAACACTTTGATCATACCTCTTTTACTACCCAGTTTTATTGCATTAGATCAACCCTCAAACATTGCATGGTTAGGATCTAATTAACTTGTGGGTATTGGGAAGTAGTTGAGGTAGTACCTATTGCCCTATTTATTGTCAAACCCTTGGGAGTTACTTCTACGTTTGCTTATATCGCTATGCTATGCTAGTAGACGTGGATTGGGTTTGAGAGGTATTCACGACAGATGTGAGATTGTTAATTAATGGTTTACTTAAGGTGGCAACTAAAACTCACATCTGGGTGGATTGAGGCACCTGGAGAACCCAGTGCTGCCTGTATTTTTGGATATCCCGGAGTACCCGTGTAATCATCCTATGGACCGCCACCCAGGCTCAAAGGGATCATGAGATTATTCATGCTAGAAACTTCTGTGTGCAGCCACAAGCTATTATGGGCTCTAGCATAGTTGAGTAGGTCACGTGAGCTCTTGAAGAGGTAGACTAGCAGATGTAGGGGATGTAGGTGGTACGGTCTACCTGGAGTAGAGAGTTAACGCTTCTGAAAGACTGTGTCTCGGTCATCCGTTTCTCAAACACCATGAAGTGCGAGAATCCCAACGGAGGAGATCGAGTCTTGTGGGGAAAAGTGCACAAACCTCTGCAGAGTGTATAAACTAATCATGGTTAGCCGTGTCCCCGGTTATGGACATCTTGAGTATCTTGTACCTGGATTATCATGTGAATCTCATCATGTTACTTTAATTAATTTTTTTGGGTTTAATGATGTTACTTAATATGGATTGAGTTGGAGGTACCTTCTCAATGTTTAACAACCACCATGATAGTTAAATAAAATTTATTCCTTTGAAGTAGGGAAAAACTGGCTTTTCGCAAAACTGTAACCATAGAGCTTTCTACCAGCCATATATGCATGTAGTATATTATTATTCTGTTCATTACTCTCTATGTGTTACATTGCCAGCATATTCCATGTGCTGACCCGTTTTCGGGCTACAACGTTTCATGTTGCAGACTTTTCAGACGACGAGTAAGGTGCCTTAGGTCGTGGTCTTATACTCAGTGATGCCGTTGGAGTTGATGGACTCACTTATCTTCCAAGCCTTCCGCTGTTATCGTATTAGATGGCCTTAAGCCATATTTATCATACTTATTCTCCTTTGAGTTATTCGTTGTAATAAGTGTGTGATTGCTACTCTGTTATAAATCCTCCATTTGTATTGTGCGTGTCAGCATTACTGATCCAGGGATGACACTGGTGCACAGCAGCACAGACTGTTTGAGGTCTGGTCGCTACACGATGGCTCCACGACTAAGTCCTTCCACAAGGGCATCTGCCGTGACTATTCCACGACAGAATTGAAAAAAAATTAAAGGCTTTTGCAGGCCACCAAGCCAAAGTTTCTTCTTCAGTGAAACTAGCCTGATGGCCACTGAAAGGTACGCGCTTTCCGTGAGCCGGATCTCACATGACCCAATCGACATTTTAACCCAGATAAGCCCAGGTCTTATTTAAAGATAGACTTATCAGGAGTACGCGGGGTCGGAGTAGCATCGTGCATCGTAGGCCGATTTATCCAAGTTTCAAGGAAGGCGGCTTATGAGCCTAAATCTATCCCGACTATCTGTAAGCCGTGCTCTCACATGACAAACCGGCGTTTTAACCTTAACAAGCTCAATATCTTTGGTGAATACACCATAAAAGATTGATTGTTAAGAGTTCTGCGGGTCAATCAGGATTACCTGATGAAGAAGCAGCTGGTATACAGGTAGGATGACCTGGAAAGGTTATGTCCTCTTTGGTGAATACACCTATGTTTGAACAAGATAACCTGGTCAAGAGGGTAGTAATGCTATGTTCTCTTTGGTGAATACACCTATGTTTGAACAGGAAGCCCCCAAGTGACATATTTATGAGTTGTGCTTGTCGGGTACCTATGTTTGAGCTGTGCTGTGCATCCAACTCTCTTTGGTCCCTGTAATTTGGGCGTCAAGCCTCTTTAGTGAACATGTAAGATGATGATAAAGACTCTGCTTCGAAGAAGTGAAATGACAGAGGCCCTGAATTATCAGGGATGCCAGCTTTATTATACTGTTTATAATATATACATCATCAAACTATGTACATCATGAGAGCCGGTGGCTCAAGTATAGTAGGGCCGAAGATGAGCAATATTCCACGGCCGACGGGTCTCCTCCTCCGATGTGCGTGAGTCCTTGTGGTCTCGAACACCAATAAGATAGTATGACCCATTATGTAGATTCTTGCTGACCAAAAAAGGTCCTTCCCAAGGCGGCGACAGTTTATGCATATCAGTTTGATCCTGGATAAGCCGGAGCACCAAGTCGCCTTCTTGAAAGGTTCTGGCTTGACCCGGCAGCTGTGATAACGACGTAGGTCTTGTTGATAAATCGCTGAACGAGCCGCTGCGAGGTCACGCTCCTCATCCAACAGGTCAAGTGCATCCTGACGTGCCCTTTCATTATCAACTTCAACATAAGCCGCCACACGGGGCGAATCGTGACGGATGTCACTAGGGAGAACCGCCTCTACTCCATAAACCATGAAGAAAGGTGTGTAACCCGTGGATCTGTTGGGGGTTATATTGATACTCCATAACACTGAGCGTAACTCCTCCACCCAACAACCTGGCATTCTTTGCAAAGGAACCATAAGCCGGGGCTTGATGCCTCGCAGAATCTCTTGATTAGCTCATTCCGCTTGACCATTGGACTAGGGGTGAGCCACGGAGGAGACATCAAGTCGAATATGCTGTCGTTGACAAAATTCTTTCATAGCACCCTTAGACAAATTAGTGCCATTATCCGTTATAATGCTGTGGGGAAAGCCAAAACGGAAAATCACCTTCTTGATGAATTGAACCGCCATTGCTGCATCACACTGACTAACCGGCTCTGCTTCAACCCACTTAGTAAACTTGTCAACTGCCACCAAAAGGTGGGTCTTCTTAATCTTAGACCTCTTGAAAGGCCCAATCATATCAAGTCCCCAGGTCGCAAACGGCCAAGTAATTGGAATCATCCTCAACTCTTGATCCGGCACATGAGCTCGTCGTGAAAACTTCTGACAACCATCACATTTGCTGACCAAATCCTCAGCATCAGCATGAGCTGTCAACCAATAAAACCCATGACGAAAAGCCTTGGCTACGAGAGATTTAGAGCCGGCATGATGACCACAATCTCCTTCGTGAATCTCTCGCAGAATCTCACAACCTTCTTCAGGAGAGACGCAACGCTGAAACACCCCTGTGACACTGCGATAGTGCAACTCCCCATTGACAATCGTCATTGACTTAGACTGCCGGGTTATCTGCCTAGCCAAATCTCATCCTCAGGCAACTTGCCCCGGGTCATGTAAGCCAGATACGGAACTGTCCAATCAGGAATGCCATGAAGAGCCGCCACCAATTGTACTTCTGGGTCAGGAATAGCGAGATCCTCCTCTATAGGTAATTTGACAGAAGGGTTCAGCAGAATATCCAGGAACGTGTTAGGTGGCACCGTCTTACGCTGAGACCCTAACCGGCTTAAAGTGTCAGCTGCCTCATTCTTCCTGCGATCAATATGCTCAACTTGGTAACCCTTGAAATGACCGGCAACAGCATCAACCTCTCGACAATAAGCCGCCATGAGTGGATCTTTGGAATCCCAAGCGCCAGAAAACTGCTGAGCTACCAGATCTTAGTCGCCGAAGCACCTCACCTGGCTTAAGTTCATCTCGTTAGCCATCTGAAGACCGTGGAGCAAGGCCTCATACTCAGCTGCATTGTTAGTACAAGGGAACATTAACCGGAGAACATAAGAAAATTTATCACCTCGTGGGGAAGTTAAGACAACTCCAGCCCTCGAGCCTTCCAACTGTCTGGATCCATCAAAGTGAATAGTCTAATATGTGTTATCCGGCCTTTCCTCGGGCGTCTGCAACTCTGTCCAGTCATTGATGAAATCCACGAGTGCTTGCGACTTGATGGCCGTATGAGGCACATACTTTAAACCATGAGGTCCAAGCTCAATGGCCCACTTGGCTACCCGACCTGTGGCTTCTCTATTTTGGATGATATCCCCCAAAAGAGCAGAACTAACCACACTAATGGGATGACCCAGAAAATACTGCTTGAGTTTTCGACTTGCCATGAAAACCCCATACACAAGCTTCTTCCAGTGCGGATACCTACCTCGCTGATGTAGTAAACCGGCCGTTGAACCGGATATTCCTTTCCTGTTTCCTTCCTCTCCACCACAATAGCAACGCTAACAGCTTGGCTATTGGCAGCCACATATAACAACAAAGGCTCTTTATCAATGGGAGTAGCAAGAACAGGCGGCTCAGCCAACTATCTCTTCAGATCCTCAAACGCTTGATTAGCAGCATCACTCCAAACAAAATGATCTGTCTTCTTCATCATCTGGTAAAGAGGGATAGCCTTCTCACCTAACCGGCTAATGAACCGGCTTAAGGCTGCAATACGACCCGCCAAACGCTGAACATCATTGATGCATGCGGGCTTAGCCAAGGAAGTAATAGCCTTGATCTTCTCCGGGTTAGCTTCAATGCCTCTATTAGAATCCAGAAAACCCAAAAGCTTACCCGCCGGTACACCAAAAACACACTTGGCCGGGTTAAGCATCATTTTATAAACCCGGAGATTGTCAAACGTCTCCTTCAAATCATCAATCAGGGTCTCCTTTTTCCAGGATTTCACCACAATGTCATCTACGAAAGCATGAACATTACGCCCGATTTGATTGTGAAGGCAATTCTGCACACACCGCTGGTAAGTTGCCTTGGCACTCTTGAGCCCGAAAGGCATAGACACATAGCAGAAGGCTCCAAACGGAGTAACGAAAGCTGTCTTCTCCTGGTCCTTAACTGCCATCTTGATCTGATGATAACCAGAATAAGCATCCAAAAAACTCAAACGCTCACAACCCGCCGTAGCATCTATGATTTGATCAATACGAGGGAGAGCAAACAGATCAGCCGGACAAGCCTTGTTTAAGTCCGTGTAGTCCACACACATTCGCCAAGTGCCGTTCTTCTTAAGCACCAACACCGGGTTAGCCAACCACTCATGATGAAAAACTTCAACGATAAACCCGGCCGCCAGGAGCCGGGCCACTTCTTCACCAATGGCCTTCCGCCTCTCCTCGTTAAAACGACGAAGAAATTGCTTGACTGGCTTAAATTTCGGATCAATATTAAGAGTGTGCTCAGCGAGTTCCCTCGGTACACCCGGCATGTCTGAAGGCTTCCATGCAAAGATGTCCCAGTTCTCACGGATGAACTCGATGAGCGCGCTTTCCTATTTCGGATCCAGATTAGCACTGATGCTGAACTGCTTAGATGAGTTGCCAGGAACAAAATCAACCATTTTAGTGTCATCTGCTGACTTAAACTTTAGTAAAGGATCATGCTATGTGGTTGGCTTTTTCAAGGACGTCATGTCCGCCGGGTCAACATTATCCTTCTAAAATTTCAGCTCCTCCGTTGCACAAACAGACTCAGCATAAGCAGCATCGCCTTCTTCACACTCTAAGGCCACCTTGCGACTCCCATGCACTGTGATGGTGCCGTTGTAACCTGGCATCTTAAGCTGCAAGTAAACATAACAAGGTCTCGCCATAAATTTAGCATAAGCCAGCCGCCCAAACAGAGCATGATAAGGGCTCTTGATTTTAACCACTTCGAAGGTTAGGGTCTCAAATCTGGAATCATACTCATCTCCAAAAGTAACCTCCAAAGATATCTTACCCACTGGATATGCCGACTTACCCGGCACCACACCATGAAAAACGGTGTTTGACGGCTTAAGACTTTTGTCGGTCAGTCCCATGCGACGGAAGGTTTCATAGTAAAGTATATTAATGTTGCTGCCTCCATCCATGAGCACCTTAGTAAATTTATAGCCCCCAACCTGAGGCACCACCACTAGAGCCAGGTGACCCAGATTATCAACCCGGGGCGGGTGATCCTCACGACTCCATACAATAGGCTGCTCCGACCACCGCAAGTAACCGACACCGCCGGCTCAATAGCATTTACTGCCCTCTTATGAAGCTTCTGATCCCGCTTACACAAGATAGTAGTGAAGTCATGGTACTGCCCACTATTCAATTGCTTCGGGTTGCTCTAATAACCAAACTGTTGTTGCTGCTGATTCCCCTGATTATTCTGCTGGTTGTAACCACCTTGATTGCCTTGGCCGTGAAAACCGGAATTTAAAACGCCACCTCCATGACCCGGACCATGAGGGCCGGACCCTGAAATGCCATTCGGACCATGGTTGTGTTGGAAAGACTCTCTGAATTGTCTCATAATGCTACAATCCTTCCACAGATGGGTAGAAGGCTTCTCCTGTGTTCCGTGCTTCGGACATGGCTGATTCATTATCGCGTCAAGGTCAAATTTTGTCCCTTGAGCCGGCCTCCTCTTACGACGCTGGTTATAATTCCGTGCACCGGTGTTAGCCACAAAATCATCAGCTTTGCGCTTACTGTTACCACCCTGATTGGCAGGTTGTGCTGCTACCCCCTCATACCGCTACTCTTCTTTCCCTTTCTCGATCTTTCATCCTTAGAGTCGGGGTCCTTGGTACTATCAGAGTCGGCATACTTGACAAGAGCCGCCATGAGCTCCCCCATGTCACTGCAATGACGTTTAAGCCGCCCAAGCTTCTGCTTGAGTGAAAGGAAACGACAATATTTCTGCAACATTAAAACCGCTGAGCCGACGTTGATATTGTCTGAAGAATGTATGATAGCCGAGAACCGGCGCACCCAGCTGGTCATCGACTCGCCCTCAGCTTGAACACAAGAAACCAATCCACGATCGACATAGGCTGTTTGCACGTATCTTTGAAATTTTGGATAAACTGGGCCTTCAGCTCTGCCGACGACCTAGTGGAGTTGGCAGGCAGCCCTATCAACCAGGTACGAGCCGTCCCTTCCAGCAGCATGGTAAAATACTTAGCATATGCAGCCTCACTAACATCCAGCATCTCCATAGCCATCTGATAACTCTCCACCCAGGCCTCCGGGGGCTGACCTGCCGTGTAATTAGGCACCTTACGAGGGCCCTTAAAGTCCTTGCACTACAAAAAAAGACACATCCGTGACATTTTGGGCCGAACGAATTTTTTTCTGTCATACATATGACACTTCTATGATGATAATTGTGACAAAACCCGGTATCATCATAAATGTGGTGGGCTCCTACTTCTATCAAAAAATCATGACAGAAAATGGGCTTTTCATCCTGGGCGGGCCGGAGACGCAGCTGCATGACATTCTTTGGGCCGTCCATGACGGAAAAAACCGGGGTAGAAGCGAGGGGGAGGAAAATTTCGGGGAGTTCCCGGTTACGGTGGGAGGTCGGGGGCCGAGCGATGCGCGTTTCTCTCGTACACGTACGCGCGTGTGTGCGAGGCGTTGGCTCTAACTGAACCCGAGCGAGGCATTGGGCTCTAACTGAACCCGAGCAATTGCACTGCAGGCTACGCGTTACTAAACCCGAGCGATCGATCGATGGCTGTTAACTGAACCCGATCGAGCGATTCCTTCGCTACTGCTGCTAACTGAAGCCGATCGATTGGATGAACAGTGAGGGTTGCGGGGGGGGGGGTGGATGAACAGTGAGCGGTGGCGTTGCCTCTGGATGAACAGGACCCCGTGGTGTGGAGGGCTGGATGAACAGTAGACAGTGGAGGGGTGCCCGTGGAGGGGTGGTTGAACAGGACCCCGTGGTGTGGAGGGCTGGATGAACAGTAGACGGTGGAGGGGTGGCCGTGGAGGGGTGGTTGAACAGTAGCCGGTGGAGTAGTGCGCGGTGGAGGCTGGATGAACCGGAGCCCGTGGAGGCTGGAGGAGGTCGACGGTGGAGATGAACAGTACCCCGTGGAGTCCAGTTTTGCGGTACGCCACACCCCTCCCGATGAACAGGACCCCCGTTTCGACCGTAGGAGGTCCGTTTCATTCGTTTTGCGGTACGCCACACCCCTCTCGATCAACAGGAGCCCCGTTTAGACCGTAGGAGGTCCGTTTCGTCCATTTTGCGGTACGCCACACCCCTCCCGATCAACAGGACCCCCGTTTCGACCGTAGGAGGTCCGTTTCCTCCGTTTTGCGGTACGTCACACCCCTCCCGATCAACAGGACCCCGTTCCGAATGTAGGAGGTCTGTTTCCTCCATTTTGCGGTACGCCAGGCCTCGTTTCCATCGCCTATTCTGTCCAAGCCCTCCCGATGAACACGACCACGCATTCCGTTCCGACCCAGCCGGTTGGTTCCCACGCGTTCCGTTGCCTCCCGATGAACACGACGCATTCCGTTGCCTCCCCATGAACACGACGCATTCCGTTGCCTCCCCATGAACACGACGCATTCCGTTGCCTCCCCATGAACACGACGACAACGTTGTTTCTCCGTTCTGACCCAGCCATGTACACGAGCCCTGGCCATACGTATGCGCGAGTAGGCGTTCGAGACCCCGCCCGTATGTACACATACGTGGCCGTATTTTCATTCTTGCACCCTGGCCGTTGTAAGTACGTGTACATGCTACGTGCGCGCCTCTACTACGACATGTGCGCGCCTCTACATCCACCAGTATATATGTACGTACACGTTCGCGACCAGAATGACAACGCTACATACGCTTCGAGCAGGTGGGTCCCGACTGTCAGGCACTTCCTTGCGTGCAAAGATGTAGCTGGTGGGTCCCAGCAGTCAGGGGGGAAACGTTTTTTTCACGAAATACGGTGGCCCGTCCGGTGAGTCCCCGCTGTCAGGTGGAGGAATAATTATTTTGCACGTAATAAGGAGGCACTTCCTTGCTGCGGCCGTGGACCCAGCTGTCAGCCTCTCCACGTACAGTCCACGTCCGATGGAAGCCGTTCCTAACCACGTTGACCATGCCGCACCGAGAGCACCAGTGCGATGGACGACGGCGAGGCCTAGGAAGGGGACGACGCGGAGCCGGGGAAGACGCGGCAGTGGATGCCCACGCGTAGAGGAGTACGAGGGTTCACGGGTTCGCTGCGGTGTGAGGCTGCCGTCGCCGCAGAATAACAGGGGGTGTGGGTGAGTAGAGGGATGGCCTGGCCAGCGATGGGAGTAGTAGGGGGCGATGAGGCCTCTGCCGCATCGCAGCCGGCCACGGGAGGCAGGAGCACGAGGCACGACCGGTGCTGGTTTGGGCGGCTGGAGCAAGAAGACCAGAGGTTGAAGAAGCACTACGGCCGTTGGATGGACATCGTACGGTCACTGGAGCTAGAATCATGCATATTGACTAAGTTGACAAAGCCCTCCGTCCCCGTCAACTTAGTAGGCCCACAAGTCAGCCTGCCACTATACTGGGTCCCAGCTAACAGGGGGAGTATTCATTTTTTTGTGCGTAATAAGGAGGCACTTCCTTGCGTGCGAAGATATAGCTGGTGGGTCCGAGCTGTCAGCGGCGGTAACATTTTTTCGTGAAATACAAAGGCCCTCTCGGTGGGTCCCTGATGTCAGGTGGAGGAATCATTATTTTGCAGTAATAAGGAGGCATTTCCTTGCGTGCGGCCGTGGACCCAGCTGTCGGCCTCTCCACGTACAGTCCACTTCAGATGCATGTCAGTCGTTGACCACGTTGACCAGGCCGCGCCGAGAGCACCAGGGCGGTGGACAACGGCGAGGCCTAGGAAGGGAACGACACGGAGGCAGGGAAGACTTGGCAGTTGTTTCCCACGCGGAGGGGAGTATGACTGTCGGAGATTAACAGCCGGAGTCGGAGATTAACAGCAGGTGTGGGTGAGTAGAGGGATGGCTAGGCCAGCGATGGGAGTACGGTGGGGAGGTGAGGCCTGCGCGGCAGCAGAGCCGGCCGCAGGAGGAGGGAGCAGGCAGTCCCGCCGGCGCTTATTTGAGCGGCTGGAGCAGGAAGAGCAGAGATTTAAGAAGCACGACGGCCGTTGGATGGCCATCCAACAGTCACTGCTTCTGCATCAACCTTTTTCTAGGAAAGCCACAAATCTGTGGAAAACAGCATACAGCCCATCTGCCATTATTTCTAATAATTTACAGCCCATTTGCTAATTATTAAGGTTTTTTTTTGGATCCCAAATTCTTTTTGTTAGCATTACAGCCCATATTCTGGCCACGGTTAAAAAATTATATGAAATTTTGCATATTTCAGTGCGGTCCGAACTGTTTTTAATCCCGAAATTTCGAATCACATTCAAACTGATTTTAAAAATAAATGTATATCAATATAAAATCCAACAAATTCTCCACGCATAAAAATTAATGTAATTTAAAATCTTGAAATGAAAAAAAAGATATTTGAAACTAATTGCCGGTTTGATGTGTTTTAAAAATGTACAGCCCATTTCTCATTACTGATGGGCCATTTTCTCGGCCAGCCGAATGACAGCTCTCCTCGTCTTGAAAGATTTGCAGCCCAACAGGCCTGACAAAGCGACTTACTTGGCAAATCACAAAAAAACTGGGCTGTGGCTGTGGACCCAGCTGTCAGCCTCTCCATGTACAGTACTCTTCCGATGGAATGTCATTGACCACGTTGACCACGCCGCGCCGAGAGCACCAAGGCAATGGACGATGGCGAGGCCTGGGAAGGGGACGACGCGGAGCCGAGGAAGACGTGGCAGTGGATGCCCACGCGGAGAGGAGTACAAGGGTTCACTGGTTCGGCTGCGGTGTGAGGCTGTCATCGCCGCAGGGCCTGGCTAGTGGTGGGAGTAGTAGGGGGCGATGAGGCCTCAACGGCAGCACAGCCGGCCACTGGAGGCAGGAGCAGGCGGTCTCCCCGGCGCTGGTTTGGGCGGCAGATGCAAGAAGAGCAGCGATTCAAGAAGCAGCAGGACCGTTCGATTCAAATCCAACGGTTACTGCTGCTAGAATCGTTTGTTGACTAAGTTGACAAGCCCTGCGTACGCGTCAACTTAGTAGGCCCACAGGTCAGCCTCCCAACTGGTGCGCCCCAGATGTCAGTGGGAGGAATCATTTTTTTCGCGTAATAAGGAGGCAGTTGATTGCGTGCGGCCAGGCCAGCGGAGGGAGTAGGGTGGGCCAGGGAAGCCTGCGCGGCATCACAGCGGGCCACAAGAGGAGGGAGCAGGCAGTCCCGCCGGCACTAGTTTAGGCGGCTGGAGCAGGAAGATCAGAGATTGAAGAAGCACGTCGGCCGTTGGATGGACATCCAACAGTCACTGCTGCTAGAATCGTGTGTTCACTGACAAAGCCTTGCGTAAACAAGTCAGCCTCGAAATATGTGGCGTGTACAACCCATTTGCTATTATTTTTATAATTTTACTCATTTTCTAATTCATATGGAATTTATTGCAGCCCGTTTTCCATTTTTAGAATTGCTGGCCATTTTCTGGTCAGTACCAGGGTCAAAAATTTAACTAAATATGTGGGAAATTTTGAAAATTCGCAAATTTTTGCTTGGGAACGAAATATTCTTAATCCAAATATTAATAGCCATACTAAAACAAATTTAAAAATAAATTAGTACTATGTCATGTTAAATCCAATGAAATACATATAAGATATCAGTGAAGAACAAAAACAAAAAAAGAAACTTATATCCCATTTGCTATAAATTTTTTGGAATTTTGAACCCCTTTTGATATTACTTTTAATAGACATTGACCATACTCTTAAGCCAGGCCGGAATGCATCCCTCCTCATCTTGAAAGATTTGCAGCCCAGTAATTCGGAGAAAACAAATAGGCCTAGCTTGGGTAATCTTCAAAAAGAAATACTGGGCTACCTATTTTCCCAAAGAACTGGAGCATGAGCATTTAGCTTTATTTATTTATTTATTTACTTATTTATGTTAGGGAACCATGAGCATGTACCTGGGCCGGATTCATGTGAGAGCCTCCCTTCCAGTTAATTATGGGCTTCTCTATTGGGGCCTTCATTAGTGGGCTGCATGTTATCAACA
Organism: Triticum aestivum; assembly: GCF_018294505.1. Taxonomy (NCBI): domain Eukaryota; kingdom Viridiplantae; phylum Streptophyta; class Magnoliopsida; order Poales; family Poaceae; genus Triticum; species Triticum aestivum. Next base: position 275,180,671 of record NC_057802.1, on the reverse strand, counting down.
AGTGGAAAATGTGTTCCGTACGAAAAATAGTATGCGCTACGTACGGTACGGGGCACTAAAGGATCGAACCATGCAACGACTTCCAAAACATTGTGTTTGTCGTTCTAACAACACATTTATTCAACCAACAGACGAAATATACTACTGATTGTATATTGAAAACAGCAGCAGCAACAACCAGGGCTGGGGGTGCAACAGAAGCAGTAAGCAGGCCAGAAGAGTGAAGACGTAGCTCTCTCTTCCAAACCAAACATCAGCCATCATTACAAAAGGGCTACCAAAAAAGAACAAGTGTATGCATCAAACTAAATAAAGATCCTACTACACCAAGTGTACGCATCTAACTAACTGGCTTAGTTAGACGTTACTATTTATTAAGCTGTGGAGATTGGCTGACGGCTTGAACCAGATGGGTGCCTGACGGGGGAAACTCCAGCCAGTAGGTCGAAGTCTGATACTTGCGACCCTCTCTCCTACTTTGGGCTGCAGAGCGTGGCGGCACATATCAGGGTATGGTGCATGCAGAGACGCATGGTACGATGTGTACACATAGTTTTGCCTGATGAACGAAACCGCACTGCCATCATGATCCTTGCCGTCGGTTATCTCCTGGTTAATCGGATAATTCAGTCCGACAAACAGAGAGCGTGTACCAAGGCTACTTACCAGCCTCCAGTCAAAAATTCCTGAAGGCCCAGAGAAGCTGGGATCCTGCTCAAAGACCTTGCAGTGACTTTGATTGTATTCCGCAAAACAACACGTCCGGTACGTGCGAACGATCATCAATCTTTAGCCGTCGTCTGATCGAGCCAGGAACCACCTGCAACTGCCATGCCGCTTTTCTTTGAAAAGTTCTGGGGCTCTTGATTTAGTCAATCTTAAGAACAGCATGTTATGAACATGAATATTTTTTCAACAAATGTTGACAGTAATATAAGCAAGCCATCATGATATCATAGGAAAGTAACATACTGCTATAACAGCCGTTTGTAGCGATGACTGGAGTAGGCCAGCAATACGTCCAGCCATAGAAGGAGTCGACAGCGTAAATGAAGCCTTTGTGTTCAATGGCATCAGAGAACCATGGAGGATGTATGATCCTGCGATGGACGTGCAGATTTATCCACTTACCGCAGTGACCTGTCAGATAGGCGAGACTGCGGTTGAAGAACGCAATTAGCCTGAAGTCTTTATAATTCGCATATCTTGTGGGCACTTGGAAGATTGCAACCTTGAGCAAATCAAACTTGCTATCATGTTGGCTACTGTAAGATTTCGAGTATTCTGGGCCGCGGTGCCAAAGCAGTGCAGTGTTAATCGAAGGAAGGGGGATCAATCGCCGGGTGTAGACCTCCACGAGCATCCAGCTGCCGCGACCGTCGACGATCACCATACAAGACGTGTTCATGCCGACCCAGTACATACAGTTAATGTAGTTGAGGCTGACAGGGATCGGATCGCAGTCAAGGGGGTTGATGCTCGCCACCCTACGATCGTTATGCTGTGTGACACGCCATTTCTGAAGATCAGGCGGCATCAGCAAGCAAGGAGCTGGCTTAAAAAGCTCCGGCCTGAGGGCTTTGAGTAAACGGTACAGCCCCGACGAGCACGCGGCGAGCGGCATGGTACTGAGATTGTCCACACGCGAAACAATGAGCTTGATTACCTCTGTGGGGAGCGAATTCCAGCCACTCTTTCGGTGGATGCTGCTCGGTTCTGCCATTGTTAGTGCTTGGGTTTCGGACGAGGGGGGAGGCGCCTTAGCGGGGATGGAAGATTAGACGAGATTATGTGCGGACAAAGATGGAGAAGCGAATATGTGCTGCGGGAAGTGGACATGTGATGATGACTACAGCACGCCGCTTGACTTACGAGACACATACCAGCAGCATAGGGTCATGTCGATGCCAGACAACTTGCTTGAGTGATCACAGTACTGGTACTCCCTACAGTGCTATGCCCTAACTTGCTTGAGTAGAGTAGTAGAGTAGGACTCTGCTCTACTCTAGCATCGGAGGAGTAGTATGTTCTAATCTAAAATAGTCACAAACTTCAATGCCCGAGCGTGGAACGACTACGAACCGTGCTCAAAGACCGTGTCTACGTGGTGTTTGGACTTGGGCGACAACCTCAACGCCAACGGTGCTGCTCCTGTTGCACCGTATGTGTTTCTGTCCTTCCTGTTCGGAATCATGGTAGAATTCATGTTTCTACGTTGTATCCTACTACTATGCTAGTCCACATGATTAGTTTCATCTCTGTTATAGCCGTCATGATTTATTTTGTGCTTATTCAGATTAAATCTCGTAGTAACTTGCTCATATATTCAACTGGCGCAACGTCCCCTACAGCCACTCCCGTTTCATGGACGGCCTGGTCGATGCCTCCAAGGAGCCCTTCGTCCACTGCTATGAGTGCCCGATGCCGTTTTGTGGCTCGCCGGCGGACATGGTGCATCACCTCACGGATGCGTGCAGCGGTCACTACTGGCCCTTGGCGGAGAACATCAAGTACGAGACGTGCTACCCGTTCACCATGCCGGAGTCGCTGGAGGATCACTGCCGCCTGCTAGTCTCGGAGGAGGACGGCAGCGTCTTCCTCTTGATCGTGGGCACCGGCGAGGCCCGCGCAGGCCGCCGCCCCGTCTCTGTAATGTGCGCCAAGGGCGACGCCGCTGACGCTGACACTGACACGAGGCCGATGTACGGGTGCGTGGTCAGTGTTACTACCCCTCTGGGTCGCGTGGGCGGCGACACCGGCCTCATCGAACGGACTTGGACTCTGGGGAGCTGGGACTATCCCGCCAATGTGGACTTGGAAAACCCATGGCATCCTTTACCCGCCGACGCGGTGCACGGGGACTCCTCGGAGGTTCACCTGGACATACGCATTATCAAGTTAAATGTTGACCATTAGTCTTCGCTCAATGTAATCCGCTGTCTAAGCATGTGGAGACTTCCATGCAGGATCTTGCTCTATTGGAGTATCGCGCATGAATAAAAGTGTATCCGTTTATGGTTTAGTCTAGAATCTTCCATGTATGAATTTCTACTACAGTACTAGTGAAAGACTTACGATGAACCATTTCTTACATCTCCTCTGCCCGCTTGCAAGTCATCCTGATTTAATCCCTCCGTCTAGGTGTATAAGGGCATGGTTAATATTACTTAATAGTATAGCCAACTGTTGACTATAAGAAAGTGCCATGTCATCTGTAGCCAACATGTATAACAATCGATACTCAAAAACTAATTCTTAAAGATCATTTCTTGCAAAGCACAATAAGTGTTATTTCTTCACAAGTTTTGGATGCAGGTTGAACAGTTGAACGCTTTTGTTTGCAAAAGATACCTTTTTATCTATTTCACCCGGATGTTTGTGAGCTCTAGAGATGAAATAATATCCGAAGAAACCTATCGATACCCGTTACACATGAGATGACCCCCACATCCTTTGTCAAAATAAACAACTCCCTGATCAATGCATTTCACTCTTCGGTGCAACGCACGGGCACCTTACTACTATAGATTAGTATGACCAAAAATTGAACTAACATTATATATAGTACGATAAATGCTGATGCATGTCACCTAAAATTATATCATTCAAAACTATGTTCAAATACGAATCCAACGATATAGTTTTTGTTGACATGCACTAACATTTTGTCAGTTAAATCTTCAGTCAAATTCAATGGGGGACTAATAAACCACGACCGATGTAGTACAAGTGTAGAGGGCGGCGCTGGACGGGAGTCTCACCTCTCACCCCGCTCGTGGCGCGGCAGTAAAGCCGTCATATCACAAAACCCAACCACTCCCAGTAATAAGTGGCCTGGTAAAATAAACGGACAAGCAACCATCACATCCCTCCGTCTTTTTTGCATTTCATCTCTCTGCATTTACTTTCTCCGGTTCATCTCGCACACTCGATCCCTAGCTACTACTCCTAGGGCTAGTTCTTTTGGCGGCTTCCCCAGCTTTTCCCACAAGACTAGTCACAGTGGAGAGTAACAATAAGGCGCCTCACTCATTTATTTGGGCTTCTAAACTACTACTCCGTCCTAGTTTATTCCTCACCATTGTAATTTGTGCTAAATTTTGACCAAAGATTTAACTGGTTTATTCCTCACCATTGTAATCCCTCCGTCTAGGTGTGTAAGTCATCTTACGAAAACCAAATAATCCCAAAACACTTAGGCGCGGTGCATTAACTTCTACTCCGTACCTCGTTTCTTGACATATCAACCAATAAGAGATAAAGAGTGTACATGCTTTTAATGACTTGAGATATCAAACACGACATGCAGTGGTTAGTTCATTGCATGCAATACTATTAATTAGCAAATAAACATTAACGTTTCTCGTTTTCTCCTCCTCCTTGGTCACGGTGCACAACCTAAGATGACTTACTCACCTAGACGGATGGAGTAGTGCATGTGACATGCACTAACATTTCATTAGTTAAATTTATGATCAAAATTTGACACAGATTACAATGGGGACCAATAAACCAGGACGGAGGAAGTAGTTATGGGATTACTAATCTAGAAGCCTAAAAGAACTGGCCCCTGGTACTCCTACTAGTAGTAGTACTCAAGTTGGAATTCCAATTGCACGGCACAACTTGTTAGGCAAAAAATTCGATACAGGGTGTAGGAAGCGGTTTGGGAATTTTCATGCCTTTCCAACCAGTGAGATACTCCGTACAAAGTACGAGAGAGAAATAACCATAGAGAAGGAAGCTAAAAGTAAACAATCAAACGTCTATGTCAAAAAATTCCCGCCCTATCTGCTCCATCTTCAAAAGCTCTCTGTGCACGTTTCATTCACATATTGGGATATGTCAAAATGTTCCTTCTATAATGGCTGATGTAGAGTTATGGTTGTTTTTGTTGCATCCTACAAAGTAATAACTATGAAATGCATTTAGATTCTCATTTGACTGGGATTATGTGAGTTTGAGCATGTTGTGAAGTACTATATACCTTGTATACATCTTGGGATTTGACAATGATTGTAACTATTGAATTGTATAGACCATTACATTCGAAGTCAGTAGCCTAATATATTTATTTCACAATTTCCACAAATGATTAGTTCACTACAAACTAATAAAACAAATGTGTACTCCCTCCTTTTTTATTTAAGTCCGCGTATTAGCATTGGTCAAAGTCAAGTTTTGTAAACTCTCAGAAAGCTTATAACAAAAAATATTAACATATACAATAACAAATAAATACCATTAGATTCATTATTGAATGTACTTTCACATCATACATATTTGTTATGGTAAATGTTTATATTTTTCTATAAACTTGGTCAAACTTTAGGAAGTTTCACTTCGGTCAAACCTAATATGCAGAGTTTACTACTACTACTCGCTAGTTGCTTAGCCGAATCACTCAACACGCCACACGGGGAGTCCAGTGTCACAAAATTTTGAGGTCGGCGGGAAAATCTCCCGCGACCCTGATTCGAGCAGTGGGAAGTTCCATCATAGCCTTAGGAACAGGCCTATGGATGACGCTTGGTAGGGGGCTGTTTCCGTAACTTCAGGTTCACCCTACCCAGCCAACCCCACCCCGACACCCAGAGTAGTACACCTGAATACTCCCCATTTTCTATCCCCACCGCAAAATAGACTTCTCCACGACACCGCAGCCTTCGTGCTCCTCCCCTTTACATCGGCGCACTCGTCCACCGCAGCGCATCTGCCTCATCGACGACCTCGTACGCCGCACTGGAGCCGGTCCACTGTCATCGTCGTACACGGAGCCTCTTCCCCGACATTGTCTTCCACGGTCTCGGATCTGCTTCCCGGAAGCCGACGCCAAGCGCAGAAGTACCACCGTCGTGGACAATGAACTGACTCCCGTTGCCGACCATGACTCACAGAGGCCGCCGCGACCATCGTTCTCCTCCTTGATTGGTAATGTGTGTATTGAATCACTTAGCAATACATGTGCAGTTCCAATTTTGTTCATACCTACCCTTCAAATTTCCTGGGTGCTATTGTTCCCGTAAAAGTAATTGGTTATAGCCTCCATTCTCCAACAGAATATCAGCTTGTAATTGTGCGTCGCTCCTGTATCGCGCTAGTAGAGAAGAGAGTAGAGATAGCAGAGACGTCGGGAAAGGATCGCGCGCGCGGGAAAAAGCTGCAAGGCGTGCGCTAGTTTTGGCGCGCGGTGTCCGACGCGCTTTATAAAATCCAGCGCCCTCCCACCGCTCTGTGCCTTGCCACCGCTGTCTCCCCGCTCTGTGCCTCGCCACCGCTGTCTCCTCGCTCTTTTTCGCCTCGCCGCCGCCGCGCCACCATGTCGTCGCGTCGCCGGGAAACTTGGGGATACCGCGGGGTCCACGCGCGCCCCTCCGGCGGCTTCTCCGCTGAGATCCGGTTCCGCGGGATGCGCCTCGGCCTCGGCAATTTCGACACCACCAACGAGGCCACCTGCGCGTACGACGCGGCGGTGTGGCGCCTCCGGTGGCCTCATAGAACACTGAACTTCCCCAACGTGCCGACGCGGGAGCGGGCGCAGGAGCTCGCGCCTCTGCCGCGGCATAGGGCGCTGTGGCGCCAACACTTCCCACAGGACATCATCAACGAGCGCGAGTTCTACGCGCAAAGGAGGGCGGAGAGGGATAAGAGGAGGGCGGAGCGAGCCGCCTATCGCGAGGACAAGCGTAGGCGAAAAGCGGACGCTCAATTCAACATGAGGCTAGGAGCAACGTCGCCCTGGGAATCCGACGACGATCGGTATCTTCACGCCTACAGTCAGACGTCGGAGGAGGACATCACCGAGGAGGAGTCGGACGACGAGGAGTAGTTGAATTATCTTTTTTTTATCTATCTATGCTGAGAACTATCCTCTACTCTCTAGTATCTACTTCTCGATCTCGGCACTGTAAACGCTTTTTAAAGCGCCATGCGTTGCGATTCTGTTGGAGATGCTCTAACATGGCAGACGAGTGCTTTAATGTTGCCCACAAGATGCGCGAGTATTACTAGTAGTATATTTTTCTTGCCATGTTGAGATTTTAAAACCACGAGTGCGAACATGCAGAGGAGCAATGAAGACCAAACACGGGATATTCGGGACATCTTCAAGGAGCATGGCAAGTTAAAGAGGAGCTGCACCGAACCTGTAAAACGAGCTTTTGTAAGTAACACCCCTTCAATTACTTTCGTGTAGCCTCGTGTTCTTCGATGTGTATATGTTGTAGTTTCTGTTTCTCTTAAGCATGGTGTTCTTCGATGTGTAATAAGAAGAGTCTTAATCGTCCTAATGCTTTCGTTTTTAGCTTGATGTAGGAAGTGGGTGTTCTCACATTGTAGTCTATTTTTATTTTTTTCCCTTTTGAATTCACTTCTCCGAGTTCTGTTTATCTGGCTTCTACTAAATGGTTCTAGGTTGCTCTGAGTATTGATCTAAAAAAGAAGTAACTTCATGTCAGGATGCAGTTCCTGCGAGGAGGGATGTATGGTCAACCTCGAGATCATGTTTCCAAAATGAGGCTGGATTACACACAAGGTGCCAGTTCCCTAATGATGCTGGACTAGACACAAGGTGCAAATTCCTAGATGATGCTGGATTACACACAAGCCACGTGGAGTCGTCAGCTGTTCGTGTCCTCGTGGCTCTAGTAAAGGCTGAAAGAAAGCGTGCAGCAGCCCTTGAGAATGTAGCTGAGTTCCTGAAGAAGCGAAAAGAGCAATCAGATGCTCTCTTCACCCAAGACAAAGAAGAGATGGAAGAAGCCAGAAATAAGCTAGCAAAGGCAGAGCAGGCTAGGCGTCTCCTGCTATCTAAAACTGTTGTCAATACAAAATTTCCTTAATAATAGCTAGGTTCAAATGTTTATCCAGTCAGCATGCCTGTTGTGATGTCCGTGCATCTACTGATGTGGCACAAAATGTTTTTTCGGGTCATGTAATAGCAGCAATTACTTTCCAAACAATAACAAACGAAGCATTGGACATGGTATAGTTCACGCGCAAGCCCGACATTCCAAGTTCAACTTCCACATCAAACTCATGTTCACAGATATCTGCACATTCATACATAATGTCCACAACCATGATTCACTTCAAAGCCAAAAAAATGTGAGGAGAGTTATAAATAAAGAAAATCGTCTACTAGTTCCTGCTACCAGTGCGAGCACAACAAGTCAAGACCATGCGTAAATTAATTAAATTTTAGTCATTTTTTGTGTTCTAAAATGCCTGCCGGTTCGTGGAAGGACGTGTTGCAGGCACACGCGCGGATTCAATGAAGGCAGGCGGGGCAGTCTTAAGCTGGTTGCACATGGCGAGGAGGCGTGCTCATCCGGGCCTGCAGGGAGGGCGGCCTTCTTGGCCGGCGCGCCGGTTCAATGCCCGCGCTATGAGAGGCCGCGTCCGTGTCAGAGCAATCACTCCCTCCAGTCCTTTTTTGTTTGGGTATAACAAAATCTCGTTTTCCATTCACATTTTACAAGTAAAATTTGTGGACAAACTTTGATCCAAAGTACGATGGGGACTAGTAAACCAGAATGGAGGTAGTAGTTTTTTTAATCAAAGAAGGGTTTCCCCTTCCGATTTTTATTACTGAAAACCAGCATCTAAATCTACACCATAGTATTTGCCCTAGAACTACCAGGTTCAACATCTCGCAACATAAACCCATACAACCTCCATCGCAAAACAAACCATACAACCATACGCCAAGGAGGTACATAGTACTATGAATTCCATTTTCGCTCCATACCAATCGTTCTAAAAACTACTTACTACTTATAACGCGCCATTGAAAATCGAAACTCTTAACCCCGCTAAAAAACGATATTTTAAACGTGGCTACTCGATCTGTGGCAACTGGCGAGCCACCGCTCCAAGTCGTTCACCTGTGGTCCCGACCATCAACTCCTACGGATCAAATTATCACGCGAGCTGACTATTCCTACAAAGGTGCTCCACCACGTACCCGGTACCCGCGAATGCAGCAATCGTGCACCTAGGGTTTTAGGGTTTATTGGTTAACGTCGCCTTTACGTAACACTCATGTGTGTGAGACAGCGAGAGGCCGACTGCGTGCGTGCGCCTCTTCTCTTCGTATATGTACTCCACCGTTTGTCTGGTGTCCAAAAAATTATAATAACTACTAGCAATGTGCCAATGCGTTGCCACACGATCAAAGTAGATTAATACATATTCACCGATTTGATAGAAAAAAAGTCTAGTTTTGAAATACGTATATCACTAAAAATATGTTATGTTTCACTCAAAATATATTCCTTTGGCGGTTTTGATGAGATAAGGGAGGAATGTTGTTGGTTTCAAGATTCGAGAAGTGGTATATGTCTAATTTCTACTCTTACTAGCAAGATGCCCGTGCGTTGCACGGAACATCATGATCTTGTGGGAGAAAAGGATGAACGAGGGAAGGCCTTATCTGCAAATGTGGTGAAGAGTGCGGGTAAATTGCCATATTTTCCTTCCTATCCGTCAGATATAAATCAGACGACCTACATTGCAGGATGGCAGGCCCACCATCATCACCAACTCTATTTTTAATCCCTACTCTTATAAAAAGCATTGTTGGTGATGATCGTGTGCCTGCCATCCTGCAATATAGGCCGTCCGATCTATATCTGACGGATAGGAAGGAAACTATGGCAATTTTGCAAAAAGATACCCACACCCCTCTCCACATTTGCACATAAGGCCTTCCCTCGTTCATCCTTTTCCCCCACAAGATAAACTACTCATACAAATGCATCTTGATGTTCCATGCAACGCATGGGCATCTTGCTAGTTGTTGCAAAAAGCCCATGTGTGTGTGAGAGAGAGGGAGAGTGGAGGAGGACGGAGTGCATGTGTGACAAAGACACAAGGAGTGTGTGCGACACGTATCAGCTTAAAATGAGGCGATAGTGTGTGTACGCACGATCGAGAGGGCGTGTCTCCAGAAGGGAAGAAAAATCTACATAGATACAAGGAGCGGGAGAGAGACATGTATGCGATGGTGGAAGCACGAGTGTGTGGGTGTATAAACCTATCTAGAGGCTAGCTAGTCGATAAATGTTTGTGAGAGAAATACGAGTCGGGGTGCGAAAGCGAGAGTTTTGTGTGTGTGAGAGAGAGACAGTAGTAGGGAAGGGGAGTGGAAGCAGGAGTTGTGTGTGTGTGTTTGTGTGAGAGAGAGAGGAGACAGTAGTCGGGGTTGTCTGATCGGTAAACAAATGAATAATGTCAGTCTGGGATGGAGACGAAAAGGAGACCGCAACAAATGTTGTGTCTACAGGAGAGAGAGAGAGAGAGTAATTTTAGTGGTATGAGTCATATGTGGCGGTGAAAAAGAAAGTTTAGGTACCGAGTGATACCAGAGAATAGTAGAGACGTGAGAGATAATGAAAACCGTGTAATGTATAATGATAGGGAGAGTGTGACACTTCTCAAGGGAGACGTCGAGAGACCATGTTTGCGAGGATAGGAGAAACATGAAGTGAGCGTGCGGGTGAGCTGGAGAAAAGAGAGTGATAGCTACCTGAAGGAGCATGCATGCGAGAGAGATGGGCGTGAAAGGAGTGAACAAAAAGGGATTCAAATATTTGAATTCGAGATGATGATACATGTAATCCATACTCGAACCAAAATTGATCTATCACACATGCATACTCATATGAATTCACGCACATCTATGTTATTTAATATGTAGATATTACTGATCCATACATTTTAGTAGAACATAATTTGGTTTAAAATTTTCGAATTCAACCTTAAGATTTCGAGATCGTTGTATTTGTAAATCATATTATACATATAAAGGAGCAGAATTCTTTGTTGTGCTTTTGAAAGTATATATAAAAAAATGATGTATATAGAATGTAATTCCAATTGAAAATGGATCCCGCCTGAAAGAAAAATAGAATACAAACGGGATTCAAATTGAGTTGGCACGGTAAACATGCACTTTGTAAAATTTGAACGAAGCGGGGAAAGTCGCAGTAACCGCCCGAAACCAAAATCTACGAGATGGAAATCACTCCTGCCTATCCCTGCCACGCAAAGCCTATCTGTTGGATTTCTATAGGTTTCAATAGGGGTAGGTTTGTAATTTCACCCAAACGTGACGTAACCGCCTCTCACCCGGATTCATACACGGTGGGCGCCAAAACACACTGTGTCCTCGGCCGAAATCGACTCCTTCCCCGATTCATATTCATACACAGTGGGCGCCAAAAACAAACTCTCGTCGGCAAATATTCGGTGTATGCGAGATTACCGTCCTATCCCCAACCGACTAGTGTTGCTGTGATGTAGTAGAAATTTGAAATGGGGGCTAAGTTTGTAAATTTCCTTGCATTTGAGACAAGCGCGCCCTGAATACATGGTTCCCCCTTCCTCTCTACCTCCCTTTTCCCCATTTGTACTCCGTGGGCGCCAAAACACCCTCTCCACCCCACCCTCCTCCGTCCGCCACCGTCCTCCACCCCATCCACCGCCGTCCTCCTCCACCATGCCGGAGCTGATACCCCGACGCCGCCGTCCATTACAAGAGATCGACCTCTCTCATCCACCGCTTCGGACCGGGATCCTTGCATCCCGTCCTCTCGCTTCATCCCCGCCGTCATCCACCTTGCCGGCGCCGCTCCTACGACCGTCTCGTCCACCGCGCCCCGCCGCCACCGTCTACCCTCCTAGATCTGCTTCCACACCGCCGACAGCCATCGCAACCGCAGCACCGTCAAATTCTCAGCAGATGCGTACACGGCGCCGCACCAGAGGCGGTACTCTTTCGTATCTGCTCAACTTATTTATCGTAGCAAGAAAATAGATCGCCACTGCTTTACTCTGATTTCTTGTCTTGGTTGTGAAGTTGCCTTTGTCCGGTTTGCACCTTCAGATCCGCCATGGCACGCTCAACACTATACTCCCAATGCTTATGGTTTTCCCCTTTTATATTCCACACTAGTTAAATCACAGTAGACTAAATTTCAAAATTGGGTCAGTCGATTTTTCAGAGCTCGCCGGAGTTCGCCGGTGCGATCGAAGGGGCTCGTGTGGTTGTGGGGCCTCACCGAACGAAGAAAACTCGACGCGGGTGGGGGTTGGGGCGGGGGTGGGGGTAGGGGTGGCGAAGGAACACAGGCGGTGGGGGCCGGTGGTCCGGTCGGCGGCCCGTGCGGTGTTCTCTATAGGAAGAATCAGAGACGAGGAAGAAGAAGGGTTAGGAGACGTAGGATCTTCATCCAACCGCCTGAAATGGTCGAGAGACAGCTGGGAGTTGCATTCTTAATGCGCTCTGGTTCATCATGTGTGGGCACTGCGCAACCAACATTTTATTATCCAAAATCTGCTTGCTCTTCTTTACCATGTTCCTCTTCCGTTCTTCTTTAATATGTACTCTCTTCGTTCCTAAATACAAGTCTTTGTATAGATTCCACCATGGACTACATATGGAGCAAAATGAGTGAATCTACACTCTAAAATGTATCTGGATACATCTGTATGTGATCCATAGTGGAAATCTCTACCAAGACTTATATTTTGGAACGGAGGGAGTATGAAAGTAGTACAGTATGTTCCTTGTACTGAAGATGAGCAGGGACATTTGCAGTGTAGAGGTTTATACGGTCGGTTGTGATGGACACTTTGAGCCTCTTTGATTCGTAGGATCTTGTAAACATAGGAATAGGATTTGTAGTGGCCTGCCCACTTGAATCCAATTAGAATAGCAAGGAAATGTGGGGAGCTGTGTCGCCTTTGAGAGTTACACTGATATTAATAGTACCGCACCTTCACTTGAAGAGAGCTAGTATCCGAAGCCTTTCCAGCCGTACTGGCAATACTAGCACATATATTCCAGCAAGTTCCACTTTGCTGATTTTACTCTGATGCTTAAGGTTTTCCCATTATATCTACACTATGATCTGTGTAGCTGCTTTGTGTCGCACTAGCAGCAGTCCACTCTTGAAGCGAAACACTGCAATGACTTACAAAATTGGAACCAAGGCATTGAGTGCCATTCTGGATGCAATGAAACTCATACGCTCCCCACCTGTTGATTCTTGTTCAGAATATGATCCTAATGACTATTCTAACCTCGAGGAGTCAAAGGAAGATGGCCTGTCCTGTTCACCCATCAAGGTGCCTATTCTAATTTGGCAATGTTTTATTGATTGCGGGTATCTTGCATATGTTGTCTTGCATTTCTTCTACTTTGTTGCACCGCCATCTGCTTAGTTTACTCATCATATATGTCGAGATGCCATGCCCATCCATCATCAATACATATTCCATCTGTCATCATACCATGTTTTTCCACTCAAATGATGTCCTTGTGCATCAGACATCAAAAAGGAAGAGGGTGATTGCCGAACCTGAAGGAGCACCAGAAAAGTCCTTGAAAAACATGGTGGTGCCGGAGAAATCAGACAGCACCCCACTTATATTGGTTGTACAACCAGTGACACAAAACATAGGACCGACTCCAGCAAACTGTACCCAGACTTCACTGGCCACACCACTAGCCCCACCACACAGGACCTGCACTCCAGCAAAAGGTATACCGATTTCATTTGCCATAGCACCAGCTGTACCACAGAAAAATCCCACTCCAGCAAAAAGTACAGCAAGTCCACCGGCCGAAGACCTATCCCAACTGCAGAGACGGCCAATTCCTGCATATTGGAACCCCATTCCATTTATTCCCAGTTTAAAAGACAATGCTTTCAATGTTGTTAGGGACTACGTGCATATATTCCCATCATGGGAAGATTATTGTGAAGACAAACACCATTTTCACATCTTCCTGTCCAACTTACGTGTAAGTGCTATTATTCATGGTTATTATTTTCCTGTTTTCTGCTGATTGAACACATCAATGATTTACATTACATTGTTGTAACTAGGCGAGGGTCAATCTGGATAGTCATGACGAGCAAAGCTTGCTTGTGCTTTTCAAGGAAGCATTGCAGCAGTATCGGTGTTACCTGAGGAAATCACACTTTGATGGCAAGTCTATAAACGAATTTCCGGTGAAGATCCTGTGCTAAATTTAGAAGACATTGAATGGAAAAACCTTGTTATGCACTGGTCTCGTTCCCAGGATGAGGTACTGTCTATGAAATCACATGACAATTTGAACTTCTACTTTTCCGCATGTGCCTTACGGATCTTTTTTGCAGGAAATCTGCTCGAAGAAGAATTCCGGTTTGACAAGAACGACAGGATATCGCAAATATGCTGCCCGCTGCTTTGCTCTTGTTAGTACCTGTTGTCCTGTATCACTGTACTTGCATACATACCTGGTTCATTATGTGACAGCAGTATGCATGATAGCTTGCTTATCAATTGTTCGCTCCAAATTATCTGATCTGTATGAATGGTTACATTAGTGTAGAATATATCCAATGCCAATGTTTTTTTAGCTCTGCATTGTTCTTGTAAGTACATGCTGTCCTTTATCAGTGTACTTATAATGACAGGTAGTTGTTCATGTACCATCACTCTGCAGCTTATTTTCCTTTGCCCTCCATTTTCTACACATCAGATCTATATTTACTCTTACCATAAGGTTGGTACTGAAGAAGTTTAGCTGTGCATTGCTCTTGGCTGTACCTTTTGCCTGTATCGCTGCACTTACATTTATAGCTACTTGGTTATGTAGCATCACTCTTCATCTTATCTTAAATATTCTCCATTTTTTCGTATATTATCACATCTATATTTACTCTTAACAAAATGTAGAATAAAGGCAATGCTTTTGAAGAAGATTCTGTGGTAAACTTCTTGAATTGCCCCCCCCATCAGCATGGACAAGGCCTTTATAGAGCCTGTCTTCACCAATAATGTAAGTTTGTCCATCTCAAGCCTTCAAACTTTGTTGTATATATTTGGTTAGGCATGACTGCAACAGCTGTTTATTTTTGGTGTTTGCATCAAATTGCTTGTTTAAAGTTTATTATGTAGTTCATAAACAAAAGTTTGTCCTTTCTCAATTTAAGTTTTCAGTTGTACAACCAAGTTCCTTCTTCATACCATGTAAATTAAACTATACAGAGCAAGTGATCTTCTTTTGCACTGCATGTATGCTTCTGTTCTTCATCCGTAATCCAGTGGTGTGGTGAACCTACCCACTACAGCACAATGTCATATTCTGCAATGTCTTAACTATGAACAATGTCATATCATTCTACTATTATTTAAACCGTCTCTTTATTTGCCAATCTGAAATGGTATAAATTGACAGCACACTAACCATTGATACTTATGAGTTCTTGATCTGTAATCCAGTGGTGTCGTGAAGCTGCCAACTCCTTCACAATGTCATTTCCTGCCATGTCTTGACCTGAACAATACCATATTGTGTTAATGCAATTTTAAACTGTGTCACTTTATTCGTCAGTAAGAAATGTGATGAATTGTCAGCACTGATACTTTTATGTGCAAAACCTGTCATCTGTCTGCTTGTTTATCTTTCAGAGTGAGGAAGATATAAGTGTTGAACAAGCGCAGTCTCATCATCTTGCTCAGCTGCTTGCGCTGCAGCTCCCCAGCAGGGCTAACCTTTCTTGAACTCTATTGAAGTGCTGTCGGTTTTGTATATTATTTTGTCGGCGTGTTTATTTGCACTGGTGGCGATCTTTGATGCCCAGTGTATGTAATCTGCTGTCTGCTTGTGCTTTATTATCATAGTGGCGAACTTTGATGCCCAGTGGATGTAATATGCCATAATTTCTTTATTGTATAGTCTAGGTTTTTTCTTATTCACGATGCTGCAGTTATTTTACTGTATATATATCCTGTCTTCGCAGTAAACCGGCCAAACCGTAAAATTACGGTACATAATCGGGCCGTCATGCAATCACGATGTAGGTTGGGCCTGAAACGTGCCGAACAGCTCACGGGCCGGCAGCAGCCCGAAATGAACCCCGGCCCATGATTGTGCGAATCAAATCACGGGCTTTTAACAGGCCAAAATTGTCTCGGTCCTTGTTTGGCCCAATCAGATATCGGCTGCGAGCAGGCCGGATGCAAACCGGGCCGTAGTTAGGCCCAACTATATGACGGGCTTTTAACAGGCCGGAAATTAATATAGGGCCGAAATGTTAAACGGGCCCTTAACAGGCCAAAACTAATATCAGGCCGAATTACTAAGTGGGCCTTTAGCAAGTGGGCCCAAAAGCATAGTGTCCAGTTGACGGGCCGAATCTGATATGGGCCATAATTGAGCCCAAAGCCTCTTAAAGGGCCGGACCTGATCTGGGCCGTAATTTGGCCCAGAACATGGTAGGCTTTTAACGGGTCGGATCTCATATGGGCCACTATTAGGCCCGGAGCGTGGCAGGCCATTAATGGACCGGATCAAATATGGGCCCGCATTTGGCCCAAAACATGGCAGCCAGTTAATGGGCCGGCCTACTAGGGTCCTCAAAATCTTGTGGGCCTACAGCTGGGACGGCCCATTAATGTCGGCGAAATCTCGTGGGCCTTTAGCTGGGCCGGCCCATTATGATCCGCAAGAATCTTGTGGGCCTTTACCTGGGCCGGCCCATTATGGCACACAAAAATCTTGTGGGCCTTTACCTGGGCCGGCCCATTATGGCCCGCAAAATCTTGTGGGCCTTTAGCTGGGCCAGCCCATTATTGTCCCACAAAATCTCGTGGGCCTTTAGCTGGGCCGGCCCATTATGGTCCGCAAAATCTTGTGGGCCTTCAGTTGGGCTGGCCCATTTAAACTTGATGGGCCGGTCCACGTGTCAACATATCATAGGCGCGTCTCGCCCATTGGATGAGTGACACCTGTGCCAACGCGGACCTGACACGTGTCTCCTCCAGCCAATGATGATTTTACACGTGGAAAATCCCCATTGGTCGGGGCTGTTAACGGGTTATCGGATCCAAAACCCGACCCGATAGCTTAACGGCGTTCCGTTACGGTGGATGCCACGTGTCGGTCACCCTTAACGAAAGCACTTCTGTGACGCGCGATTTATCGTCATGGAAGTGGACACTTCCGTGATGATAATTTTGGTAATGTCATGGAACACTTCTACGACAGCACGGGTATGACTATCTTGATTCTGTCATAAAATCGTCATGGATGTACATGCATGACAGAAAACGCGGCCTACTGTGACAAACACGTATCATCACGGAAGTGTATTTTTTTGTAGTGTTGGGCAAACGCTCGTTACGCAGAGCCGTCGTTAAACACGGCACTCCCCAAGTTCTAGAGGTCACACCTGCCTCTACCGAAGTCGTCGGGTAAACCGATGCATGCTGATGAGCCGTCAGCTCGGTCTCCCGACGCGCTCTGCCCTGGTCCACCAAATTATGGGCATTGGTACCATTGCACGCCGGGTCATGCCCACGAGGTTGGTTACGGCGCTGCTCAGTACTTGAACCCGCGGGCGAGTCAAGGTGCCTGTTGTAGCTCCGGCTTGGATGAAGGGTCGAATGAACCCGATCACGACTATAAGAATAAGCCTGCTGCTGTACCAGCGCTGTTTGAAGAAGTTCCCTGGCCCTTCGGGTTTCAACCGCCGTCTGAGTCTCACCCTCGACTGGCAGAGCCGCCAATCGCGTAGCTGCAGCAATCATATTGTCTAAAGGGTTGGAATAATGACCCGGCGGTGTTTCCACATGTTGAGGCGGGGTGTTATTCATATGAGGAGGACCTGTGACGCGTGGCTGACCCGACGCTCCACCCCCTGGCGCTTCAGCCATCTAGTTTATCACCGGTGGGTTACTAGCCCCTGCTCTGGGTGTGTTAAAGAGGTTCCTCAACTATTAAACCAAGGGCAGACGACTATGGTGTTTTCTCCTCAAGACTTCATTTGAAGTGTTTTGATTCAACACGAGCCGATATGAATCCGCTTGAATCCGCTGTGCTTGGGCGTTTAAAACGGACCGCTCTGTGGTCATCCTAGCGTTTTACGCTGCCAGCTCTACCTTGGCGTGCGCTATCTCATCACGCGGCTTAGCCACATCCACCTTATGCTGTTCCTGGTTGTCCGGGGTTACCTCCACCTCCATAAGAGTCGCGAGAGTCTCCAACAGATCTGTTAAAACTTGTACCGGCGGGCGTGCTGATTCGCCAGCACCTGCTACTGTTACCGCTGCTGCGCTGGAAGTCATAGCCGCGGCAGCTGTCGAACCGAGAACCGGCTGGGTGCCAGCCATGAAAATTGCTACCCTGTTTGGCGGCTCATGGGGGTCCGGAATACTGTCACCATCGGAACAGCCCTCAAGCCGTCCGTCTTGTAGTTGATACATTGAGTTAGCCTCACCCGTGGACGATTCACCATCAGAGTAGATGGCCGTCTCACCGCCAGACACAGAGCCTTCCAATTCGGCCCCATGGATAAATCCAACAAAGGCATGCTTCACAGCGAGTTGAATCCGAGCGGGTCGTGCACGCTGAGCCGTCTCGATGATGTCGGTGCAGATGTCCGGCTTAGGGACCGGTTCACCGATCTTGCCGATGAAGACGTGGATTCCTCTTAAGGGGACCCGGTACCCGTATTCAATTGGGCCGGCCTCGGGGCCCCAGCCTGTGTCGTCAATGTAGAGCTTGCCGCGACGACTCTTAGTCATCCGGCCCACAGCATATCCCTTGATCCCTTCAAAGTTGCCCTTCAAGAACTCAAAAGCATTGTGTGCAGGCCCCACGGTGGGCGCCAACTGTTGTGGAATTGTCACGGCAGATGTCCTAGTGGATGGACATAGTTGTGGAGACATCGCGACGAGGTTAGCATAAAGGGGTTAAACGGGACAAAGGACGCGAGGAGTTTATACTTGTTCGGCCCCTTGCGATGAAGGTAAAAGCCTAATCCAGTTTGAGGTGGTATTGCTAGGGTTTCAATTACTAGGGAGCGAATAGGCTTAGCCTGGCTCTCGATCTGTTGTTTCTTGCCCTAAGCCGCTGCCGGGTCGTCCCCTTATATACATGGGTTGACGACCCGCGGCTTACAGAGTCCCGGCCAGCTCATACAAACGTGCCCGGCTCGGTAACTTATCTTACATGCCTTACAATACAATCACATATACATGGCGGTTTATACTCACGGGCCTTAAGCCGCCTTTGGGATTTGGGCCTTTTAACAAGCCTACCATGAACCGCCATCTTCAACATATTCACGGGCTTGGTATATGAACCGTCATCGGGATAACCCGGCCCCTCCTGGGCGGGTCATATCCAATAGTCATATCCCCAACAATTTCAATGATGGGAAGATACACACATAGGATTTAACAAAATCAAATGCGATAGATGCTAAACTATGAATGGCTGGTTGTGCTTCCTCCACAGGAATAGGTGTACTAACTGGTGGAGTTGGGGTTCGCCGTGGTAGTACTGGCGCTTTGGGCACTGGAGCTGCCTTAATAACTGCTCTTGTTTGGGAGCTCTGTGGTGGAGATGGTGCTGTGTCAACAAGAACTGGGTTACTATCTACTGGGTTGGGGTTAGATTGGGTGACGCTGGTTCTCTATCCATCGCAGTAGGGGTAAAATCTGCGAGAGTCTGGGTTATGTGTGGTAGGGCTGGTTCTTGTGCATGTACAACCGGGGTGCTATCTCCACCAAGAGGTGGCACTGTTTTATTTGAAGACCGTGATTTTACTCTGCTAGATACTGCCATCACCCGCTCCAATTCAAATGGCTGATAAACATGAAACATAGTTGAATGTACAGACATTGTATGAGAGACAGATGCAATAGATAGTGTGGAAAAAAGAGGGCATGAAATAGTTGACATGTATATTGTTTAACTAAAATGGATAGCATGACATAATTTCACATATATGATGTCTATCTAAACTGGATAGCATAGCATAACATAATTCAAAGATATGATGACTAACTAAACAGGATCACATGACATAATTCACATACATGTTATCTAAGTAATCAAGATCACATGATTTAATTCACGTATGTGATTTATATGCTAGGCAGAGGGCATTCGCATATATGATGTCTGAACTAAGAACATGGTGTTGAATATTGTGTATATGATGTCTAAACTATGCAATGCAAGACACCATATGCATGATATGAGCAGTATAACCATGCCAAGTTAGAGCATACACCTCGGTGGGGGAATAGGACTGGTCATCTATTTCTGAATCCATCTCTGAGGAGCTATCTGGACCCAGCAAGAGATCTGCTTCGACAGGTAGCACTGTCTGCTCTGAAGGCCTTGTTTTCACTCCAGATTTTTCCATCACCCACTCAAATGGCTGATTCATAGGAAGAGTAGTTTAATGTACAAACATTGTCGACAAATGGAAATGTAATGAAGAAAAGGATGGGCAAGATATCATTCGAACATATGATGCCTGGTTAAACAGGATGGCATTGCACATTTCACATATATTATGGCTGGCTAAAAGACATGAGACTGCATAATTCCCATATATGATATTGAAACTAAACAGGTGGCATTACAGAACATGTCTAAACTAAGCAGATGACATATATGATGTTGAAAGTAGGCACTAGAAGGCAACATATGCGTGATATGACTAACATCATCATGCCAAGTTAGAGAAAACACCTTAGGGGGTAAATAGGGGTGGTCAGCTGCGTCTGAATCCGCCTCAGAACATATATCTTCCTCTGGATTACAATCTGGAGAGGGGGAGGGGAGGGTTTGCCATTGGACCCACCATGGAGCGATGTCTGCATGACATTGTATTGCCGCGCAAAACTCTTCTCTTTTTCTCTACATGTTCAGCATGACTGTGTACAATATCTGACATGCATACAAAAAAATATAGTGATATTATGTAAGGCGAGCATCCAGAAATCTAGAGTAATGGTAACAACCAGTGGATGGATCCAAAAATGATGATAGCAGGCTAATGATTGCTTTAATTTAAGGAAAAAACAGATGATGATTGCTTTACTATTTGTTTCCCACCCAAGATGAACAACATACGCATACCCTAGGTGAACCAGATATTAGACAGAGATACTATTCATTGCTGCCTCGATATGTGTCCCACAACTAATTTAGAACTCAAGTTTGAACATCAATTTGAACCTGACTTGGAGTCTAAGAGGTGAACAGGACAATAATGTAGCAGGTAATACTAAGCAATGCATAACATAAGCAGAAACAAAAGAGTGTGACCTCTCTTGTGGACCCGTGTACTCCTCAGGTTCATCTGCTAAGTCGATGATGGTGATGCCGTTGCGGTCGGTGCCGGCGGCAGGGAAGGAGACCTGAGGCGGCGAAAGACGGTCAGGAGTCGTGATGTCTTGTTTGGTGGATGCTTCTCTCGATGGAGCAGCTCAGGTGAGGTGGACGACGTCGCGGCAGGAGTAGGACAAACCACACAAACTTTTCTTCGACACCTACCTGTAACTGAAGTAATTCTGTAACGACTCATTTGGCTTGCATGATTCTAAAAACGCAGGGATAGGAGGAAAAACACCGGAATAGGTTAGGAATGCACATGGGAAATAGAGCATTTGTGAACACAGGATTTCGGTCAACTTGGGTGTTTGGTTCACAGGAATTGGAGGAGCAGAGGAATTCAAAGAAACATGGCTAAAATAAAGTGAAACCATATGAAACCGTGTACAGTTAGAATGTTATTCTGCCACTAATGCACTTGGTCTTGTTTTCATGCATAGGATTTTGAAAAGTACGTCCAAGTGGATGTTTTGCTCCATTCCTTTCAACAAAATGCAAGAATAATTGAATAGTAGAGTGCCATAGGAAAATTTCCTATTGCTATGTTTTTTCGTTGAACCAAAATAGTCCTAACGGATCGACATGAATGTAGAGTAATAAGTGATTCGACAAATGTACAACCTCTTTGACGTAGTCGTGTCGACCTCAGCATCATTGGGTTGGTCGCTGAAGAAGTTGAGGCAGAGGTGGCTGTCGGAGGTGTAGAGGAAGATCTAAGGAATCTATAGACGGCGTCCAGGGCACTGCTCTGTTGTGATGGATCGTTCCGTCGTTGGAGCAGCTCGGGTGAGCCGTAAGACGTCAAGGCTGAAGCAGCACAAGAGAGACATCGTTAATCTCAAGTGGGATTCTAATAGCATATCCAATAGATGATGTAAAATACATTACCAAAAAGTGATAGATGTAAAATTTACATCACAAAAAACCACCTGACTACAACATATGAGGTAAAAACTGTTGACTCTGAACTTAACTGTCGAAACTAAAATTTACTATGCAATCTGAATGTTACGCAATGGTAGCAGAGAGGCACTTCACATGTAGTTTAGGGAGGGCCTGCAATTCATCTTCAACCTGCACCCCCCTGAGCCGCCAGCCACCACCGGCCGAACCGCCGGCCCCCGCGCCACCTCGCCGGCCCGAAACAACTCCCCACCGCCGCCTCGCTTCCCCGAAACAACTCCTCACTGCCGGTCCTCCGCCGCCCCAGCCAGCCCTCTAAGCCCCCACCCCCCCCCCCCGCGCGCCAAGCTTTTTCATCGGCGATCCCCCCGCCACTGCCCCACCAACATGACCCCCACCGCCGGCGACCACCGCCCGCACCATGAACCCTAAGATAGATAGTGGGTTACCTCTCCGGCGAGCCCCCCTCCCCACTGCGGGTGGTTCTTCCTTAACTCCGGCGAGCCCCCCCACCCCCTAAAAATCGACTGACCCAAATTTGATTTAGTCCACTGAAGTGTAGCTAAATCGGAGCAAAGCAGCAGCATGAGCGAGGGGGAGAGCAGCAGCAGCAACGCGAGCGAGAGCCAGAGCAGCAGCAGCAGCAGAACCGGCTGGTATGGCCGCCGCCGCCGATGGGGCCTCGCACTGGGGGAGAGCCTCCATGGAGATGTCGCTCGCGGCGCCGGCTTCGAGGTAGCCGCTCTATGGGTGTGCGGGATGGAGCACCGTCGGCACTGGGAGGTCGAGTTAAGGAGAAGGTGCGATGCGATGAGTGTACAACCTCTTTGGTGGTGCCGAGTAGGCCTCAGCTTCGTCCGAGGAGTCGGTGAGGATGCTGCGGTTCGGGTGGAGCAGGTTAAGGTGGCGCTGTGGGGATGGAGCAACCGCGATAGACGAGGCGATCGTCGGAGCAGCTCCTTGGAGCTGGAGGACGGGGTGGCTGAACCGACGGGACGACGAGATGTACAACGGATCCTCATCCGGGGAGGAGGATGAGGGACGTCGAGCTGTTGCGGTGGACGACGTCATCGGGGAAGACGCTCCAGCTGGGCAGCGGTGAGGTGGCAGACGGAGGAGGGTGGGGTTTCGCGGTTGGAGCAGAGAGGTTATGGCGGCCTGGGATTTCGAATGGTGAAAAGGAGGCGATGGGAGGGGGGAACCATGACTTAGGGACGCGCTCGTCCAAAATGTAGGGTGTGTTACAAAAGTTCCCCGACCGATTTGAACTAGCGGCCCTTTCAGCTCAGTTTTAGAAGGGGGATTTTGCGTGTCGGGATTTGGCAGCTGGAGGGAGTTTTCACGCGCGTTGTAATTTCGGGATAGCAAGGCGCGGGTTGTGAAGGCGCCAGTTTTCGAAGCATGATATCTGAATTTTCGGGATATAACAAGGCGCGGATTGAATTTTAGGGACAAGCCTAACATGTAATATTGTACTTGTACATACCAAATCAATTCGCACTTCCCTCAACGAAAAAACGAAAAAAATAAAACTATTCACACCACACAAAGAGAGAGTCTTGTCCCGTGTTACTATACAAATGCTATTGAAGGCTACTCCCCCCTTCCATCTATATAGGGCCTAATGCGTTTTTCGAGGCTAACTTTGACCAAATATTAGAGCAATAATATATGACATGCAACTTACACAAAGCACACCGTCAAATTCGTGTGTGAAAGGAGCTTTCAGTGATATAATTTTCACATTGTGCAAGTCATGTACAATTAATCTTGTCAATAGTCAGAGGCGGTCTTAAAAAATGCATTAAGCCCTGTATAGATGGAAGGAGGGAGTATGAATCCATGTTATGTCCAATTAAATTTTTTCGCTGGCTGTATAATGCATGTAACCTACTCATACCAACATTTTAGTGCATTCCAAATGTCTATACTACCGCTGCAATTCGAACTAAATTTGAATTCGTTTCTGTATTTCAATAAGAATCTACAATCATGATTGTTGCCAACTTCAACCATCATTCGTTTATTACCTTAACAACACACCACATGATTACTATAGAGATAGATATGAACTATGTGTACTATATGAACTCGAATTCAATTTTTTGAATACACTTGATGTTGATTCCAAATAATAGTACATTTGATGTACTAACTACATATTCATAATCTAAACCATGTTCCATGCGTACACCGTGTTTATCACACAAAGTATAGTGCCCCGCCCCCTACATTATGACAAGTTTTTAGCCCTGAGCTGCAAAAGCCATGCATTAGCCCAAATTATAATCAATATTCTATATATTATATGTAGTACTAGCAAGATGCCATGCGTTCCACGGAACATCAAGATGATCAAGGGGAGGCCTTATTTGCAAATATGGAGAGGTGTGCCATAGTTTCCTTCATATCCATCAGATATAAATCGAACGGCCTATATTGCAGGATGGTAGGCACACCATCATCAACAACTCTGTTTTTTATAAGAGTAGAGATAGAATATATTATATGTAGTACAACATGTTCATAACCACACCATGTGTATCACCATTATGTATATTCACGCATGCGTCGGTTTAAAACACTATGATAAATTCTTCAAATATCCGAATTCACTTTTTATAATGAATTATGATCTCTATTCGTCGTTTACACCCACACAATCCTCTTATCTTTGTAGCCAGCACTGACTTTCTCTCATGCATGCACACGCCCGCATCCCTCTCACCCTCCCTCAGCATTCTCTAGCTCCATCGCGCAAATTCGTCGTTTCACTTTAGGTCGTTCACCCACGGTGTGTGTAGGCCCCCCAGCTCCTTCTTTACGGCACACATCGATCAATATGCCTCTCTAGCTAGGTGTGCCTACCACAAACACAAGCTTTCCCTCTTCTCTTCTCACCGTCCATGCCTCACTCCCACCCCTCTTTTCATCGATCTCATACTCGCACACTCCTTCCCCCTCGATATCGTATGCATCTCGCACCACCTCCTAGATGCATCCCTCTCTAGCTATCCTTCTCCCCGGGCCTTGTTTGCTTCTAACCCATACATGCATGCATACCGATCGATCTCCCTACATATACCTAGGTCGACTTTAACTATTCCCCCCCCACCCATCGATCGACGTACCTCACAAGTTATGTCTCTCCTCTCTCTGACAAAGGACGATTGATCTTCCTATGTAGTTACGTCTGCTTACCACATCCATATCGTCCCCCCTCATCATTCGTGCATGCCTCCTGACCCGTCTCTCACACGCACGTGCACAGACAGGCAGCCATTCCCTCTCTTACTGATATTGCAGGTGCGCCCTCTGTTTGTCTAGCAAGCCTCTCCCACCATTTGCTAGAAGCAACTCCACCACCACCCCCTCCAACACTCTAGCTCTGTCTCTCTCCCAACCTTATTCCTCTCCTACGCATATGCGTGGATGCCGATCGATCTCCCTCAATACATAAGTTAGGCCTCTCTCCTCCTCCACACATATACCAGCAATTGTACCTCTATAGTTAATTAGGTCTCCCCCACCCCCCCCCACCACACACCGATAGTCGAGCATTGTAGGTAGGTATCCATGCCACAGAAACAAACTGCACATGTCCCCTCTCATGTTCTAGTAGGCCAGCCACCCTATATCTTTGACGTGGCCACACACAAATTCGATGGCACTCTTTATCGATCGCGCGCGCGCACACACACACACACATCATCCCTCTCTTTGATTCTATGGATACCTCAAGCCGATGATACCTCCACTCTCTTCTCATGGATCGCCCCCTCTATATATATGATATATCCAGGACTCTATTTCACACACATTGCATATGTTACATTTTTTGATTGAAATATCATCCACATATATTGCTTGTCTATTTCTCAACCCCCCCAAACACTCACGAACCCACACACTATATCTCTCCACGTTTGTATCTCTCTCACACAACCCCACGTAGGTGGTGTACATACACGAAGAGAATAGGTGCACGTACTCACGCTTCGTGCCCAGCCACACCCGCGCGGGTACACGGTGGAGCTCATTTCTGTACGAAATGGCAGCCCATGTGCTAATTTGAACGTGTGTAGTGGTTGTTTACCTACGGAGGTCGTGTACCATGCATGCACGAAACAAACTTTGACTTGATGCGTTGGCGCGTTATTTTTAAATAAAGTTATATCGCTCAATGGCACGTGCACAGAATATAAAACGATTTTTATGGAGAAAAAGGCAGTCCGCTCCACTATATACAATGGAGCTTGCCTGCCTGGGTTTGTCTCTCTTCAGAGTATCTCACAGAAGGCGGCGGTGGCCTCTCTCGTTCTCTCACCATTGGTCACTGATCCGGCCGCATCCCGTCCGCTGGCGGAAAGGGAGGATGTGCATCGTTTCTCCGTTCGACGGCGCCGAGGCAGCACGTCCCAATCTGTGGTACTCGCCGTTCTCTCTGACCAAGCTCCAGCGTGGTAGGGCCTACACCACCTGCTTGCTGCCACAGTATGGGTAGATCCCGCCCGTCGCTGCTCACCTAGTTACATCCCGATGACCCCCAGGTATCCCCTCCGGCCTTGCTCCACTGCCCGTCTTCCCACATCGCTGCATGTGGAAAATCTTGCATGTGGATCTTCCATAGTTCTTTGCCCAAAACGTAGCTCGTCCGGCATACTTTCCATATTGCGATCTTGTCCTCACACCATTTTAGACAAACACAACAGTGTTGTTATCTTCCCTTAGGACAAGGAATATGCTTCTTTTTTGTCGTCGTATGTGTCATCAACTGTTATTGGCCAGTAATTGTTTCCTTTCTACCTCTTTTTTGCAAATAGGGCTATCCATTTCACCTCGTTGCTATAGCGACCTTTTGGTGAACTACACAAATCAATTTTTTCTTAAGAGTGTTTTGTGCAGTTGTACTACAATGTCACGCGGGCAACGTCTCTACATTTCAGTGCGACTGCACAAAGGGAGATTGGTTTTGCTCTATCCTCCTCATCCAACTCCGAGACTAATCTTCTCCAACTATTTGCTTAATCTTCTCTAACTAGTTAGTCTTAAGAGAGACTGCAAAGGTGACCGGCTTCTATTTGTGTGTTTATTGTTTCATCAGCAGTCCTCTATTATTGTAATCAAACTTAATATCTTTGGAACAGGGACGCTCAGCTCTATTTTAGTGGAACTGCACAAAATGATCGGAATGTTGCATGCTCCAGACAGCTACTTTTTTCCCAACATGCCTTGTTGATTTAAACAGAGCTGGGGGGACGTTGCTGCCAATGAAAGCATGGATCAATTTTAATTTAACACCTTTTCACAACTTTGTCTTAAGGTGTGATGTAAATATTAGCTCTGATCTGCTAATCATTGAGATGCATTAGCAAGGAAGTTAGTTTTTTATTGTTTCCGAAAGAGCATGGATGGCAAGACACACGAAACAAAAGCTGAAAGCTCAGAGCATTGTACAATTTCATGTTGCTGGAAAATTATTTGTATAGTACATCAATTATGTAAACAAATTCTGGAAGCTTGATAGCATTGCCAGAAGCCTCTTCAGCATCCGGGTCCATGTGCCATGCACAAAATTATACTTCCTCCGTTCCTAAATATTTTGGTTTTTACAAATTTCAAATGACATATTTTAGAGTGTAGATTCACTGATTTTGCTTCATATGTAGTCACTCGTTGAAATCTCTAGAAAGACAAATACTCCGGAGTATATTTAAGAACGGAGGGAGTAGTGCACAACCGCATGGGAGACTAAGCCCGGTCGTTGCGCCGCACTAATAGTGAGTACTGAGCAGTCAAATCATAGGCCCCACCTTTCCCACTGTAAGTTTCTCGGAAGAAGCAACCATCAATACGCTCTTCTTTGAATCCGCTCATACTACTCCATCTGTCACTGTTTATAGAGCGCGCTTAAAAAAACAATCTCTGGGACCAAGGCGACTAGCGATCGGCCTGAAAAATAGCATTGGTAGTTATAGCACGACGTCTATTACTAGAGGAAATAATGCGTATACACATGCATGCAGTGCTTCCACCCCAGGTACACACATGCATGCACTTACTCCACTCTGTAGTACATCGAGAGAAAATTGTGGACTTGATTGTGGTTACCACGCCCTAATTAATTGAGCATTAAACCAAACGCGTCTATAGTCTCTCTGGTGGTGGAAATGCATGGAGATAAATGCATCAGAATGAAGTGCGCCCAGTAAACTGTGACGGATGGAGGAGTAGTATGAAGGTGCAAAACCAAGTATGCATATGGCCAGTCGGTCAACGCACTTCCTCTTGGCATATCACTAACATGTGGGACCGGAGTGTGAGCAAGCCGATCTCAATTGACGGCAAAATGGCCAACCCGCCGTTCCTTGAGAGAGACGATGAGCGAGAAGACACAGACGGGCTCGCACGGAGGCCAAGATATATTCGAGCATGGTTGATCGATATCATCATTACATGTTTGATGTTTTTTATTACTACTATTGGGCTACCGTTTTCCGCCCTTCTCCCGAATAAACGCGTACTTTATCAGAGATTAAAATAAAATAATAGTACAGATGCTCCACCATGCGGTTCTAGTAGTAGTACTACTCATACTACTAAACATTGCGCTTGTCTCTTCGCCTCTTCGTGAAGTCGAACAATGATGGTAGTCCGCATGTTGGGTACTACAGTGTATGCCTCTGGCAATCTGACACCGAATGAACTGTTGCATGTCCACCGCCTGGGCGAGGGTAGGTTGCATTAGTCAAAAGACGTAAGCGAGCTTCACCTTGTCCTGCAAGCTTCTCCTCGTTCTGCGAGTTGACGGGACACACCAAAAAGTAGTGCTAGTCCATACTCCCTCCTTTTCGGTTAATATGGCTTAATCTTTTTTGTGGGTAAATGAGAGAGCTTTATTCATATATAAGCATTCTTAGGACGATCATCCAAGATACTAGTCACTAGGAAGCAAGGTACCCCGCGAAAAAAGAAGAAGGAAGCGAGGTGTTTCATCAAGCCAGCTCTCGGCCACATTCAAAGTGCAGCAAGCACGGTTCACACAAAGATGCGCCGCAAGGTTTGCTTAGTTGTTTACATAGTAAATAACAAAAAAAGGGAAAAAATTACCGAGCGCACCTATTTGTAACAGGATATGAGCCAGAATTAAGTGAGAATTGTGGCGAGTGTTCCATGCAATCAACTTACATTATCACATGCGAGAACCCTCGAAGAGAACCAAATGTGTTGAAGATTGCTTTACCACATTTTAAAATAAAATAAGCGTGCAGACGCTCTTCCATCCGGTTCCTAGTAGTAGTACATACCTCTATAGTAGTAGTACTAGTACTAGTAAACTTTGCGCTTGGCTGTTCGCCTCTTCGGGAAGTCGAACAATAATAGTACTAGTATAGTGTATGCTTCTGGCAATGTTACACCGAAATAACTATTGCACGTCCACTGCCTGAGCGAGGGAGAGCTTGCATTAGTCAAAAAGTTTCTCCTTGTCCTGCGAGCCACCGCGCGCAAGCTTCTCCCGTCCTGCAAGCTTCTCCTCATTCGGCAAGTTGACGGGACACAACAAAGTAATGCTAGTCCAGACTGCCTCCTTTCCGGTTAATATGGCTTAGTTGCAAACGAGATAAATACACTGTCTGTCACTGTATATTTGTAAAAATACGGTCAGTGGACTTCATAATACGCTCATTGCGCTCAATATATAAATTTTCCGGTGTTTATACGGTCACTAGCTCACCCTGGCTGAGTATGTGTGTGCATGCACGTGTAGGTTGAGCACTTGAGCGTGACCGTTTGTGTGCTGTCGTGTGCTCGGACATGCATGCATTAGGGCGTCGCGCGCGTTTTTGCGTCCATGTGTATGTTGGACTGTTGCATGCATGCACGAGGTTGTAGTCCCTCACATTCACATGTTCATAAGTCAATGCTTTGTCAAAATGTTGCATGCAAGGTTTAATCATTCGTTGTTCACGCATGCATTCCCGATATTAATATGTTGGTAAAGACAATTTCTTGAGGAAAACGAGCCCATGAATTGAGTACAAAGGGGACCAATAAGCCAGGACGGAGGAGTACCAGTAGTGAACCGGAAGGAGGGAGTAGGTACTAGTAGTACTACTACGTAACAACGTGCAGTAACAAAATTCATCTATGCACATCCTGTCTACGTGCCATGCAAAAAATAGAGATAAGTACAAGTAAGACTCAAGAACGGTCATACACGTAGGGGGGTACGTGTAGGGGCCACTAAGGAGTAGTAAAATCACACAGTAAGCTAGTCGGAAGAAGCAACCATCATTTCACTCTTCAATGACACGTACGCAATATAAAATGGTTGATATGGAGAGAAAAACAAAACAACTACATATACAGTAGCAGGAGCCTAAGCTCCAAGCCTGCTTGCTTGGGTTGCTCTCTTCACAAGCATAGAACGACGGTGGCCACACCGCTGGTCACATATTCGGCCTGATCCCGCCGCTGCGGGAAGGGAACGATGTTCTGCGTAGACGCAGTTGACATCGGCGAGGGAGAAAACCCACAGTCAGTGCGTCCCAATCGGTGGTCCCCACGGTATGGGCTGATGTCGCGTCCCAACCGCCCTTCTAGCTACAACCCGATGTCCCAGGTACATCTTCCTTTTTGAGCCGTCTTGCTCCGCTGCTGCAGCTCCCCACGTAGCTCCATCTCCATGTCGATCTTTCTCTACTTCTACCGGCTTCTATTTGTGATGAGTTTAGGTCTCATAAATTAGTGTCAGTACTATTATTCTAATCACACTTCTTCAATATCTTTGCCATCAGGGATGCTCAGCTCAATTTTAGTGGAACAGCACAAAAGCATCATATGATCCGAGGGTGCCAGCCGTCTTCCGTTCGACAGGTTCTACCTATCCAGGAAATTAAATCCTGTTTAGGGCTTAGGGTTTAAGTCGTAGTGACCCCATCAGTAGTTTTTCTTTTGTACACGCTCTCACAACTTTTGTCTTTAGTTGTGAAGTAAATATTGGCTATGATCTATGAATCATTGAGATGCATCAGCATGCTTGTTAGTTTTCCTTTGTATTTGATGGAATGTTGTAACGGGGCAACCTTGGAGTAGGAATTATAATGGAGTGGAAAGTTTCCATTTTTTCAGAGAAAAAATGGAAACGGAGAGAAACCAACGTTTCGCTTCGTTGGGTCGCGCCATCGAGCAAAACCTACCTTTAAATCACGTATGTCGCGTTCGTGTCTCACCCTCCTCCATGGCTCCACCCCACACGGTCGCTCGGCATGCCACTCACCGCAAACCGAGTATACGATAACTTTCCATCCTGCTTGTCGATGGATCGCGCCATGGAGTACTAGCACTACTGGAAAAGATTGACGAGTTGGGGGAGGACAGCTAGCTGTAGAATGGACTCCCAAGAACTTTCTACATGCATGTTGTGGCCGGCTATTGCGACCTTTGAACGCGGAGCAGTCGCGTGCACCGGGAAGAGGCGCGGGCGACGCTCTCTCGGCCGGGGGCGCTGCTTCAATGCCGGAGCTAGTGAGAGGTCGCGTCCACTCTGGCTGGGCATGAATGTGGCACTGACCGTTTCGGGCGGGAAGCACGCGCGGGTGATGAAGAGGGTTTGGGTTGGTCAGGAGCGAGCGTGGCAGCGGTCCGGACGCCCGCAAACAAGAGATGTTGTACGTTAATATTGCTGCATATACAATTAACAACGTAAATAATGTGCCAGTTGGACAAATATGATTGGAGATGGAGATGGAGATGGACTTTTAAGTAAACACGAATATGCATGTCTATGTCTATGCGTGTGTGCGTGACGACTCTCGCGACCTAGAAGCGGGGTGTGTTTTTGATCGAGTTTTCTTTCTTGGTATGTTAAAAAATTGTCCGCCAGTTTTCGTTTCTTTTTGGGATAATTAGATTTATGCCCCTAGTTGTGTCCCACTCGTCTATTTTACCCCTAATTCCCAAAAGTCACCGGTTCTGTCCAAGTCACTTTGCTCCTCTTATGCTTTTGCCCTTTGACCGTTTGACCGTCAGTTTGAAAACTTCATAACTAATTCATACTAAGTCAGAAAAATGCAAATAAGATACCAAAATGTTCAGAAAAACATCACCTATATGTCAGTGTCATTTGCATTCATGAAAAAAGTGTTGGAAAGTGCCCATCCGAGTTTTAGCTCTTATGCTACCACCATGAATAGTAAAATCTAAAAAAGTTCAAAAAAATTCAAAAAAATATTGGTGGCAAAGAATGACAAATGTTTTAAGTGCCTGCCAAGTTTCATCAGGGAATAATATTCGTGGGTGCCGCGGCAAAAAAAACCAATCAGCACTCCAAAATAGATTATTTTCTTGCCACGACTTCCACGAATGTCGTTCCCTAATGAAACTTGGCAAGCACTTAGAACATTTGTCATTCTTTGCCACCATATTTTTTTAGAATTTTTTTGAATTTTTTTAGAGTTTACTATTCATGGTGGTATCAAAAGAGCTAAAACTCGGATGTGCACTTTCCAACACTTTTTTCATGAATGCAAATGACACTGACATATAGGTGATGTTTTTCTGAACATTTTGGTATCTTATTTGCATTTTTCTGATTTAGTATGAATTAGTTATGAAGTTTTCAAACTGACGGTCAAACGGTCAAAGGGCAAAAGCATAAGAGGAGCAAAGTGACTTGGACAGAACCGGTGAATTTTGGGAATTAGGGGTAAAACAGACGAGTGGGGCACAACTAGGGGCATAAATCTAATTATCCCTTTCTTTTTTCCGGGAACGCGCGTATTCTATTTAAAACAACTGCTATGGAGAGATTTTCTTACTCCATTGTATATATGACCTCATGTTTGATAGGGTTTCTCGCGTCTCGCTCTCTCACCCTCTCCATATCAAAACAAGATGACAGTGTCCACTCTATCTCTCTCCTCACCGGTGGTCACAGATCCGGCCGAATCCCGTTCGCTGCGGGAGGTGAGGAGGTGCAGCGTTGACGTTGTCGCCGTCGGCGTTGGAGGAAGCCGATGCACACCGTCCTCTCGGAGCCAGCGCGGACGAAGGTCCTCCGCGCCCTTGTTCTCTGCCGTTGTGTGGGAAGATCCCGCCCGCCCGCCTAAGTGACATCTCGCCCACCTGAGGTATAACTTCTTGTACTGGTCCAGCTCCCCAGGTCGCTGCATGCGGGTTTTCTTCTATGCGACTACTCCCCAGCTCCACATGTACAGTAGCTAGGGTTCGTCGGCTGGTCCAACATAACCTACTATTATAGAGGAAATGCCACTCGAAAAGTTGTCCTAGTTTATGCCTCGGTGGAGGTATACATGTTGTTTCGACAAAAAGTACATGGTGGTTGCGCGGTCATTGTCCATATGCTCCTATTGCTACTGCTAATCTAATACTATCACTGGTTAAATGAAGAAATGCTTTTTTTCTCGGGTATCCTGGTTTAGTTCCCATCAAGATAATCATGATGCTTCTGTTTGTTGGTGTACTTTTCATTAATTCTTATTGACAATTGAGATGTCGCTATTAATCTTGTACCACTGCCAAAAGAAAGTAACAACACAGTATCCCTTTTTTATATTTTTGCAAACAACGATGCGTATCTCCATACCCAGGCATGTCTTCCTCAATTTTAGTGGAACTGCACAAAATTGGATGGCCATTGTTGTTCCGCCTCACTGTCCTCTGCCACGTGGTTCTTCCTTCCTCAAGCATGATTACTAAGAAGAAGCAGACCACAGTGAGGATTTGTCGAACTTCATAGGTGCCTCACCCAAACTTGATGCCAAATGGATGATGCATCACCACGATGACCTATCGATGCTCCTGGTTGCGCCTCATGGTTGCATCGGTTGGTGAAGCTGGTCGATTTTCAATGAAAAACAAGTTGTCTTCCATTAGTGCTCTTTGCTTGTTACCCACAAAGATGATATCCTTCATCAGTTCACCTTGGTTGCGTTGGAGACGCAGTCGTCTATCACGTTGGTGCAATTTTATCACACAATTGCCCTTGAACCAAATGTTTCCTCGAAGAAGGATCGACGTTGGTACTAAGAGCATAAGTTTTGTATTGATTTCTAAGCCTTCTCACAACTTTGTCTTCAGCTCCCCTGTAATTTTATTTGTCCATCTATTAACTTTTATTACAAAAAATGGACTGGACTAAAAACCCGGATGGACGTAGTGGCCCTCCATTTTTATTTACACCGCATATTAGATTTGACTGAAGTCAAACTTTGTAAAGTTTGACCAAGTTTAGGTGGAACACAACAAACCATAATTATTGAGAGAGGGCAAACTGTACATACTCTCAAACCTTTCCGATAATTGAAATTAAAATTATTTCTTTGTACACACTCTCACACGTTTCCGATAATTTGGCGCATGTGTGATTGTTCACTTAAGGGAGGGTAGTGTACCGCATGTGAAGGACAAGAAGTGCGACCAGGACGTGTGGATCGTTAGTTCATCGGAAGTAGTAGTTTTCTTCACTGGTACATTAAATAAAGAGTTTCATTTCGTACTTTCACAATTTAAAACGATTGTTATGGAGAGAATAAGAAAACCACTCCACTATATATTAGTAGTATACACGAGTACTATATGGACGCAGCTTCATTGACTTAGTGCACCTGCCTTTGGGTGTATGACAGGTGGGCCCAAAATGTGGCTGGCCCACCTGTCGTACAGTCAAAGGCATGTGCAGTTAAGGCACCGGAGCTCAATCCGTACTACAATATATATGTAGTATTATATAAGCTGGAGCCAGCGCTTGGTCGCTAGGGTTTGCACTCTCCACACTCTCGCCGCACTACACACACACACACATATATATATATATATATATACACACACGCTGGAGGCTCAGCGTTCCTTTTCTAGGGTTTGCTATATTCATAGTCTCTCACCCTCTTCACCAGATCTAAACAAGACTGCGTTAGCCTCTGTCTGTCTCTCCCCCTCACAGCTGGTGAAGGAGGCGTCCGGATCCCTTTGCACCGGGGAGGGGAGGAGGTGCAGTGTTCACTCTACCGCCTTCGGCGAGGGAGGCAATCCACTGCCGGCTGCGCTGTTCTCTTTCACCCAGCGCCTGTGCGGGAGGGCCACCAACCCCTTCTTGCTCGCTGTCATACATAGTGTGAGCAGATCCGGCCTCCCGCCGCACGCCTTGCCACATACCGACGACCCTAAGGTATAAGTTTCTTTGAAACCGTCATTGCTATAGCTGCATGTGGATCTTTTTCGATTCTGTAGTCGAATCTAGGTCTTGGTTCAAAGAGGAAAGAAGGGTGCGGTGGGGTGGAGCATGAATCTAGGACGTGGTTCAATGAGGAAAGGAGGGAGAGAAAGTAGCATAGACTGGCTATCCAGCCGCTTTGTTGGTCGAAAAGGGAAAATGGGGGTAACCTAGTACACACATCTGTAAGGAACCTACCTCTTTGTTGAAAAAGGAAAGAAATTGGGGGGTCAGGTAGTTTGTGCAGGACTAGATTTGCGGCCCTCACATAGGAAAAAGGTTCAAAGAGAACAAATATGGGACCAACGCAGATATGCTGCCTGGCAACATACTCTGCATCACCCATTTATACATGCGGACGCACATGGTGTTGGCATGTCCCATGTCCCATACAACTATTTTGCTGTTGTTAATCTAAGAATAACGCAGGTAAATTGAAGCAATGCCATTGTTAAAAGTAAATTACATTTTTAATGAATCTTATTTTAAGAGAATTTCTCTGTTAATATGAATCAATGCAACCATTTTAGAAATGCTACTGTCCTATACTTTGTTTTCCATCAAGATAAGGTAGATGCTTCTTTTTGTGGCCGCATGTTTCACCCTCCTTTATTGGCCAGTAATTGATTCCTTTTTTGCCTCTGTTAAAACAGGGATATCTATTCAACTTGTTGCTATTGCTTCATTTTGCTTGGCTACGTGAAACACTTTTGTTTAAGAGTGTTTTGTGCAGTTCAACATGAATGTCACACCGGCGACTTAGCTTAATTTTGGTTGAACCACACAAAAGGAGATCGGATTCCCATATATGTGTTGAGAGATTTCGTTCAAATCCTCCTCGTGAGTTGTTTCAAATCTTGGTCGACTTTCATCCACATGATGGTGAAGTGCGCTTTGAGATGTTGTGCTACTTTTATTGGTACTATTTTGGATAAATGTTGAATTGAAGCTATTGAACTGTTGTCTTTTACCATTAAGTGAGCAAAAATTGTTCCAACCCACACATGATGCTTTTTTCTTTATTACAACAAACTCTACATCACCCCTTTATAAGTAGATGGGAGAACATGGTGTTGTTGTGCCCACTCTCCCCTAGAACTGTTTATGCTTTTCCTTAATCTACTGCCGCTGGTAAAATTAAGCAATGCCACTCTTAGAATTAACTACTGAACTGTTTTAAGATAATTTCTCTGTTAATATGAATAAATGCAAACTTTTTAGAAATGCTACTGTCCTATACTTTGTTTTCCATCAAGATAAGGTAGGTGCTTCTTTTTGTGGCCGCATGTTTCATCCTCCTTTATTGGCTAGTAACTGTTTGCTTTTTTGCCTCTAATAAAACAGGGATCTCTATTCAACTTGTTGCTATAGCGAACTTAAATGTCACACCGGCAACTTTGCTTGATTTCAGTACAACTACACAAAACGAGATTGGATTTCCTATTCGTGTTGGTAGATTTGTATTTGATCTTGTTCGTCTCATGAAAGGTCAGTACAGGCCTTCATCCACATGATTGTGCAGTGTGCTTTGAGATGATGTGCTACTTGTATTGGTACTATTTTAAATAAATGTTGAATTGAAGCTATTGCATTGTTGTCTTTTCCCATTAAGTAGTGAACAAAAATGGGACCAATCCGACATGATGCTTGTTGCTTTGTTACAACAAACTCTGCATCAGCCCCTTTATAAGTAGATGGAAGCACATGGTGTTGTTGCGCCCACACTCCCCTGGAACTGTTTATGCTTTTCGTTAATCTAATGCCGCTGGTAAAATTAAGCAATGCCACTCTCAGAATTAACAACTGAATCTTAGTTCAAAACTGCAACACTTGTTAGGGATTGGCGGGATTACCATTTTTGTGGCCGCATATTTCATCCTCCTTTATTGGCCAGTAATTGATTCCTTTTCTGCCTATGTTAAAATAGGGATATCTATTCAATTTGTTTCTATTGAGTCATTTTGCTTTGCTACGTGAAACACTTTTGTGTTAAGAGTGTTTTGTGCAGTTCAACTTGAATGTCACGCCGGCGACTTTGCTTAATTTTGGTGGAACTGCACAAAAGGAGATCGGATTTTCATATATGTGTTGGGATTTCTTTCAAGTCCTCCTCGTGAGTTGTTTCAAATCTTGGTCAAGAAAGGTCAGTGCCGACTTTCATCCACATGATGCTGTAGTGTGCTTTGAGATATTGTGCTACTTGTATTGGTACTGTTTTGGATAAATGTTGAATTGAAGCTATTGAACTGTTGTCTTTTACTATTAAGTGAGCAAAAATTGTTCCAACCTAGAAATGATGCTTGTTTATTTGTTACAACAAAACTCTGCACCACCCCCTTTATAAGTAGATGGAAGCACATGCTGTTGTTGCGCCCACTCTCTCCTGGAACTGTTTATGCTTTTTGTTAATCTAATGTCGCTGGTAAAATTAAGCAATGCCACTCTCAGAATTAACTACTGAATCTTAGTTCAAAACTGCAACACTTTTTAAGGATTGGCGGGATTACCATTTTTGTTGCTGCATGTTTCATCCTCCTTCATTGGCCAGCAATTGATTCCTTTTTTGCCTCCGTTAAAACAGGGATATCTATTCAACTTTTTGCTATTGAGACATTTTGCTTTGCTTAATTTTGGTGGAACTGCACAAAAGGAGACCGGATTTCCATATATGTGTTGAGATCTCTTTCAGGTCTTCCTCACGAGTTGTTTCAAATCTTGGTCTTGAAAGGTCAGTACCGACTTTCCTTTGAATTAACTACTGAATCTTGGTTCAAAACTCCAACACTTGTTAGGGATCGGCGGGAGTACCATTTCTGTTACGGATCGGCCGGAGTACATGTTTAAGAAATGTATTGTTCAGATAATATCTCTGTTATTATATATCAGTTACAGTGTTTTACAAATGGTACTATCCTGCTTTGTAGTTCTTTCTACATGTTTAACCAAGGTATTGTTAAGATAATGTCTCTGTTAAAATGAATCAGTCGCATTGTTTTAGGAATGGTACTTTTCTGCTTTGTCATTCTTTATACATGTTGAAACAAGGCATTGTTAAGATAATGTCTCAATTAATATGAATGAATAACACTGATTGAGAATGGCTACTCTCCTGCTTTGTTTCCCATTAAGATAAGGTAGATCAGTAGATGTTTTTTTTCTAGGAGTACAAGTCATCAACCGTTATTTCTCAGTAATTGTTTCCCTTATACCTATTGTTGCTTACAGGGATATCAAAATTAAAGCTCGGTTTTATTCCGACTTTGATTTTAGTTGAACTGCACAAAAGGAGCCAATGTGTCTAAGGCAAACTGCTGCATTAGTGGGTCTAGTTGATCTTACCACTTTGCAGAAAGAAGCAGTCATTGTTTGCGCTACATTACAGAAGGAATGATCGAAAAGCTTTACAGAGTATTA
Source organism: Triticum aestivum (assembly GCF_018294505.1). Taxonomy (NCBI): domain Eukaryota; kingdom Viridiplantae; phylum Streptophyta; class Magnoliopsida; order Poales; family Poaceae; genus Triticum; species Triticum aestivum. The sequence continues at coordinate 275,141,927 of NC_057802.1, read as the reverse complement.
TTAGACGCTGGTGACATGACTGGTCTGCAGAGAGCATAGGCAACTCTACAACACGTGGAGTGCACTGGGCAAAAAGTGCCCAAACAAGTACAAGAAGCCAGGACATGACTTCAAGTCTGTCAATGTCATTCTAAGCAACAATGATGGGGCATCTGGGTATGGTAATCTGTTTACCGTACTTTCAGCTTGTTAGTCCACCGATTGGTGGGTTGACACTGGGGCCAATATTCATGTGTGTGCTAATGTGTCTTTATTTTCTTGCAGCATATAAATACGAAATCCACAGGGATGCTCAGCTTGATTTTAGTGGAACTGCACAAAATGTTCAGATGGTTCGTGTCCTCCATAATACTTCATCATGCAAAATTCGTTGTCACCTTCATCCACCGGACTATCAGATGACAAACTGATGACCAACCCTGCCTGTTCCACAATCATATGCATTACATATTTTGAATGGGAAAAGCTTGTCAAAGTTTAATCATTGATGTTAGCAAGAAGACATTAGTTTAATATATTGGAATTGGAAAACCTTGTCAAATTTTGCTCATTGATGTTAGCCAGAAGACATGCATTTGATATTTTTGAGTGGGACGCCCTTTGCTGTGAGCAATGTCGATCGTTTTTTCCTATTCCTGTCTTCAGTTCAGAAGTAAATATTTACTCTGCTGAGATGCATAGTCACATGAATGTTGACTTATGTAAGGTATTTTAAGAGTTTGTTCTGAATGTTGTCTATGTAATGCCAGGCCTTGTGAGTTTGATTGCAAAGTTGAGCTTGGAATGCTGTGGCATGCGGCATCACGAGCTGTTCACCGTGCCTCCTGAGAATAATGCTTCATATTGTTTTGCATGTTGAGCTAATGCCTGTGATTTGCATGTTAAGAAGATCATCCTCTTCTGTTGTTTCTGTGCTTAAGAAGTTCATTGTCATATGTTTCATTCATAGCCTATACGACAACTCGGGTAGGTTAGAGGTGAAATCATATGATCTTCCGACCAACTCATCATATTAGGCCATGATTGGATCGTCGTTTTCCAATCAAACCCACTTGTAAAACTGACGCTTGTAAATAGAAGCAGATGGCCTCGGGCGAAGCGCTTGGTTGGTCGATTTCGACTAGTAAAATATACACTGGTCTCTCAAATTACACGCGTAATACGCCGGTTTTTGTTACAGACCTCGGGCCCTCGGTTTCATTGCGCCTGTATTGTACGCGTTGTTTCCGATGACGAGTAAATTACACTTGTATCTTAATACATGTGTGAAATAAACCAGAGCTCCCAAGCGCGACCTTACCGTTTCATGCCGTCTCGCTCTCTCAAAGGTGCTCATAGGTGTCCGATGATCCTGGCTTCCTGAATGAGGAGCGAGCGTTGTATCAGACCATCCGTTGGGCCCGCGAGGCCCTCTCCATCGTCCTTTGAGTTGTTGCGCTCACCGTGGCGCCGAGCATTGTCAACATGGTCAACGGACATGAGGATTTAGGAGATGACTTTATTTTGACTGGATGACAGTAGGGACCCACTAGGGCCATAACCGTACGTATGCAAGTTCCTCCTTATTATATCAACTACATAATTTTTTTGCTTCCTCCTGGTTTCCTGACATCACGGTCCCACACCATCGTCAACCTATATAGTCAATAAACGAGAGAATTGCACAAGGAGCGGCCGACAGTTGGGACCCAGCAGCTCGAGCAGTATCTATTTTTTAGGTGTAAGAGGAGTTTTCCTTGAGCGATGTTTTTGTTGTTGTTCAGAGGAGCAGGGTATCAACTAGGCGGGCTGTGGCCCGTCTAGCCAGGCTATTATTTTATGTCAACCAAATATCCGGCCCAGATATTATTTTTTCAAGGTGAAAATGGCTAGCCCAACTGTACTTTTTTGTGGAGTACCCAACCCAGGTCAACTTGTTATTATTCGCCCCGCTGGGCTGTAAATCTTTCCTATTAGGCCTAACAAGAAAATGGGCTTTAAGAAATAATAAATGTGATGTAATTATAAAAACTGGGCTGTAAATATACAAAAAAGCACCAAGCAGGTAATTAGTTTCAAAAATATTATTGTTTGAATTTGAAAATTTAATTTCATTACTTATTGCGCGCAGTATTTTTTTAGATTTTTACCTAATACAAATTCATTTTGAAATTATATTTAATCTGACTTGAAACGGGATAATTTTTTTGGATCCCATCAAAATGTGGGATTTTTGGTTGAATTCCGTTTTGAGAGGTTGGTTTAAATTATTAATCGTTGTCCTGGGTGGAAAATGGGCTATAATTTTAACAAACTGTAGATGGGTTGTAGTAAATTCCATTAGAATTCAAAAATGGATTGTACACTATTACAAATGGCAATTGGGCTATATGTTCTCTGCCACAGATGTGATGCTCACTTGTGGGCCCACTATTTTTTGAGAATTATAGTCAGTGACGCGTATGGAAGGCTTGTGGGCCTACTAAGGCGTACGGAAGGCTTTGTAAACATATAGTGAAGACACGATTCTAGCAGCAGTGGCCGTTGGATATCCATCCAACGGCTGTAGTGCTTCTTCAATCTCGGATACTCTTGCTTCAGCCGCCCAAACCACCGTCGGCAGTACCGCCTGCTACCGCCTCCCGTGGCCGGCTGTGCTGCCGCGCAGGCTTCACCGGCCCACTCTAGTCCCAAACACCATCAGGCCATTCCTCTACTCACCAACACCTCCTGTTCTTCGCCAGCGACGACAGCCTCACACTGCAGCTGAACCAGTGAACCCTCATACTCCCCTCCGCATGGGCATCCACTGTTGTGTCTTCGCCGGCTCCGTGTCGTTCCCTTAGTAATACTCGCCATCATTCACTATGTTGGTTCTCTCGGCGCGGCGTGGTCAACTTTGTTAACAAACGATAGCCATCGGGGACAGAGATCCAGTGCCTTGCCCACAGCAAGGCACGGCGTAACTGGCAGCCAGCCATCCGTTGGATCAGAGGGCGGCTTAGATGAGGCATGTACGTGGATTGGCTGACAGTAGGGACGCACATGGCCCATGGTCGCACGCAGCAAGTGCCCCCATATTATGCGAAAACAAATAATTTCTCCCCCTGACAGGTTTGACCCACCAGCTACATCTTCGCACGCAAGGAAGTGCTTCCTTTATTACGCGGAAATAAAAAGTTTCCTCTCCGTGACAGCTAGGGCCCACCAGCTTTATTATGATCCTTTTCGTGAAAATATAGATTGTACCGAAGATCCTATTTTTTTTCTTTTTTTCTAACTCGAAAAAGAAGAAATAAAAAAACTAGAAAACATCTTCGCATGCAAGGAAGTGCCACCTTATTACGGGAAAAAAATTGATTCCCCCGCTAGCTGGGACACCAGATTTGTAGGCTGACTTGTGTGCCTACTAAGTTAACGTGTACGCAGGGCTTTGTCAACTTAGTCAATAAACGATTCTAGCTGCACTGACCGTTCGATGTTAATCCAACGGCCAAGCTGCGTCTTCAACCTCTGGTCTTGTCGCTCCAGCCGCACAAACCTGCCCGCCGTGCCGCCTGCTCCAGCCTCCCGTGGTCGGCTATGCTGCCGCGCAGGCCTCACCGCCCGACCATACTACTACTGGCCAGGCCTTCCCTTTACTCACCCACACCCCCTGTTATTCTCCGGAGACGACAGCCTCAAACCGCAGCCGAAGCAGTCAGCCCTCGTACTCCCCTACGCGTGGGCATCCACTGCTGCGTATTCCCCGGCTCCGGGTCGTTCCCTTCCTAGGTCACGCCGTCGTCCACCACCTTGGTGCTCTCGAGCGGTACGGCGTTGTCAATGCGGTCAATGAATGACAGCCATCAGAAGAGGACTATAAGTGGAGAGGATGACAGCTTGGTCCATGGCCGCACGCAAGGAAATGCCTCCTTCTTACGCGCAGAATAATGATTCCTTCACCTGACAGCTCGGACCTACCAGAAGGGCCACTGTATTTCGCGAAAAAGTATTTCCCCCCTGACAGCTGGGACCCACCGGCTTTATCTTCGCATAGAAGGAACTGCCTTCTTACCCCCTGACAGCTGGGACCCACCAGGTTGAATCGAAGGTAGCGTTATCTGTCCGGCCGCGAATGTGTACGTACATAGCAGTCGATCGGTGTCTCTGCAGCGATGTACCGTGGCCGAGTAAGGAGCGGCATGTGTTGAAGTAGAGGCGGCGACATAGCATGCCACGCAGTCCCGTCTATATCGTGTACACGTATGTATGGCCATGCTGCAACATAGTAAATACGGCTATGTATGTACATACGAGCGGGGTCTCTTACGCGTACAGTGACTAGTCCTGTTCATCAGAAGCCAACCGGCTGGGTTGGAACGGAGAAACTGCGTCGTCGTCGTGTTCATGGGGAGGCAACAGAATGCGTCGTGTTCATCGGGAGGCAACGGAATACGTCGTGTTCATCGGGAGCCAACCGGCTTGGACGGAATAGCTGATCGAAACGAGGCCTGGCGTACCGCAGAACGGAGGACACGGCCTTGTGTTCGACCGGCCACGGTCAAAACGGGATCGTGTTCATCGGGAGGGGTGTGGCGTACCGCAAAACGGAGGAAACGGACTTCGGACCTCCTACGGTCGAAACGGGGTCCTGTTGATCAGGAGGGGTGTGGCGTCTCACAAAACGGAGGAAACAGACTTGTGTTGGAGTGCTATGGTCGAAATGGGGGTCCTGTTCACCGGGAGGGGTGTGGCGTACCGTAAAACGAGACTCCATGGGATACTATTCATCTCCACCATCGACTGCCTCCACGGGCTACTGTTCATCCACCGTTGACCTCCTCCAACCTCAACCTGTGACTGTTCATCCACGGCGTCTCCCCTCCTGCCTCCACCAGCCACTGTTCATCCAGCCTCCATCGCTCCTCCACCGGCTACTGTTCAACCAGCCCTCTCCACGGGGTCCTGTTCAACCACCCCCCCACGAGCTATTGTTCATCCAGCCCTCCACGGGGTCCTGTTCATCCACCCCCAACTGGCTCGATCGATCGGGGTCCTGTTCATCCAACGGCAATGGCCTCTACTACCACGGGGTCCTGTTCATCCACCCCCCACCAGGAACTGTTCATCCAACCCCCCAACAACATTCACTGTTCATCAAGAGGCAGCAGGTTCGACCGGCTTCAGTTAGCAGCAGTACCGAAGGAATCGCTCGATCGGGATCAGTTAACAGCCATCGATCGATCGCTCGGGTTCAGTAGCGCGTAGCCTATAGTGCAATCGCTCGGGTTCAGTAGGTGAACGCCTCGCTCGAGTTCAGTTAGAGCCCAGCGCCTCGCACCCACACGCGTATGTGTATGAGAGAAACGCGCATCGCTCGGCCCCCGACCACCCACCGTAACCGGGAACTCCCTGATATTTTCCTCGCCCTCGCTTCTACCACGTTTTTTTCCGTCACGGACGGCCCAAAGAATGTCATGCAGCTGCGTCTCCGGCCCGCCCAGGACGAAAAGCCCATTTTTTGTCATGATTTTTTGTCATAGAAGTAGGAGCCCACCACATCTATGATGATACCGGGTTTTGTCACAATTATCATCATAGAAGTGTCATAAGCATGACAGAAAAAAAATCGTTCAGCTCAAAATGTCACGGATGTTTCTTTTTTTTTGTAGTGAAGTGTTGTCAAATCCTTAAAGACTCCATCCGATAAGATAACTTCAAAAGGAAAATGCAATCCATTACAAGAAGGTAGAGGGGGAGAAACTTCATAATATCCAACTATAATAGCAAAGCTCGCGGTACATCAAGATCGTGCCAAATCAAGAACACGAGAGAGAGAGAGAGAGAGAGAGAGAGAGAGAGAGATCAAACACATAGCTACTGGTACATACCCTCAGCCCCGAGGGTGAACTACTCCCTCCTCGTCATGGAGAGCATCGGGATGATGAAGATGGCCACCGGTGATGATTTCCCCCTCTGGCAGGGTGTCAGAACAGGGTCCCGATTGGTTTCTGGTGGCTACAGAGGCTTGCAGCGGTGGAACTCCCGATCAAGGTTTCTTTTCGGGGGTTTCTGTATTTATAAGAATTTTTGGCATCGGTTTCAAGTCAGGGGGGTCCACGAGGAGCCCACAAGGTCGAAGGGCGCGCCCTCCACCGTTGTGGAGGCCTCATGGCTCTTCTGGCCCAACTCTTTTGCTTCGGGGGCTTCTTCTGGTCCATAAAAAATCACCGTAAATTTTCAGCTCAATTGGACTTAGTTTGATATTCCTTTTTCTGCAAAACTCAAAAACAAGGAAAAAACTGAAACTGGCACTGGGCTCTAGGTTCATAGGTTAGTCCCGAAAATCATATAAAATAGCATACAAATGCATATAAAACATCCAAGATAGATAATATAATAGCATGGAACAATACAAAATTATAGATACATTGGAGACGTATCACTGCTTTCAAGCAAAGTCCTAAGGAATTGAAGAAGGAGCTGGAGGATGTCGTTGCCCGGTGATCCATCGACGAGTAGAGACAGTAGCGACCCAGATCATTGTCTGCGATTTCCTTCTTCTCTTGCCCCCGTGTCTTCCTGGCTTTGCCGCATGTGGCATTGTAAATTATCCGGAATATGGAAGACAATTATTATCTGCGCCACTGTAAATTTGTCGTCGTATTACCCATTGCCATTTTATTTGTCTTCGTATTATCCGTTGCCCTGTGTGGCAATTTAAATTAGGCTGGAGTACGAGTTGAAAACACGAACAAAGAAAATGCTGCCATGGGATCACAAGCAAACACCCTCCGTCCAGGTGCTTTAATTAACCCATTAATGGAGAAGTTCTGAGCGAGGCGGGCGGCGGCTGGTGCATGGAGGTCAAAGCTCTCGCTTCCCGGTGAGCATGGGCGGCCTTGCTGCACGCATGTGTCCCGTCGAGCCTGCGAGGTGGACAGGATGCACGCGCCCCGTCTAGGCTGCGCGGCGGACTGCTCACACGCGTCTCGTTGAGCCTGCAAGGCGGACTTCTCGCGCTCGTCCCGTCTAATCAAACAGCCGCACGCACGCCACCGAGTATGGTTAAATTTTGACACGGTTCATATGATACAACCGTTTGCGATATTAACGTGTCAGCTATTTGTTTCAAAAAGGACTTCGTTGGCAATTGTTGTGTGCGCCTTGTCTCAAACTGGACGATTTTTTTACCACGGCATATATGTGCCATGTCATGAAACCATGCCAAGTTTCATGTTTTCTGGGTGAGTTTCTGATTTATTGGGATTTAAAAACCGAGATTCTCAATGTTTCAGGACGACGAGAAGTTTGTAATTCATTCCCATTCCTTAAATCAAACCTAAACATGAACCCAACGACACATGTACGATTTCCCACCCATTTTGCTTCACTGGAGCATGTGCTTGTAGTTCAAATTTGAATTATGCACTACATTAAATGCCTAGAAAACTTAATTAATATATACAATGGCCAAACGAACCCTAAACAATTTCAAATTGCAGCACGACACTCCTGTTATTCTACGTTGCCTGTAGAAAACAAAGTTCAAGGCGAGAAGAGGCAATGATTATCATTTCGCCCACAAGAGGGGCCTGTTTCCCTACAGGAACCACGAGGGTTGCGACAGGCTCTGGTTTGTAAGAGGCTTGTAATATAGCTTCGCCCAAATTGGAGGATTATATGTACCATGTAGTGACACCATGCCAAGTTTCATGATTTCCTGGTGAGTTTTGGATTTACAGAGATTTAAAAATCGAGATTCGCAATGTTTGTGGCCAAGCCAGGATGGCGAGACGGTTGAATTCATTCCCATTCGTTCCATGGGACCTAAACATGCACCCCAAGAAAAGTATACGTTTTTCTAGCCATTTTGGTGCACTGGAGCATGTATTTGTAGTTCGGATTTTAATTATGGACATTAAATGCCTAGAAAACTCATTTAATGAATTAAAAAGATCAAACAAACCCTGAATAATTTCAAAGTTCAGCGCGAATCTCCTGTTGTTTCGTGTTGTGTGTAGAAGAAAATACGAGGCTAGAAGAGGGAGCGATTATCGTTTGGCCCACAAGGGGATACGTTTCCCTATCAAAACCACGAGGGTTCTTGCGACAGGCTCCGGTTTGTAAGAGTTTTGTAATAAAGCTTGGCCCTAATTGGCAATGCTTTTACCACGACATATATGTGCCTTGACGTGACACCATGCCACCTTTGATGACTTTCTGGTGAGTTTTCGATTTATGGGGATTTAAAAACTGAGATTCAAAATGTTTGAGGACGAGCGAGGACGTCGGTACGGTTGTAATTCGTTCCCATTACTGGCATGGGGCCTAAACATGCACCCAAGGACACATGTATAATTTTTGTAGCCATTTTGGTGAACTGGAGCATGTATTTGTAGTTCAGATTTGAATTATGGACATTAAATGCCTAGGAAACTCAATTAGTGTATAAGAAGGCCAGACGAACCCTAAATAAGTTTAAATTTCAGCACATATATCATGTCGTTCCATGTTGCCCATAGAAGAAAATACAAGGTGAAAAGAGGTAGTGATTATGTTTCGCCCACAAGGGGAACACGTTTCCCTATCGGAACCACAAGGCTTCTTTGAGAGAAGCTCCGGTTTGTAAGAGGTTTATAATAAAGCTTGGCCCAAATTGGACAATGTTTTTACCATGACATATATGTGGCATGACGTGACACCATGCCACCTTTGATGACTTTCTAGTGAGTTTAGGATTAACGGGGATTGAAAAACCGAGATTCCAAATGTTTGAGGACGAGCCAAGACGCCGGTACGGTTGTAATTCATTCCCATTCCTAGCATGGGACCTAAGCATGCACCCAAGGACACATGTATAAAATTTCTAGCCATTTTTGTGAACTGGAGCATGTATTTGAAGTTCAGATTAGAATTATGGAAATTAAATGCCTAGGAAACTCAATTAGTGTATAAAAAGGCCAGACGAACCCTGAATAAGTTTGAATTTCAGCACGAATATCCTGTCGTTCCAGCGTAGAAGAAAATACAAGGCGAAAAGAGGCAATGATTACGTTTCGCCCACAAGGGGGACACGTTTCCCTATCGGAACCACAAGGCTTCTTTGATAGAAGCTCCCGTTTGTAAGAGGCTTGTAATAAAACTTGTGCAAAAATGGACGGAAAAAAATTCCTCAACATATATGTGCATGTCGTGACACCATGCCTGGTTTCATGATTTTCGGGTGAGGTTTGGATTTACGGGGATTTAAAAACTGAGATTCTTCTCATGAAATATTTTCAAATAGCACACGGTTCACTCATGAAAGTCGTGTGCCTACCAAACCGTGGCCGATGCCCCCCTGCTACGCGCGCGATCTGAGTCATGCGTTCTGATTGGCCAGAACTCAAAGCCCACAGATCGTACGTGTGCACCGTTGGATGCTCCCAGATCGAACGACAACCCTCAGCCCTTTCGACATCACATGCAGTACATGGGTAAGCACCGTGTGCATGCGTCGTGCTAGCTCACGATTCCTTCTCTACTACATTTTCTAAACAGGCTACCGTATCCCACCTTCCTCTCATCGGTTTCCCGCCTCTTCTCCCATCATTTTCCCGCTACCAATGTCAGTGCTCATTGAAGGCTAGCGGCGACACATCGGCGATGTAAATATCGGACACAGTTTATAAAAGCACAAATTTGTGTGATGGGAGGGAGTAGGTCCCATAGGGTGACCAGCGTGAAACGCCTTAATGGCAAGGAGGCAATTCCTATCAGCAAGGGGCGGCTTCCCATCCGATAGCCTAGTCGAATAGAATGCATAAGTTAAGTGTGCTCGGGCTGGAGTAGTCCAAGGATGGGTGACCAGTTGGGAAGTTGCATATCTCAAGCTTCATTTAAATGCCATGACACGGTAATTATAGAGATATAATATATCTCTATAGCGACCTATCATGGCAATTATATAAACCTTGCGATCCTTGTTTTGCTAATGTGTAGACTATGTTTTTATTGGTTATTTTTTGCTCTAGAAAATTAAAGAATGATTGACTTGACCATTCATGGCGATTATATAAACCTTTTTTAGGTCGCATGGAGGGTATAGGGGGCAGGGTTTTCTTATCGAGCATGTCTCCCTTGTGCGGCTTATAGACGCGGCACATATCCGTGGGCTCCCCGAGATATATATACTATCCTTTACAGACAATTAGGGGGCCCACACAATCTATCCCTTTGACCCAACAACGAGAAGGGTTTGACCATGATGGTTTCCTACTGATACTAGTAAGGTACACGTGCATTGCATGCATGAGATTTGGTAACCAAATTATGAATAAACCACACTATAGCATGTAAGATTTGAGTCATATATGCATGATGTAGATCTTCATTTTACTCTTATAGTTCATCTCATCAAAAATCAATTAGTTTTACAAAAAAATCAATTTTAAGATTCATGGAATTGTGCATTGTAAAGCATAAAGTAAAAACAAAAAGTGACAATTCATTTAGAAATAAAATTTTGGGCAATTAAGATATGGAAGATTCGAGAACAAAGGAGAAGTTCTTGTGTTTTGAGGTTTGTGCATTATGCTTAAGTTCAACCATGGAGTCTTCTAGATTGTACATGTGGTAGAATCTGGTGGAATGTAGATGATATCCAATGGCCAGTAGTGCTCGGATTTGCCATCTCTGTACCGTCTGATTGGCTTATCCAACGACCAACTTTCAAAGTTATTCGCACACTATATAGGGGTATAGCTGTGTCCTATGCTAGACCAAATGAAGTTTGAGCGCACCCGTGGGGCGACCCCCCCCCCCCCCCCCCCCCCCCCCCCCGCCGCCTCGATGTTGGGAAACCGACATTGTACGTATTGAACCAGGCTTGGAGTCGGGTACGGTGTTCAGTTTGTAATGTAGTTGGTGGCCCATCGAAGTTGTGCATTCGGGATTTAAACACACCACACACCACCGTACCCATACATATTTTCGGGCCGGATGCAGTGTATACGGGGTCTTCTAATCGACCACGTCTCCCTTGTGCGGTTTTTTGTCACGACACACATATCTGTGGGCTCCCCGACTGTATATATATCATCCCTTTGACTGATAACGAGGGGTATGTGTTGGCTATGAATGGATTCCTCCTAGTTCGTGTTAGGGCCGGTCACCGTCACATGTCGCTCAACCAAAGCTCGAGCTCATGCATTGTCAGGATTCCCTCCCACATGCTTGGATTGCTGGGTTCGACCTACATCATACCCTGCGTATCTCATTCTTAACTACCTTGCCTTCATGGTTGTTGTCTGTATCGAGAGGTAGGCACCACATCTAAATTGTACATTATTATATATTGAAAACACACATCACCCCTTCCCAACGTACACCATTTTGGGCCGCATGCAAGAGGTGCTGGTTTTGTGGTCCCTCTCATGCGATTTTTATGATGGTTCAATCTATTGGCCCAAGTGGTTTATCGACAATAATAGTTGTCGTTTGACCAAACGATAGATTCATTGGTCCGTCTTATGGTAGGTCATGGTGGCATGCATGTATGACCAAAGTATTGATCATTACGTGCATCCGCCCCACTGACATGAAGTGGGAGGTGGTGGTCCAAGCATCCTAGCTAGCTACGACATTATGTCTTTATAGATATATCCAAGGGTGCTTTTGGGTTTGCGAGGCAGGTGCAACCAAAGTTACGCATTGTGTATTTAAAGTTTTAAACATCACACCCAATATTCCTACATATATTTGGACACTTCCACGTGGTTCTTGAATTCTGGACCCTCTCATCGATCTTCGTTGACGCGCCCAACCGTGGGCCCGCGCGGTCAAAGTTGTGCAATGGAATTTTGAACATCACTACCCACCATTTTCACTCATATATATTTGGGCCACATGCTGGTGTGGCTGTCTTCTGACCCTCTCTAATGTTTTTTTGCTGCAAAGACTCTGATGACGCTCAACGGACACGGGTATAATATCTTAACTGTGTGTGATGCAAGTGCGCTGTGAATCATGATGATTGTGTAAGCGCGAGCGAAGGTGGAGGTACTGGCTCAACCGTGTGCGATGCAAGTGCCATGTAAAATCACCACGACCGCGCAAGCGCGAGCAAAGGGTGGAGGTACTGGCTTAACCATGTGCGATGCAAGTGTGCTGTAAAATCACCACCTGCGCAAGCTAATGGCGGGTAAGTTTATTTGGAAATTAGGACGAACCGTGTGTGATAGACCAGCTAGCTAGAAATATAAAAACAAACTACCTGCCTTGAGCGTTGCAAAACTCGGTGGTTCCGCCACTTTTCCTTGTTATCATACACGCATATTGTTATTGGACCGTGCGCAATCTTGGGCACTCCCGCCCCGCATCAATTCCTTTACCCAAATTTTAGTAGCTGCCGTACTTCAACCGTCGCCCACACTCCTCTAGCACCGACCTTATAGTAAAATTGTAGTAGCCGAGGCATTTGAACCGTCGCCCTCCCTCATCCACCACCATCTCCACCCACCATTACTAAAAATTTCAGTAACCGTGGCGTATCTTCAAACACCCCCCCACCACAATCCCCCCACCTGACCCCTCCCCCCTTGAACCCTAGCTCGCCGCCGCTGCTGCTGCCGCCACCAACCCCTGCCAGTCTGCCTGTTCCTCCTAGCTTAGATAATAAAGTTCAGGTTACCCAGCGATTCCCATACCGTCGCCCCACTCCTCTTAGTTTACAAATGAGGCCTGCAGTGTCCCACCCCGCCAGATCCACATCCCCTTCTCCAGAATGTCGCAGTCTAAGCTCGGCCACGTATCCCGGGGAGCCCGACGAGTGTTCGGCCAAGAAGAGGTTTATCAGGGCCTCTCCGGCGGACGTTGGCGAGGTGGCCGCCGTTCGCCCCGACCTATCGATCCCGGAGCAACAGATCGCCGCGGAAGCCGACGAAGATGTTGACTACGTTGCCATGCCGAAGGCTTCATGTCAGCGGGCTAGCGTATTACTGTCTCTCGAGAAAGCTGGCTACGACACCAAGCTCGTCCATAGTGATGGCTTCACGCGGGCCATGTCATAGGTTAAGTGGTCCATCCCCAACCCCTCTGGTTCAACCGCTGTTGATCTCTTCGACGGCCCTGCCGCTGATCTCCTGTGCCAAGCGGTCAAGGATTTGCGATCCTTATACGCCATCGAGCCCATTTCGTCATTTCTGAAGGACACGTTCTACGGTGGCGGCTTGGGATCCTCAATTGCCAAGTAAGATCTCATCGACCACGACCATGACCACGAGGAGGGCTCCCACAGATGTTCTTCCAAGGTGAAACAGCCCATCTGTGACATCAGAGAGCGCACCATGGGTCTGTGCTCTTCCAACTGGAAGGATCCCATCCATGAAATGTGAGGCAGCATCCTATCAGCAAATCTTACCTTTTCTAGCTTGCCAACCCGTACCCTTTGTTGTAGTAGCATTTGCCGTGCGGTGCTTTAATTGTGCCATGTTTAATTATTTCAGTTATGCAAAAATGTATTGTTCAATAGGGCTATGTGATGTTTAAGTATGAATTGTCCACTTCAGTTGCACGAATGGCTATATTTGGTTGTTTATAGTGAGTAGATGCCATGTTTATCTGTATTTGGTTGTTAGGTTTGTTGCAGTCAGCATTTTTCCAGTTATCGAGCAGATGCCTTGTTTATATGTATTTGGTTCTTAGTTTGGTTCCAGTGAGCATTTGTCCAGTTATCAAGCAAATGTCTTGTTTATCTATATTTGGTTGTTAGGTTCCTTTTTTTAGCATTTGTCCAGTTTTCAAGAAGATGCCTTGTTTATCTGTATCTGCTTGTTAGGTTGGTTGCAGTGAGCATTTGTCCAGTTTTCAAGCATATGCCATGTTTATCTGCATTTGCTTGTTATGTTTGTTGTAGTGAGACTACGTCCAGTTTTCAATGGCTATATTTGGTTGTTATACTGATCATTTATGCCTTGTTTATTTCAGTCATTCACAATGTGTTGTCCATTATGTGCAAGCCAGAACTGTGCCGCTCGACTGCATCAATACCAGTTTGAACGGCTATATTTGGTTCCAGTTATGCCTGATGTAGTTAACACATGCCCTTTATTTCAGTTTTACACATTTATCCTGTGTGATGTTTAAGCAATACCTAAGTTCTATTCATTTTCAACAATACCAGTTTGAATTGCAATATTTGATGGCTGTTAAGCCTGCTGTTTGTAACCTTGCCTTCCATTTTATATCTGCTTTAACAGCATGCTGAAACCAACACATTCAAGCTATCATTTAGAGATGATGTTGTTTACCTTTGCTATATTTGTTTGATGTTATGGTTGTTGTACTTATCATGCCTTTCCAATACTTATGCAGGACTATCATGCCTTTCCACTACTTATGCAGGACAACAACGGGAGTGGCCACCATTTTCCGCCGAGGTTAGCTTCATCCCTCAGCTTGTACTCCCCTTGTCGTTCCATAATGTAGTGAATATAGATCCAGGCCTGGACACTTGTTAGATTCTAATATTGACTTGTTGCTTGTAGGTACATATGCCCTTGGCAAGGATCCACGCATCGACCCTTTTTGCGTATGGGGCAATGAGATATCATGAACAAGCATCAAGTGAGGAAACTGATAAGGATTATTATCAAAAAGATACGAATGGTGCCAAGTAAATTATTTGTTTATGCTCTATCCAACACAACAGTGAGTTGTAGGATGGTAACTACAAACTCTGCAGCCTTCTCTTTTTACTGCCCATAATGAGTTGTTAGACAACAATGTCTGAATCTTTTTCGTTCGCAGTGGTTCCCGAAGCAGTTCACTCAAGATTACCTCACAAAGTACATGATTGGTGGACACACAATGAAGGTTAAAGTATTTCATCCAGACTACAATGAGCATCGAGAAGTCGTAATGAAGACAGTGAAGGATGGACGGGCAACCATCACAAGGGGTTGGCCTAGAGTCGTGCGCGCATTACGCATGGAGGCGGGCACAATATGGGCATTCCGCTTCACCTTCTCCAGCAACCAGAATGTCTTTCACCTCTCTCTTTACAGTCTTTAGTACAACTGTGGTTCATCATTCTTTACTTGGTGCTTCTGTAGTTCTTCAGTATATGTACCTGTGCATCGAATTATGCATTTGTGGTTGAACCTATATTTGTAATAAACATGGTTGGATATGAAATAAGTGATTGCCTACTTTCAAATTCAGAACATGTGATTTTTAAATTAGGGATTACACTACACATGGTTTTCGAAAGCGAAACGTCTGTGATAGACGTGGAGATCAGACACGTTTCTAGGATCCACTACGTGTGCGATCAACCTCCACTGCACACGCGACATCCTCTTGAAAACTGTTTGCTTTAGCCCACCTTGCGCAAACGTTTAACACAGAAAAATAGTGTGTGATGGACAGCCTTTGCCACATAGTTTCTTCTATGCACTATGTGTGATGCATTCAATAATGCAAACGATAAAATTGTCAATATCGTATGCAATGGCAACACTATCACAAACGATTTAATGGGGAAAATTGTGTGTGATGTACCTGCGAACGGAAGCGTTTTCCTTGGAGCGACTGTGTGGGATGTACATACGAAGGGAAACGTTTAGCGGGGACTGACTTTGTGGGATGTACTTACGACCGGAAACAATTTCGCCTGTATAATTGTATTTTTAGCACTATTGTACATATAACCGTATTTGAGCGCTCGCCGGTCGCACACGACCTCATTTTGCCGAGCGTGTGCGCCAGGAGGGCATATCTCCGATGGTTTCTGGGTCATGTGGGAAGGACCCCCCTATCGCCCACACTCACTTGGCGATGGTTCCAAACACCGTCGCGGAAAGGGGGTTAAAAACCATTTGTATAGCACCGACACGTACCAGTGTTAGTTGCACTTTCAGTACTCAACTTTCCAGGATCCAAGAGAAACTCCAATGCCACAACAGGTGCCTTTTGCAAAACTTGTTTGTTTAACTGCTTTGCTGCTACAACCGGTTGCTCAAATGATGTTTATAACTTACACTTTTTAGTATCTAATCGAAACTCTTTAATTCCTTGTTTGTTTAGTTAGGTTGCTGTTCCAACTCCTAGTTGAGATGTTTTGTGAACTTCAACTTTTTCAAATCTAATCAGAACTGTAATGGTAAAATAGGTTAGCCCAAGATCAAAGAGCGATGTCCCCATGGACGTTGGATCATCCCACAGCAGTGGGACCAGACCAACCATGCATCATGAATTGCTAACTACTGATGCTCTAGAGGCTAAACTATTGGTAGAACGAGAGTGTGCTTCTACACTTAGAGATGAAGTTGACATGTTGAGGAAGCAATCAACACAATCACAAGAAGTACTCATGAAAACCATTAAATATTTGGAGGATTTCAAAACAAAGCAAGCTGAGACTGGCCGCATTGTTAAGGTCCTGGAGGAAAAAAGGAAATAAAATCCCACTTGGTAAAACATAGTTGAAAGTTTTTTCCATCGTTAAAGGACCTTTGTGTTGTTTGTTCATGTAATCAATTGAATTTTTTTAGAGATAATGTAATAATTGTTTTTAGTTTTTTGGTCTGTATTTTTTTGAGCATGAGTTTGTATTAATTGATAAGGCTGTGAGACATTTCATTTTTTTGTTGAGGCAAGGATATTCCATTTTGTTTGCGATGCCATACCTACAAATATGCCAATTGGGCTGATTGTGCATTCAACAAAAATAGTAGTATAGATGGGCCTTAAGTGGCACGCATCTGAAAGAGCCAAGATGTTGTACTAGCTTTGCTAAAAAAGATGCTCTTCTAGCCAAAAAAGTACAATGGTCTGGAATATGTATGTTAGTTGATATTATTGATCCGTATACTCTATAAGTGTTTATATGTCTGTTAGTTTTCTATATTATTGGTTGTTTGACTCGGTATTTTGAATTATAAGACAGCGCTTGGTTTCTAAAATTCATATCTAAATGGAAGTATACTATATGTTGTGTGTGTCATGCATGTTACACTTGAGTTGGGCATAAAGTGGTTTCAAATATTCAAATTCACCTTAAACTGGACTCAACCTTCTGAATTCAAGTATCGGCATTTGTAAATCACATTCATATATGAAAGTGGAATACATCTTCGTTGTGCTTTTGAAGATATATAAAAAACATAGAATGATTTATATAGATTCATATAAGAATACAAAATGGGTTCGAGTTTAGTTGCCAGGGAAACGTGAATGCTTATTCTCCCAAAAAATTTAAGAAGCGGTAAAACACCCACTCCCACATTGTCTGCCCAAAGCTAGTGTTTGCGAGATGGAAATTACTATCTACCGCTGACACGCACAACATATCGGCCCGATTTCCACTGCTCACAATAGGGGTAATAGGGGTAGGTTAGTAACTTCAAGCAGACGTGATAGGACCGCCTCTCACCCCATTCAGGCATGGTGAGCGCCAAACGTGGGTGGTAGAACACATTTGATTCAAGCACGTCCGAAGGACCTTTATCTGTCCCTCCATTTCCCCATTCATACACGTTGGGCTGCAAAACAAACTCTCCTCGGCCAAAATCGATCTAGGCAAATGTTTTAAATAGGGGCAGGTTTGTAACTTGACTCATACGTGACACAACTGCCCTACTTGTCCGGCCCATTGATACACCATGGGCGCCAATCGTGGGCGCCGAAACACCCTCTCCTCACCCGAAATTGCTCTCGTCAAATATTGGGTAGATGCGAGATTATCGTCCTACCCCCAACTGACGAGACGTCTGAAATTCTAAACGGGGGCTAAGTTCATAAATTTCCCATATTTCAGACAAGCGCGTCCCAAAGACATGGTTCGCCTTACCCCTCTCCCTCCATTTTCCCATTCATACACCGTCGACACCAAAACACTATCCCCACAATAGCCTGCTCCGTCCGTCACCCCATCCAGTGCCGCCCTCCTCCACCATGCCGGAGCGCCTACCCAGCCCGTGTTGTCAACTGCAAGAGTTTGATGTTTCTCATCCACGGCGCCAGACTAGGAGCCTTGCATCGCATCTTCTCGCTTCATCCCCGCCGCTGTCCACCTTGTTGGGGCCGCTCCGGCGACCTTATCATCCACCGCAACGAGACTTATCCCTCGATGCCTCCATCTACCATCACAAATCTGCTTCCATGCCACCGACATCCATCGCACCCTCGATGCCTCCACCCTGCTGCCATAGAGGTGGTACTCCTTCATATCTTCTCAACCTTTTGATCTCAACCAGAAAATAGATCGTCACTTGGTTGTTGTACTTTCTTTTCATCTCTTAGAATCTTAGTTGTTAGTTTAATGCAAACATTGCTTACTAAGTAGCCTTTGTGCAGTTTACGGCTTCAAATCTGCCATGTCACAGTCACAATAGGGTTTAACTGATAATGCTTAGGGTTTCCTCCCTTTTATGACCACTATACGATCAGCCTACGTGCTTCATGTCATAATAGCACTGCTCCACCCATCAAGCTAAACAAGCTTAGTTGTTCAAATACGAATCTAATATGATGCTGATATTAGTATAACAGAGTCGTTTAATTGGTCAGCTTATGATCCTAATTTAGTTTCAAAATGCATGTACACCGCTGGGGCGGATCTATAGGGTGGCCAGGGTGGGCCGCGGCCCAACCTGGGATTTTGGGTCGGCCCAGAACCAAATTCCACTCTGTTCTGCTACGCTTCTGATCTCTACTTTCCCCCAGCCGCCTGCCTCGCCATCGACTTACCATTGCCGAACGACATGACTTTAGGAGGAGACGCCAGACTAACACTAGGTCAGGAGCCGCTCACACAACAGCGTCACCGTTGCCCGGGAGCACCAACATGCCTACCTTCCAAGTCCGTTCAGGGCTCAGACTTGCAGCACCCACTCAGCCTACCCGATTTATCCTCAGATACATCCTCAACACTCAACAACCACTCCCCATCACCCATTTTCTAATTGATTGATTACTCATTTGGCAGGACTGTCACTAGGGTTTTTTGTGTACTAACTGCTACCTACACTTAATTGTTCATATGTTTCAGTAATCTTTAGTACATGTAAAGTTGATAGGGTTTCAAAATTCCTGGCCTAGGAACAGACACTAGTCATGTTGGATTGTTGGTTATAGTGAAATTGACCAATATTACTGTTGCATGCCAGGTTTACCTGTCTTTCTTACTCATTCAATATGATATCCAATTATTCACTTTGATTAGTTGCAAACAATAAGCGCTAGCCCAACTTCCTAATTCAGATTTTGGACAATCTTTTACTGAAGTTACGATTCTGCATACTTGTCTTAGTAAGCTCATAAGTAATGATTGATTCACTAGCTCTATACTTGCCTTGTCATATTTGTTGTCAATATTTTTTAGGGTGGACCACCCTGTTTTGAAATCCTGGAATCGCCGACATGAGTGAATAGTATTTTTCTGCGTGATCTCTTCCAGCATGTGTGGGAAACAAACACTGCATTGTATAGAGAGAAGAGTGTTATATCCACCTTTTTACATAGACTACGATCTTTTATATGGAATACAATCTTCCTACTTGCTTTGTGTCGCACTACCAGCACTCCAACCTTGAAGCTAAATATTACGCCAATCATAATTCTAAAGTTTATTTATTCAAATACGAATTTGATATGATGCTAATGTTCCTACTTTAGTTTTGAAATGTGTATTCGCCCCTTATAGAGACATAGAGGTTTGTATTTCTGTGTGTGGTCTAGTTAGCACGGTTGGGGGACGAACTTTGTATACGCGGGGGTTTGTAGGGCCAGACTATTGGAGTAGAATCCGCAATGTATTTCATAGATAATCTGACTACTTTTTATGTTTTCATGAATCTCAAATATTGAACTTCATCATAACGATTATGAGCTTTCACACATGAGAAGAATAAAGCAAAACAATGTCGTGGTTGTCAAACTTGGCATTAAGGGACTGAGATCCAGTCTGGATGCAATAGAATGCACATGTATAGATTCGTGTTAAGAATATGATCCTAACAATGATTTCGAGCTAGAGGGAGACCTAAGTCAATGTAGCTCCCTAGTGGAGGAGTCAGAGACAGATGCCCTATATTTTTAACCCATCAAGGCGCTTGTTTTAACTTTGCAAGGTTATATTGGTCGCACAAATCTTACAAATGATGCTTTGCATTGCTTCTACTTTGTTGCACTGCCATTTGCTTAGTTTACACATCGTATATGTGAATATGCCCCGCCTATCCATTTTTATTACATATTCCATCTGTCATCATACCATATTTCTCCATTCAAATGTTGTTCTCGTGTATCAGACGTTCAAAAGGATGAGGGCGATTGCTGATCGCGAAGGACCACGAACAAAGTATTTGGAAAAGGTAGTGACACCTGATAAATCAAATAGCCCATTAGGTGTAGTGGCAATATCACCAGGTCCACAAAATACAGCGCCAACTCAGCAGACTCTATCCCTACTCCACTGGCCATCTTAGATGCCCCAACTCAGCAGACCTCAACTGCAGCAAACATTATGACAATACAAGTTGACATAGTACAGCTCTACGACACAAAAACCCCATTACAGCAAACAGTACACCAACTCCAGTTGCGAAATCCCTTTTTGAATAGGAGAGAGCCCCAATTGCAGCAAATAGGACCCATGTTCCACTTCTTCCCATTTCAGAAGACGAAGCTTTTATTGTTGTCAGGAACTTTATGTGCATCTTTCCTTCATGCAAAGATTATACCACAGACAAAGAACAATCTCCAATCTTCCTCCGCAACTTATGTGTAAGTAATGTACTAATGTTGTGCTACATGACTGAAGTAAAGACCGGATTCAATGAATTTGCCCTGAAGAATGTCCTAAGGGACTTTAATGAGCATAGGACCTTGGGAGAAACACGGTTACATCACATCTAGTGGCCACGAAAGGAAATAGACTTCATGGATGAGATCCTTGAAGCCCCACCAAGAGCAACCAATGTCGCCCCTCAACCGGTGATGCTCTCCTTGCCACAACAGCTCCCGCGTGATTCCCCAAAGGAACCTAATACTCGTAATCCGACGACTGATGCATCAACCTGTGATCAGCCAGCCCGACTTTGTGCCATACATGCCATGTCACCGTCCGCCCCAGAGCAGCCAGTGGCAAGGTCTACAACTGCTGAAGATGCACCACCGGTTCAGATGCCGGCCACTGAAGCAGCAGGGGGAGACCCAGCTGCACCACATGCTCAGCAGACCAACCTGGTGGAATGGATTGCTAAGCAGTTTGATGCTTCGGAACCGCCTTCTAACTAGTATGTAGGTCTAGAACCGACTACTCATCAGTCTGTCGGTCCGTAGCCGTGTGTTCAGCATAAAAATGCGTAGCACTGCCTGCTCAGCAAAGCAACGCGTTGGCACGGCCTCCTAAGCACACCGACAAGTTGGCACCACCTGCGCAGAAACCCACATAGCTTCAACACATGGTCAGCAGTCCGATGCCTTTGCTCCTACAACACAACAGTTCGTCATAGCAGCACTGCCAGCTCAGCAGTCCGGCGTAGCTAAACCATCTGCTAAACAGTCTGTTGAAGCATTACCGTCTGCTTGGTGGTCCTCCTTTCAGCCATCCAGACATTGTACAGAAGTGCTTCATGTACCAAGAAGGAAGCGGGCAAAAAGGCTGCGCCCGTGAGGAAGCGCGCCCAAAGAGCGAAGAGGAATGATAATGATTGCTTCTTACTTAAGGCACACATCGCCCAGAACCAAATTAACAACAAGTTATTCGAATCAGAGAGTAATATTATTTCTGACGGCATGAATGATGCAGAAATAGATTTGGTGCTTGCTAAAAATAAAGCATGCATACTTGAAGCACGCAATTACGTTCATGGCCAGCCATTTCTTGTTGGCGAATACTTTGATGAGTGCAGCTCCAGTTGCCGCCAGTTACATAAATATTGCATGGATCAAATGTCAGCAGGTCATCATATTCTGCTAGTCTGCTACAACATCGATCATTTCTGACACGATCCTGGTTCCATCGGTGTGGATTTCGAGGACTTGCATCTCTTCTTCAACTTCAATGTGCTCAATGCCACTCTTGTTAGATGCCTAATTTTGTAAGTACTTAACAAACTCTGATCAACTTCTCCATACAAGGTTGTAAATGATATACAACTAACTGCATTTTATTTCTCTTAGGGGATTGACCGCGCAGAGAGAAGAAAAAGAGAGAGTGTGTATTTCATAGATCCTGCATTAGCAAATGGCACAACATTGCATGGTACGGATGAACGGGATTGGGCCATTAACATGGTCGCCCGTATCTTCGAAAACACGTCCCATGCAAAATCATTTCTCTGGCTATATCATGAACGATAAGCCAAATAAACAACCACGCATACACTTATTGTCTTTCAGATTTCGACATAATCATAAGTTCATGGTTTTTTTAATATGTAGCGATCACTGGATCTTGGTATTCATTGTTCCGAACAAGAACATAGTTTACAACATGGATTCTCTCAGAGAGTCAATAAAGGCTCAGGATCTGACGCATCTTTAGCAATTCATGGATAGGTATTGAATTCTATGATGTTGAAATTAATTTGCATTCATATTTGGTTCAAGAATTGATGTTGTGAAAATTCATCTTCATTTGCAGTGTGTTCGCATTGTGGAAAACTAAACCAGGGAACCTGTTCAAAAGGGAACTACCTCTGCAGCACGAGATCGTTTCTTCAGTAACACACCAAAATCCGTTGTCTTCGGAAAATGTATCCAATAGTCTGCAAATACTTTTTCTTACGCTAGTCAAATGTTCAAGCTTGTAAATAAACCTCTTTTTATTTCGGTCTAGAGAAAAAAAATACATCTAACACCGTTTAGGTTGTTCCAAACAGGACAAATACATGACTAATTATGTACAAAAAAATTCAGTGTCCTCAGCAACAAGCAGGGACCAACCTTTGTGGATACTATGTTTGAAGACACATGACCTCCATCTACAAATCTGCTGATAGTTGTGAAGATACAGGCGAATTAGTACCAGTTAGTCTATCTTAATTAATATCTTCTACTCCACTCATATGGCACATTCTGATATTAAAAATACTACAGCTCATCTTAGAATTGAGGACCCCTGAACCGCTCCCCGCAGGTGAATTGCTGATGGTTCGGAGATTTATTAGTGACTTCTTCTTGAATCACTACATCAATTCCACTGGTGATAATGAAGATTTCAGCATGCCTTCTCCTGAAACATTGAGTAAGAGTTAGCCGCTAAACATATACGCATGGATCCATTGTTTTCCATGTGATGAGGTTTTCGTATTTCGTACTATGATTAATTATGTAATGCATATATATGTCGACAAATCATTGGAATTTAGCTACCATTTTTTCAATTGCAGTTGTTGTGAAATCTAATGAATGTTCTTCCTGTGGACACTATTCGTTCAATTGCATATTGTGGCAAATTTGCTTTTTGCATGCCGATCCAAATGGGATATTTTTGTGTGAACCTGGCAATTACTGCACATACGGTTCAACTAAATGAGTTTGTGCGATCCACATTGGAAAGCAAACGTGTGCGTAGGGGCTACGCAACCGTTTGTGATACCACATTATCGCACACGAGAGCTCAGAGTAAACCGTGCCCAATGTAAAATACAATCCCAGTCGTAAATTTTTCAGGAAACGTGTGGGATCCCAAAGGAAAAGCACACGTCACTCATACCGTAACCGTCGGTGCTACACAACAAATCACAAATGGTCTGTAGCACTTGTATGTGTGTGAAGGGGCTCTTGAACCGTTTGTGATAGAACATTATCGCACACAGTAATTGTTTGAAAACATGTGCGATGGAGTCATGCATGATAGACGAGTTCCGCAGAAAACTCGTGTGCGATGGGGCACATATCGCACACGGTTATGTTGGCCCGTGTGCCTTAGATACTGTTTCACAAGCGGTTCATTATGAAACACCGTTTGATTTCATTACGTCATTAGAAATGTTTAATCATCGATCCCACACGTGTGACAAAATTTGGTGTGTCTTGCATCGCATACGATTAGACTTGGCAAGGTGTCTGCATCATGGCTCCCTATCCCCCATGGTTTTTGGGTCGTGTGGGAAGGATCCCCCCTATCGCACACACTCACTAGGCGACGGTTTAAAATGCCGTCGCAGAAAGGGGTCAAAAACCGTTTGTATAGCAGCTCGTTGTACCAGTGTATGATCAAATGTTCTCATTTGGCTCCTAAGTTAATATACTCATGTATAGATGAGTATGTCATCGCCCATTGCTTGATAGATGCTAGAATTGGTTGTGCATGTTTGATACATATTTTGTTTGAAATTTTATTGTGTGAGCATGTTGCAATGCGTTTTCTTCATTCGAGGACATCCATTTGTTGTTTTGTTTGTCTTGTTTTTTTACTAAGTGGATGTACAAGAATGCCTAAGGACTTTGTCTAGCTATCTATCCTTGCTTGTCTCAAACTCTATTCTTGCCACATCACAAAAATAGAACAAGCCTTTTTCAGACCCTTCGGGTGAGGCGCACTCGGAGTCACCGATCTGTCAAGGGCTGAACTCCAAAACCTTCTAAATGTCTTTCGGTTAGACCAACTCATTCTCATTCAGTCTCACCGAAACCATTTGGACTAATCTAATTTTCAATCTCGGTGCAACCGACCTGAATCGTCTCAGAGTCACTGATGTGTTATATTGCTAGCAATTACACGTCTCGGTGCCACCGATTCGCTTCACTCGGAGCCACCGATGGCTGATCGGTATATATATCTAGCGAGTCCGTTCGGTTGAAATTTCTCAAACTCTTCGAACTCGTGCCCCACAGCTGCCATCGCCAGGTCTTCAGACAGTCACCCTTGCGTACAGCGCGCCCTCACCGTTGGAGTCCGTCGTTGTCAACGGGTATCTCTCCCTTTGTTGCCACCATAGAGGAATTGTGCCAAGTTGGGATAAAATCCGATCCCCTCGTGCTTCAATTTCTGATTCAACGCACTAGGGTTTTCCCCATGATTCATGCCACAGTTTGCAATATCTATTCCTCATACAAAATTCCTTAGATTAGATTCAAGCAAAAAAATAGGTTTAAGTTTCCGCAGAATGCATCTCGACCAACCAAATTGAAACTTTTAGAGTCATTGATTTGGCTTTGGCCATTGCACTAGTACGTATCGGTGCCACCGAGTTGTACTAATCGGTGAGACCGAAAGTAAGTTTCTGTGAAACCCTAGCATACCGAAGACACCAAGCCACATATCAGTCTGACCAAATCTATGTGCCAAGTTTTTGTTAAGTGCTTCGGTAACACCAAAATGATCAACTCGGATGATCCGAAATGCCTTCTGTGAAAATTTGAACCTAAGATTTGAACTCATTTTTTTCAAAAACCAACTATCATTTTGTGATGACTCATCTACTCTGCCTATACCCAACTATTCACAAGTTTGCTTGCAAGATGTGAGATGCGAGTGACAGTCAAAATGCGTCTGATGCCAATGTGGATTTGAGTGTAGGTTCTAGTGCTAAGAGAAGTTTTGATAAAAGGACAAGAAAACTAAGGGCTCAGACACAGAAGATGGGAACTTTCAGCCAAAGAAAGTGACCTGCAAGGAGAGGCCAACTACTACACTAAGGAAAGAAATGTTGGAAGAAAGGTTCATGTATCCAAGGGAGAGCAGCATGATTTTTATGAGACAGTGCAGCTAGACAAGAAGCCAATAGTCAGTGACGTGAGATGGGTGGACTGGGAATATATTGATGAGAATGAAGACAACTTTCCCCATATTCATGAGAGTTTAAAGCTTGCTGGAGTTGATGCCTTCATAGGGAGGAAGCTTACTTCATGGAGTGATGAGATGATTATGTAGTTCTATTCCACTGCACACTTCTATCCAGATGGGAAGATTGTGTGGATGACTGAGGGAGTGAGATATACCCGTCCTCTATCACTGAGTGGGCTGCTCTCCTTGGTGCTTTTGAGGAGGAAGAGCATGACATTGATGTTTATGCCAAGTCCAAGAAATACCACAATTCCATGAAGGACATGTACAAGGCCATTCTTGAGAAGGATGTTGAGACTCACAAGCTAGGTTCATTGAAGCACTTGCTACCTGGTTTTGCCACCACAAACACTATTTTGAGGCACACTTTGATACCCAAATCTTGAGATGCAAGATGATACGTGGCTACTCCGTCAACATGCTGCACCTTCTTGACACTCCGCAGAAGTTCAAGGTAATGAGTCTGATTGTGGAAACACTAAAGTGGACGGCAGCCGACCAAAAGAGATCATTTGGTTTTTCTCCGCACATTTAGTTGCTCATAAATTCCAAGGTTGGAACGAGCACATATCTTCTTGATCGCGAGCATCTCCAATTGTTACCTGTGTTCGAGGAGAATGTAGTGGTGATCGATCCTTCTCACCCTAATTCTGTGGAGGCACAGGAGAGGATAGAGGTATCTAATGCAGCTAAAGCAACCAAAGAAGCATCATGTCCTAGTGAATCCATAGCTTAGATCAAGATGAAATCTGATCAGATGACCTATTTGCTAGAAGCTACCCTGAGGATTGAGCAGAGTTGGGCCAACATCGCCAAGATCCAGGTGAGCTTAGAGCGGGTAGTGGAAACAAAAAATCATGATCTTGATGTGAATCTCATAGAAGTCTAGACTATTGTGGAGAAGATAAAGTATGATGTAGATGAAGTAGCTAGAGCAAGAAAAGCAGCAGAGGACAGTGGTGATGATAGACCTACCACCGACAGATTTCATATGGTGCCTAGGGCATTGAGGTCTACCACTATGCCTGCTGCACATACAAGGACTACCATTTCTGCCCCAGCTACTGCTCCATCAGTTTCACCGCTAGTGTACACTCCACTAGCCCAGTAGACATCATCCGAAGCTTTTGTATACACACTTCTCTCAACGCCATCGACGCACACCGGAGCTACCAACCAGAGATCTTCACCTCCAGGACCTACCAGAGATCATGCCTAGAGTGACGATTAGCTCTATACCTATTTGAACTTTTTGGGACTTGTTGCCAAAGGGAGAGAATTTGTGTAGATCATTAGGCTTCGAGAGAGAGTGTGTCTTGCTTTTTACTCGTTTGATTTCCTTGAGTTTTTGCTACTATTTGGTTTGTGCTATCTTTTCATTGTGTTTGCGAGATACTAGATTGGTTGATTGTGTGCTTGATCATACAATGCTTCATGTTATGCACATTAGTTATCTTAATCTTTATCTATATATGATCATTCACATGTGTGTTTGGTGATGCATTCTTACTATTCCATTCATATAATTTCACTGGTATAGTGAGCTGCTATACAAACAATTTTAACCCCTTCCTGCGATGGAGTTTTAAACCGTCGCCTTGCCTGTGTGTGCGATAGGGGGGTCCTTCCCACACGACCCAGAAACCGTTGGGGATTGGGAGTAGGAATGCATATGTTTTCCAGAACAAAACCTATGCGATGCCCGCATCTATCCCAAACACGATTCGTCACTCAACTATTTGGCATTACATTGCACACGCTATTCTATGGTAAAACATCATGATGTGCACCCAATCACAAACAATTCATGCTAGTAAAGCATGTATGATAAGGAGACTGTCACACACATTCACTTCTCCTGAACCGTATGCGATATATAATCAAGAAGACTAGCTAATCATCGTACGAGTGTTGGATAGGATTATGAAATGTCAGATTGTCGTACCAGTGTCATACAGGATACCTATCGCACATGCTATTCTATGGTGCAACATTTATCATGTGTTCGACATCAGAAACAATTCATGATTGTAAAGTGTGTACGATAAGGTGATGATCACAAACATTTAGTTTGCTCACACCATTTGCCATATTGTCTGACATCACACACGCTTCGCAAACGGCATTTGTGTGCATGGTTACACATGTTTTCTCTCTGTGGATTGTGTCAAGTTGTGATTTATATCACACACGTTTGTGCTTTACACATCGTGTACGCCATAATGACCCACAGAGTGTATTTTCACCCTAATTTAATCGCTGCTATTTAAAATTGTACCAAGTTTGAATTTGAAAGTAGGCTATAACTTTATTCATATACATCAGGTTCAATAACAATTGCATTATTCAATTTACAGGTACATATGTTGAAGAATTACATAAGCACCAAATAAAGAATGATGAACCAGGGTTGTATACTTGTACTATTAAAGACGATAAAGATAAAGGTGAAAGATATTCTTGTTGCTGAACAAGGTGAAGAAGAATGCCCGTATTGTGCTCTCCTCCATGCAGAAGGCAAGCATGACTCTAGTCCAACCGCTTGTGATGGCCGAGCCCCATCATTCACTGTATTCATGAGGACTTGTAGATAATCCTTGTGTTCTAGTAGAAATACTTTAACCTTTGCATGCCCACTGATGACTCACAAGTATAGGGGATCTATCGTAGTCCTTTTTATAAGTAAGAGTGTCGAACCCAATGAGGAGCAGAAGGAAATGACAATTGGTTTTCAGCAAGGTGTTCTCTGCAAGCACTGAAATTCTCGGTAATAGATAGTTGTGTGCTAAGATGATCCGTAACGGGTAATAAGTAAAAAATGGGCTTATTTATACACTTTCACATTATTTTTGGGACTAACCTATTAACCCAAGGCCCAGTGCAAATTGCTGTTTTTTTTTTGCCTATTTCAGTGTTTCGCGAAAAAAGAATATCAAACAGAGTCCAAATGGAATGAAACCTTCGGGAGCGTGATTTTTGGAACAAACGTGATCCAGAGGACTTGGAGTGGACGTCAAGAAACGAACGAGGAAGCCACGAGGCAGGGGGTGCGCCTACCCCCCTGGGCGTGCCCTCCACCCTCGTGGGCCCCTCGTGGCTCCACCGACCTACTTCTTCCTCCTATATATGCCTACGTACCCCGAAACCATCGAGGAGCACCACGAAAACCTAATTCCACTGCCGCAACCTTCTATACCCGTGAGATCCCATCTTGGGGCCTTTTCCGGCGCTTCGCCGGAAGGGGAATCGATCATGGAGGGCTTCTACATCAACACCATAGCCTCTCCGATAATGTGTGAGTAGTTTACCACAGACCTTCGGGTCCATAGTTATTGGCTAGATGGCTTCTTCTCTCTCTTTGGATCTCAATACAAAGTTGTCCTCGATCTTCTTGGAGATCTATTTGATGTAACTCTTTTTGCGTTGTCTTTGTCGAGATCCGATGAATTGTGGGTTTATGATCAAGATTATCTATGAACAATATTTGAATCTTCTCTGAATTCTTTTATGTATGATTGGTTATCTTTGCAAGTCTCTTCGAATTATCAGTTTGGTTTGCCCTGCTAGATTGATCTTTCTTGCAATGGGAGAAGTGCATAGCTTTGGGTTCAATCTTGCATTGCTCGATCCCAGTGACAGAAAGGGAAACGACACGTATTATATTGTTGCCATCGAGGATAAAAAGATGGGGTTTATATCATATTGCTTGATTTTATCCCTCTACATCATGTCATCTTACCTAATGTGTTACTTTGTTCTTATGAACTTAATACTCTAGACGCATGTTGGATAGCGGTCGCTGTGTGAAGTAATAGTAGTAGATACAGGCAGGAGTCGGTCTACTTGTCACGGACGTGATGCCTATATACAAGATCATGACTAGATATTCTCATAATTATGCACTTTTCTATCAATTGCTCGATAGTAATTCGTTCACCCACCGTAATACTTATGCTATCTTGAGAGAAGCCACTAGCGAAACCTATGGCCCCCGGGTCTTTTTTCCATCATATAAGTTTCCAATTTATTTTTACTTTGCAATCTTTACTTTCAATCTTTATCATAAAATTACAAAAATATTATCTTATCATCTCTATCAGATCTCACTTTTGCAAGTGGTGATGAAGGGATTGACAACCCCTTTATCGTGTTGGTTGCAAGGTTCTTATTGTTTGTGTAGGTACGAGGGACTTGCGTGTGGCCTCCTACTGGATTGATACCTTGGTTCTCAAAACTGAGGGAAATACTTACGCTACTTTGCTGCATCACCCTTTCCTCTTCAAGGGAAAAACCAACGCATGCTCGAGAGGTAGCAAGAAGGATTTCTGGCGCCGTTGCCGGGGAGTCTACGCACAAGTCAAGACATACCAAGTACCCATCACAAACTGTTATCCCTCGCATTACATTATTTGCCATTTTCCTCTCGTTTTCCTCTCCCCCACTTCACCCTTGCTGTTTTATTCACCCTTCTTCTGTTCGTCTTTTCGTTTGCTTTGATATCTTATTTGGCTCGTTTGCTCGTTTGGTTGGAATAGTTGTTTATTTATTGCTAAACAGAGAACCTAAGATTTATGGATCCTCATCCGCTTGCTAATCTTTTTAAGAGATCCAATTATGATGAACCAATTGCTAGTTAGTTTTGTGCACTAGATTATCTTTATAAGGTTTTGCTTGAAATCAGTGAATCTGAAATTTGTGATGAAGTGCTTTATGAAGTGATTCATGATAGATCTTTGAATAAAAAGCATGATTGATGTTATTATAAACTCTATTAATGTCAATTGTGTTAATGATATGCAAAACCCTAAGCTTGGGGATGCTAGTTTTTCTATGTCTACTACTTGTTGCAATGATCATGATTGGGGTGATTCTTCTTATGATCTTGAAAATTTATTGAAGCCCCATGATGAATATGAGATTGATAATAATGTTTGCAATAATATTGAAAGTGGCTTTGGAAGAGTGTCAACTTTAGATACCGCATATTTGGAGAATGTTCAACTTATGAAGTTTTTGATAAAAGTGGGTTTGGAGAGGTCATGACCTTAGTTAATGTTAATCCCACTATTTTGGAAGAGTGTCAACTTCGCATGCATGTGGATCGTGTTGAAAATATTTTATGGGATAGATATTTTGTTGAATTTTCTTATGATCCCACATGTAATTATTATGAGAGAGGAAAATATGGTTGTAGAAATTTTCATGTTGCTAAATTACCTCTCGTTATGTTGAGATTGCTATTGTTTCTTTCCTCTTCCTTGCATATGCTAGTTTTTGCTTGCTATGATAATTTGTTTGCCTATAAGATGCCCATGAATAGGAAGTATGTTAGACCTAGATGTGTTTTTCATATACTTTATGATGCTCTCTTTGTGTTTCAATTGCTATGTTTCATGTGAGCATCATTAAAATTATCAATGCCTAGCTAAAAGGCTTTAAAGAAAAGCGCTTGTTGGGAGACAACCCAATATTTTTTCTTGCTGTTATTCAATAAATAATCCATCTAGCTTCTGGTTAGATGTGTTTTCGTGTTTTAATTAGTGTTTGTGCCAAGTAGAACCTTTGGGAAGACTTGGGGAAAGTCTTTGCGATCTTGCTGTAAAAAACAGAAACTTTAGCGCTCACGAGACTAGCTACAACTTTTTACTGGAGAGTGATATTTAGCTGATTCTTTTTGAAGATGATTAATTGATAAATTCCTCATGTCCAGCAATTTATTTTAGAATTTTTGGAGTTCCATAAGTTTGCGTTAGTTACAGATTACTACATACTATTCTGTTTTTGACAGATTCTGTTTTTCGTGTGTTGTTTGCTTATTTTGATGAATCTATGGCTAGTAATGGAGTTTATGAACCATAGAGAAGTTGGAATACAGTAGTTTTAACACCAATATAAATAAATAATGAGTTCATTACAGTACCTTGAAGTGGTGTTTTGTTTTCTTTCGCTAACGGAGCTCACGAGATTTTCTGTTAAGTTTTGTGTTGTGAAGTTTTCATGTTTTGGGTAAAGGTTT
Source organism: Triticum aestivum (assembly GCF_018294505.1). Lineage (NCBI taxonomy): Eukaryota > Viridiplantae > Streptophyta > Magnoliopsida > Poales > Poaceae > Triticum > Triticum aestivum. The sequence continues at coordinate 275,110,167 of NC_057802.1, read as the reverse complement.
GATGGATTATGGAACAAGGAGTGGCAAGAGCCTAAGCTTGGGGATTCCCAAGGCACCCCAAGGTAAAATCCAAGGACAACCAAAAGCCTAAGCTTGGGGATGCCCCGGAAGGCATCCCCTCTTTTGTCTTCGTCCATCGGTAACTTTACTTGGAGCTATATTTTGATTCACCACATGATATGTGTTTTGCTTGGAGAGCCTTGTATGATTTGAGTCTTTGCTTTTTAGTTCTCCACAATCATCCTTGCTGTACACACCTTTTGAGAGAGACACACATTAATCGGAATTTATTAGAATACGCTATGTGCTTCACATATATCTTTTGAGCTAAACAATTTTGCGCTAGCGCTTCAGTTATATCTTTTAGAGGACGGTGGTGGTTTTATTTTATAGAAATTATCGATCTCTCATGCTTCACTTATATTATTTTGAGAGTTATTTAGAACAGCATGGTAATTTTCTTTGGTTATAAAATTGATCCTAATATGTTAGGCATCCAGGATAAAAAAATTCATATAAGTGCATTGAATACTAGGAAAAGTTTGATACTTGATGATTGTTTTGAGATATGGAGATAGTGATATTAAAGTTGTGATAGTTGAGTATTTTTGAATTTGAGAAATACTTGTGTTGAAGTTTGCAAGTCCTGTAGCATGCACGTATGGTAAACGTTGTGTGACAAATTTGAAACATGAGGTGTTCTTTGATTGTCATCCTTATGAGTGGCGGTCGGGGACGAGCGATGGTCTTTTCCTACCAATCTATCCCCCTAGGAGCATGCGCGTAGTGCTTGGTTTTTGATGACTTGTAGATTTTTGCTATAAGTATGTGAGTTCTTTATGACTAATGTTGAGTCCATGGATTATACGCACTCTCAACCTTCCATCATTGCTAGCCTCTTCGGTACCGTGCATTGCCCTTTCTCACCTTTAGAGTTGGTGCAAACTTCGCCGGTGCATCCAAACCCCGTGATACGATACGCTCTATCACACATAAACCTCCTTATATCTTCCTCAAAACAGCCGCCATACCTACCTATTATGGCATTTCCATAGCCATTCCGAGATATATTGCCATGCAACTTTTCACCGTTCCGTTTATTATGACACGTTTCATCATTGTCATATTGCCTTGCATGATCATGTAGTTGACATTGTATTTGTGGCAAAGCCACCATGCATATTATTTCATATATGTCACTCTTGATTCATTGCCCATCCCGGTACACCGCCGGAGGCATTCATATAGAGTCATATTTTGTTCTAAGTATCGAGTTGTAATCATTGAGTTGTAAATAAATAGAAGTGTGATGATCATCATTAATAGAGCATTGTTCCACAAAAAGAAAAAAAAAGAGAAAGGCCAAATAAAAAAAGGCCCAAAAAAGAAATAAAAAGGGAAAATGCTACTATCCTTTTTCCACACTTGTGCTTCAAAGTAGCACCATGATCTTTATGATAGAGAGTCTCTTGTTTTGTCACTTTCATATACTAGTGGGAATTTTTCATTATAGAACTTGGCTTGTATATTCCAACAATGGGCTTCCTCAAATGCCCTAGGTCTTCGTGAGCAAGCAAGTTGGATGCACACCCACTTAGTTTCTTTTGTTGAGCTTTCATACATTTATATCTCTAGTGCATCCGTTGCATGGCAATCCCTACTCCTCACATTGACATCAATTGATGGGAATCTCCCTAGCCCGTTGATTAGCCGCGTCAATGTGAGACTTTCTCCTTTTTTGTCTTCTCCACACAACCCCCATCATTATATTCTATTCCACCCATAGTGCTATATCCATGGCTCACGCTCATGTATTGCGTGAAAGTTGAAAAAGTTTGAGATTACTAAAGTATGAAACAATTGTCTGGCTTGTCATCGGGGTTGTGCAAGATGAGAGCATTCTTGTGTAACAAAAATAAAGCATGGCCAAACTATATGATTTTGTAGGGATGAGCTTTCTTTGGTTAGGTTAATTTAATAAGACATAATTGCTTGGTTAGTATGCTTGAAGTATTATTATTTTTATGTCAATATAAACTTTTATCTTGAATCTTTCGGATCTGAACATTCATGCCACAATAAAGAAAATTACATTGAGAAATATGCTAAGTAGCATTCCACATCAAAAATTCTGTTTTTATCATTTACCTACTCGAGGACGAGCAGGAATTAAGCTTGGGGATGCTTGATACGTCTCCAATGTATCTATAATTTTTCATTGCTCCATGCTATTATATATTCTGTTTCTGATGTTTAATGGGCTAATTTATACACTTTCATATTATTTTTGGGACTAACCTATTAACCCAAGGCCTAGTGCAAATTGATTTTTTTCCTATTTCAGTGTTTCGCAGAAAAAGAATATCAGACGGAGTCCAAATGGAATGAAACCTTCGGGAGCGTGATTTTTGGAACAAACGTGATCCACAGGACTTGAAGTGGACGTCAAGAAACGAACGAGGAAGACACGAGGCAGGGGGCGCGCCTACCCCCCTGGGCGCGCCCTCCACTCTCGTGGGCCCCTCGTGGCTCCACCGACCTACTTCTTCCTCCTATATATACCTACGTACCCCGAAACCATCAAGGAGCACCACGAAAACCTAATTCCACCGCCGGAACCTTCTGTACCCGTGATATCCCATCTTGGGGCCTTTTTCGGCGCTCCGCCGGAGGGGGAATCGATCACGGAGGGCTTCTACATCAACACCATTGCCTCTCCGATGATGTGTGAGTAGTTTACCACAGACCTTCGGGTCCATAGTTATTAGCTAGATGGCTTCTTCTCTCACTTTGGATCTCAATACAAAGTTCTCATCGATCTTCTTGGAGATCTATTTGATGTAACTCTTTTTGCGGTGTGTTTGTCGAGATCCGATGAATTGTGGGTTATGATCAAGATTATCTATGAACAATATTTGAATCTTCTCTGAATTCTTTTATGTATGATTGGTTATCTTTGCAAGTCTCTTCGAATTATCAGTTTGGTTTGGCCTACTAGATTGATCTTTCTTGCAATGGGAGAAGTGCTTAGCTTTGGGTTCAATCTTGCGTTGCTCGATCCCAGTGACAGAAAGGGAAACGACATGTATTGTATTGTTGCCATCAAGGATAAAAACATGGGGTATATATCATATTGCTTGAGTTTATCCCTCGACATCATGTCATCTTACCTAATGCGTTAGTCGGTTCTTATGAACTTAATACTCTAGATGCATGCTGGATAGCGGTTGATGCGTGGAGTAATAGTAGTAGATGCAGGCAGGAGTCGGTCTACTTGTCACGGACATGATGCCTATATACAAGATCATGACTAGATATTCTCATAATTATGCACTTTTCTATCAATTGCTCGATAGTAATTCGTTCACCCACCCTAATACTTATGCTATCTTGAGAGAAGCCACTAGCGAAACCTATGGCCCCCGGGTCTTTTTTCCATCATATAAGTTTCCAATTTATTTTTACTTTGCAATCTTTACTTTCAATCTTTATCATAAAATTACAAAAATATTATCTTATCATCTCTATCAGATCTCACTTTTGCAAGTGGCGATGAAGGGATTGACAACCCCTTTATCGTGTTGGTTGCAAGGTTCTTATTGTTTGTGTAGGTACGAGGGACTTGTGTGTGGCCTCCTACTGGATTGATACCTTGGTTCTCAAAACTGAGGGAAATACTTACGCTACTTTGCTGCATCACCCTTTCCTCTTCAAGGGAAAAACCAACGCGTGCTCGAGAGGTAGCAAGAAGGATTTCTGGCGCCGTTGCCGGGGAGTCTACGCACAAGTCAAGACATACCAAGTACCCATCACAAACTCTTATCCCTCGCATTACATTATTTGCCATTTTCCTCTCGTTTTCCTCTCCCCCACTTCACCCTTGCGGTTTTATTCACCCTTCTTCTGTTTGTCTTTTTGTTTGCTTTGATATCTTATTTGGCTCGTTTGCTTGTTTGGTTGGAATAGTTGTTTATTTATTGCTAAACAGAGAACCTAAGATTTATGGATCCTCATCCGCTTGCTAATCTTTTTAAGAGATCCAATTATGATGAACCAATTGCTAGTGAGTTTTGTGCACTAGATTATCTTTATAAGGTTTTGCTTGAAATCAGTGAATCTGAAAATTGTGATGAAGTGCTTAGCTTTGGGTTCAATCTTGCATTGCTCGATCCCAGTGACAGAAGAGGAAACGACATGTATTATATTGTTGCCATCGAGGATAAAAAGATGGGGTTTATATCATATTGCTTGAGTTTATCCCTCTACATCATGTCATCTTACCTAATGCGTTACTCTGTTCTTATGAACTTAATACTCTAGATGCATGCTGGATAGCGGTCGTTGTGTGAAGTAATAGTAGTAGATAGAGGCAGGAGTCGGTCTACTTGTCACGGACGTGATGCCTATATACATGATCATGACTAGATATTCTCATAATTATGCACTTTTCTATCAATTGCTCGATAGTAATTCATTCACCCACCGTAATACTTATGCTATCTTGAGAGAAGCCACTAGTGAAACCTATGGCCCCCGGGTATATTTTCCATCATATAAGTTTCCAATCTATTTTTACTTTGCAATCTTTACTTTCAGTCTTTATCATAAAAATACCAAAAATATTATCTGATCATCTCTATCAGATCTCACTTTTGCAAGTGGCCGTGAAGGGATTGACAACCCCTTTATCGCGTTGGTTGCAAGGTTCTTATTTGTTTGTGTAGGTACGAGGGACTTGCGTGTGGCCTCCTACTTGATTGATACCTTGGTTCTCAAAACTGAGGGAAATACTTACGCTACTTTGCTGCATCACCCTTTCCTCTTCAGGGGAAAAACCAATGCATGCTCAAGAGGTAGCAAGGTGCAGCAAGGTGGCCCAATCCTTTTTATAGCAAAGGACAAGCATGGATGAACTCTTATATAAAGCAAAGCGCTCCCGAGGACACATGGGAATTGTTGTCAAGTTAGTTTTCATCATGCTCATATGATTCACGTTCGTTACTTTGATAATTTGATACATGGGTGGACCGGTGCTTGGCTACTGCCCTTCCTTGGACAAGCCTCCCACTTATGATTAACCCCTCTCGCAAGCATCCGCAACTAAGAAAGAAGAATTAAGGTAAATCTAACCATAGCATGAAACATATGGATCCAAATCAGCCCCTTACGAAGCAACGCATAAACTAGGATTTAAGCTTCTATCACTCTAGCAACCCATCATCTACTCATTACTTCCCAATGCCTTCCCCTAGACCCAAACAATGGTGAAGTGTCATGAAGTCGACGTTCACATAACACCACTAGAGGAAAGACAACATACATCTCATCAAAATATTGAACGAATACCAAATTCACATGATTACTTATAACAAGACTTCTCCCATGTCCTCAGGAACAAATGTAACTACTCACAAAGCATATTCATGTTCATAATCAGAGGAGTATTAATTATCATTGTAGCGACCAGACCTCAAATAGTCTGATCTACCGTGCACCAGTGCCATCCCTGGATCAGTAATGCTGACACGCACAGTACTTGGAGGATTTATAACAGAGTAGCAATCACACACTTATTACATCGAGTATCTCAAGAGAGAAATAAGTATGACAAATATGGCTTAAGGCCATCTAAAAACGATAACAGCGGAAGACTTGGAAGATAAGTGAGTCCATCAACTCCAACAGCATCACTGAGTATAAGACCACGACCTAAGGCACCTTACCCGTCGTCTGAAAAGTCTGCAACATGAAACGTTGCAGCCCGAAAACGGTCCAGCACATGGAATATGCTAGCAATGTAACACATAGAGAGTAATGAACATAATAATGCTATACTACATGCATATATGGCTGGTAGAAGGCTCTATGGTTACAGTTTAGCGAAAAGCCAATTTTTCCCTCCTGCAAAGGAATAAATTTTATTTAACTATCATGGTGGTTGTTGAACATTGAGAATGGTTGACAGCATTCTCAATCCCAATTAAGTATCATCATCAAACCCAACAAAATTAATTAAAGTAACATGATGAGATTCACATGATAATCCAAGTACTAGATACACAAGATGTCCATAACCGGGGACATGGCTAACCATGATTAGTTTATACACTCTGCAGAGGTTTGTGCACTTTTCCCCACAAGACTCGATCGCCTCCGCTTGATTCTCGCACTACATGATGTTTGAGAAACGGATGACCGAGACACAGTCTTTCAGAAACAATAACTCTTTACTCCGGGTGGACAATTACACCTACTTTCCCCTACATCTGCTAGCCCACCTCTTCAAGAGATCATGTAACCTACTCAACTATGCTAGAGCCCATAATAGCTTGTGGCTGCACACGGAAGTTTCTAGCATGAATAATCTCATGATCCCTTTGAACCTGGGTGGCGGTCCAAAAGAAAAACAGGAAATCCTGGAATACCCAGGTACCTCAATCCACCCAGATGTGAGTTTTAGTTGCCACCTTAAGGTTAACCATTAATTAACAATCTCACATCTGTCATGGTAACACTCAAACCCAATCCGCGTCTACTAGCATAGCATAGCAATATGAGCAAACGTAGAAGTAACTCCCAAAGGTTTGATAATAAACAGGTAATAGGTACTACCTCAACTACTTCCCAATACCCACAATTTAATTAGATCCTAATCATGCAATGTTTGAGGATTGGTCTAATGCAATAAAACTGGGTAGTAAAAGAAGTATGATCAAAGTGTTACTTGCCTTGCTGATGATCCGTGAAACCTAGAGATTCGAAGTAGCAAGCGGCGCACTCCGGGTACTCTATCGCAAACAAACAAGCAAACAATAAGCACTCATCTAATGCACAGGTAAAACTCAAATAAAGATCTAACCATAAAGTTCAACTTAAGAACTCCGGTTTGCAAAAAAGAATCGAATCAAATGAAGCAACGAAAGTCAATCGGCGAAAGAAACAAGCTTTGTTTACTAATCTGGATCTAAGTCAAATTTTACAGTAGCAAAATCTTGTTTGAGTAGGTTAAACGGAAAGAGAATTTCGAGACAAAACTCTAGGCGCTTGAATCGCCTGATTCTGATAAACGAGCTAAAAGATATACCAGAACGAAAATCTGATTAGAAATCGCGATCTCGAATAATCGCGGAAAATCCGACGAAAAAGAAAACTGACGAACTGTTAAACGGACGGACGTTCGTTAACTGCGACTAACCGGCGAACACGTTCGTTAAAACGAACGGGTCGGTGAACGTTCACTAACTAACTAAACCGAAGAAAAAAAATAAACCGATCTATTTAAAAAAATAAATCTAGGGTTTCGAAAGAAAAAATAAACCGAACGGTTTAAAAAAAATGGCACGGCGGCGGCGGCTCGGCTATACCTCCGGCGAGGTATTCCGGCGGGCGGGACGGGGCTCCGGCGGGGTCTTCGGGTGCGGCGGGGTGCGGGGAGGCGACGGGAGGCGGCGGGGTCATCGAGGGGGCGACGGGCGGCGGCGTTCGGGCTCCGGGCGGCGAGGTCGGGCGGCTCCGGCGCGGCTCCTGGCGGCTTCGGGTCGGGGCAGGGTGAGGTGAGGGCGGCGGCGGGGTGGGGAGTATATATGAGGGGGGTGCTGCCTTGGGGGAGGGGCAAGGGGCGGCGGCGACAAGCGGGACTCGGGCGGCGGCGGTCTCCAGGTCGGGGACGGCTCGGGCGGTGGGCTGGGCCGCGCGGCTGGGCTTCGGCCCAGTCGGCGCTCGCGCGTTTTTTTAAATAATTTCGCCGAACCAAAAAAATCGTAGAAAAATAAATAAAAATCCAAAAATGCCAAAACAAATTTTCACCGTCTAATTAAAATAATTAGAACGAGATGAACATTTTCTTGGCCCAAAAATGCAGTTTTGAAAACGTGCAATTTTTCTAATGCAATTAAAATTGCAAATAAAATCCGAATAAAATCAAATATTTGATTTTAATATTTTTCCTCCAATATTTCAATTATTTTGGAGAATTCATATTTTCTCCTCTCATTTATTTTAATACGGAATATTTTTCGGAGAGAAAAATAATTAAAACCAAAAATCCTCGTTTCATTATTTAATAAAAATCAAATATGAAAACCGCGAAAAATCCCCAACTCTCTCCGAGGGTCCTTGAGTTGCTTAGGATTTTCGAGGATTTTGCCAAAATGCAATAAAATATGCTATGCAATGATGATCTAATGTATAACATTCCAAATTGAAAATTTGGGATGTTACAATCATTAAGGATCTGAGCATATGATCTTCCACCGAATAAACCAACTAGCATCAACTACAAGGAGTAATCAACACTACTAGCAACCCACGGGTACCAATCTGAGGTTTTGAGACAAAGATCGGATACAAGAGATGAAATAGGGTTTGAGAGGAGATGGTGCTGGTGAGGATTTTGATGGAAACTGACCCCCTCTTGATGGGAGGATCGTTGGTAATGATGATGGCGATGATATCCCCCTCCCGGAGGGAAGTTTCCCCGGCAGAACAGCTCCGTCGGAGCCCTAGATTGGTTCTGCCCAAGTTCCACCTCGAGACGGCGGCGGTTCGTCCCGAAAGCTTCCTTCTGATTTTTTCCAGGTCAAAACACACCATATAGCAGAAGATGGGCGTCAGGGACCTGCCAGGTGGCCCACAAGATAGGGGGGCGCGCCCGCCCCCACCCTTGTGGATGGCAGGTGGCCCCACTCTGGTGCTTTCTTCGCCCAATATTTTTTATATATTCCAAAAATATTCTCCGTGAATTTTCAGGACTTTTGGAGTTGTGTAGAATAGGTCTCTATTTGCTCCTTTTCCAGTCCAGAATTTCAGTTGCCGGCATTGTCCCTCTTCACGTAAACCTTATAAAATAAGAGAAAAGGCATAAGTGTTGTGATATAACATGTAATAACAACCCATAATGCAATAAATATCAATATAAAAGCATGATGCAAAATGGACGTATCAACTCCCCCAAGCTTAGACCTCGCTTGTCCCCATGCGGAAGCCGATATCGAAAAAATATGTCCACATGTTTAGAGATAGAGGTGTCGATAAAATAAAATACGAACATGAGGGCATCATGATTATCTTTAGGACAACAACATATATTGTCATATAATTTCTTATGCCAAAGTAACAATTCATTTACAAGGTAAAGCATGAATCAGAAACTTTATTGAAAACTAACAAACTATGATCTCAATCATTGAAGCAATTGCAATTTATCATAACATCGGAAAGAGTCAATATAAGAGCTTTTCAGCAAGTCCACATACTCAACTATCATTTAATCTTTCACAATTGCTAACACTCACGTGATACTTATGGGTTCAATGCTTCAGTCGGACACAGAGAAAGATAGGGGCTTATAGTTTCGCCTCCCAACCTTTTACCTCGAGGGTAATGTCAACAATAATACTTTATGATAACCATATATCCAAGTGGATATATATATCCGGATCTCTCCAACACATAGTGCTTGCCAAAGGAAAAAGTGTAAAAATTAAAGGTGATGAACACCATGACTCTTGTATAAGGGTAGAAGATAAAAGTAAAAGATAGGCCCTTCGCTGAGGGAAGCAGAGATTGTCATGCGCTTTTATGGTTGGATGCACAAAATCTTAATGCAAAAGAACGTCACTTTATATTGCCTCTTGTGATAAAGAACTTTATTATGCAGTCCGTCGCTTTTATTTCTTCCATATCACAAGTTCGTATAAAGCTTATTTTCTTCACTCTGATAGATCATACATATTTAGAGAGAAATTTTTATTGCTTGCACCGATGACAACTTACTTGAAGGATCTTACTCAATCCATAGGTAGGTATGGTGGACTCTCATGGCAAAACTGGTTTAAGGGATGTTTGGAAGCACAAGTAGTATCTCTACTTAGTGCAAAGAATTTTGCTAGCATGAAAGGGAAAGGCAAGCTCAACATATTGGAGGATCCATGACAATATAACTTCTATTCGGATATAAGAAAACATAACCCATTATGTTGTCTTCCTCGTCCAAAATCAACTTTTCAGCATGGCATATTTTAATGAGTGCTCACAATTACAAAAGATGTCCAAGATAGTATATTTATATGTGAAGCCTCTCTTTCTTTATTACTTCTTATTAATTGCAACAAGGACCGAAACTATGTTTGTCAACTCTCAACAACTTTTATTCATCATACTCTTTATATGTGAAGTCATTACTCCCCATAAGATCTATATGATCTTTTTATTTGTTTTTTTATTTCTTTCCTTTAATTCCCGCAAGATCATAGCAAGAACGCAAAGCCCTAAACTCAAAACTACTCTTCATTATATATAACTCACGGGCTCGATTACATAGGTAGATCTTGAAACAAAACTCCAAACTAGATCATACTAAAACTTTATTCTACTAGATCAAGATATAACCAAAAGGATCGAGCTAAGAAAAACGAGAAAGGTAAAGGTGTGATGGTGATACGATACCGGGGCACCTCCCCCAAGCTTGGCAGTTCCCAAGGGGAGTGCCCATACCCATGTATTTATGTCTCTTTCTTCGGGGGTGGTGATGATGGAGTTGTTGAGGAAGTAGGTTTGTCATCCATCTTCCAAGTGTTAGTGCATCTAGTGCCCCTAAGTGATTTTGGTGTATTGAAGACTTATAGGTTAAGGGACTAATGTCTTTGTGAGTATACACAGGTTCTATAAAGCTATGAGGAGTTTGATATTTACGATGAAAGTCAACCCCTAAAAATGAATGTCTTCAGTTGAAGACTTTGGTTTTCTTGAAGACTTTGAAAGTGAGGAAATTGGTGTGACCTTGACGACTTCGATATTCATGCGAGGATTATGAAGCGTGAAGACTTTTGTTTTTGTAGTTTCATTTTCTATTTCTTGAGTCATAGGAAACACCGTACTGTTAAAGGGATCGAGGTAAAACTAAGGAAGCACTTTCCAAGTGATGCTCATCTCAAAATCCTACACCTACCCAATCCCTTCGAGTGAAGTCATTGGAAATCTCATACAATTCAGTCAATTTCTTCAGTGACAGAGACGAAGATCTTCTGGTCTCTGAGGAATTTGTTCTGACTGAGGACTTAGGAATTCGCCAGTGCGGATTGCCTACAAGTGAGGAACATGATAACCCTGAGGAATTTGAGAGCTCAAATTTCCGACCGTTGTTGTGCTACGCGCCAGCTGTCCCAAAATATCTTATCCACCTAATAGTCATATCATTGAAGGGAATTTATGTCTTATCATGCCGGGCTGCTCCCTAGGCTATAGATAGCCGCCCCCTACAACTACTAGTTGGTTGGCTGCTCCAAGAGAAACTGACACTTGTCACTAAGAGCATCCCATCCTCCGAGAAATTTGAGCGAAAATCATCAAGTGAGGAAAACCCAAACCCAAACACCTACAAACCCAAAGTGATTGAGCATCACTGAAGAGACTGTTCATGTGTGGAACCGACGCTTGTTACCTTGAGGACTGTGCATCCTCCAGATGGTTAGGCGTCATGGTCTAGAGCATCCAAGAGGAATTGTGGATCGCTGAGTGACCGAGTCTGTGAAGGTTTGGTAGTCACCTGAAGACTTACCACGAGTGATTGGACGAGGTCTGTGTGATCTTAGCTCAAGGAGAATACGGTGAGGACTGTGTGTCCGGCACTATGTGTCCTCAGGTTTAAACACCTAGCCACTCCAACCAGACGTACGACTGTCATAGTAGTTGGAACTGGTCTACCAAATCATCGTCTTCATCAAGCTACTGGTTCTATTTCCTTAACCCTTTCATTTCCTCATTCATGTGCTGATGCACTTGATCGTTACTGTTTGAAGACTTTGACTGAAGACTTTCTCAATTTCCTCAATCCTAATTCTTCACTCACTTTTTCTTCAGCCTGCTTATCCTGTTTACACGCTACCTGTGCTCTGTGTATGTTTTATTTCATCATGATGACTATGCTACTGTTATGCATGCACCTGAGTACATATTCTACCGCCTGTAGCTCGTGACTTAGGAAATTCCTCAAGTTAAATTTCCTCAGTGATGAATTTGTAAAAATTTCCTATTCACCCCCCCCCCCTTTAAGTCGATATAACGCACTTTCAATTGTTATCAGAGCAAGGTACTCCCTTGTTATATGTGATTGTGGTTTAACCACCTAGAGTTTTATTTATGTCGACTGCAGGCATGATCAAGGTCTTGGTTGGGTGTCCTACCTTCGTTGTGGTTTAACCACCTAGAGTTTTATTTATGTCGACTCCCAAGTGAAGAATATCATATGTGGCCTTCTGAGCAAAGGACAGTACGACAGAGTGAGTGCTTTGGAGACTGCAAAGCTTATCTGGGATAGGTTGTCCAAGGTCAACGAAGGAGTCTCAACTCAACGTGACTCTCGAGTTGACGTTCTTCGCAATCTCTTCAACCGCTTCAAGAGACTTGACAACGAAAATGTTCAGCAAACCTTTGATTGCCTCACTGACATCTCAAATGAGCTTCAAGCACTTGGTGCCACTGACATCGCCGACCATGAGGTGGTGAAGAAATTGCTGAGATTTCTTGATTCCTCATTCGACACAATTGCACTAATGATTCAAGAACGTGGAGACTACAAGTCACTTGATCCTGCTGATATCCTCGAGAGGCTAAATACTCATGAGTTCTAACTTGCTGGGAAGAGAGACCTCTACGGACCAAGCTATGGAAGATCACGCGCACTAAAGGCCAAGGCAGATTCCGAATCTGAAGGAGAAGATTCTGATAGCAGCCTTGGTGATCCTGAAGAACTGAGCAGGGAGCTAGCGATGCTCGTGAGGAAATTCCAGAAGTTCTCAAGACGTGGTCGCTTTGGAAAATCTTCAAGAAATGATGACATGACATTAGATTCCTCATCCCGTGATTACAAGAAGAGTACTTGCCACAAATGCAAGAAACCTGGCCACTACATTACTGATTGTCCTCAGTGGGCGAAGGAATCAAAGAATAAGAAGTATAAGGATGATAGTTCTGATGACTCGAAGAAGAATAAAAATCTTCAAAATCCTCATCGTCCAAATCTTCAAAGTCTTCATCTCAGAAGAAGAGCAGTTCCAAAAAGGCCCGGGAATTTATTGGCAAGGAAATGGACTCTGAAGCTGAATCTGAGGAAAATGAGGAAGAGGAGGAATCTGAGGAGTCAGACTCTGGTGTGGCGATCCTAGCCCTCGTCAGCAAGTCCATCTTCAACTCTGAGGAAAATGACTTCCCCAACACTGCTCATCAACGCTCCCACCTATTGCTTCATGGCAAAGGGTGCCAAGGTACTCAAATATCCCTCCTCTGAATCTAGTGAGGATGAATCTGATGAAAATCTCAAACCTAGCTATTCCAAACTTGCTAAGATTGCCGTCAAACAGCAAAAGGCTTTTGAAAAGTTTCAAAATTTGCTAGACAAAAGCGATGACATGTTGGGTGAGGAAATGGATTGAACTCAAACTCTGACTAAAAATCTTCAGAGACTTCAGTCTAAGTTTGATAACCTTTAGAGTCATCATAACACCCTCTTAGCTGATCATGAGAAGCTTAGTTATGAATTTCTTCAAAGAAAGCAAGATCTTGAGAAGCTAAGGGTGAGCTATGAAGATCTTCAAAAGGAAAATGATTCATTGCTTGCTCAACAGATCAGCTCCGCTCAGGATGAATTCATTCCACCATGTTTGAAATGCATTGAACGTGAATCTGCTAATTCTTCACCTAAAAGTTCAAATTGTTTTATTGCTGCAAATTCTTCAAATTTCTCTGTGGTCACAAATTCCTCATCTGAGGATACCACAAGTATCAGTGACAATGCAGGGCTAAAGGAATTGTATGTGACAGGCATGTACAAAAGCCTCAAAGGGCATCAGGTTCTTTGTGATGTGCTTAAAAGCACACATCCTCAACAGGAACCCTAGGAAAGATGGTATTGCCTTTGAGAGGAAACTAAATGCTGATGGGACCTACTGGAAACCTGAGCAGTATCCCAAACCTCATGGGTTGCTGCAAAAGGACCTCTCGTAGATCCATCCACTTTATCTGGCTTTACATGTGAATCCTCATGTTCATCTAATGAGTCATTTGACTCCACCTATAAACTGTTCAAAAATAAGAATGGTGAAGTATTTGCTAGATATCTTGGAACTAACTGCAGGAACGGTCCCCCTATGAAGAAAATCTGGGTTCCCAAAAGGTGCCTTGAAAGTCTTCAGGTGAATGTCCTCATGACACCATCTGTGATGAATAGGAACCCCAGATCAAATTCTTCATATGGACCAAAGTCTTCATATGGATCCAAGTCCTCATATGGACCAAATTCCTCACGTGGATCAAATTCCTCAAATGGATCAAAATCCTCATATGATCATAATCATGATAGCACTTCTGTTTTGCAGGGAAAATCTAAGAGCTATGAATATGTGCATTATGCTTCAAATCATTATGTTCATAAGTCCTCGAAGAATTTCTCTGCTTATTCATATGCTTACTCTAACTCCTCTTCTGTGAAACGAAGTGGACTGGATTCTATGCCACCTTTCTCTTATGGAGCTCGCAGAATGATGAACTCTCTGCCACCCCTCCAGATGTGGGTGGTGAAGAAAAAGAACTAATCTCTTATGCAGGGTCAGGTCTCTAGACGAACTCAAACGTCTGAAGAATTTGCTGGAGAACTGAATATGCTTGAAAGGACAAAAGCTAATCATGAAGAAATGAATTACTCATTTCTCATGTCCTTATACTGCTATATATCTTATATTGTTTGATGAAATTCAATTGATGAATTTGATGTCATATTCTTCACTGATGATGTATATGAGTTCGTAAGATGCACTAATTCATCTGCAGGATGATCAACTCAAAGCTACGGAGTGGGTCCTCGACAGTGGATGTACAAATCACATGACCGGTGACAAGAACTTATTGATGGACACTGCTTTATCTCCGTCGCATCTGAAGCATATCACCTACGCTGACAAAGGCAAAAGAAAGGTATTGGGTCTAGGTAGGGTTGCGATCTCAAAGGATCGACACATGGAGAAAGTCATGCTTGTCGAGTCCTTAGGATTCAACCTCATGTCTATCTCAATGCTTTGTGATCTTGATATGGTTGTTGTGTTTGGCAAATATCATTGCATTGTGCTCATGGAATATGAGAATTCCAAAGTCTTCGAAGGCTTTAGGAGAGGAGAATTTTATATTGTTGATTTCTCTACAAGACTACAGCCTGCCACATGTGTTCTTGCAAAAGCTTCAGAAGGTTGGTTATGGCATCGATGACTATGTCATGCTGGCATGAGGAACTTACATACACTCGCGAAGAAGAAGCATGTCATTGGCTGAGGGTGTGAAATTCCTCAAAGACCATCTGTGCGGGGCTTGTGAGGCTGGAAAGATGACCAAATCCAAGCATCCCTTGAATACCATCATGACTACCACTCGTCCTTTTGAATTGCTTCACATGGATCTCTTTGGCCCTACTCATTATGCCTCACTAACAAATGAAGCATCTCTATATGGCTTTGTTGTTGTTGATGAATATTCTCGTTACACATGGGTGCATATCATCACTTACAAAACTGAAGTGCAGGAAGTCTTCAAACGATTTTACTCAAGGGCCTCGACAAACTTTGGTGTGAAGATCAAGCACATTCGGAGAGACAATGGGATCGAGTTCAAGAATACTGGTCTTGATGACTATCTTGATGTACTTGGTATTACTCACGAGTTATCTACCCTTTATACTCCTCAGCAGAATGGCGTCGTGGAGCGCAAGAATAGGACTCTTGTTGAGATGGCTCACTCTATGCTTGATGAATACAACACGCCTCCTCGCTTCTGGCTTGAGGCAATTGATACTGCGTGCCACTTCATCAACAGGGTATATCTTCACAAATTCTTCAAAAAGACCATATATGAACTCCTCACTGACAAGAAACCCAATGTGAGTTATTTCGAAGTATTCGGTGCTAAATGTTGGATTAGAGAACCTCATCACAATTCTAAATTTGCACTGAAAGCACATGAAGGTTTTGTGATTGGTTACGGAAAGGACTCGCACACCTACAGAGTCTTCAACACCTTCCACCAGAAGGTTGTTGAAACTGTAGATGTGCGGTTCGACGAAACTAATGGCTCACAAAGAGAGCACCTACCTCCTCTGCTAGATGAAATGTCACCTCAGGAATCCATCAAGTTCAAGGCTACTGAGGATGGCATACCCACTGAGGAATCTACTGAAGAAGCTATTCCAGAATGTGAAGAAAATCATGCTGGTGCATCTGAGGAAAATGGCTCTGAAGAAAATGCTGAGCCCAATCAACGTCGTCAACCTGCTCATCCTCGCGTTGCAAATGAAGTGCAGATCGAGAAAATCATCGACGACATCAAGACACCAGGTCCTCTCACACGCTCAAGAGCCACACATTTGTCTAACTTTTGTGGGCACTTTGCTTTTGTCTCTATCACAGAGCCCACCAAAGTTGATGAGGCATTTCTGGAGCCTGAGTGGATTCAAGCGATGCAAGAGGAATTACATCAATTCGAGCTCAACAATGTCTGGGAACTTGTCAAGTGACCACATCCACGCAAGCACAATATCATTGGTACCAAATGGATCTACCGCAACAAGCAAGATGAAAATGGCCTTGTGGTTAGGAATAAAGCTCGTCTTGTAGCTCAAGGCTACACACAGATTGAAGGAATTGATTTCGATGAAACTTTTGCACCTTTTGCTAGACTTGAGGCTATTCGCATATTGCTTGCTTGTGCTAACCATCATAATATCATCTTATATCAAATGGATGTGAAAATTGGATTCCTCAATGGTAAGCTTGAGGAAGAAGTATATGTTGCTCAACCCCCAGGTTTTGAAGATCCTAACCATCCTGACAAAGTCTTCAGACTCAATAAGGCCCTATATGGCCTCAAGCAGGCCCCTCGGGCATGGTATGATACTTTGAAGGAATTCCTCATGAAGAAAGGCTTCAAACCCGGTTCACTTAACCCAACTCTTTTCACCAAAACCTATGATGATGAATTATTCGTGTTCCAAATATATGTTGCTGATATTATCTTTGGCTGTACTAACCGACATTACAGTGACGAATTTGCCTATATCATGAGTGAGGAATATCAAATGTCCACGATGGGAGAATTGAAATTCTTCTTAGGTCTTCAAATTTGTCAACAACGCAACGACATCTTCATATCTCAAGAGAAATACCTCAAGTATGTGTTGAGGAAATTCGACATGCAAGATTGCAAAGGCGTCAAAATCCCTATGCCCACAAATGGCCATCTATGCACTGATGAAAATGGCATAGACTTCGATTAAAAGGTGTACCGCTCCATGATTGGCTGTTTATTGTATCTATGTGCATCTAGGCCAGATATTATGCTTAGTGTTTGCACGTGTGCCCATTTTCAAGCTACACCGAAGGAATCACACCATAAGGCTGTGAAACATATTCTTCGATATCTAGCTCACACTCCAACACTTGGATTATGGTATCCCAAGGGCTCGGCTCTTGATCTCATTGGATATTCTGACTTTGCCTATGCTGGTGATGGTGTGGATCGCAAGTCAACATCAGGCACATGCCATTTCCTCGGACGATCCTTAGTATGTTTGTCCTCGAAGAAGCAGAACTGCGTATCACTCTCTACTGCTGAAGCTGAGTACATTACTCCTGGTTCTTGTTGTGCTCAATTGCTATGGATTAAGCAAACCCTCAAGGACTATGGCATCAATGTGAAGAATGTGCCACTCTACTGTGACAACGAGAGTGCCATCAAGATTGCTCATAACCCAGTTCGGCACTCGAAGACAAAGCATATCCAGATTCGTCTTCATTTTCTTCGAGATCATGTGTTGAAGGGGGGCATCTCTATCGAGCAAGTGAAGACTGAAGAACAACTAGTGGATATCTTCACTAAGCCCTTGGATGAGAAGAGATTTAGCAAGTTGTGGTGTGAGCTAAATATCTCAGAATCTTCGAATGTTCTTTAAAAGTGCACACATCCTAACACTTATGCAAAATTAATGACTTAGATGTGCAACACACAAAGTAACGTTTTTCTTCAATCAATGAAGACTAACCCTCTAAGTGTGAAGAAATTACTGAAGAATTTGATTCTCAGAGCCCTACGACAATTGTACGCGGCGTCTGAAATCATCATTCTTATACGGTGGGTCACGCCACCAACCAAAGTTGGCAATCTTCAAATTTGAGTTTTTCTTCATTTTGCAAATTCTTCAAATGTTCAAATTCCTCAATGTTCAAATTCTTCAACTTTGTAAAGTCTATATATATATTTGAGTTTTCATGTCCACAACAGCATTCACTTATTGCTAATTCTTCAAGTTGAGTTTTTCTTCTAAGTGATTGTGATCGGACCCGTTCCCCCCTCTATGTTAAACTCAACCCAGTCTATTCACAAATTCTTCATGTGCGCTCTATTTGAAACCCGATCAAAATCTTCACTGTGTCCTTCTCAGCTGAAGAATTTGTGAACGAAACGTGAAAATTTTCATATCTAATTTTTTGGCTTTTGCTGCTCAAACCGTTCCGCATCCCATGATAAGATTAAACTAATCACCCATGATCTACCATGATCTCCACCTCTCTGTGCGTGGGTGACACATGTCGCTAGGATGGCAAGCGTCAGGGGCACGTTCGTCCAATTTCATTGGATGAGCAGTTTTTCATCTCGGCTATAAATACCCCTCGCCTTCCTCAGACCTCATTTACTCCGCTCGATCTCACTCCCCTCGCTTGAGCTCTCTGACCTAGCGCCGCCGCCACTCTCCATCGTCACCGGTGAGGAAGAGCTTCACTGCCTCAACCTCGTCGCCGTCGTACTCACGCCGGCCGCGGAAATCATCACTCCGCCGCTGCCGTAGCTGTCTCTCACCGCCAAGTTAGGGCGTGGAAGATCTGAACGGTCGAGCTTCTCCACTACTACTCCCAGTTCATTGTGTTCTTCATCCAGGGTAAATAAAATATGATTTTACTGCCCTATATTGATTCTGATGATTTCCACAAAATCTTCAAAAGGTGATTATTCTTCAACTTCCGTATCCTTAAACACCCAATTGCATCTGTTCTTGATTTTTTTCTCTAAGCAACGTTTTTCCTCAAGATTCCTCAATTATGTGGATTTTCAAATCTACACAACTCTGGAACCTAAGTCAAGAACTCTTAGTGAAATTTCTCAAGACACCCATGGTCAAATTCCTCAAACTTGATTCTTTTGAAAAAATTCTGAGAACGCATATGACCTCTCCAAATTCTTCGCACCTATACTCTGTTCACAGGTACAAAATGTTCGTTGTTGAATCACTAGGTTCTCATCAACTTAACTCATTTGCAGCGTTCCTCGAAGATAAATTGCATACTTCCTCAGAAACTTCAATTGTTCAAAATCCTCAAGTGAAGAAAATGGATGATGGCAAAAGACCTTAGAAGGGAGGAAAGAGGCCAGAACCAAATACAATGTTTGAAATCCCTGAAGACATCTATGATGAGTACTGCACACCTGATGAAGCCAAGCATGGCAAAAAGAGCAAAAATCAGCGCAAAGTACGCATTCTGAGGATTGAGAGAAGATGGGCAAGAGATTGGAGGGAGTATCGATATGTGACTCCAAAGTACATGAAGAAATTCGATGTACACCCTCCATGCCCAAGACCTCCATTGGCTCCAGGCCAAGAAGATGATCCCTCAAGTGTCAGACATGGTGAGGATTTTCCCAAGGAATGGGCCAAGTGCCAAGCCAAGTTAGCTAAAATGGCAACGGAAGCAGTGAAAAAATTCAATGAAGATTCTGCTGCTGTTGCTACTGAGGCCTCTGCTAGCAAGCCCAAGAAGGCTTTGCTGAAGAAATCAGTTATAAAGCTAAGTTCCTCAACAGCAATGCCCTCACGGCCAAATGCAAAGCCATCACGGCCAATTCCTCAGGCAACTTCTTCAAGGGCAGCTCCAATTCCCTCAGTTGCCACAAAGCCCTCAACTGCAGCTGCAAAATCCTCAGCACCTATGCATCTTGCCACGTGCCAACGGACTACATGAATTTCAATTGCTTCAGGTGCCTCTGCAAGTTCCTCAGATCCGCCACAGTCCTCAACAGGTCCAACCTTGCTAAAGAAAAAGGCCACTGCTGGACGAGGCTCAAGGCCAAGTCCTCACAAGAAGCAAGTTGCTTTTCAAGTTCTGTCAAGTGACAATGAGGCTGATGATGAAGAACTCGCTGAGATCATCAGAGACAGGCAATAAAAGGCCGCTAGAGCCAAAGGCAGTGCAGTGCCACTCATGATAGATCCAAAGTTGATCCTTGGTTTCATCGATCTATGGCACAAGGACCCTAACACTCCTCTGCCTGACTTAACCCTGACCCCTGGACAAAGTCACATGCTCAATGCCTTCATAGGCGAAGAAAAATGGAAGTTTGAAAAGGCCAGACTGATATGTCTCCAATGTATCTATAATTTATGAAGTATTCATGCTGTTATATTATCATTCTTGGATGTTTTACAATCATTTTATAGCAACTTTATATGATTTTTTGGTACTAACCTATTGACTTAGTGCCCAGTGCCAGTTGCTGTTTTTTGCTTATTTTTTACATCATAGAAAATCAATACCAAACGGAGTCCAAACGCAGTGAAACTTTTTGGAGATTTTTTATGGACCAGAACACCCAGGATGGGCCAAAGAAGTACTAGAGGGGTTCCCCGAGGGGGGCACAACCCACCTGGTCGCGCCTAGGGGCCCAGGCGCGCCCTGGTGGGCTGTGCCCACCTCGGTGGCCTCCCGCACCCCCTCTTCGCCCTATAAATTGTCAAAAATTCCAAAAACCCTCGGGGTAACCCTAGATTAGAAGTTCCGCCGCCGCAAGCCTTTGTAGACACAAGAAACCAATCTAGACCCCATTCCAACTTCCCGCCGGAGGGGGGATCATCATCGGTGGCCATCTTCATCATCCCGACGGCCACCATGATGAGGAGGGAGTAGTCCACCCTCGGGGCTGAGGGTTTGTACCAGTAGCTATGTGTTTAATCTCTCTCTCTCTCGTGTTCTTGAGATGTCACGATCTTGATGTATCGCGGGCTTTGTTAATATAGTCGGATCTTATGGTGTTTTCCCCTCTCTATCTTGTTGTGATGAATTGAGTTTTCCCTTTGAGATTTCATTTTATCGGATTGAATACTTGGATTTGGGAACGCTTGATGTATGTCTTGGTATGAGTACCCGTGGTGACAATGGGGTATCATATTGATTCACTTGATATGTGTTTTGGCACTCAACTCGCGGATTCCCGAGGTGACATTGGGGTAATCTACGCATAGGGGTTGATGCACATTCTTGTCTTTGTTTCTCCGGTTGAAATCTTGGGGCACTCTTTGAGGTTCTTTGTGTTGGATTGAGTAATATGAATCTGATTTTTTATGCATATCGTATAATCAACTTACGGATACTCGTCGCGGTGACATTGGAGTATCTAGGTGACATTAGAGTTGGTTGATGTGTATCGTATGGTGTTATTTTAGTTCGTACTCTTGGATAGATTGAACGGAAAGAATAGCTTTGTGTTATTTTAGTACGAACTCTTGAATAGATCGAACGGAATGAATAGCTTTGAGGTGGTTTCATACCCTATAAACAATTTCTTCTTATGTTCTCACTAGATAAGAACTTTGGAGTGATTCTTCATCGCACGTGAGGGATGGTTATATGATCCAATTAGATTAGCATTGTTGAGTGATTGCACTAGGGAAAGTACGGACCCTAGGCCTCATTTTCAAGCATTGCAATACCTTTTGTGCTCTGTTTTATCAATTGCTACCTTGCTGTTTTTTATTGTTCCTATTAGAAAAATCAATATCCACTATAATTACTACGCTTGTATCACCATCTCTTCGCCGAACTAGTGCACCTATACAAATTACCATTGTATTTGGTGTGTTGGGGACACAAGAGACTTCTTATTGGTTGCAGGTTTGTTTGAGAGAGACCGTCTTGATCCTACGCCTCCCACAGATTGATAAACCTTAGGTCATCCACTTGAGGGAAATTTGCTACTGTCCTACAAAACTCTACGCTTGGAGGCCCAACACGAGTCTACAAGAACAAGTTGTGTAGTAGACATCATAGATAAGTCAAGAAAGCTCAGTACAAGAAGGAGCATTTTCTGAAGAAGAATGTTGTAAACATGACTCCTGATGAACTTGTGAATATGCAAAAGGAGATCAAAGCTCTCAGTGGTGAATTTGACGCTTATCGTGCAGATTGGCTAGGTGCCAAAGTCAGATTTGTCAAAATGGCCAAGGGGTTCAAACCAAATGTTGTAGCTACATCGCAACAAAAATTCCTCAGGCTAAAGCATCTGCTCAGCCTACTGAAGAGAATGCTAGCACAACTGATGAAAATCAGACTGTTGAAGAAATTGAGAGTACCCGGGCTACTGAAGAAATTCCAGCTCCTGAAGAAACTACCAGGGCAACCTCCAATGTTGCGCCTGAAGATCAAGCCAGGCCAGCCGAAGCATCTGCTGCTGCGCCTAAGGAAACTAAATAAGACAGGGCAATTGCATCAGTTGTGCCTAAAGAAACTATACCAATTTCATCTGCTCCTCCTGCAAAACCCTCAATAGTGAAGAAAGTCACCCTTCCTTCTACATCAGAAGCGAAAAAAACTAAAGTTGCGGAGAAGGCAGCTGTAAAGAAAGGAAAGCATCAGCAACTGCAGAGTCTTCAACTCCCAAGAAAGTGAAGACTTTGACGAGTTCCTTCACAAATCTTATTGATGATGTTCCTATCTCAAGCATGCCATCAAAGGAACTTGTTCCCTTTGGTGAGGAATATGTCATACCCGATGACACAGATGAAGAGAATCCTTCTGCTACTTCGTCAGAGCAGTTGGATGAAGATATTGAAGTGGATGATTTCCCTTCAACCCCTCTGGTATCATCGCCCATGCCTCAATTCACACCTGAAGAGGCAGACATTGGGTCTACTACACCGGTTTTGAATGATGATTATTGGGAGAGACACCATCCAAATTCACCATTGACCACTCCTCTGCATCAAATTCCTCAGTCCACCGTTCAACCTGAAGAAATTCATACGGGATCTGAAGAACGTCAAACTTCACTTTGTTCTATTCCAGAAGAAATTCCAACTACTGCAGCGGAAGAAATGGAGACCAAGACTGCTGCTAATGAATGTGCCGTTGAAATTCCTCAGTGTGTGGCTCTAGAGGATGTGCGCCAAGAGGCTGTCAAGCCCTCAACTGTTAATCTTCATCCCAAGCCACAAAATCCTCATACCAAGAAGCACAAATTCAAGGTTGATGATTTCTTTGCTAAGCATCATTTCTTCACCGATTTTAATCCATTTGACTCAGCAAGACTTCGACGCAAGCGCTTCTGGATAGCCAGTCAGATGAAATTATACTCTTCACTCCTATTTGATAAGGACGGTGTATTTGAGCATCTTCAAATTCCTCACATGGATATGGAAACACTCCCTTGCTTCCAACCTGTCCAGAGTGTTCTTCATAACGCTGGGCTCTTGAACCTCTACACTGACATCTGTGATTGCAATGAAGAAATCATTCTTCAATTCTATGCTACACTGCACCTCACTGGCTATGTGGAAGATGGGAATTCTTGGGTGCTAGACAAGATGACTGAAAATACTCATTACAAAGCTCCGGCCTATGAATTGCTTCACGCTATCCAAGTCAGTCCTCCGGTTAAAGGCACAAGACTCATTTATGAGGAACCTGAACTTTCAAATCATTTGATGCAAGTGTTGATGAAGCCTTTGAAGGCTGGCCAAGCTCCAAGGACCACATTACTCGTGAAGGAATTGCTCTATGTGCCAAGGATAGTGTATCGCATTTTGGACAAAACCTCAGTCCAATCAAGGGCCACAACTCTGATGAAGAAGAGGTTGTTTGCATCATGAAGAATCTGCTGTTCAATATCATACATGGTATTCCTATCAACTACCACGATCTCTTCATGAGGACTTTGGCCAATGCTGCTCGGTCACCTTTTGAGCTAAAGCCCTATGCTCCATGGATTATGAGATTCATCAGATCTAGGTCTTCAATTCATTATCAGGCTGACGTTCAAAATCATCTTAGCTATCTGCCACCTATTGAAGTCCCCAAAAGGACTATTTCCTCACCCGATGAGAAGGGAAAGACTGCAGTTATTGATGAAGGCACTCGTCCATTGGATGGCCAGTTTCGCAAAGTTGCATCCTATTCCACCAATGATGACTTTGCAGCACAAGATTCTACCGCAAAAGCTTCAAAGCAAAATCCTCAAGCCACTGTTCCGCGTGTGATGACTGATCGTGAGTTACTCCTCAGTATTAATAAAAAAGTCAATCGAAATCACAAGTGGGTCAAGCGTCAGTTTTGCGCAATTCTTCAGAACATGACCGTCTGGCAAAACACTATGAAGAAGAACCGCTACTACTTACATGAAGTCTTTGATCGCACTTGGGAAATATTGTCTCACCTCTACGGTGATGAAGATCTCAAGGAGATGGGCTTCCAACAGGACTTTTACTGGTCTCAGCCACCTTCGAAGAAATTCAAGAAGGTCAAAGTTCCTCAGCTGGTCGCCAGTTAATATTCTTCATCGCGTGAGACGGATTAAGCTGAAGACTTGAACGACACTGCGGCAGGCCCTACTTCAATAGATGACCCCAACAACACTAGCGCTCCGCCATCGACATCATGATGATATTCTTTAGGGGCGTTAGTCCTCATTTTTTGTCCCTTTTGATCATTCGATGACAAAGGGGGAGAAATTTGAGTTAGTCTTCAAGCGGGTCTTATATTTGGGCATTTTTTGTTAAGTTACAACTCTTGCTCTTCTGAGGTGTTTGCTCTGATGAGTTGTAAACTTAAGTCCTATGGTGCTCTAACTCTTTTGAACTGCTTTCTGCATGCTTATTTCCTCAAGTACCTTAATGCACGCATGCTGAATTCGTTAGAGTCCATATTTCATCATGCATTTTAAATTCTTCATATTATATGTTAAATGCGTGTATGAATTACAAGATATAGGGGGTGATCTCCATGATTTTACTCTACAATGTGCATTCGCTATTCAAGGAAAATTCCTCAAATATGAACATCTTCAAGGGGAGTTCTTCTATATCTTGCAATCAAATTCCTCAATATCAGTATTTACACTTCATATGTTTATCCCCGTTGAAAACTTAACCTATTTGTCATCAATCACCAAAAAGGGGGAGATTGTTAGTGCATCTAGTGCCCCTTAGTGATTTTGATGTATTGGAGACTTATAGGTTAAGGGACTAATGTGTTTGTGAGTATACACAGGTTCTATAAGTATATGAGGAGTTTGATATTTACGATGAAAGTCGACCCCTAAAAATGAATGTCTTCAGTTGAAGGCTATGGTTTTCTTGAAGACTTTGAAAATGAGGAAATTGGTGTGACCTTGAAGACTTCGATATTCATGCGAGGATTATGAAGCGTGAAGACTTTTGTTTTTGTAGGTTTCATTTTCTCTTTCTTGAGTCATAGGGAACACCGTACTATTAAAGTGGGTCGAGGTAAAACTAAGGAAGCACTTTACAAGTGATGCTCATCCCAAAATCCTACACCTACCCAATCCCTTCGAGTGAAGCCATTGGAAATCTCATACAGTTCAGTCAATTTCTTCAGTGACAGAGACGAAGATCTTCTGGTCTCTGAGGAATTTGTTATGACTGAGGAGTTAGGAATTCGCTAGTGCGGATTTCCTACAAGTAAGGAACATGATAGCCCTGAGGAATTTGAGAGCTCAAATTTCCGACCATTGTTGTGCTACGCGCCAGCTGTCCCAAAATATCTTATCCACCTAACGGTCAGATCATTGAAGGGCATTTATGCCTTATCATGTCGGGTTGCTCCCTAGGCTATAAATAGCCGCCCCCTACAACCACTAGTTGGTTGGCTGCTCCGAGAGAAACTAACACTTGTCATTGAGAGCATCCCATCCTCCGAGGACTTTGAGCGAAAATCATCAAGTGAGGAAAACACAAACCCAAACACCTACAAACCCAAAGTGATTGAGCATCACTGAAGAGATCGTTCCTGTGTGGAACCAACGCTTGTTACCTTTGAGGACAGTGCATCCTCCAGATGGTTAGGTGTCATGGTCTAGAGCATCCAGGAGGAATTGTGGATCATCGAGTGACCAAGTCTGTGAAGGTTTGGAAGTCACCAGAAGACTTACCACGAGTGATTGGGCGAGGTCTATGTGATCTTAGCTCAAGGAGAATACGGTGAGGACTGTGTGTCCTCGGGTTTAAATACCTAGCCGCTCCAACCCAACGTACGACTGTCATAGTAGTTGGAACTGGTCTACCAAATCATCGTGTTCACCAAGCTACTGGTTCTATTTCCTCAACCCTTTCATTTCCTCATTCATGTGTTGATGTACTTGATCGTTACTGTTTGAAGACTTTGACTGAAGACTTTCTCAATTTCCTCAATCCGAATTCTTTGGTCACTTTGTCTTCAGGCTGCTTATCCTGTTTACACGCTACCTGTTCTCTGTGTATGTTTCATTTCATCATGATGACTATGCTACTGCTCTATTATGCATGCACCTGAGTACTTATTCCGCTGCCTGTAGCTCATGACTGAGGAAATTCCTCAAGTTGAATTTCCTCGGTGACGAATTTGTAAAAATCGCCTATTCACCCCCTCTAGTCGATATAACGCACTTTCAGAAAGGCATAGGATCACCATCATAGAAAGATGAATGAGTCTCCGGCTTCCTCAAATCTACAACCAAACTCATCCTCTTAAATCTATATTCATACTCATAGTTTTGGTTTTGCATGTCATAGATCTAGGCTTGGAGATGCTCGATTTTCTCACGAAGCTTGAAGATGGCCTCCTCAATGTTCTTGGCATCCAGCTTGTGATTGTTGGTGAACTCCGCGATCATCATTTGATTTGCATTGAGACCACGTTCCACCATCCCTTGTCACTTGAAAACTTGCTGCTCCATTGCTTCGAGTCTTGTTTCCATGCTTCCAGTATTCTTCGGCCCCTCAACATCGCGGATGTGCAGCACCCCCTCATGCATCTCAATGGCTAGAGGGTGTCGCAGCACCTCCGCAAGGTAAGGGTTGATGACCTTCTCGAAAAACTTTTCCTTGGGGGCACTCGAGACATGATGATAATCTAGATATGTCAGAAAAACAGCTCGAAACAAGAATAGAAGATATTGTCGTGGTACGGTGGTCAAAACCTTCGGGAGATTATATAATGAATTTTTATCGACCAAAAGAAGTGTTGTGCAGGAAAATGGAGTCCGAAGGGCACACGAGGTGGCCACAAGGCAGGGGCACGCCCTCCACCTTTGTGGTCTCCTCGTGTCTCTTTCGGACTACTTTTAATTTTCCTAATTTTTTAAACATTCCAAAACGGAGAAAAATTGCTATTAGAACAGTTTTGGAGTCGATTTACTTACCGTACCACATACCTATTCATTTTCGGAGTCTGAAATGTTCTGGAAAGTGTCCCTTATGTACTCCTACGGTGTTACAGTGTCAATTATATTGGTATCAACATTTATGGGATTACCTGAGATATAATGTTTGATTCTTTGACCGTTCACCACCTTTGGACTTGTGCCTTCGGCATTGTTGATTTTGATGGCACCGGAACGATAGACCTCCTCGATAATGTAAGGACCTTCCCATTTAGAGAGAAGTTTTCCTGCAAAAAATCTTAAACGAGAGTTGTATAGCAAAACATGATCACCTACATTAAACTCACGCTTTTGTATCCTTTTGTCATGCCATCTTTTAACTTTTTCTTTAAACAACTTGGCATTCTCACAGGCTTGGGTTCTCCATTCATCAAGTGAGTTAATGTCAAATAACCTCTTCTCACCGGTAGGTTTGAAATCATAGTTGAGATCTTTAATAGCCCAATAAGCCTTATGTTCTAGTTCGAGAGGTAAATAACATGCTTTTCCATAAACCATTTTATACGGAGACATACCCAAAGGGTTTTTATAAGAAGTTCTATAAGCCCATAATGCATCATCAAGTTTCTTAGACCAATTCTTTCTAGATCTATTAATAGTCTTTTGCAAAATCAATTTAATATCTCTATTGCTCAATTCTACATGATCACTAGACTGAGGATGATATGGAGATGCAATTCTATGGTTAACATCATACTTAGCAAGCATTTTATGGAAAGAACCATGAATAAAATGTGAACCACCATCAGTCATTAAATATCTAGGGACTCCAAACCTCGGAAAAATAACTTCTTTAAGCATCTTAATAGAAGTGTTATGATCAAACTACTAGTTGGAATAGCTTCTACCCACTTAGTAACGTAATCAACAACAACTAAAATATGTGTATACACATTAGAGGAAGGAAAATGTCCCATATAATCAAAGTCCCAAACATAAAATGGTTCAATAACAAGTGAATAATTCATAGGCATTTCCTGACGTCTACTAATATTGCCAATTCTTTGGCATTCAGAGACAAACGTACGAGCATCCTTGAAGAGAGTAGGCCAATAAAAACCGGATTGCAATACCTTGTGTGCAGTTCTATCTCCATCGTGGTGTCCTCTGTAAGACTCAGAGTGGCACTTGCGTAGCATCTGTTCCTGTTCCTGTTCGTGCTCTGGTACACAATGCCTAATAGCACCATCTACTCCTTCTTTATAAGGGTGTGGGTTATCCCAAAAGTAATGTCTCAAATCATAGAAAAACTTTTTCTTTTGCTGGTATGTGAAACTAGGTGGTATAGATTTAGCAACAATGTAATTAGCATAATCAGCATACCATGGAGTATTACGAGAAGCATTTATGACAGCTAATTGCTCATCAAGAAAACTATCATCAATAGGCAGTGGGTCATCAAGAACATTTTCTAACCTAGACAAGTTGTCTACAACGGGGTTCTCAGCTCCCTTTTGATCAATAATATGCAAATCAAATTCTTGTAGCAAGACAACCCATCTAATAAGTCTAGGTTTAACATCTTTCTTTTCCATAAGGTATTTAATAGCAGGAAGATCAGTGTTTACAGTTACTTTGGAATCAACAATATAAGATCTGAACATATCACAAGAAAATACAACTGCTCAAAATTATTTTTCAGTAGTAGCATAATTTCTGTGGGCACTGTCTAGAGTTTTACTAGCATAATGAATAATATTCAATTTCTTATCAACTCTTTTTCCTAGAACAGCACCAACAGCATAACCACTAGCATCACACATAATTTTGAAGGGCAAATTCCAATCAGGTGGCTGAACAATAGGTGCAGAAATCAAGGCTTTCTTAAGCATTTCAAATGCTTCTACACAATCATCATCAAAAACAAAAGGAACATCTTTTTGCAAGAGATTAGTGAGAGGCCTAGAAATTTTAGAGAAGTCTTTAATAAACCTCCTATAGAAACCAGCATGACCAAGGAAACTTCGTATACCTTTGATATCTTTAGAACAAACCATCTTTTCAATAGCATCTACTTTAGCTTTATCAACTGCAATACCTCTTTCGGAAATTTTATGCCCCAAGAGAATACATTCATTAACCATAAAGTGGCACTTCTCCCAATTCAAAACAAGATTAGTTTCTTCACATCTCTACAAAACTCGATCAAGGTTGCTTAAGCAATCATCAAAAGAAGTTCCATAAACGGAGAAATCATCCATGAAAACCTCAACAATCTTTTCACAAAAATCAGAGAATATAGCAGTCATGCATCTTTGAAAGGTAGCAGGTGCATTGCATAAATCAAAGGGCATACGTCTATAAGCAAATGTTGCGAAGGGCAAGTAAAATTGGTCTTCTCCTGGTCATCTTTTGACACAGGTATTTGAGAAAAACCAGAATAACCATCTAGAAAGCAAAAATGTGTATGTTTGGATAGACTTTCTAGCATTTGATCAATAAAAGGTAGAGGGTAATGATCTTTTCTATTAGCTTTGTTTAATTTGCGAAAATAAATTACCGTTCTATAACCTGTAATAATTCTTTGTGGGATCAATTCATTCTTATCATTAGGAACAACAGTAATACCTCCCTTCTTAGGGACACAATGAACATGACTTACCCATCTACTATCAGCAATAGGATAAATTATACCTGCCTCCAGAAGCTTTAGTATTTCATTTCTTACCACTTCTTTCATCTTAGGATTTAACCATCGTTGATGATCAACAACTGGTTTAGCATCATGCTCCAAATTAATTTTATGCTGGCATAGAGTGGGACTAATGCCCTTAAGATCATCAAGAGTATATCCAATAGCGGCACGGTGCTTCTTCAGAGTTTTCAATAATTTCTTTTCTTCATGCTCTGAAAGGTTAGCACTAATAATAATAGGATATATCTTCTTTTCATCAAGATAAGCATATTTCAAAGTATCAGGTAATTGTTTAAGCTCAAACACAGGATCACCCTTGGGTGGAGGAGGATCCCCAAAGATTTCAACAGGCGAGTTGTGTTTCAAAACAGGCCCTTGATTAAAGTATATTTCATCTATTTCCCTTCTTTCATTCATAAACATATCATTTTCATGGTCTAGCAAATATTTTTTCTAAAGGATGAGTAGGAGGCATGGCAATAGAAGCAAAACCAATAATCTCATCTTTACTAGGCAATTCTTTATCATGGGGTTGCCTACGAAATTTAGAGAAATTAAAATCATCAGACATATCCCCTAAACCAACAGTAACAATATCTTTCTCGCAGTCTATCTTACCATTACCGGCATGCAAGAAAGGTCTACCAAATATAATGGGACAAAATTCATCTTGTGGGGAAGCAAGAACAAGAAAATCAGTAGGGTATTTTAGTTTCCCACACAAGACTTCAACATCTCTAACAATCCCAATTGGTGATATAGTATCTCTATTAGCAAGCTTAATAGTAACATAAATATCTTCTATCTCAACAGGTGCAATATCATTCATAATTTCGTGGTATAAGGTATAAGGAATTGCACTCACACTAGTACCCACATCACATAAGCCATCATAACAATGATCTCCTATTTTAAAAGAAAAAGCAAACATGCCAACAATAGGTCTATGTTTATCTTTAATATCGGGTTTAGCAA
Organism: Triticum aestivum; assembly: GCF_018294505.1. Taxonomy (NCBI): domain Eukaryota; kingdom Viridiplantae; phylum Streptophyta; class Magnoliopsida; order Poales; family Poaceae; genus Triticum; species Triticum aestivum. The sequence goes on along the minus strand of NC_057802.1, from coordinate 275,079,044 downwards.
TCCTAGCAGCTTCATCACAGAAATAAATAGCATGCCCATCAATATTATCAACCAAGAGATCTTTAACCATAGCAATACTAGGTTCAACTTTAATTTGTTCAGGGGGTGTAGGTGTTCTAGTATAACTCTTACGAACCAGAGTTGAAGCTTTAGCATGATCCTTTATTCTAATAGGAAAAGGTGGTTTCTCAATATAAGCAGCAGGAACAATAGGATCAACATTATAAGTGATAGTTTCTTCTTCAACTTTAATAGGTTCTACAACTTTAACTTCAATGGGAGGATGATATTTAAAACACTTCTCCTTAAGGAGATCAACATGAGTAGCAAAAGATTCACAGAAAGAAGGTACTATCTCAGAGTCAAGTCCATATTTAGTGCTAAAATCACGAAAAGCATCGATATCCATAAAAGATTTAACACAATCAAATTTAAAGTTTACCCGACTCCTTACCTTCGTCGAGTTCCCAATCTTCAGAGTTGTGTTTAATTCTTTCCAATAAATCCCATTTGAATTTAATATCCTTCTTCATAAAAGAACAAGTACAAGAAGTAACGAGCATGGATCGATCATTATGAGAAAGCCGAGCATAAAAAATTCTAATTTGTAATTTCTCTTGAGAGCTCATGATTGGGGCATGAATATAACATTTACTTAAGCCTCCCCCAAGCTTGAGCGATACTTTCTCCTTCACGAGGCCAAAAATTATATATATAGTTCCGATCATGATGAACTAGATCCATAGGATAAAACTTCTGATGAAATTCCAATTTTAATCGGTTGTAGTTCCAGGATCCAATATCATCACATAGCCTAAACCATGTCAATGCCTTTCCCTTCAAGATAAAGGGAAGACCTTCTTGACTATATCCTCAGGCATACCTGCAAGCTTAAATAATCCACATATAAGGATGTAATGTTCCATCTCCTACATAAGGATTAGCTAGCAGTTTCTGTATCATACCCGAAGGAATTTCATAATAAACATTTTCTGTAGGTGTAGTAGGTTGAGGGGCAAATCTTTGCTCTTCCAGTCGGGGTGAAGATACCCCGAACAAGCCCCTCAAAGGATTATTTTCCATAGTAACAAGTGACAGTAAATTTCAGCACACTATATAAATGTTTCCTTATCAAATTCCACTTACCAAAGGCGCTTCACTCCCCTGCAACGATGCCAGAAAAGAGTCTTGATGACCCAAAAGTATAGGGGATCTAACATAGTCCTTTTGATAAGTAAGATTGTCGAACCCAACGAGAAGCAGAAGGAAGTGACAAGCGGTTTTCAGCAAGGTATTCTCTGCAAGAACTGAAATTATCGGTAACAGATTGTTGTGTGATAAGATAATTCGTAACGGGTAACAAGTAACAAAAGTAAACAAGGTGCAGCAAGGTGGCCCAATCCTTTTTGTAGCAAAGGACCATCCTGGACGAACTCTTATATAAAGCAAAGCGCTCCTGAGGACACATGGGAATTGTTGTCAAGTTAGTTTCATCATGATCATATGATTCGCGTTCGTTACTTTGATAATTTGATATATGGGTGGACCGGTGCTTGGGTGTTGCCCTTCCTTGGAAAAGCCTCCCACTTATGATTAACCCCTCTCACAAGCATCCGCAACTATGAAAGAAGAATTAAGATAAATCTGACCATAGCATGAAACATATGGATCCAAATCAGCCCCTTACGAAGCAACGCATAAACTAGGGTTTAAGCTTCTGTCACTCTAGCAACCCATCATCTACTTATTACTTCCCAATGCATTCCCCTAGGCCCAAACAATGGTGAAGTGATAGAGGCAAAGGTGTCCCATCTTTCGATGAGAAGGTGATTATCGTTTCGGTGGAGTAGACTTTGACGATCCGACTACGAACGTGAGGATGTCGCGCCTTAGCAATCGCTAAACCAACTCCGAGAGTTTATTAACCATGCCGGAGCACGATCAACCTGACCACGAGGGTCTATTTCCTGCAAGTAAACAAAGAACAACCAAGAGATTGCAATCTGGATATTGCGAATATAAGATGAAAGCTTTACTGATCAAGGTGGGGTTTTGTGACGTCTTGGTCTGGTCGTTGAACACAAACGAAGTACGCGAAGTTGCAACTATGGCGAACTTTTAATCTAAACAAAAACCAAAGTCTAAATGATGCCCTAAGGGCTGTATATATGGAGGAAGAGGGGGGAATTTCGTGGCCCTTGGAGGAGGGTCTGAAACCAACCCTAACTCTTGTTTCCCCACACATACGGACCCTAAAAATAGCCTATACTTAAGTATTTAGAAATTACATGGGCCTGGCCCAATAATAAGGTGACGCGGCACCTAGAATAGCCTCTGGACGAAATTTATGAAGTGGCATTTGTATATTTCGTCCCAGGCTTCATGCACTCATTATGGTGGATTCAAAGTCCTGAAATCATCACTTGTAACTCCGTTCTTGTTCCCCTTGCGCATGCCATCATCTCCATGCTTGGTCTTGCTCTAGTGTTCATCCCTCTTATCCATGCCAGGTCTTGCATTTGTAAGCAAAACAAATGTATCCAATTTAGGCAGCATCATATTCTCATGAACATTAGAATCATTACCAAGAAACGAAAGTACCTGATAATTTAATTGGCGTGCGCGAGGTCTAGTAATTGGTCCAGTATATGTAGCAGTGGGTGTAACAATGGTATTGATGTCCTCATCATCCTCCCCTTCTTGAAATGAAGTCGCCCTCAATGGAAGCTCATCTTCCTCACCCAAATAAGGCTTCAAATCTGCAATGTTAAAAGTGGGACTAACCCCAAAATCTGTAGGCAGCTCAAGTTTATATGCATTATCATTTATTTTCTCTAACACCTTAAAAAGACCATCAGCACGTGGCATTAGCTTTGATTTGCGAAAATCAGGAAATCTATCCTTACGCAAATGTAACCAAACAAGATCTCCAGGTGCAAAGACAACACGTTTTCTACCCTTATCTCCAGCAAGTTTATGTTTAGCATTCATACGCTCAATGTTCTCCTTAGTTAACTCATGCATTTTTAAGATCAATTCAGCGCGTTGTTTAGCATCAAAATTAACCTTCTTCGAAGATGGAAGAGGCAACAAATCAATAGGTGCACGAGGAAGGAAACCATACACAATTTCAAAAGGGCACATCTTAGTAGTAGAATGCAATGAACAATTATAAGCAAATTCAATATGAGGCAAGCATTCTTCCCACATTTTCTTGTTATTCTTCAAAATAGTCCTAAGCATAGTAGACAATGTTCTATTGACTACTTCATTTTGTCCATCAGTTTGGGGGTGACATGTAGTACTAAAAAGCAGTTTAGTCCCCAACTTAGCCCATAAACATCTCCAAAAGTGGCTAAGAAATTTAGTATCACTATCTGAAACAATAGTATTTGGCACACCATGCAAGCGAATAGTTTCACGAAAGAACAAATCAACAACATTAACAACATCATCGCTTTTATGACATGGTATAAAGTGTGCCATTTTCGAGAACCTATCCACGACAACAAATATGATATCCCTCCCCTTCTTTGTTCGAGGTAAACCTAAAAAAAGTCCATAGATATATCCACCCAAGGAAAACTAGGTACAGGCAAAGGCATATACAAACTATGAGGATTGAGTCGTAACTTAGCTTTTTGACATGTAGTGCAGCGAGCAACAAAACGCTCAACATCCCGTCTCATCTTTGGCCAAAAAAATGTGTAGCAAGTGTATCCTCTGTCTTCTTCATGCTAAAGTGTCCCATTAATCCTCCTCCATGCGCCTCCTGCAACAACAAAAGACGAACGGAGCTAGCTGGAATGCATAGCTTGTTAGCACGAAACACAAATCCATCGTTAACGACGAACTTGTTCCATGTTCTCCCTTCCTTACAATTCTACAGTACATCTTTAAATTCAGCATCATGCACATATTGATCTTTGATGGTCCCCAAAACGGTCACACAAGTGAAAGCTTTATTGATCAAGGCGGGGTTCTGTCGTGGAATTGTCACGGCAGATGTCCTCGAGCTAGGACTTAGTCGTGGAGCCATCGCAACCAGGAAGCTTGAAGGGGTTATGCGGGACAAGGAACACGAGGGTTTATACTGGTTCGGCCCCTTACGGTGAAGGTAAAAGCCTACGTCCAGTTTGAGGTGATATTGATTAGGGTTACGATCGCCAGGGAGCTAAATAGCTATGCCCGGCTCTCGATGAGGTTGTTGTCGCCCTTGAACCGCTGCCGGGTCGTCCCTTTATATAGGGAGGCTGACGCCCAGCAGCCCTTAGAGTCCCGGCCGGCTCATAAGAACGTCCGGCTCGAACTCTAAACTATACTTGCCTTACACTACAAGTCTACTATAATAATGATTGTAACCACAGGCCCTAAGCCATATCCGGGTCTCAGCCCATCTCTGGCCCATCGTATTGAAACATGGCTCCGGGCTTCTGGCAATGACCATCCGAAGAGTAACCCGGCCCCTCCTGGCGGGTGACTCTAAGGTCTATATCCTCAACATTAGGCCCCAGATTGATTTGAGCCGGCTCATGTCAATCTTCAACTCTGCCAACAGAGAAAATCTCCGGCTCACCATTCATGTGAAAGCCATAACCCGGAGTGACGTCATCCTCTGGACTCCGGATAATCCGCTGTGACGTCATCCTCCATTAAGTCCGTTTTTCACTCCGCCAGATCCGCAACAGATCTTTGCTTTTACTGTCTTTCCGAAAATCGAAGCGTCGTGAGGGGGAGATAACCACGCCGTGGTTTCCTTGAATCTCGCGCCCACTTATGACTCTGCCTTATAAATAGGCCGGCCCAACGCTCTCTTCTCACGCTCTCCTTTTTCCTCCTCGCGTCGTCGCTCCTCTGCCCGAGCTCCGCCACTGCCGCCGCCGTCGCGCCCCTGGTCTTCATCAACCCGGCCGCTGCATCACCCTGATTTGGACCAGATTCACGACAGCGACCTCCACTCTTTCCAACTCCGGTGAGTCTCCTTTGCCCTGTCAGATAGATCTACTGTAGGGTTCATCTTGTGTTCTTCGCGTTCATCACCATTGCCGCAAACCTCAGTAGCTCTTGTAGTCACCGCACTCGGTTGATCTTTAACCTCGCATAGAGTCAGTGCGGTAGATGTTTGAGATCCATTTCACCTGAAAAAACCCTCTTTTTTCTGCATAAGAACCATGTTCAATCCTCAAGAACTTCTCCTGCTTCTGTTTTTTAGGTCTAGAAAATTTTCATTTCACCCGACCATCTTGATCCAAAAAAGTTACTGCAATATGTGAAACCTGTTTTACCATACTTAGTAAAAACTGCAGCCCTTGAATCTTGGCGGCTTACATCTCCGGTTTAAAGAAAACATGCGCCATAAAACTTTCCGGTTTAAAGAAAACTACGCTGCGTAGAATCCTCCGGCTTAACTGTGGTAAACCGTAGATGACCAACTTACTCTGAATGCTCCTACAGCTTAAATAATCCACCATATCTGAATATATATCATTAGTCCCCTTCATAAGCCGCCACCTTAGTTTGAATGATAGAACTCCGGCTTATAATTAACCCGGATACTTTTCTCTTTATCATAGACCCCCAACCTTCACCATGCCTCCCAAGGCTCCCATCACTTGCAACTGGATGAGATCCAACGTCACTGACGGGACCCTGGCCAACTTCGTTAAGTCCGGATATCTGCCCAAGAAGGAAGTGATGTCCTACCGTGCCCCTGATCCGTCAGAAGAAAGACCACAGCCGAGGGACGGGGAGGTAGTGATCTTTGCGGACCATATGAGCCGGGGCTTCGCACCGCTCGGCTCAAAATTCTTCCGGGACGTGCTCAACTTTTTTGACCTTCGGCCTCAGGATATAGGACCCAACTCCGTATCCAACATCTGCAACTTCCAAGTCTTTTGCGAAGTGTATCTTGGAGAAGAGCCGAGTCTGCTGCTCTTCAGAGAGCTGTTTTATTTAAACCGCCAAAATGAGTGTGCCAATGGGCCAAGTCTGGAATTAGGCGGCATCTCCATCCAGCGGCGTAGGGATTGTCTGTTCCCTTACGCAGAGCCGCCAAGCCACCCCAAGGACTGGAATATGACTTGGTTCTACTGCCAAGATACGTCCCCGGCTGACGAGAACCCGCTGCCCGGCTTTCGCCCAACACGCCTAGAGCCGACTCATCCGCTATCCGACAAACTGACTGCCGCGGAACGCCAGCCTCTACTTCCAACAATCAATAAGATCAAGGCCCTGCTAGGCAACGGTCTGAACGGAATTGACCTGGTCCGGGTCTGGATCTCATGGCGGGTGATCCCATTGAGCCGCCGCCCCGGCTTAATGTGTGAGTACACCGGGCGAAAGGATGACCCGCAGAGGCACAGTCGCAATGATCTTCCAGAAGACGTTGCAGAGGAGGAGACCAAGGCTCTTCTAAACGAGAGCTTGGCAGATTGTGGAAGAACCGGGCTAGCCCCCTTCTGCAAGACCAATCCAGCCCCAGCGGTAAGCCGCTGACTTTAACCTTTCAACTTCTTTTGCAGGTCACCTTGATCTGAACCATTTTAAGAATTCATTGCTGTATTTCTCAGGCTGATGATAAATTCTGGCGGGTCAAATATGACCATGAGGCGGCCAAGAAGGCCAGGAAGGCGAAGAAAGCCGCCAAGAAAGCCGCCCCTCGCAAAAAGGGAAGCAGACCCACTGCTTCGGAGCTACTGCAATTAAGCGACAGCTCCGAGTCAGAGGTAACCCTTAAACCTTTAAACTCTTGCCATATTTGTTGTTTGTTGCTGTCTGCCTTATCAACATTTGCTCATTGACAGGATGACACCGGCGCCAGTAACCCGGTGGTTGAAGAGGTAATGTCACTTTCCACCGACTCGGAGCCTTTGCCACAGCTGAAAGTCCAAAGAGTAAGCCAGAAAGTAAGCTTTTCACATCCATTAGCTCATCAAGACCCTCAATTTCTTTTGAAGCAGTAGGTTCACGAAAGTCGGCGTCACACCCGGGCCCGCAAAGACACCGACCTCTCCGCCGGGTTACCCGAGGCAACCAGGAAGCGTCGCACTGAGGTTTTTTCTCACCTGTACCCCTTTCATCCGTTGGCGGGTGTTATCCGTCAGCCACTCAACTCTTCTGACTCCAATTATCAGGAGACCTCCCCCTCTTCGGGTGATTCCATGCAGTCGAATCTGCCGGCCTTCAAGACTGCACCCGGGTAATAACAATCTCCTTACATTATCTGTCTGTACTTACTCTTTGTGTGCCTAACACTTCTGTCTTTTCAGTGCCCAGGCAAAGCTCACTAAAAGAGCAAAGAAAACCAGGTCAGCCGGAGTGCCAGACTTGCCTGACCCGGAGGCGACGGCTCAAGAGCCGCCAGTTACCTCCGCCCCCGAAGCCACCATTCCAATGGACACGGCGCCTGAAGCCCCTGCCCCAACTACCAAAACAACGACCGAAGCGTCGGTTAACCCGGAGGCCTCCGGCTCAGCCCCACCAGCAGACGACCTGGACGTGGTAATCACCAGGACGGAATTCGTTGAGCCGGGGAGACCGACCGCGTTGGCCAAATGCTCCGCGAAGGGGGAGTCGCTACAGCCCCACCGGGTGAATCTGGACCTCTCCAGCTACACCGACTTGAGCATTGGAGAGCTCGTCTCTGGCTACATCAGTCAAGTTCACAAGAGCCGGGACGCCGAGATCGCCATGGTCAACCAGATCCAACAAAAATCTGAGGTATCTTTCTGCTGTTTTCTTACTTACTGCATAGTGACCCTTGACATGCTAGCCCCCAAGTCGATGACTTATACTTGAATATGTTGTAGACTTAGGTCCCGGCTTACTCAACTGAGCCGGCAGTACGTAGATAGATACGTTCAATATGCATTAGCCCCCAAGTGCCAAGTGTCTTTGCTTGGAAAGCGCTTGGGACTTATATAATGACTGTTAATAACCCGGAAATATATGCAGGCTGTTGGCAAGAAATTAGAGTCGGACCTTGCGGATCTCAAGAGCCGGCTGAAGACACAGGAGATGGAGACCCGGAAGGCAAACGCCAAGTTTGTCTCCAGCATCGCCGCTCAAGAGAAGCTGAAGACCGAATTTGATGCTGAGCGGAAGGCCTGGGCTGAGGAGAAGGCTGCACTGGTGACCCGGGCAGAACAGGCGGAGAAAGCCCTCACTGAGAAGACCGCTGAGCTCTCCGGCCTAAAGCGCCAGGTTTCCCAAATGGTGGCTGCTATCTCCGGTAAGTCGCCTCACCGGCTTTCATCAAGTCTGTATATGTTATGATTCATCCTTGTCACCGGCTTATCTGATCTTGCTAAACAGGTCCCAGGAGTGCCAACCTCAACCAGAGCGTGGTCACCAAGTTAAAGGCCGTGTACACCCTGGTGGAACAACTCTACACCGGGTCACAGCGCGCCTTAGCTGTGGTGGCCCTATCCAACGAGGTGCCAACCCATCTAGCCGAAGTCCTGCGCCGGCTCGCTGTTCTGCCGCAGCGGATCCAGGAGCTACGCCGAGCCTCCGCAAGAGCCGGAGCAATTGCCGCGCTGAGCCGGGCCAAAGCATTCCTGCCGGAGCTAGACCCGGTAGACATCGCCCTGGGTTATCCAAGCCTGAAGGAAGACGGCTCAGCCTTCGACCAGAAGGACTTCGCGGCATGTGTGAAGGCTGTACGCCCGGTGGCCACCATCATCGGGAACGACGCCGACTTAACCAAGTATCAGCCGGGGTACAACGCGGAGAATCAGAGGATTCCAACCCCTCGCTATGAAGCTCTCAATCTGATTCCTCCGGCTCGTCAGCACACCTTCGCCCCGGAGATTGACCCGGCCGGGTTAATTGACGAAGAAGCCCAGTTCGAAGCTCTCAGCGGCATCAACTGGAAGTCGTCAACCTTCGAGGTCTTGGGATCAGCCGGAGCAGAAGACAGGAACGAGCCGGGGACTTCAACTCAGCAGGCATCATAAAGCGGCTGGCGGTTCACCGAACTACGCTCCATCCTTGGGACTTGATGAATTTTGTAATGGAATAAGTGTAACAATTTATCTCTGCCGTGCCATCGTGCACGTAATGAATGCTGAAATCCCTTGAAGTTATCCTTTTGGTGTTCCTCCGGGTCATAATTATCCCTATGTCCTTCTCAACCTTAAAAGGTGCCTTTAAGTATCTGCATAAAAAGGCAAATCACCAATCTCAAGGCGGCTGACCACCCTAAGAATCAGGTGTTTGAGATGGATAACCCGGAATATGAATCAAAAAAGACTGGTCCTTAGTTACACTCTGAACATAGCCGTGATAACGCATTTAACGGCCTGTAAGCATACTTCCGGATTAAATAACCCGGGTAGCACGGTTGGCATCTTAACTCTAATTTACTTGCCTTGATGACATCCATGATGTTCAACTAACAAGATAAACCCAAAATTAAACCGGCAAGTGAGACCCGGCCATGCACACTGTCATAATCAGAGTAAACTTGTGATAAATCAGTTCCAGTTCGAATACGACCAGAGACCCGGCCCAAAAGGGGTTAAGCCAAGATTCAGATACGATCATATAGCCCCCAGTGGGTGTGGCGATGCCAATCAAGAGGGTACCGACAGCTATGTTCTCTTTGGTTCGAATACGACCCATGCTTGAACAGGAAGCCCCCAAATGATTCTTAAAATTGTTTAACGACGCCGATTCGAATACGATCCACGTCGGTTCTCAGAGGGGTTAAACTGTGATTCAAATATGATCAAAGTTAACTTACCAATGAGCTCGGCACTTTGCCAATCAAGTGGGTATCGACAGCTATGTTCTCTTTGGTTCGAATACGACCCATGTTTGAATAGGAAGCCCCCAAATGACCTTACTGCTTACGGCTAGACTTGAATGCGATCATAAGCCGGATCCTCCTTTAAATCAGCATGTAAAAAATAACACACGCATAATTGGAGGAGAAAAAAGGACAGAGGTCCTGCTTTATTGCTTATCATAATATATACATGTCTGAGATAAATATGTACACCACGAGAGCCGGTAGCTCAAGTGTAGTAAGGCCGAAGCTGAGCTATATTCCACGGCCGACGGGTCTCCTCCTCAGATTTACGCGAATCTTTATGTTCCCGAATATCAATGAGATAATATGACCCGTTGTGCAAGTTCTTACTGACCACAAAGGGCCCTTCCCAAGGTGGGGATAATTTGTGTGCATCTGTTTGATCCTGGATGAGCCGGAGCACAAGGTCGCCTTCCTGGAAGACCCGGGATTTGACCCGGCGGTTGCGATAATGGCGCAGGTCTTGTTGGTAAATCGCTGAACGGGCTGCTGCCACATCACGCTGTTCGTCCAACAAGTCCAGAGCATCTTGGCGCGCCTGTTCATTATCCGTCTCAACATAAGCCGCCACACGAGGTGAATCGTGACGGATGTCGCTGGGGAGGACTGCTTCTGCTCCATAAACCATGAAGAAAGGCGTGAAGCCTGTAGACCTGTTAGGAGTAGTGTTGATGCTCCATAAGACGAAGGGCAACTCCTCCACCCAACAACCCGGCGTCCGTTGCAAAGGGACCAAAAGCCAGGGCTTGATGCCCTTCAGAATCTCCTGGTTAGCTCTCTCAGCTTGACCATTGGATTGGGGATGAGCCACTGAGGAAACATCAAGTCGGATATGCTCTCGTTGACAAAATTCTTCCATAATGCCCTTGGATAGATTGGTGCCATTGTCAGTTATGATGCTGTGCGGAAAGCCGAAGCGGAAAATCACCTTTTTCATAAATTGAACCGCCGTGGCTGCATCGCACTTGCTAACTGGCTCAGCCTCCACCCACTTCGTGAATTTGTCAACTGCCACCAAGAGGTGGGTCTTCTTATCCTTGGACCGTTTAAAAGGCCCAACCATATCAAGCCCCAAGACCGCAAAGGGCCAAGTGATTGGGATCATCCTCAACTCCTGAGCCGGCACATGAGCCCGTCGTGAGAACCTTTGGCAACCATCACATTTACTGACCAAGTCCTCTGCATCAGCGTGAGCCGTCAGCCAATAAAAACCATGACGGAAAGCCTTGGCCACAAGAGATTTTGAACCGGCATGATGGCCACAATCCCCTTCATGGATCTCGCGCAAGATCTCTTGACCTTCCTCAGGAGAGATACAACGCTGAAATGCCCCTAAAACACTGCGATGATGCAACTCGCCATCGATAACAATCATTGACTTAGCCCGCCGGGTTATTTGCCTGGCCAGAGTTTCATCCTCAGGCAACTCTCCCCGGGTTATATAAGCCAGATATGGCATTGTCCAGTCTGGTATGACATGAAGAGCCGCCACCAGTCGTGCCTCCGGGTCAGGGATAGCCAAGTCCTCCTCTGTAGGCAACCGAACCGAAGGGTTATACAGGACATCCAAGAAAGTGTTAGGCGGCACCGGTTTTCGCTGGGAGCCTAGCCGGCTTAAAGCATCAGCCGCCTCGTTCTTCCTGCGATCAATGTGCTCCACTTGGTATCCCTGAAAGTGCCCAGCAATGGCATCAACCTCGCGGCGATAAGCCGCCATGAGAGGATCCTTAGAATCCCAGGTGCCTGATACTTGTTGAGCCACCAAGTCTGAGTCACCAAAGCACCTTACCCGGCTTAAGCTCATCTCCTTAGCCACCCGAAGACCGTGGAGCAAAGCCTCGTATTCAGCCGCATTGTTAGTGCAAGGAAACATCAACCGTAGCACATAATGGAATTTGTCACCTTTAGGGGAAGCCAATACAACACCAGCCCCCGAGCCCTCCAGCTGTCTGGACCCATCAAAGTGAATAGTCCAATAAGTGTTATCTGGCGTTTGCTCAGGCACTTGCGACTCTGTCCAGTCATTGATAAAATCCACCAGAGCCTGAGATTTAACAGCAGTGCGTGGCACATATTTGAGGCCATGAGGTCCAAGTTCTATAGCCCACTTAGCAATTCTCCCTGTAGCCTCACTGTTCTGGATAATATCCCAAAGAGGGGCAGAACTGACCACAGTGATGGGATGACCCTGAAAATAATGCTTGAGCTTCCGGCTCGCCATGAACACACCATATACAAGCTTCTGCCAATGCGGGTACCGCTGCTTGGACTCAATAAGCACCTCGCTGACATAATAAACCGGCCGCTGAACCGGATGCTCCTTACCCGTCTCCTTGCGCTCCACCACAATAGCCACACTGACGGCTCGTGTGTTTGCCGCCACATACAGTAGCAAGGGCTCCTTATCAACCGGAGCAGCAAGGACGGGGGGCTCTGCCAGTTGCTTTTTCAAATCCTCAAAAGCGGTATTAGCTGCATCATTCCAGACAAAGTTATCAGTTTTCTTCATCAACTGATATAAGGGCATAGCCTTCTCACCCAAACGGCTTATAAACCGGCTTAAAGCAGCGATACGACCCGCCAAACGCTGAACGTCATTTATACACGCCGGTTTAGCTAGGGAGGTGATGGCCTTGATCTTCTCTGGGTTAGCCTCAATGCCTCTGTCAGAAACCAAGAAGCCCAATAGTTTGCCTGCAGGAACGCCAAAAACACACTTGGCCGGGTTAAGCATCATCATGTAGACCCGGAGATTATCGAAGGTTTCCCTTAAGTCATCTATCAGGGTTTCCTCCTTGATGGATTTAACCACAATATCATCCACGTAAGCGTGAACATTGCGCCCGATCTGTTTATGAAGACAATTCTGTACACAACGCTGGTAAGTCGCCTGTGCACACTTGAGTCCAAAGGGCATAGACACATAGCAGAAGGCTCCAAAGGGAGTGATGAACGCCGTCTTCTCCTGGTCCTTAACTGCCATCTTAATCTGATGATACCCGGAATAGGCATCCAAGAAACTTAAGCGTGCACAACCTGCCGTAGCATCAATGATTTGATCAATACGGGGGAGAGCAAAAGGATCAGCCGGACATGCCTTGTTCAAGTCCGTGTAGTCCACACACATCCGCCAGGTCCCGTTCTTCTTGAGTACGAGCACCGGGTTAGCCAACCACTCCGGGTGAAAAACTTCAACAATGAACCCGGCCGCCAAGAGCCGGGCCACTTCTTCACCAATAGCTTTCCGCCTCTCTTTGTTAAACCGTCGAAGGAACTGTCTAACCGGCTTAAATTTTGGATCAACATTGAGAGTGTGCTCAGCGAGTTCTCTAGGTACACCTGGCATGTCTGAAGGTTTCCACGCGAAGATGTCCCTATTCTCACGGATGAACTTGATGAGCGCGCTTTCCTATTTCGGGTCCAGATTTGCACTGATGCTAAACTGCTGAGACGAGTCACCTGGAACAAAATCAACAAGTTTAGTCTCATCAGCTGATTTAAATTTCATTGTTGGTTCATTCTTCGTGGTTGGCTTTTTCAGAGAGGTCATATCTGTTGGGTCAACATTGTCTTTGTAAAACTTCAACTCCTCTGTAGCACAAACAGACTCTGCATAAGCCGCGTCGCCTTCCTCGCACTCTAGAGCCACCTTTCGGCTGCCGTGAACCGTAATAGTCCCGTTGTGACCCGGCATTTTGAGCTGTAAGTACACATAGCACGGCCGTGCCATGAACTTGGCATAAGCCGGCCGTCCAAATATAGCATGGTATGGACTTCTTATCTTGACCACCTCAAAGGTCAGCTTCTCCACCCTGTAGTTGTTCTCATCACCAAAAGCCACCTCCAATTCGATCTTGCCGACTGGATAAGCCGACTTACCGGGTACCACACCGTGGAAGATAGTGTTTGACTGGCTGAGGTTCTTATCGACTAGCCCCATACGACGGAAAGTCTCGTAATAGAGGATATTGATGCTGCTGCCTCCATCCATGAGTACCTTTGTGAACTTATAGCCTCCCACCTGAGGAGCCACCACTAAGGCCAAGTGGCCCGGGTTATCCACCCGGGGAGGGTGATCCTCCCTACTCCACACTATAGGCTGCTCAGACCACCGTAAGTAGCGTGGAACCGCCGGCTCAACAGCATGAACAGCTCTCTTGTGAAGCTTCTGATCCCGTTTGCACAAACTGGTGGTGAACACATGATACTGTCCACCGCTAAGCTGCTTTGGGTTGGTCTGATAACCCCCCTGCTGCTGTTGATGACCCTGACCAGACTATTGGTTAAAGCCCCCTTGACCGTTCTGAGGACCGGAATTTGAGCCGCCGCCCGGGCCATGAAAGCCGCCGGCGCCTGAGCCGCCGCCCGGGCCATTGTAGCTCTTAAAGGCCTTCATGATCGCGCAATCCTTCCACAGGTGAGTCGCTGGCTTCTCTCTAGAGCCATGCCTTGGACAAGGTTCATTCAACAGCTGCTCCAGCGTTGGACCTGACCCGCCGCCTCGGGGAGGGGGCCTCCCCTTGCGTCGCTGATTATTACCTTGGGAGTTGGCGTTGGCTACAAACTCTAGGCTGCCATCGGCCTTACGCTTGCCTCCTCCTTGGTTCCCCGGGTTAAACTGAGGACCCTTGCCGTTGCCATTCTTCTTTCCCTTCCCTGCCCTTTCATCGTCTGAAGGGGGATCCTTGGTACCATCGGAATCGGCGTACTTGACAAGAGCCGCCATTAGGGTACCCATATCGGTGCAGTCGCGCTTGAGCCGCCCAAGCTTCATCTTAAGGGGCACAAAGCGACAATTCTGTTCCAACATTAAGACCGCAGAGCCGGCATCCATCTTATCTGATGAATGTATGATCTCCTTGACCCGGCGAACCCAATGGGTCGTGGACTCACCCTCCTGCTGCTTACAGTTAGTCAAATCCACAATTGACATAGATTGCCTGCAGGTACCTTTGAAGTTTTGAATGAACCGGCGGTAACCCTTTCAACCACGTGCGGGCAGTTCCATCTAACATCATGGTGAAATATTTGGCCATGGCCGCCTCACTGACCTCCAGCAATTCCATAGCCATCTCATAACTCTCAATCCAGGCTGTAGGTTGTAAGTCCGCTGTATAGTTTGGCACCTTCCTAGGGCCCTTGAAGTCCTTAGGTAGACGTTCATTACGGATGGCTGGTACCAAACAAGGGACACCCCCAGTCCTGGTAGAAATTCCCACATCAACGGACGTCGTCGGACAAGCCGGGGGGGGTCTGATAAGCCGTCAATTGAGGCGCCTGCTCCGCCTCTTGCCGCGCTTGGTCTGTTGCGTAGAAGGCTCCATTATGAGCCGGGCCATGACCAGGGGGCGGGTCATGGCGTCGTACATTACTTGAACCGGTTGCTGAGACCATGTGCCGGCTGTAACTCGGGCTCTGGCCTGGACGAGGGGTCGAGTGGATCCTGTCGCGGCTGTAGGAGTACGCCTCTTGCTGCGCTAGTGCCGTCTGCAGGAGTTCCCTGACCCGGTGGGTTTCAATGGCCGCCGGAGAATCGCCGTCAACGGGGAGAGCCGCCAGCCGCGCTGCCGCAGCTACCATGTTCTCCAGCGGGTTATCATAATGACCCGGGGGTATTGGCACATACTGAGGCGGGGCAGGGGGCACCTGGGGAGGCCCCATCACTCGTGGCTGAATAAGGGGTCCAGACCCGGGCGCAATGACCCCTGGCGGGTTACTAGACCCTGCACCCGGCGTGTTGAAGAGATTGTGTGGATCGTAAACCGGCGGGAGTCGAGACTAGGCCTTCTGATGCCTCCTTCTCAAGACCTCGTTGGCCGCGTTCTGATCCATCATGAGTTGGAAGGACTGTGCCTGAATCAGCTGGGTCCGGGCATCGAGAGCCGCCCGCTCCGCAGCCAGCCTGATTCCTTCTGCTGCCAGATCCTCTTTAGCTTTTACCAGATCCGATTTTAACTGTGCCACCTCCGCATCATGCTGAGCTTGATCCACCGGGTCAACCGCGGCGGTTAACAGGGCCGTCATCTTGTCCGTGAGATCCATCAGCACCTGAGCCGGAGAAGGCACCGGGTTTCCCGATCCAGCAGCGGGGTTCTGAACAGGCTGTGCACCAGCCATAAAAACTCCGACCTGACTCGGCGGCTCAAAAGGGTCCGGAATACTATCGCCATCGGAACAACCCATGAGCTTGCCATCTTGAAGTTGGTACAACGAGTTTGACTCATCAGTGGCCGACTCGCCGTCAGAGCCGGCGGCCGCCTCATCACCGGACCCGGATGGATCAGAGGGCCCTCCATGGATGCATCCCACAAAAGCGCGCCTTAAGGCAGGCCGGGCCCGGGCGGGTTGTGCGCGCTGAGCTATTTCGATGAGGTCGGCGCAGAGATCCGGCTCGGGGCCCGGCTCACCAATCTTGCCAATGAAGACATGAATTGTGCCAAAGGGGACCCGGTACCCGTACTCAATTGAGCCGGCGTCGGGGCCCCAGCCCGCATCGTCGATGTAGAGCTTGCCGCGACGACTCTTGGTCATCCGGCCCACAGCGTATCCCTTGAGCCCTTCGAAGCTGCCCTTCAAGAACTAAAATCCACCGTGCGCGAGCCCCACGGTGGGCGCCAACTGTCGTGGAATTGTCAAGGCAGATGTCCTCGAGCTAGGACTTAGTCGTGGAGCCATCGCAACCAGGAAGCTTGAAGGGGTTATGCGGGACAAGGAACACGAGGGTTTATACTGGTTCGGCCCCTTACGGTGAAGGTAAAAGCCTACGTCCAGTTTGAGGTGATATTGATTAGGGTTACGATCACCAGGGAGCTAAACAGCTATGCCCGGCTCTCGATGAGGTTGTTGTCACCCTTGAACCGCTGCCGGGTCGTCCCTTTATATAGGGAGGCTGACGCCCAGCAGCCCTTAGAGTCACGGCCGGCTCATAAGAACGTCCGGCTCGGACTCCAAACTCTACTTGCCTTACACTACAATTCTACTATAATAATGATTGTAACCACAGGCCCTAAGCCATATCCGGGTCTCAGCCCATCTCTGGCCCATCGTATTGAAACATGGCTCCGGGCTTCTGGCAATGACCATCCGAAGAGTAACCCGGCCCCTCCTGGCGGGTGACTCTAAGGTCTATATCCTCAACAGGTTCTGTGACGTCTTGGTCTGGTCGTTGAACACAATCGAAGTATGCGAAGTTTCAACTATGGCGAACTTTTAATCTAAACAAAACCAAAAGTCTAAACGACGCCCTAAGGGCTGTATATATGGAGGAACAGAGGGGAATTATGTGGCCCTTGGAGGAGGGGTCCGAAACCAACCCTAACTCTTGTTTCCCCACACATACAGACTCTAAAAATAGCTTATACTTAAGTATTTCGAAATTACATGGGCCTGGCCCAATAATAAGGTGACGCAACACCTAGAATAGCCTCTAGACGAAATTTATGAAGTGGCATTTGTATATTTCGTCCAAAGCTTCATGCACTCATTATGGTGGCTTCAAAGTCCTGAAATCATCACTTGTAACTCCGTTCTTGTTCCCCTTGCGCATGCCATCATCGCCATGCTTGATCTTGCTCCAATGTTCATCCCTCCTATCCATGCCAGGTCCTTCATTTGTAAGAAAAACAAATGTATCCAATTTAGGTAGCATCAAATTCTCATGAACATTAGAATCATTACCAAAAAACAAAAGTACCTGATAATTTAATTGCCGCGTGCGAGCTCTAGTATTTGGTCCAGTATATGTAGCAGTGGGTGTAACAATGGTATTGATGTCCTCATCATGAAGTGTCATGTAGTCGATGTTCACATAACCCCACTAGAGGAAAGACAACATACATCTCATCAAAATATCGAACGAATACCAAATTCACATGATTACTTATAACTATACTTCTCCCATGTCCTTAGAAACAAACGTAACTACTCACAAAAGATATTCATGTTCATAATCAGAGGAGTATTAATTATCATCAAGGATCTGAACATATGATCTTAAACCAACTACCATCAACTACAAGGAGTAATTAACACTACTAGCAACCCACAGGTACCAATCTGAGGTTTTGAGACAAAGATCGGATACAAGAGATGAACTAGGGTTTAAGAGGAGATGGTGCTGGTGAAGATGTTGATGGAGATTGACCCCCTCTCGATGAGAGGATCGTTTGTGATGACGATGGCGATGATTTCCCCCTCCCGGAGGGAAGTTTCCCCGGCAGAACAGCTCCGCCGGAGCCCTAGATTGGTTCTGCACAAGTTTCGCCTCGAGACGGCAGCGTTTCGTCCCGAAAGCTTCCTTCTAATTTTTTCCAGGTCAAAACACACCATATAGCAGAAGATGGGCATCGGGGGCCTTCCAGGTGGCCCACAAGACAGGGGCGCTCCCAGGGGGTAGGGCATGCCCCCCACCCTTGGGGATGGCAGGTGGCCCCCCTCTGGTGCTTTCTTCGCCCAATATTTTTTATATATTCCAAAAATATTCTTTGTGAAGTTTCAGGACTTTTGGAGTTGTGTAGAATAGGTCTCTAATATTTGCTCCTTTTCCAGTCCAGAATTCCAGCTGCCGGCATTCTCCCTCTTCTTGTAAACCTTATAAAATAAGAGAGAAAAGGCATAAGTATTGTGATATAACGTGTAATAACAGCCGATAATGCAAATAAATATCAATATAAAAGCATGATGCAAAATGGACGCATCAACTCCCCCAAGCTTAGACCTCGCTTGTCCTCAAGCAGAAGTTGATATCGAAAAATATGTCCACATGTTTAGAGACAGAGGTGTCGATAAAATAAAATACGGACATGAGGGCATCATGATTATCTTTAGGACAACAACCTATATTGTCATATAATTTCTTATGCTAAAGTAACAATTCATTCACAAGGTAAATCATGAATCAGAAACTTTATTGAAAACTAACAAGCTATGATCTCAGTCATTGAAGCAATTGCAATTTATCATAACATCGGAAAGAGTCAATATAAGAGGTTTTCAGCAAGTCCACATACTCAACTATCATTTAATCTTTCACAATTCCTAACACTCCCGCGATATTTATGGGTTCAAAGCTTCAGTCGGACATAGAGAAAGATAGGTGCTTATAGTTTCGCCTCCCAACCTTTTACCATCCTGCAATTCACCTTGTCTTGGATAAAGTGTAAACAAATAGTTTAATCGTCATATTTTGACCCATTTTACTAACAATCTTTATCAGTTTCCTCACTTGATGCTGGTTCATCAATATCTCATTGCCCCATACGCAGGAATGGTTAAAGATCTTTACCAATTACCTATGTAGCTAAAAGCACCAATTTAATATTAGAAGCTAAACAACAACTACACAATGATTTAGTACAACACTCCCTTCGTCCTATTACATAAGATCTTATAACATCCAATATACTCACATATTGGATGAAATAACATCTTATATTATGGGGCAGAGGGAGTTTATTTAATTTTTACAAATATCGGCCGATTAACTACATTTATCTACTGTTGTATTGTTGTTGTTGGTGGTGGTGCTCTTCTATGTATATCTAGACATCATCAGAACATTAAGGTAACACTCTTTGTTGTTGCTATGTAGCCTAGGATTGCATATTAGACATTCAGTACAATGCATGTTGCTATGTAGCCTCTGATATATTAGATATGGCCCTAGTTGACCTACCGATAAATGGGTTACAAATATATTCAGTTAAATGTACGATTTGACAATTAATCTCAGCCCCCAACCTATATGGTACCAGCTATCGATATCCTGAACAGTGAGTATATATAAGCCATGAGATGAAACTTACCTCAATGCAAAACAGAAATTGCTCCCAATATTGTCCTGTGTAAGTACATCTAAAGGCATGCTAAGCACAACAGGCTAAACATCAACCAAATATATCCATCGTAGACAGCATAATCTCCAAATGATAGATTCAGTGTGCAGGTTTAAGCATGATAGTTAAGCAAAACAAGAAGTGGAAAGGTGTGTTAACTACAACAGGCCTAACATTTAAAAACAAGCAAATGTAGTCATCCAAACTTGTATTGTGCAGGTCTACATACACTAGTTATTGCTAAATCAAAATGGAAGGTGTGTTAACTAAAACAGGCTTAACAACAACCAAATATCATCATTCATAGTGGTATTGTCGAAACTGGTATTGATGAAATTGAACTGCACAGTTCATACTTCCACATATAAAACATCACATTGTGAATGACTGAAATAAACAAGGCATACTACGAACAACCAAAGATAGCAATTGCAACTGGACATATGCTAACTACAAACAAAAGAACAGCCAAAAACCATTAGAAGAGGCATATGCTAGCTATAACAGGCTTAACAACAACCAAATATAGTCATTCATAGTGGTATTGTTGAAATTGCATAGAACGTAGCATGTGCTTAAACATCATATTGTTCAATTGAACATCACAATGTGAAAAAAGAGGGGTTGTATTACCTATGTCCATCAGATCATTCTCCTAATGATGTGATCCCGTTATCAAATAACAACACATGTCTATGGTTAGGAAACCTTAACAATCTTTGATCAGTGAGTTAGTATAGTAGAGGCTTACTAGGGACATGGTATTTGTTTATGTATTCACACATGTATTTAAGTTTCCGATCAATACAATTCTAGCATGAACAATAAACCTTTATCATGAATAAGGAAATATAAAATAACAACTTTATTATTGCCTCTAGGGCATATTTACTTCATGACCCGGAGGCGGTGAAGCCACAACAGTGGAGGGATGTGGGTGAGTAGAGGGATGGCCTGGCTAGCGGTGGGAACAGGAGGGGCGGTGAGGCCTGCGCGGCAGCACAGCCGGCCACAGGAGGTGGGAGCAGGCAGTCCCGCCGACGCTAGATTTGGCGGCTAGAGCAAGAACATCAGATATTGAAGAAGCACGACGGCCATTGGATTGACATCCAATGGTCACTTATGCTAGAATCGTTTGTTTACCAATATATAATAAGTAAAAAATTCTTGCATCTGGGTCAACTTAATAGGCCCACAAGTCAGCCCATTTGTTATTTTTTTAATAATTACAACTCATTTGCAACTTCTTATGCAATTTATTGCAGTCCATTTTCTTTTTCTGGCTAGGGCCAGGGTTAAAAATTTAAACGAAATTTCACATATTTCAATGGGGTCCAAACTATTTTTAATACAGAAATGTTGAGCCAGATTTAAAGTACTTTCAAACTACATTTAAATTAGGTTAAAACCCAATGAAATTGGAATCTGAAAATGTGAAATAATCCAGAAATTTGAAAGTAATTGCCAATTTGTCGTAAAAGATAAATAAAAGTGCAAAATAAAGTAAAGATAAATAAATTGCAGCAAGGTAATTTTGGGTTTTTTGGTTTTATAGATCTGAAAATAATATGATAAATGATAGACCCGGGAGCCATAGTTTTCCTTAGAGGCTTCTCTCTTGAAAGAACACATACAGTGGGTAAACAAATTACTGTTCAACAATTGATAGAAAAGCGCAAAGTCTTGATGATATCTAAGGCAATGATCATGAATATGGGTATCATGTCCGTGACAAGTAGACCGACTCCTGCCTGCATCTACTACTATTAGTACACACATCGACCGCAATCCAGCATGCATCTAGTGTATTAAGTTAACAAGAACGGAGTAACGCCTTAAGCAAGATGACATGATGTAGAGGGATAGATCCAATCAATATGAATAAACCCCACCTTTTTATCCTTAATGGCAACAATACAAATACGTGCCTCGCTACCCTTTCTCTCACTAGGTGAGGACACCGCAAGATTGAACCCATTACAAAGCACCTCTCCGATTGCAAGAAAAATCAATCTAGTTGGCCAAACCAAATCAATATATCGGAATACAAAGCTATCTTAATCATGCATAAAAGAATTCAGAGAAGACTCAAATAATATTCATAGATAATCTGATCATAAATCCACAATTCATCGGATCTCAACAAATGCATCGCAAAAGAAGATTGCATTGAATAGATCTCCAAGAACATCGAGGAGAACATTGTATTGAAGATCAAAGAGAGAGAACAAGCCATCTAGATACTAGCTATGCACACGTAGGTCTGTGGTAAACTACTCACACATTATCGGAAGGGCAGCCAGGTTGATGTAGAGGCCTCCGAGATCGAATCCCCCTCCAGCGGAGTACCGAAACAGGTTTCCAAATGGGATCTCACGAGGACAGAAACTTGCAGTGGAGGAAAAGTATTTTTGGTGTGCCCTCTGGTATACGGGGAATATTTGGGTATTTATGGAACTGAGATTAGGGTTAAAGGTGCCATGGTGGGCCCGCAAGCTCGGGGGTACCGCCCCTAGGGTGTGCCTGGTGAGCTTGTGGCCCATCTGTGGCTCTTCCGACCTCCTTCTGAAGCTTCCTAGGTGTCTTCTGGTCCAAGGAAAATCGTCAAAAAGTTTCTTCTGTTTGGTATTGATTTTCTGTAAAAGACAAAAACAAGGAAAAAACAGCAACTAACACTAGGCAGTAGGTTAATAGGTTAGTCTCAAAAAATGGTATAAAATAGCATAATAATGCATATAAAACATCTAAGATGGATAATATAATAGTATGGAACAATAAAAAATTATAGATACGTTGGAGACGTATCAAGCATCCCCAAGCTTAATTCCTGCTCCTCCTCGAGCAGGTAAATGATAAAAATAGAATTTTTGATGTGGAATGCTACCTAACATGTTTATCATGTATTCTTTCGTATTGTGGCATGAATATTCAGATCCATAAGATTCAAAACAAAAGTTTAATATTGACATAAACAATAATATTTCTAGCATACTAATAAAGCAATCATATATTCTCAAAATATCATGGCTAAAGAAAGTTATCCCTACAAAATCATATAATCTTGTCATGCTCTATCTTATTAAAACAAAGTATATATCATGCACAACCCTGATGACAACCCAAGCAATTGGTTCATACTTTTTAACGCGCTTCATCTTTTCCAACTCTCATGCAATACATGAGCGTGAGCCATGGATATAGCACTATATATGGAATAAAATATGATGATGGGGGTGGTGTGGAGAAGACAAAAGAATAAGAAAGTCTCACTTCGATGAGACTCATCAATGGGATATGGAAATGCCCATCAATTGATGTCAGTGCAAGGAGTAGGGATTGGCATGCAACGAATGCGCTAGAGCTTTGATGACCCACAAGTATAGGGGATCAATTGTAGCTCTTTTCGATAAGTAAGAGTGTCAAACCCAACGAGGAGCAGAAGGAAATGACAAGTGGTTTTCAGCAAGGTAATGTCTGCAAGTGCTGAAATTGTAAGTAGCGGAGTAATTTGATAGCAAGATAATTTCTAACGAGCAAGTAACGATAGTAGTAAAAAAAAGTGCATCAAGATAGCCCAATCCTTTTGAGGCAAAGGACAGGCCAAACGGTCTCCTATGATAAGCAAAGCGTTCTTGAGGGTACACGGGAATTTCATCTAGTCACTTTCATCATGTTGGTTTAATTCGTGTTCGGTACTTTGATAATTTGATATGTTGGTGGACCGGTGCTTAGGTGCTCTTCTTACTTGAACAAACCTCCTACTTATGATTAACCCTCCCGCAAGCATCCACAACTATGAGAAAAGTACTACGAATAAATTCTAACCATAGCATTAAACTTTTGGATCCAATCGGTCCCTTACGGAATAGTGCATAAACTGGGCTTTAATCTTTTGTCACTCTCGCAATCCATCATCTAATTGCTACTCCACAATGCATTCCCTTAGGCCCAAATATGGTGAAGTGGCATGTAGTCGACGTTCACATGACACCACTAAGGGAATCACAACATACATACTATCAAAATATCGAACACATATCAAGTTCACATGATTACTTGCAACATGATTTCTCCAGTGACCTCAAGAACAAAAGTAACTACTCACAAATGATAATCATGCTCAAGACCTGCTCAACCTCCTCCTGTCAGACCCGATTCCCAGGCAGCAACTGAACAGCTTCATCTTCCATGCTCTGCGCCCTGTAATTGCCGCCATTGGACCTTGGCGCACTGGATACGGTATGCATTCTGCCAACTTGGAGGTTTCGGTCTTGATTTCCTCTAGCGACAACGGCATCACCTTTTCTCAGCTGCGACCATCTCCAGCTTCCTCTGTGGTTCTGGAAGAAATTACTGAAAGTTCTCCGCAGTCTGCACAGTTTCTGCCGCCAACAACCCCTGGCATTGCTCAAGCTGAAGATGTTCCTCTGTCTGAAACTCTGCCTCTGGATGATGCACGCAACATCCCGCCCCATTCAAGTAGCTCCAACCCCAGGATCAACCAAGACGTGCTTAGCCTTGCTGCTGTTAACTCCATTGCCGAGCATGCCGGCCTTGTTGCTGTTAACTCCATCACTGAACCTGCCGGCCTTGTTGTGACTTGTGGACGTCGGGCCCGTGCACCTGCACCCATTTCCACTGCTGAAGTTCGTCGGAGCAATCGATCCAACAAGTACAATGGCTTCAAGGTCAACCAAGTGATTAACACCCGCCCTACCACTTCTAGGGTTTAACCCCGGCTGGTTCCATCGATTGGCTCCTCCTACTCTAACCACAAGACGCCTTCTGAGGAAGTTCCTCCCACACCTGTCCATGTCCTTCAGGAGATTGGTATAAACAGATGTGTTGTCCCTGCTGCTGAACTTTCTGAAGAACTCCTCAATGCGGCTCCTGCACCAACTACTGCTTCGGCCTCTCGCTCAGGTACCATGAATACTGACAATCTTCCTGTTGAGGATGGCACTTCCAGGGCCTAGCTTGCTTGCATATCATGCCCCTTTTGCGTAGTTGGGAGGTTCTATGTTTGAACATCCGTGGCATCAACTCTGATGATAAGCAGTTAGCTCTTAATAATGCCATACGAACTAGTGGTTTCTTGGTCGTTTGCATTCAAGAGACAAAGAAATCCTCTTTTGAGTTATCCTTTATTAAATCTTGTTGCCCTAGAAAATTTGATCAGTTTGCTTATGTTCCATCTCCAGGAGCTTCGGGAGGCCTAATTACTATATGGAAAAGCTCTGTGTTTACTGGTATGTGGTGTTTTCGTCTGATTTTGCCATTGTCATTAACTTACTAGCACATTGTCCTCTCATTCTTGGACGCTACTTAAGGTATATGGTCCCTATTCGGGTGACGCTCGTATTACGTTTACCAACTGGCTCTATAATCTGGATATACCTAGCACGCAAGATTGGCTTCTAGTTGGCGATTTTAATTACATTCGTGCGCCTGACAATCGAAACAAGCCAGGGGGTGTCCAAACGACATGTGTACTTTCAATGACATTATCCGTAAGAAGAGCCTTATCGAATTACCTATAAAAGGCCGATCATATACATGGAGCAATATGCAACAAGATCCGCTCCTTGAACAGCTAGATTGGTTCTTCACTTCGCTGCATTGGACTAATGTTTATCCCAACACCCATGTCAAGCCTCTTGGTAAGCCTGTCTCTGATCACGTGCCCTGCATTATTTCCATCCAAACCTGCATTCCTCGCAGCAAGGTTTTACATTTTGAGCCATTTTGGATTTTACACCCTGGCTTCATGGATCTTGTCCAAGAGGTTTGGAGCAGACTAGTTAGAGCTCGCAACGCTGCGACCATTCTTTGTCGTAAATTCAAAGCCCTTCGCCACGCCCTCAAACTTTGGAGCAAAAACCTTTCATGACTTTCAGTAGCCATTGCTAACTACAACGAGACCCTTGCCCATCTTGATGAACTAGAAAATAGCAGAAATCAAACAATACCAGAGACGAACTTTCGGAATATCATCAAGAAACATTTACTACGGCTACTTAAATATCAAAACCAGTACTGGAAGAAACACTGTATCATTAGGTGAATCAAGTTCGGAGATGAGAATACCAAAAAATTTCAGGCTGTTGCTACTAAAAGGTACCGTCATAACAACATCGCAAGCTTCAGAAAAGAAAATGGCTCCCTCATTGACACTCACGCAGGCAAAGAAGTGCTCCTATTCCAAACTTACACTGACCGCCTGGGTAACTCGAGACTAGCAGAAATGAAATTCAACCTCCCTAGCATTCTGCAGCGCCATGATGATCTAGACCAACTAACTGAACCATTTACCCACGTTGAGATTGATGCGGTGATTAAAGAAATGCCAGCTGATCGAGCACCCGGCCCTGATGGTTTTAGTGGGGCTTTTCTCAAAGCATGCTGGCCTATTATCAAGCAAGACTTTTACAATCTTTGTGAGGCTTTCCATCAAGGGGATTTGGATCTCACTAGCATAAATGATGGCCTGATAACCTTAATCCCAAAGTCCAATTCGCCTGAAACTGTCGATGACTACTGCCCGATCACACTCCTCAACTGTTGTCTTAAGATGATCACTAAGCTGCTTGCCAAACGCCTGCAACGAGTCATTCTAAAGATCATACACAAGAACCGGTATGGTTTTATAATGGGGAGAACGATATAGGATTGCCTTGCCTGGGCCTTCCAATATATTCATCAATGCCATGCCTCTAAAAAGGAAATCATCTTGCTGAAACTTGATTTCGCCAAAGCCTTCGATACAATTGAACACACTCCTATGCTGAACATTATGAAACATTTGGGCTTCAATGACAAGTGGCTTTCTTGGATCAAATGCATCTTCTCAACCGGGAGATCGTCGGTTTTATAAAATGGTGTACCCGGCCATCAATTCCATTACCGCACTGGTGTAAGGCAGGGTGACCCGTTGTCCCCCTTGATCTTTGTGGTTGCAGCTGATCTCCTCCAAGCAGCTATCAACGACGCGTTTAGGCAGGGGAAAATTCAGCTGCCCTTCCCTTGCGTTGGCCAAATGGACTACCCCATAATCCAATATGCCGATGACACGATCCTGGCTATGCCTGCATGCCCTCAACAAGCTGCGGTCATCAAAGAAATCCTTGTGGACTATGTGTCCTCCATCGGCCTCCGGATCAATTTCCATAAATCCACGCTCATCCCAATCAACCTGTCGGATGAAACTGCCCTGGCGTTTGCGAGCTTTTTTGGGTGCTCAGTTGGCTCGATGTCGTTTACCTATCTTGGGCTCCCTCTTGGCACAACCAAACCGACTGTCCTAGACCTCATGCCACTAGTGTGCAGTGTTGAACGCCGCCTCACCTCTACGATTGCAATGATGTCCTACGGTGCTAAACTTTCTTGGCTTAATGGTACCGTCACATCCCTCCTCATTTATGCCATGTGCACGCTCAAGTTCTCACCCAAGCTGATTGAGATGCTCGACAAAATTAGAAGAAGATGCCTCTGGACCAAAAAGACGGAGCAGGGGTACAAATGCAACTCCCTTGCCGCCTGGGACATGGTTTGCAACCCAAAAAGCATGGTGGCTTGGGTGTTATCAATATACAGTTGCAAAATGATGCTTTGCTCATGAAATTCCTACACAAGTTTTACAACAAGCTCGACGTCCCGTGGGTGCACCTTATTTGGGACACGTATTATGCGGACAAAGTTCCTCATGCCACAAATCCTGTTGGCTCATTCTAGTGGCGTGACATCCTAAAGCTCACCCCTATCTTCCGAGGCATCACATAGGTTCGAGTGGTTTCGGGCAAAACCGCTCTAGTTTGGAAGATCTTTGGGCTGGAGACGTATTGGAAAGATCGCACCCCACGCATTTTCCTTTGCCATGCATGAAGATGGGACCATCAAGGATTTCTTGGAGAGCACGACGTTGTCGGAGGCCTTTCACCTACCGCTCTCCCCCACAAGCCTTGGACGAGGTGCGAGACATCCAGTGGCTCTCCTCGCACATGCATCCGTCCACGTCTGACAGCGACGTCTGGTACTATACCTGGGGCAAAACCATTTATCAACCAGCCAACTACTACAGGTTCTATTTTCGAGACGCGAACGCCCATCCAGCTTTCTCTCTTCTCTGGCGCTCTCGCTGCAACATGAGGATAAAGGTTTTTGGCTGGCTTCTCATGAATGATAGACTAAACACACGTGACATGCTCAAGTGCCGTCACTATGATATAGGAGATGACCACAGTTGTTTGCTCTGTGGCACCCATGATGAGGAGACGGTGGATCATATGATTTTCACTTGCCCTTTCAGTCGATCCTGCTGGCAAAAACTTGGAACTAATTGGCCCTCCTTCACCTGCCGCCTCCAACTTCTTCAACAAGCTAAAAATTCCTGGGGGCGCCCGCTCTTCTTTGACATCTTCTTGGTGGCTGCTTGGAGTTTGTGGAAGGAAAGAAACAATAAACATTTCAGGAGGATTGCTCCGACCATCGATGGTTGGCTGAAAAGATTTAAGGACGATTTCGACCTCCTCCAACATAGGACAAAGGGTGTTCACCCTGCCTTTATTTCTTCTTTTATTTCTGAGTTACACTAGTAGTAGCCCCTCTTCCTCCCCTACCTAACCCAAACTTGTCTGGGCTGGGTGGGACTTACTTGTAAAAATGTAAAACATTGTAACACCCCCCATTCATATATATATGAAAACACAGTAGGAGCCTTTCCTACTGTCCTTTCTAAAAAAAGATCAGAGGGGTATTAAATAGCATAATGGATCTGAACATATAATCTTCCACCAAATAAACCATATAGTAATCAACTACAAGATGTAATCAACACTACTAGTCACCCACAAGCACCAATCTATAGTTCCGGTAACAAGATTGAACACAAGAGAAGAACAAGGGTTTGAGATGAGATGGTGCTATTGAAAATGTTGATGGAGATTGCCCTCCCCAAGATGGGAGAGTTGTTGATGATGATGATGACGATGATTTCCCCCTCCGGGAGGGAAGTTCCCTGGCGGAATCACTCCGCCGGAGGGCAAAAGTGCTCCTCCCAAGTTCCGCCTCGAGAAGGTGGCGCTTCGTCCTGAAAGTCTTCTCCTTATTTTTTTAGGTCAAAATGACCTTTATACCAGAAGATGGGCACCGGAGGTGGGCATGGGTGAGCACCACCCACCAGGGCGCGCCTGGGCTCCCTGGCGCACCCAGGTGGGTTGTCCCACCTGGTGGGCCCCCTCTGGTAGTTATTTGCTCCAATATTCCTTAAATATTCCATAAAAATTCCTCATGAAGTTTCAGCTTGTTTGGAGTTGTGCAGAATAGGTAGCCTGACGTAGCTTTTCTAGGTCCAGATTTCCAGCTGCCAGAGTTCTCCCTCTTTCTGTATACCTTGCATATTATGAGAGAAAAGGCATTAGAATTACTCCAAAAAGCATTATTATGGATAAAAACATCTTAAATAACAGTAAGAAAACATGATGCAAAATGGACGTATCAACTTCCCCAAGCTTAGACCTCGCTTGTCCTCCAGCGAAAACCAAAATCGAAAAACAGGCACATGCTTTGAGAGAGAGGTGTCGCTAAAAACAAAATACGGACATAGAAGCATCATGTTGATCATTATAACAGCAAGAAAATTAAACATAATATTTTTATCATAGAACTTTTATCATATACTTCTCATGAATAAGTAATAGTTCATCACACAATCAAAGTATAAAGCAAAAACTCTATTAAAAACCAACAAACTATGTTCTCAGTCAACTTTGCAACTACAATTCATCATCTTTTCAGGAAGGGTCTCGTATCGGAGCCTTTAGGCAAGTCCGCATACTCACCCATCATATAGTCTTCTATGATTACTAACACTCACTGTGTACACATGAGCAAAATGTTTCAACAGGACACATAGAAAGATAGGAGCCTATAGTTTTGCCTCCCAACGTATTCACCTCAAGGGTGATGTCAACAATAATAACTCATGCTATCTATATCCAACTGGACATATGTGCCTAGATCTTTCCTCACCACATGATGCTTGCCAAAGGAGAAAAATAAAAAGGAATAGAAGGAAAACTTTGACTCTTTCCAAAAAAGTAAATTCATAAAAGTAAAAGATAGGCCCTTTGCAGAGGGGAGCAGAGGTTGCCATGCGCTTATTTGTTTGTATGCTTAACCCCTTAGTGCAAAAGAACATCACGTTGCATTGCCCCTTGTGATAGCGACCTTCATTATGCAGTTTGTCGCTTTTATTCTTCACCATCACAAGTTCGTACAATGCTCAATTTTCTCTTACACTAAATGATCTCACACATTTAGAAGCAATTTTCATTGCCTTTTTGCACCGATGACAACTTACTTGAGGGATCTTGCTCAATCCCTAGGTGGGTATGGTGGACACTTGAAAGTAAGATTTGGGTTTAAGGGTTTTTGGATGCACAAGTAGTATCTCTACTTAGTGTGGAATTTTTGGCTAGCAAAGATAGGGGGCAAGCACCACATGTTGAAGGATCCATGACAATATGACTTCTATGTGAATATAAACAAACATAAACCATTAAGTTGTCTTCCTTGTCCAACGTCGACAATTTTGGCATATAATATTTCGATGAGGGCTCACAATCACAAAAGATTTTTAGGATAGTATATTTATATGTGAATCTTCTCTTCCCTTATTAATTCTTTCATAAGTTGCATCATTGACTAATGCTATGTTTGTCAATCTGTAATAGAATTTCCTACCTATACTTTTCCTTATGTGGTGGCATCACCTACCATAAGATTAGTATATGATTTTCTTGATTTATTTCCGTTCTCTTTTTCTTTCTTATTTATTTTATTTTATTTGCAACATGAAAGTAAAGAAAGCAAAAACTCAAACTAAACTTTATTATATAACTTGCACACGATTACAAGGTTAGATTACTAAGCAAACTCTCAAAGAAGAAAGGATCGAACTAAACTTTTATTTATCTAAAGCAAAAGATCAAACTAGAATAAGTAAAAGTAAAAAGATAGTGGGATGATACGTTACCGGGGAACCTCCCCCAAGCTTGGCGGAAGCCAAGGGGAGTGCCCATACCCGATACTCATTTCCCTTTGGGTGGTGAAGAAGATGATGTTGGTGATGAAGTACTATTCTCCAATATAACCATGAGTAGATCCTTCAAACCTTGAATCTCCCAAAGGGCTTGATGAATTAATTCACTGTTTTTCTTCACCTCAGCCATTATGTGTTTATTCTCCGGGCCCCACGGCTTTGTTCCTGCATCGTTTTCTCTTGGCCGAGATATGTCCCAATTGGACAGTATGTGCCTACGAGGAGTATTCTCGAACCCATAATTGTGAATCAAGTTGCGAAAATTGTTACTATGTAACCTGTGTAAAGGCCTCCTCGGAGGGAGTTCTTCTTGCACTTCTAGGCTTGCTGGATTGTTTGAAGATTCCATGACTTGATGAGGATTGAGGTGAGTAGAGATGCCCGCTAGTGTGCCTCTCTCGGAGGCCGGAGAGTGAACCCCAAAAGGAATTTCCCTCCTCTTCCTCCATAGCAGCCTCTCCAACTTCATCTCTCCTTAAATCCTCCTGAACCACCCTTGTGTCTTCTTCTCCATTATTAAAAGGTGAGGAAGACATGATGTTGGTCCAGCTAAATCTGTCAGAAAACAGCAAAGAAAAGAAAATAGAGGATTTATCCGCTATACAGTGGTTAACAGGTTCGGGAAGTATATATAGGATTTTTATCTTGGAGGACAAGCAAGCTGTAGAAAAACAGAGTCTGGAAGGCGTCCCGGGTGGGCACAACCCACCTGGGCGTGCCAGGCAAGCCTGGCGCGCCCTGGTGTCTTGTGCCCACCAGGGTACGCTTCCTGGAAGTTTTTTTATTTCCTAATTTTCTAAATATTCCAAAACTGATAAAAAATTGCGGATTTTTCGGAGTCCTTTTACTTACCGTATCACGTACCTCCTTATTTTTCATGATTCTGGAGTGTTCCGGTAGGACTCTTTTATGTGTTCTTCCGGTGTCAAAGTTTGAATAATATTACTTTCCACATTAATGGGCGTACCTGAGATATAATGCTTTATTCGTTGCCCATTGACAACCTTCGGGTTAGTACCTTTGGAATTATTTATTTTGATGGCTCCAGACCGATAAGCCTCCTCGATAACATAGGGGACTTCCCATTTTGAGAGGAGTTTTCCTGCAAAGAATCTAAAACGAGAGTTGTTGTACAAAAGAACATATTCTCTGACTTTAAACTCATGCTTTTGGATTCTTTTGTCATGCCATCTTTTAACTTTTTCTTTGAATAGTTTTGCATTTCCATAAGCTTGGGTTCTCCATTCATCTAATGAGCTAATATCACATAACCTCTTTTCACCAGCAAGTTTGAAATCATAATTGAGTTCTTTGATTGCCCAATATGCTTTATGTTCTAACTCAAGAGGCAAATGACAAGATTTTCCATAAACCATTTTATAAGGAGACATACCCATAGGATTTTTATATGTTGTTCTATAAGCCCAAAGTGCATCATCTAATTTCTTAGACCAATTCTTCCTGGACCTATTGACAGTCTTTTGCAAAATTAATTTTATTTCTCTATTGCTAAGTTCAACTTGAACCACTAGACTGAGGATGATAAGGTGATGCAATTCTATGGTTAACATCATACTTGGCAAGCATTTTACGGAAAGCACCATGAATAAAGTGTGAACCACCATCAGTCATTAAATATCTAGGGACTCCAAACCTTGGGAAAATAACTTCCTTAAGCATTTTAATAGAGGTGTTGTGATCAGCACTACTGGTTGGAATAGCTTCTACCCATTTAGTAACATAATCAACAACAACCAAAATATGTGTATACCCATTAGAGGAAGGAAAAGGTCCCATGTAATCAAATCCCCAAACATCAAATGGTTCAACAGCAAGTGAATAATTCATAGGCATTTCTTGACGCTTACCGATATTACCTATTCTTTGACATTCATCACAAGATAAGATGAACTTACGGGCATCCTTGAAGAGAGTAGGCCAATAAAATCCAGATTGCAATACCTTGTGAGCAGTTCTATCTCCAGCATGATGCCCTCCATAAGCTTCGGAGTGACATTTCCGTAGGATTTGTCCCTGTTCATGCTCAGGTACACAACGTCTAATAATACCATCTACTCCTTTATAAAGATGTGGGTCATCCCAAAAGTAATGTCTTAAATCATAGAAGAATTTTTTTCTTTTGTTGGTATGTAAAGCTAGGTGGTAAATATTTAGCAACAATGTAATTAGCATAATCAGCATACCAAGGAGTACTATGAGCAACATTTATTGCAGCTAACTGCTCATCAGGAAAACTATCATCAATAGGTAGTGGGTCATCAGGCACATTTTCAAGCCTAGATAAATTATCAGCTACGGGGTTCTCAGCTCCTTTTCTATCAATGATATGTAAATCAAATTCTTGTAACAAGAGAACCCATCGAATAAGTCTAGGTTTAGCATCTTTCTTTTCCATAAGATATTTAATAGCAGCATGGTTTGTGTGAACAGTTACTTTGGAATCAACAATATAAGGTCTAAATTTATCACAAGCAAACACCACTTCTATGAATTCTTTTTCAGTAGTAGCTTAATTTCGTTGAGCACTGTGTAGAGTCTTACTAGCATAATGAATAACATTTAGTTTCTTATCAACTCTTCGTCCTAGAACAGCACCACAGCATAATCACTAGCATCACACATAATTACAAAAGGCAAGTTCCAATCAGGTGGTTGAACAATAGGTGCAGAAATTAAGGCTTTCTTGAGTGTTTCAAAGGCTTCAAAACAATCATCAACCTTTTGCAAAAGACTCGTAAGAGGCCTAGAAATTTTAGAAAAGTGTTTGATAAATCTCCTATGGAAACCAGCATGACCTAAGAAATTTAGGACATGGCATTTTCTCAATTGCATCAACCTTGGCTGGTCCACTTCAATACCTCTTTCAAAAAATTTATGACCCAAGACAATGCCTTCATTAACCATAAAGTGGCACTTCTCCCAATTCAAGACAAGATTTGTTTGTTCACATCTCTGCAAAACTCGATCAAGATTGCTTAAAACATCATCAAAAGACTTCCCATAAACAGAGAAATCATCCATGAAAACCTCAACAATCTTTTCACAAAAGTCAGAGAATATAGCAGTCATACATCTTTGAAAGGTAGCAGGTGCATTACATAAACCAAAAGGCATACGTCTATAAGCATAGGTTCCAAAGGGACAAGTAAAAGTGGTATTTTCTTGATCGGGTTGAGAAACAGGTATTTGTGACAAACCAGAATATCCATCAAGGAAGAAAAAATGTGTGTGCTTAGATAATCTTTCTAGCATTTGATCAATAAAAGGCAAGGGTAATGATCTTTTCTAGTTGCTTTGTTTAATTTTCTAAAATCAATTACCATTCTATACCTGTAACAATTCTTTGTGGAATAAGTTCATTCTTATCATTAGGAACAACAGTTATACCTCCTTTCTTAGGGACACAATGAACAGGACTTACCCACCTACTATCAGCTATAAGAAAGATTATACCTACTTCCAGAAGTTTTAATATTTCCGTTCTTACCACTTCTTTCATCTTCGGATTTAACCGACGTTGGTGATCAACAACGGGTTTAGCATCAGGTTCCATATTAATTTTGTGCTGACATAGAGTGGGACTAATGCCCTTTAAATCATCAAGAGTATATCCAATAGCAGCTCGGTGCTTCCTTAGAACTTTCAATAATCTTTCTTCTTCATGTTCTGAAAGGTTAGCACTGATAATAACAGGATATATCTTCTTTCATCAAGATAAGCATATTTCAAAGTGTCTGGCAATTGTTTTAATTCAAACACAGGATCACCTTTAGGTGGAGGAGGACCTCCTAGAGTTTCAATAGGCAAATTGTGTTTAAGCAGAGGACGTTGTTCAAAGAAAATCTTATCTATTTCATTTCTTTCATGCATATGAAATCATTTTCATGGTCTAGCAAATATTGTTCTAAAGGATCAGTAGGTGGTACAACAATAGAAGCAAGACCAATTAATTCATCTTTACTAGGCAATTCTTTTTCATGAAGCTTTCTACTAAACTTGGAAAAATTAAACTCATGAGACTCATCACCAAAACTAACACCGACAGTTTGTTTCTCACAGTCTATTTTAGCATTAACGGTGTTCAAGAAAGGTCTACCAAAGATAATGGGACAAAAGTCATCTTGTGGGGAACCAAGAACAAGAAAATCAGTAGGATATTTTATTTTCCCACACAAAACTTCAACATCTCTAACAATCCCAATTGGTGATATAGTGTCTCTATTAGCAAGTTTAATAGTAACATCAATGTCTTCTATTTCTGCAGGTGCTATATCATTCATAATTTCTTGATATAAGGTGTAAGGAATAGCACTCACACTAGCACCTATGTCACATAAACCATGATAACAGTGATCTCCTATTTTAACTGAGATAACGGGCATGCCAACAACAGGTCTATGTTTATCCTTTTTATCAGGTTTGGCAATTCTAGCAGCTTCTTCACAGAAGTAAATAACATGCCCATCCATATCTTCTTCCAAGAGATCTTTAACCATAGCAATACTAGGTTCTACTTTAATTTGTTCATCAGGTTAAGGTGTTCTAATATAGCTTTTGTTAACCACACTTGAAACTTTAGCATGTTCCTTTATCCTAACAGGGAAAGGTGGTTTCTCAATATAAGCAGAAGGAACAACTGGATCAACATTGTAAAGTATAGTTTCTTCTTTAACTGGTATTGGTTCTTTAATTTCTTCTTTAATAGGTGAGTGATATTTAAACCACTTCTCCTTAGGGAGATCAACATGAGTAGCAAATGATTCACAAAAGGAGGCTACTATCTCAGAGTCAAGCCCATATTTAGTGCTAAACCTTTGAAAAGCATCGGTATCAATAAAAGATTTAACACAATCATACTTAAGTTTAATACCTTAGTCTTTACCTTCATCGAGTTCCCAATCTTTAGAGTTGTGTTTAATTATTTCCAAAAGAATCCACCGGAATTCAATAGTCTTCTTCATAAAAGAACCAGCAAAACAAGTATCAAGCATGGTTTGATCATTACGAGAAAGCCGAGCATAAAAATTCTGAATAATAATTTCTATTGAGAGCTCATGATTGGGGCATGAATATAACATTGACTTAAGCCTCCCCCAAGCTAGAACGATACTTTCTCCTTCACGAGGCCAATTGTTTTTTGGTGGAACTCCAATTTCAATCGATTCCAATTCCAAGATCCAATATCATCGCATAGCCTATACCATGCCAATGATTTTCCCTTCAAAGATAAAGGGAAAAGTTTTTTCATAACTTCATCCCTGGGTAAACCTTCAAGCTTAAACAATCCACAAATTTGTTCTACATATATCAAGTGCATATCAGGATGTTCGGTTCCATCTCCTGCATAAGGATTAGCTAGCAGTTGCTCTATCATACCTGAAGGAATTTCATATTCAATATTTTTAGTAGGTGCAGTAGGTTGAGGGGTAGCTAATTGTGGTTCCGGTCGAGGTGAAGATACCCCCAACAAACCCCTCAAAGGATTAATTTCCATAGTATCAAGTGACAATAAATTTCAGCACACTATATAAATGTTTCCTTTCCAAAGGCGCTTCACTCCCCAGCAACGGCACCAGAAAATAGCCTTGATGACCCACAAGTATAGGGGGTCAGTTGTAGCTCTTTGCGATAAGTAAGAGTGTCGAACCCAATGAGGAGCAGAAGGAAATGACAAGTGGTTTTCAGCAAGGTAATGTCTGAAAGTGCTGAAATTGTAAGTAGCGGAGTAGTTTGATAGCAAGATAATTTGTAACGAGTAAGTAACGATAGTCGTAACAAAAGTGCAGCAAGATAGCCCAATCCTTTTGAGGCAAAGGACAGGCCAAAACGGTCTCTTATGATAAGCAAAGCGTTCTTGAGTGTACACGGGGATTTCATCTAGTCACTTTCATCATGTTGGTTTAATTTGTGTTTGGTACTTTGATAATTTGATATGTGGGTGGACCGGTGCTTAGGTGCTGTTCTTACTTGAAAAACCTCCTACTTATGATTAACCCTCACGCAAGCATTCGCAACTACGAGAAGAGTATTAAGAATAAATTCTAACCATAGCGTTAAACTTTTGGATCCAATCGGTCCCTTACATAATAGTGCATAAACTGGGGTTTAAGCTTCTGTCACTCTCGCAACCCATCATCTAATTGCTACTCCCTCCGTCCGAAAATACTTGTCATCAAAATGGACTAGAAGGAATGTATCTATAACTAAAATACATATATATACACCTCTTTTTATTCATTTTGGTGACAAGTATTTCCAGATGGAGAGAGCACTCCACAATGCATTCCCTTAGGCCCAAATATGGTGAAGTGTCATGTAGTCGACGTTCACATGACACCACTAAGGGAATCACAACATACATACTATCAAAATATCAAACACATATCAAGTTCACATGATTACTTGCAACATGATTTCTCCCGTGACCTCAAGAACAAAAGTAACTACTCACAAATGATAATCATGCTCAAGATCAGAGGAGTATTAAATAGCATAATGGATCTGAACATATAATCTTCCACCAAATAAACCATATAGTAATCAACTACAAGACGTAATCAACACTACTAGTCACCCACAAGCACCAATCTATAGTTCCGGTAACAAGATTGAACACAAGAGATGAACTAGGGTTTGAGATGAGATGGTGTTGTTGAAGATGTTGATGGAGATTGCCCTCCCCAAGATGGGAGAGTTGTTGATGATGATGATGATGACGATGATTTCCCCCTCTGGGAGGGAAGTTCCCCCAGCGGAATCGCTCCGCCAGAGGGCAAAAGTGCTCCTGCCCAAGTTCTGCCTCGAGACGGCGGCGCTCCATCCCCAAAGTCTTCTCCTTTTTTTTTCTAGGTCAAAATGACCTTTATACCAGAAGATGGGCACCGAGGTGGGCATGGGTGAGCACAACCCACCAGGGCGCGCCTGGGCTCCCTGACGCACCCAAGTGGGTTGTGCCCACCTGGTGGGCCCCCTCTGGTAGTTATTTGCTCCGATATTCCTTAAATATTCCATAAAAATTCCTCGTGAAGTTTCAGCTTGTTTGGAGTTGTGCAGAATAGGTAGCTTGACGTAGCTTTTTTAGGTCCAGATTTCCAGCTGCCGGAATTCTCCCTCTTTGTGTATACCTTGCATATTATGAGAGAAAAGGCATTAGAATTACTCCAAAAAGCATTATTATGGATAAGAACATCCTAAATAACAGTAAGAAAACATGATGCAAAATGGACGTATCAAGCTATAAGTGTATGAAAGCTCAAAAACAAAACTAAGTGGGTGGGCATCCAACTTGCTTGCTCACGAACACCTAGGGCACATTGAGGAAGCCCATCATAGGAATATATAAGCCAAGTTCTATAATGAAAAAATCCCACTAGTAATATATGAAAGTGACAAAATAGGAGACTCTCTATTATAAATAACATGGTTCTATTTTGAAGCACAAGTGTGGAAAAGGATAGTAGCATTGTCCCTTCTCTCTTTTTCTCTCATTTTTTAATTTAATTTAATTTTTTTAATTTCGGGCTCTTTGGCCTCCTTTTTTAGTTCAGAGTCTCATCCCGACTTGTGGGAGGATCATAGTCTCCATCCTCCTTTACTCACATGGGGCAATGCTTTAATAATGATGATCATCACACTTTTATTTACTTACAACTCAAGAATTACAACTCGATACTAGAACGAAAATATGACTCTATACGAATGCCTCCTGCGGTGTACCGGGATGTGCAATGATCTAGCGTGACATGTATAAAAAATATGAATGGTGGCCAAGCCACAAATACTATGTCAACTATATGATCATGCAAAGCAATATGACAATGATGGTATGTGTCATAATAAAATAGAATTGTGGAAGTTGCATCGCAATATATCTCGGAATGGCTATGGAAATGCCATAATAGGTAGGTATGGTGGCGGTTTTGAGGAAGATATGAGGTGGCTTATGTGTGAAACAGTGTATCATATCACGGGGTTTGGATGCACCGGCGAAGTTTGTACCAAATCTCAAGGTGAGAAAGGGCAATGCATGATACCCAAGAGGCTAACAATGGTCGAAGGGTGAGAGTGCGTATAATCCATGGACTCAACATTAGTCATAAAGAACTCACATACTTATTGCAAAAGTTTATTAGCCGTCAAAGCAAAGTACAAATATGCATGCTCCTAGCGGGATAGATTGGTAGGAAAGGACCATCGCTCGTCCCCGACCTCCACTCATAAGGAAGACAATCAAAAATAAATCATGCTCCAACTTCATCGCATAACGAGAGACCATACGTGCATGCTTCAGGAATCACAAAACTTAACACAAATATTCTTAGTAAACCACAATTACTCGCTAGCATGACTCTAATATAACCATCTTTATATCTCAAAACAAATGCAAAGAATCAAACTTCTCATATATTCAATGATCTTCATGAAATTTTTTATTATATCCCTCTTGAATACCCATCCTATTAGGACTAAATTCATAACCCAAGAAAATTTGCATAGTATTTATAAGACTCCCAAAATAATATAAGTGAAGCATGAGAGTTCATCAATTTATTCAAAATAAAACCATCGTCGTGCTCTAAAAAGATATAAGTGAAGCACTAGAGCACTACCTACCTCAAAAGATATAAGTGAAGCACATAGAGTATTCTAATAAATTCATGATTAATGTGTGTCCCTCTCAAAAGCTGTGTACAGCAAAGAAGACTATGGCAAACTAAAAAGTAAGACTCATATAATACAAGAGCTCCAAGCAAAACACATATCATGTGGTGAATAAAAATATACCCTCAAGTAATTTACCGATGGATCGTAGACAAAAGAGGGGATGCCATCCGGGGCATCCCCAAGCTTAGATGCTTGGTTGTCCATGAATATTACCTTGGGGTGCCTTGGGCATCCCCAAGCTTATACTCTTTGCCACTCCTTATTCCGTAGTCCATCGAAATTTCACCCAAAACTTGAAAACTTCACAACACAAAACTCAACAGAAAACTCGTGAGATCCTTGAGTGAAACAAAGCAAATAACCACTTTTAGGTACTATTGTAAACTCATTCCAATTTTATATTTTCATTATAGCTAATGTATTCTAACTTCTCCATGGTTCATACCCCCCGATACTACCCATAGATTCATCAAAATAAGAAAACAACACAATGAAAACAAAATTTGTCAAAAACAGAACAACCTGTAGTAATCTAGACTTTACCCAAACTTCTGTAACTGCAAAAATTCTGAACAATTAGGAAAATGAAGAAAATTTGTATATCAATCTTGTGCAAAAAAATCAGATCAAAATCACGTTTCTGTGAATTTTTAAAATTCT
This sequence comes from Triticum aestivum, assembly GCF_018294505.1. Taxonomy (NCBI): domain Eukaryota; kingdom Viridiplantae; phylum Streptophyta; class Magnoliopsida; order Poales; family Poaceae; genus Triticum; species Triticum aestivum. The sequence goes on along the minus strand of NC_057802.1, from coordinate 275,038,954 downwards.
AGCACTAAGCGCACAAGTTTTTGTTTTTCAGCAAAATCAAATCAACTATCGCCCAAATCATTCCAAAGGTCTTACTTGGCACAAACACTAATTAAAACACTAAAACGCAATCATAACGGAAGTATAATTGCATATTTATTGAAAAACAGAAGCAAAAACAAAAAACATAAAATAAAATTGGGTTGCCTCCCAACAAGCGCTATTGTTTTACGCACCTAACTAGGCATATTGCATAGATCTAGGTATTGTCATCTTTGGTATTCAATCCATAAGTGGCCCTCATAATAGATTCATATCGCAACTTAATTTATTTTTTGGAAAGTGTTCCATGCCCTTCCTTAACGGAAATTTAAATCTAATGTTTCCTTCTTTCATATCAATAATTGCACCAATCGTTCTAAGGAAAGGTCTACCAAGAATAATAGGGCATGTAGGATTGCAATCTATATCAAGCATAATAAAATGTACAGGCACATAATTCCTATTAGAAACAATAAGAACATCATTAATTATTCCCATAGGTTTCTTGATAGTGGAACCCTCTAGGTTCAAATTAAAGAACAATCATCAAGTTGGTGGAAACCTAGCACATCACATAAAGTTTTTGGAATAGTGGAAACGCTAGCACCCAAATCACACAAAGCATTGCACTCATAATATTTAAACTTAATATTAATAGTAGGTTCCCATTCATCATAAAGCTTTCTAGGGATTGAAACTTCCAACTCAAGTTTTTCTTCAAATGATTTCATTATAGCATCAATGATATGTTTAGTAAAAGCTTTATTTTGATTATAAGCATGAGGTGAATTAAGCATAGATTGTAATAAGGAAATACAATCAATCAAAGAAAAATTATCATAATTAATGTCCTCATAATCCAAAAGAGTGGGTTCATCACTAGTTAAAGTTTTGACCACGCCAAACCCACTTTTATCAACTTTTTCATTAAGATCTTCACCCTCCAAATTATTGGCACGCCTTATAGCTAAAGTTGACTCATCTCCAGTGCCTTCATTATCAATTTTATATTAGAAAACGAATATTCAATAGGATTCACACCAATCACTTTAAGATCTTCATCATGATTATCGCAAAAACTAGAAGAACATACTTCTTCTAGCCATTCTCTCTTAGCACACATCCTATCGGTTCTCTCCCTACTTTCATTAATAGAAATTTGAATATCTTTTAGAGACTCATTAGTATCAATCTTGGGTGGCATAGATCTAATCTTAAAAGAATCAATCTCATGAGAAATTCTATGAACGTTTCTAGCCAAATCACCAATCTTAAGAATTTTTCTTCTACCATAGCATTGAAAATCTTTTGGGAGTTAAGAAAATCTTTAATGTTATTCTCAAGATCATAGGGTATCTTATTATAATTTACATAGGAATTGTTGTAGGCATTACCATAATTATTAGAGGAATTACTAGGAAACAGCCTAGGATTAAAATTGCCTCTATATGCGCTATTACCAAGATTCCTACCAACAAAATTCACATCCATAGATTCATTATTATTCCCAATCAAACTAGACAAAGGCATATCACTAGGATCAATAGGAGCACCCTTGCTAGCAATAAATTTCATAAGTTCATCCATCTTTCCACTCAAAGTACTAATTTCTTCAATAGCATGCACTTTTTTACTAGTAGAAGATCTTTTGGTATGCCATTGAGAGTAATTTGCCATAATATTTTCAGCATTTTAGTAGCTTCTCCTAATGTGATTTCCATAAAAGTACCACCCACGGCGGTATCTAAAAGATTTCCAGATGCAAAATTCAGTCTAGCATGATTGCGCAACATGTTCATGATCAAGCTGCTTAAAATTCATTATATCGTTCCTAAGGGAGATGATCTTAGCGGGAGGAAAATACTTGGAAATAAAGTATCCTTACACTTATTCCATGAATTAATACTATTTTTAGGCAAGCATGAAAACCAAGTTTTAGCACGATCACGTAGCGAGAACGGAAATAGCTTCAATTTAACAATATCATTGTCCACATCATTTTTCTTTTGCATATCACACAATTCAATGAAAGTATTTTGATGGGATGCATCATCTTCATTAGGACTACCAAAAAATAGTTCTTTCATAACAAGATTCCACACTAGTGGCGGGAGCAACAGGAGTACTAATAAAATCATTATTATTAGTGTTGGAAAAATCACACAACTTAGTATTTTTCTTAAGACATCGTGAAAAATCAAGCAATCTAGCACACAAGCAAACGAAAAGACGAACGGAAAGAAGGCAAATAAAAAGGAAAACATTTTTGTGTTTTTCTGAAAACATTTTAGAAGTGGGGGAGAGGAAAACGAGAGGCAAACGGCGAATAATGTAAATGCAAGAGATGAGAGTTTATGATGTGTACTTGGTAGGCTTGATGTAGATCCTCCCCGGCAACGGCGCCAGAAATTCTTCTTTCTACATCTTGAGATTGCGTTGGTTTTTCCTTGAAGAGGAAAGGGTGATGCAGCAAACTAGAGATAAGTATTTCCCTCAGTTTGGGAACCAAGGTATCAATCCAGTAGGAGGAACACACAAGTATCCAATGATAGCACCTACACAAAGAAACAAATACTTGCACCCAACGTAATAAAGGGGTTGTCAATCCCTTCATAGTTACTTGCAAGGATGACATCTAATAGAGATAGGTATAAAAATAAATAGAAGTGCAAAATAAAGTAAAGATAAATAAATTGCAGCAAGTTATTTTTGGGGTTTTGGTTTTATATATCTAAAAATAATATGATAAAAGATAGACCCGGGGGCCATAGTTTTCACTAGAGGCTTCTCTCTTGAAAGAACACATACGGTGGGTAAACAAATTACTGTTGAGCAATTGATAGAAAAGCGTGAAGTTGTGACGATATCTAAAGCAATGATCATGAATATAGGCATCACGACCGTGACAAGTAGACCAACTCCTGCCTCCATCTACTACTATTACTCCACACATCGACCGCTATCCAGCATGCATCTACTGTATTAAGTTAACAAGAACGGAGTTATGCCTTAAGGAAGATGACATGATGTAGAGGGATAGATCCAATCAATATGAATAAACCCCAACTTTTTATCCTTAATGGCAACAATACAAATATGTGCCTCGCTACCCTTTCTCTCACTGGGTGAGTACACCGCAAGATTGAACCCATTACAAAGCACCTCTGCCATTGCAAGAAAAATCAATCTAGTTGGCCAAAACAAATCAATAGATCAGAGAGAAATACAAGTATCTTAATCATGCATAAAAGAGTTCGGAGAAGACTCAAATAATATTCATAGATAATCTGATCATAAATCCACAATTCATCGGGTCTCAACAAACGCACTGCAAAAGAAGATTACATCGAATAGATCTCCAAGAACAACGAGGAGAACATTGTATTGAAGATCAAAGAGAGAGAAGAAGCCATCTAGCTACTAGCTATGGACCCGTAGGTCTATGGTAAACTACTCACACATCATTGGAAGGGCACCAAGGTTGATGTAGAGACCCTCCATGATCGAATCCCCCTCCGGCGGAGTACCGGAACAGGTTTCCAGATGGGATCTCACGAGGACAGAAACTTGGGGCCGCAAAAAAGTATTTTTGGTGTGCCCTCTGGTCTACGGGGAATATTTGGGTATTTATGGAGCTGAGATTAGGGTTAAAGGTGCTAAACTGTGCCCACAAGGTCGGGGGCGGGCCCCCTGGGGCGCACCTGGTGAGCTTGTGGCCCATCTGTGGCTCTTCTGGCCTCCTCCCGGAGCTTCCTAGGTGTCTTATGGTCCAAGAAAAATCGTCAAAAAGTTCCGTTCAGTTTGGTATTGATTTTTTGTAAAAGAAAAAAACAACAACTGGCAATGGGCACTAGGTTAATAGGTAAGTCCCAAAAAAGATATAAAATAGCATAATAATGCATATGAAACATCCAAGATGGACAATATAATAGCATGGAACAATCAAAAATTATAGATACGTTGGAGACGTATCAACACTATATGTTCATCACCAGGAGCATGTAAAATGTTTGCATCAAATCCTTCATTAGCAGTCTATTCAGTAGACACTTCAGGCTCAAGAACAACATGAGCTTGTATGTTTGCACCAGAAACTTGATTAGACACATCTGGTTAAGTCAGTTCAGTATTGATTGGGGGAGTTATAAAATAAGCAGAAATTGGTTTCGTTTTCTTATAGATTCCCTACATACAAGCAGTTTTACAACACCATCAGGTTTAACTATTGGCCAAAAATTGAACAGTTTAATTAGATATAATCAGTGAGGTGATGTACCTGCTCATTGTGCATGCTGCTCTTGCAAGCTGCAGTTGTTCGCTTGCGCAAGCTCAATGCCATGCCTGTGCTGCCGCCGCTACATCCCACGCAGGCTACACCCAGTGTGGGATCTTCATCTCCTTGTCCTTCCATTCGCTTGAAGCTCGATGGTCAACATCCAACGACGGGGGAGGAAGAGCTCTGTCGGTATGTCTAGCGGCGGCTAGGTTAGGAGCGAACCAGGCTGGAGGCTGGAGCGAACAAATTGGGGATTTTTCCTGTTGTCGCTCGATATGGGAGACGCTCGTTTGGGCCGCGAGCCTGCTATTGGGCATGCCTTGAACTTACGTTATTGACCCATCCAAATTGAACATTTTTCCTCATTTTTTACGTTGCCCGCTCGTGCGCTGGGACGAACAAAACTAGCACGGGCCAACCTCGACGACTCAAACTAGGTGCGCACTTTCCAGCCACCTGAAGCAGTCGCCCATACCAGCCCCTATGGTGGCGCTGCCCCTTTTTGTGTGTATGATTGGGGTAGTGAAAAATATTCCAGTGGTGCTTTTGATTTACCCACGGAATGGTTGAATTGCTTGTTTCTATGAACTGAGTGCTGCATGTGTGTCTAAATTCATATCTAAATGGGAGTACACTATATGTTGCATGTGTCATACATGTTACACTTAAGTTTGACATAAAGTGGTTTAAAATATTTGAATTCACCTTAAACTGGATTCTACCTTCTGAATTCGAGTATCGGCATTTGTAAATCATATTCATATATGATAGTGGAATACATCTTTGTTGTGCTTTTGAAGATATATAAAAACATAGAATGATTTATAAAGATTTGTATAAGAATGCAAAATGGATTCGAATTTAGTTGCCAGGGTAAATGTGAATGCTTATTGTCCCAAAATTTGCAAGAAGCGACAAAACATCCAGTCCCACGTAGGCTGCCCGAAACCAGTGTTTGCAAGATGTAAATTACTGTCTACCCCTTACACGGACAACCTATCGGCCCGATATTCACTGCCACTACTGCAGGATGCTACTAACGCGGCACTACAATCAGAGACCCTTCGAGAAACTGTGTGCGATGCAATAATCGCAAATGGTGCTGTATGAAAACCGTCAGAAATGTATAAAACGTTTGCGATGACGGATGCATCAAACACGGTTCAGGTTATCGTTGCGTGTGCGATGAAGGGCATACGGTTCAGTTCAATTAACTTTTTGCGATGAGGAGGAACAAAAGAAACGGGCAGCCAGATGAAGGCGTGTGCGATACACAGCATACGGTTCACTCGGATGAACTGTTTGTGATTAGGCAACAGAAAAGAAACGGTCAGCCAGATGAAGGTGTGTGCGATATACAGCATACGGTTCACTCGGATGAACTGTTTGTGATTAGGCAACACACAAGAAACAGTCAACCAGATCAAGGTGTGTACGATATACGCATGCGGTTCACTCGGCCCTTGTCGTCAGTGTGTGACCTCTGTGGCAACTGTTCGCTCCCCAGGCGCCTCTTCGTGTACCATGGCAACCATCCACTGCCTCTTCGCCTTTCCCTCTCAATTTGGAACTGTTGTCGCACGATCTTCCTCCCTCCTCCATTCGCCTTCACGCTTCCTTCTGCCATTGTTCGATCATCTTCTCCATGGAGGGAACAGGCCGGAAACGACCCTGTTATTCTTGCCCCGATCTGAATGATGACGCGGTGGAGGAACTCATTGATCGGTGCGACGTCATCACCTCGGCTAGCATGGCAGGTTCATTGAAGACCATTCTCGACTCAACTAATAACATCATTACAAGGAACCCAAGGGTCCAGGAGCGGTTTTATCTCCCCTATCTTCTTCGCCGTGACCCTGCTGACTGGCGCGGGGACGAGGGAAGCCTCGCCTTGTGCAAGTTGATGCCGCTTGATAATGATACGTATGATGTCAAGATGTCATCGCTTGAGGGCAAGGCTTGGGCAGGCGCAAATGGAGATTGGGTTGTTTACATTGGGTACAACTATGAGTGGGAACTTGTGAATGTGTACACTCCACCGGGTTCCACTTCCAAAAATCTCAGACGACTGCCCAGAGGTTGAGTACACCGGTATTCTGCGTGAGTACAAATATGGTCATGGTGACTGTCGTCTATGGAAGATAGCAATTTGTCGAGTTCCCAGCCGCTATTGGGATTACTCGAACTATGAAATTATTGCTATGTTCGACAAGCTTGTTGCCTTCCTTACTTCCACGCCTCGATGGATATTGCTAAAAAATCAATTTCTGTACACGGATGAGTACTGTGATGCAATTCAATATGAGGGTCTTGTACTTGCTACCACCACTCGTGGCACTATTTTGCAGGGAATCATTGCTTTCAGTACGTTTGTCTTCCACCGTAATTATAATTGTTTCATCCACATGCATGTGGGTTAGCTAGTTTTCCTTTACTAATTAATTAACCTTCTTGTGTTTCCAAGGTCATGTGAACATTCCACCACCTATAATTTTAAATTTTTCTAACCAAGGGAGAGATGACGATGCTGATGATCACGAGCATGAGGACGAGCTGGACCCATATACTCAGTGGCGCCTGGCAACTTATTCCGATGGATCACCTCTTCTTCTTGTCTGTATACAGGGCACTGCTGATGTTACTAAGGAAGAAGGTGTTGTCTCGCAAGGTCGCACTCTCCGGACCTATTCCAACATCCGTTGCAGGGTATTTGGCATGGATTGTACTAGCGCCAACACCTTCTCCTTGGTTCAGTATTGAATGTCTTGGAGGAAACTCGCTCTTCCTTGGACAAAACTATCCCATGATGGTGGATGGCGATCCAGCTGTTGTTGACACAATGTTACTACCATTTATGAGAAGCAACTGTATCTATACCTCGGACATTGCTATGCTTTCCTACCGTCCCAATATGGGTCCTGACATAGGCCGCTTCAGCCTAGATGATCAGTCATGCGTTGGTCTTGAGATTGACAGTAGATGGCCCTTCCAGGAGAATCACTTCTGGTTCAAAGCAAGCGTTTCCAACGCCAACGAGTTGTTGAGCTGAAGTTCATTTCATTGCTTTGTTATTTGTTGTGTGAGAAAAACTTTACTAGAATTTTTTGTTGGAAATGATCTATAATCCAACGTGTATCCTCGTTGTCGTTGTGGGCTGATGACTTGTTGTATGTAATCAATGGTACATTTGCATATGCGTCCATCAACTCATGCCTGCTAGTGGTGTCCATATGAACAGTGCTAGTGATTTTAGTTGCAAAAATTAGATTGTGCTAGTGGTGTCCATATGAACAGTGCTAGTGACTAATCGCGGTGTTACAAGGTTGACAAATGGCAATGTTACTAGATAAACAAATGTCAATCTTTCGAGTTTGACAAATGGCAACATACCCAAAATGACAGATATGCAAATCCTACCCAATTGTTTGTATGTGGTTGCACACGGGTCATGCAAAAGAACCGTTTGCGTTGAAGGGATGCAGAAATCCTGCTCGGCACATTTTCCCTTGGCTTCCTGGGGAAGCTGTCGGTTTGCATCCGGGTGTTCTAACTAAAACGTTTGCGATGAGTGTTTTATATTTAAAAACCATTGACGTTTTTTTTCAAAATAAAATCGTTTGATAAGTCTGTACATTAAGAGAAAAAAACGCAAGTTCGTTCAAAGCATATCTTTCATTCAGTCACACTGCGAATTTATATTCATATGATCGAGAATTCAAGATATAGTATTAAACCCCAAAAAAACTATTTCCGGCGGCGGCGGAGGCGGCGTGTCGCGCTGTCATTGTCATTGTCGTCCTCCGGGACGCCGTTGTTGAAGTCTTCAAGGCAGCACAAAATGTTCTTCACTTGTAAATCAAACATCATGTCGTCGCGCGATCGACGGGCGGGGCGCGGGAGGACGGCTACTTGCGCCGCTGAGAGGTAGTGGTTGACGGCAGCGTCCCATGCCGCTGAGGGGGGCGCGCGCACGGGCACGGGAACGGGCGCTGGCACTGGCATGTACACGAGCTCGCGCGGGTCCAAGGAGACCTCAACTGACGCCCGCGGCTTCTAGCTCTGCGATAGTGCTCGGCGACGAGGCCTTCAATGCTACGGGGATGGTCGCTGGCGCAGGTGCGGAGATGGGAGCGGGGACGGGAGCGGGGGCAGAAACCGCCGCGGCCAACTCGTTCTGGGCCATGTCCATGAGGCCCCATTCCTCCTTATTTTCTATCTCCTCCGGCTTGGAGTTGACTTCACCAAACTTGAAGACTAGTGGCAGATGATCGTTCTGCGGCATGGCGTTGGTGGAGGTCTGCGGCTGCGGGAGGGAGCGGAATGGGAGGCAAATAGTAAGGCCGCCCGTATTAAACAGCGGCTCGGGCGCCATTAATGGGGAGGAAGGCAGGCGGCCATGGAAGTCAAAGGCTCGCTTCCCAGTGAGCCTGCGCAGCGTACAGCTCGCACGCTTCCCAGTGAGCCTACGCATTGGATGACACCTTGCACGCCTCTCGGTCAGCGTGCACACCGGACTGCGCTCGCACGCCTCCCGTTCAGTCAAGGTCAAGCAGCTGTCCGCACGGTACCTCCTACATCCATTAAAACCAAGACACATGGCATCACGTGGATGGTTAAAAGAATGCACACGGCTTGAATTCTACAAACGTTTGAGATATTAAAGTGGTAGATATTTTTTCAAAATGCCTTTGTTGGCTGTCATTATTCGAGTGCGCCTTCTCTCAAAATGGACACGAAAAATGCCATAGCATGTCGGGTGCCATTCCATGATAGCATGCCAAGTTTCATAAATTTCAGACGAGTTTTCGATTTACTAGAATTTAAAAACCAGGCATCTCAACGTTTTGCCGACAATAAAGAGTGCCCTGATGTTTGAATTTCATTCCAATCTCTTGCATGGGACCTAGAAATTCACCCTAGGACACACATGTGATTTTTCAACCAACTTTGGTGCGTTGGAGCATGAGCATGTAGTTCAATTTTAAATTATGCACATAAAATGCCTAGAAAACTCAGTTAATGCATAAAAATGTCCAAACGAACCCCGAAAAATCCCAAAAATTGACACAACACTCCTGTTGTTCTATGTTGACACGAGAAATTTTTTGAAAGCAATAAGAGGCATTGGATGCCGTTTCGTCCCCAAAGGTGGGACGTACGTTCCCTACCGAAACCATCAGTCTTGTTGTGAGAAGCTCTGGTTTGTGAGAAGCATATACCCAAACCTGCCCCGAATGGGACAATTTTTTACCACGGCATGTTTATGCCGCTCCATGATAGCATGCCAAGTTTCATGAATTTCAGACGAGTTTTGGATTTACTATAATTTAAAAACCAGGCATCTCAATGTTTTGCCGGCAATCAATGGTGCCCTTGTGTTTGAAATTCATTCCCATTTCTTGCATGGGACCTAAGCATGCACCCAAGGACACATATTTGATTTTTCAACCAATTTATATGCGCTGGAGCAGGTGCATGTAGTTCAAATTTGAATTATGCACATAAATGCATTGAAACTCAGTTAATGCAAAAAATGTCCAAACAAACCCCGAAAAATCCCAAAAATTGACACAACACTCATGTTGTTCTATGTTGACACGAGAAAAAATTTAAAAGCAATAAGAGGCAATGGATATCATTTCGTCCCCAAAGGTGGGACGTTCCCTATCGAAACCATCATGCTTGTTGTGAGAAGCTCTGGTTTGTGAGAAGCATATACCCAAACCTATCCCAAATGGGACAAAATTTTCACCACGGCATGTTTATGCCACTCCATGATAGCATGCCAAGTTTCATGAATTTCAGACGAGTTTTGGATTTACTAGAATTTAAAAACGAGCATCTCAATGTTTTGCCGGCAATCAACGGTGCCCTGGTGTTTGAAATTCATTCCCATTTCTTGCATGGGACCTATGCATGCACCCAAGGACACATATTTGATTTTTCAACCAATTTATATGCACTGGAGCATGTGCATGTAGTTCAAATTTGAATTATGCACATAAATGCATTGAAAACTCAATTAATGCATAAAAATGTCCAAACGAACCCCGAAAATTCCAAAAATTGACACAACACTCTTTGTTGTTCTATGTTGACACGAGAAAATTTTAGAAAGCAATAAGAGGCAATGGATATCGTTTCGTCCCCAAAGGTGGGACGTTCCCTATGGAAACCATCATGCTTGTTGTGAGAAGCTCTGGTTTGTGAGAAGCATATACCCGAACCTGCTCCAAATGGGACAAATTTTTTACCACGACATGTTGATGCCGCTCCATGATAGCATGCCAAGTTTCATGAATTTCATACGAGTTTTGGATTTACTAGAATTTAAAAACCAGGTATCTCAATGTTTTGCCGGCAATCAACAGTGCCCTGGTGTTTGAAATTCCTTCCCATCTCTTGCATGTGACCTAGAAATTCACCCAAGGACACACATGTGATTTTTCAACCAACTTTGGTGCATTGGAGCATGTGTTTGTAGTTCAAATTTGAATTATGCACATCAAATGCCTAGAAAACCCAGGTAATGTATAAAAAAGGCCAAACGAACCCCGAAAAATTCATTCCCATTTCTTCCATGGGACCTAAGCATGCACTGAAGGACACATATTTGATTTTTCAACCAATCTGTATGCACCGGAGCATGTGCATGTAGTTTAATTTTGAATTATGCACATGAAATGGCTAGAAAACCAGTTTATTGTATAAAATGTCCAAACGAACCCTGAATAATTCCAATTCTTTTACGACACACATATAGTTGCATGTTCACTGCGAATAAAAGGTCTAGCAATTCAAACAGCGTCCATTGCCGCTGTGACCCCATTTTGCAATTCCAATCAAGTAGATCCCACAAAGTTTATTATCACCAACCATGTGAGATGTAGTACAAAATATCTTGGAGCAGCGTCGGTGTATAGTACGCCTATGGCTTACGCGAGAAGGTGCGTCGGCTACAATCCACAGCCGGCGTGTCAAGCACACTAGCTCACTCCCCAAAAACTCCCGCCTCTACATCCCTCGCAATCTCGAAAATATCTACCGCCTGGAAGGTTTTAATGTTTGATTGCACACGATTAGTATGTGTGGACTGTGTGCGATGTCTGTTACACCCACTCTGCTTCAGTCCCATGATTCAAATTTTCAGTAGCCTCGGCATTTTTCTCCCGCCTCTTCATCCCTCGCAATCTCAAAAATTTCTGCTCGCCCTTGATCCAAATTTTCAGTAGCCCCGCCTTGTTACTCCCACCTAGTAAAATTTTCAGTTGCCGCAGTATTTCCTCAAACACAACCTTGCTCCCCCTCCCTCCACACACACACCCCAAAACCTCCGCTCATACAGACACACACAACCCTCGAAACCATTGGTAGGTCACCGCCATCGTCGGCGCCTCCATCCTCAACCTCTGCCCGTGTGCCCGGGAGCTCGAGCAGCCAATGGCCAAAAAGAGGTTTATCGCGGCCTTTTCGCCCGACGCCGGCAAGGTGGCCGCCGAGGTGTCCCCGTCATCCTCCGCGGGTCCGATCCGCCTGCCGCCTCGCCCCTACGCTGGTTCAAGTACTTCCCTGTCCTCCCTCGGACCCGGCAGCCGACGAAGTCCTACCTCGGGGTCCGGCAGTGGCGGTGGGGGACGTGGGTCGCCGAGATTACAGATCGAGAGACCCACACCCGCCGGTGGCTCGGTAGCTTCCACACGGCCGAGCTCGCGGCCATGGAGTACGACCGCTGGCAGGTCCGCTACCACGGCGCGGCGGCTAGGCTCAATTTACCCTTCGGCACACGTCCGGTCGACCTCGTTCCGCCGGAGATAGGGGTGGTGAGCTCGGCTATGGAGCGGGAGGACCGCGAGGCGTGGGAGCTCCTCGAGGCCGACGCCGCCGATGAGACCTACATGCAAGAGCTCCGCCGGCAGCACCCGGAGCTTGTGGAGGCGGAGCGGGCGATCTTGGCCGGTGCATACGGCGGCGAGGTTATCGCGCTCTCCTCCGATGACGAGGGTGGCGAGGACGGCGGCGCCGAGGGTGGCGAGGACGGCGGCGCCGAGGGCGGCGAGGTTATTGCGCTCTCCTCTGATGACGAGGTCGAAGGTGGCGGCGACGGCGGCGTGGAGGGCGTCGAGGCGGGCCCCGAGGACGAGGAGATCAACGTCTATGAGTGGAGGAGTGCCTTCCCCAACGACCCCGACGACGGTACTAGCCCGGACCCGGCTCGCGGCACACCGTACATGACGAGGAAGGATTGGCTCGACCTCTACTTCGACCGAAAGTAGTTTAGCTTAGTTTAAATTTATGTTTTATGTTCGGTTATGCAAAAACTATCTATGTTTATGTTTGAATGCATGCTACTTTCGGTTGAACCTGCTTTGAACTTGATCAAATTGAAGTTTACAACCTTAAGTTTAGGGGATCGACTAGAAAAGGCCAAAAATTGCTGGAGTACATATATATCCACTAGGGGTTTTAGTCCTTTAACATTTTAAGGATCACCTAGAGATGTCCTTATGACTTGTTTATTTCAGTTCTTCACAATGTGATGCTCTATATGTGCAACTATTTGCCGTGCAGTTCAATTTCATCAATAACAGTTTCAACAATACCACTATGAATTACGATATTTGGTTGTTGTTAAGGATATTGCAGTTAACATGCCTTTTTGTTTTTCAATTGTTGTTTAGCAGCATGCATTGTACTCAATGACTAAATATGAAATCCCATGCTACATAGCAACAAGGAAGAGTGTTACCTTAATGTTCTGATGATGTCTAGATATACATGTAATAAAATCATATATAATGGGACGGATGGAGTGTTGTACATCTTTTTCAATTGTTGTTTAGATTCTAATATTAACTTGGTGCTTTTAGGTACATATATCATTTCCAAAGATGCACACTTCGACCCTTTCTGCGTATGGGGCAATGAGATATTCATGAACCAGCATCAAGTGAGGAAACTGATAAAGATTGTTATTAAAATGGGTCAAAAGATGTCAATCGAACTATTTGTTTACACTTTATGCAAGACAACAGTGAACTACAGGATGGTAAGTAAGAACCTTGTAGCCTTCTTTTTACTGCCTGTAATGAGTTGTGTTAGATGACAATATCTGAATCATTTTTCTTTTGCAGTGGATCCTGAAGCAGTTTCATCAAGATTACCTCTCAAACTACATGATTGGCGGCCGGCCATCACAAGGGGTTGGATTAGAGTCCTGCATGCCTTCTGCATCCAGGAGAGCACAATAGGGCCATTCCACTTCACCTTGTTCAACAACTGGAATGTCTGTCGCCTCTTTCTTTACCATCTGTAATAGTACAAGTATAGAACCCTGGTACATCATTCTTTATTTGGTGCTTATGTAATTCTTAAACATATGTACTTGTGAATCGAATAATGCATTGGTTGTTTGAACCTGAAGGATATGAATAAAGCTGTAGCCTACTTTCAAGTTTAAATTAGGTACAATTTTAAATAGCAGCAATTAAATTAGGGCGAAATTACGTTGTGCAGGTCATTACGGCACACACGGTTGCTAAAACACAAACGTTTGCGATATACACCATAATCCGAGACGGTTCACAGAGAGGAAACGTGTGCAAGCATGCACACAGTTGCCATTTGCAAAGCGTGTGTGATGTCAGACACTATCACATACGGTGTGTGATTGTCTACCCATCGCACACGGTTTATAATCGCATCAAAAAACTCCCGTGCCTAGAATCTGCCTGGAAAACTCCCATGCCTAGAATCTGCCTGGTTTTAGGCAGAACCACAAAACTCCGACTGCGATGGCAATGCAAGCACAAATGAGTAGCAAGGATGAAGCGTTTGGGATATTCGAGATATCGGAAACGGTTATATAGGGACAACTGTATGCATCAAGGCTCCCTAACCCCGACGGTTTCTGGGTCGTGTGGGAAGGACCCCCCTATCGCCCACACTCACTTGGCGACGGTTCCAAATGCCGTCATGGAAATGGGTAAAAAACCGTTTGTTAAGGACCGACGCGCACCAGTATGCTCTCAATAGGGGTAGGTTAGTAACTTCAATCAGATGTGACAGGACCGCCTCTCAGCCCATTCAGACAGGTGCGCACCAAACATGGGCGGCAAAACACATTTGATTCAAGCTCGTCTGAAAGACCTCTCTCTCTCCCTCTATTTCCCCATTCATACACGGTGGGCGGCAAAACATACTCTCCTTAGCCGAAATCGATGTAGGCAAATATTTTAAATAGGGGCAGGTTTGTAACTTCACTCATACGTGACACAACCACCCTACCTATCAGCCTCATTCATACACCGTGGGCACCAACCATGGGTGCCAAAACACCCTCTCCTTGCCCGAAATCGCTCTGGGCAAATATTGGGGAGATGCGAGATCACCATCCTATCACGGGTGCACGTCGGTCCTAAACAAACGGCTTTTAACCCCTTTCCGCGACGGCATTTGGAACCGTCGCCAAGTGAGTGTGTGCGATAGGGTGTCCTTCCCACACGACCCAGAAACCGTCGGGGATATGGAGCAGTGATCCAGAGGCCTTCCAAAATGTAATCGTGTTCGATGCAGCACACACTAAATTCTTCCGCACGTGTGGTCTCGGTGATTAAGCGTTTCTATTGACGCAGTGAAACCGTACGGTCTGTCGTAACGAACCGTTTGGGAAACAGTATGTAAGGCACACGGGCCAACATATGAACTGTGCGCGATTTGTGCCCTATCGCACACGAGTTTTCTGCGTAACCCGTCTGCCATGCTAGACTCCATCGCACACGTTTTCCAACAATTACCGTCTGCTAATGTTCAATCACAAACGGTTCAGGAGCCCCTTCGCACACATACAAGTGATGCAGACCATTTGTGATTTGTTAGGTATCATCGACGGTTGCCGCAAGAGTGACGTGTGCTTTTCGTTTGGGATCCCACACGTTTCATGAAAAATTTACGACCGGGATTGTATTTTGCATTGGGCATGGTTTACTCCCAGTTCTCGTGTGCGATAACGTGATATCACAAACGGTTCCAGAGAACCTACGCACACGTAGTCGCGCTGCAAATCGTTTGCGATCTGTTGTGTATCACCGACGGTTCCACTACGATTGACGTATGCTTTCCGATGTGGATCGCACACACTCATTTAGTTGAACCGTGTGCGGAGCAATTGCCAAGTTAAAACAAAAATATCCCATTTTGGATCGGCACGCAAAAAGCAAATTCGCCACAATATTCAATTGAACAAATAAACAAAAATATCCCATTCTGAATCGGCACGCAAAAAGCAAATTCGCCACAATATTCAATTGAACAAATAGTGTCCACAGGAAGAACATTCATCAGATTTCGCAACAATTGCAATTGAACATATGGTAGCTAAATTCCAATGATTTCTCCACACATATATGCATTACATAATTAATCATAGTGTACGAAATACGAAGATCTCATCAGATGGAAAACAATGGATCCATGCGTTATATGTTTAGCGGCTAACTCTTACTCAATGTTTCAGGAGAAACGCATGCTGAAATCTTCATTATCACCAGTGGGATTGATGTAGTGATCCAGGAAGAAGTCGCTGATAAATCTCCGAACCATCAGCAATTCACCAGCCGGGAGCGGTTCAGGGGTCCTCGGTTTCAAGATGAGCTGCAGTATTTTTAAGATCAGAATGTGCCATATGAGTGGAGTAGAAGATATTAATTAAGATAGACTTACTGGTACTAATTCGCGAGGATCGTCACAACTATCAGCAGATTTGCAGATGGAGATCATGTGTCTGCAAACATAGTATCCACAAAGGTTGGTCCCTGCTTCTTGCTGAGGACACTAAAAATTTTTGTACAAAATTAGTCATGTATTTTCCTGTTAGGAACAACCTAGCCGGTGTTAGATGTATTATTTTTTCTTTGGACAAAATAGAAAGAGGTTTAGTTAGAAGCTTGAACATTTGACTAGCGTAAGGAAAGGTATTTGCAGACTGTTGGATAAATTTTCCGAAAAAACGGATTTCAGTGTGTTACCGGAGAAACGATCTCGTGCTGCACGGGTTGTTCCGTCTTGAACAGGTTCCCTGGTTTAGTTTTCCACAATGCGAGCACACTGCAAATAATGATGAATTTTGACAACATCAATTATTGAACCAAATATGAATGCAAATTAATTTCAACATCATAGAATTCAATACCTATCCAAGAATTGTTGAACATGTGTCAGATCCTGAGCGTTTGTTGACTCTCTGAGAGAATCGATGTAGTCAACTGTGTTCTTATTTGGAACAATGAATACCAATATCCAGTGATTTCTACGTATTAAGAAAGCCATGAACTTACGAATGATGTCGAAATCTGAAAGACAATCAGTGTATGCGTGGTTGTTTACTTGACTTACCTTTCATGATATGGCCAAAGAAATGATTGTGCATGGGACGTGTTTTCGAAGATACGGAGGACCGTGTTAACGACCCTGTCCCGTCGGTCCTTACCATCTAATGTTGTGCCATTTGCTAATGTAGGATCTATGAAATACACACTCTCCCTTTTTCTTCTCTGCGCGTTCAATCCCCTGAGAGGAATAAAATGCAGTTAGTTGTTTATCATTTACAGCTTTGTATGGAGAATTTGATCAGAGTTTGTTCAGTACTTACAAAATCAGGCATCTAACAAGAGTGGCATCGAGCACGTTGAAGTTGAAGAAGAGATGTAAGTCCTCGAAACTCACATTGATGGAACCAGCATCGTGTCAGAAATGATCTCTATTGTAGTGGACTAGCAAAGCATGATGACCTGTTGACATTTGAGCTATGCAATATTCATGTAACTCGCGGCAACTAGAGCTGCGCTCATCAAAGTATTCGCCAACAAGAAATTGCTGGCCATGGACATAATTGCGTGCTTCAAGTACGTCTGATTTTCTTTTAGCAAGCAACAATTCTACTTCTTCATCATCCGTGGCATCAGAAATAATATTACTCCCCGATTCGAACAAGCTGTTATTAATTTGGTTTCGGGCGATGAGTGCTTTAAGTAAGAGGCAATCGTTCTCTTTCCTCTTTACTTTCCTGCTGTGCTTCCTCGTGGTCGTGGGTGTAGCCTTTTTTGCCACTTCCTTCTTGGTACTTGAAGCATTTCTAGCAGAACGTCTGGTTGTCTGCACGGTAGACTGCCAAGAAGACGGTGAAGCTTGGACGAACTTCTTAGCAGACTGTTTATCTATGCCGGACCGCTGAGCTGGCGGTGCTGCTATGACGGATTGCTGGGCTGTAGGAGCAGAGGCATCGGACTGCTAACCATGCGTTGTAGCTATGTCGGGTTTCTGCGCAGGTGGTGCCAACTTGTCGGTGTGCTGAGGAGGCCGTGCCAACGCGTTGGTTTGCTAAGCAGGAAGTGCTGACGCATTGGTATGCTGATCATGCACCTGCGTACCGACAGACTGATAAGTAGTCGGTTCTGGACCTACAGACTGCTTAGCAGGCTGTTCCAAAGCATTAGACTGCTTAGTAGTCTGTTCCACCAGGTTGGTCTGCTGAGCATGTGCTACAGTTGGGTCTCCCCCCGCTGCTTCAGCGGCCGGCATCTGAACCGGTGGTGCGTCATCAGCAGTTGTAAGCCTTGCCACTGGCTGCTTTGGGGCAGAGGATGACATGGCTTGTACGCCACAAAGTCGGTCCGGTTGATCACAGGTTGATGCATTAGCCCGCGAGAGCTGCTGTGGCAAGGAGAGCGTCACTGGTTGAGAGGCAACAGTGGTTGCTCTTGGCGGGGCTTCAGGAATCTCATCGATGAACTCTATTTCCTTTCGTGCCCACTGGATGTGATGTAACAGTATTTCTCCCAAGGTCCTTTGCTCATCAAAGTATCCTAGGACATTCTTCAGGGCAAATTCATTGAATCCAGGCTTTACTTCAGTCACGTAGCACTTCACACAGCTCGACTTCAATGGCACATTGTCCAAGAAGAGGCCATCTTCCAAGAAGGGTGGGCAAACCCGGGCTGTTGCACATTTTAATGTACCTTCATAATGTGTAAGCACGCCCTTCAGTATGTCTTCCATTCCAGATAGATCAGATATAGCATCATCACGAGCAGCTGCAGTCTCAGTGTCGCTGGGGTCAGCTGATGCACATCTACTCTCGTGCAGTGTTGTCGCGCAATAAGCAGCATCATCCATGCCCGCCTCCCTCCCATCTGTTGGCTATCTGTCATTGTTAGAGTCTTCTGCATCATCATTGACTCCTCAACATCCTTTCGAACAGCCGGATAAATCTCCTTCTTCAACTTTTCAAACAATGCATTCTGCTTCATTTCACTCCTCGCTTTTTTCATGCTGAGCCTCTCTTCTTTGCTGAGTGTGAAAGCCCTCTTGTGCGGGACATTAGCACCTATACCCCTTGCACGGCCAGGGGGCTCTTTTGTGTCCAGAGCAATGGACAGAATGTCACATGGCCCTGAGTTCCTGTAGAACCTTCCAGGGATCTTGGAAGCCTCTACCATCACTTCATACAGTTTGGCGTCACGTGCGTTTTCAAAGTAATAAGTTCCGTCATCACGCCTCTTTGCACGTGCCCGCAAGTAGTCTCTGGCGCGTTCGCCCCTGATTTCACTAAAGGCCGGATTCCCACCCGCCGCTACTGCTTCTTTGTCCTCCTGTTCCCATATCAGTTTCATGCCGTAGTATCCTGCCACACCCATACGGTGGGGGTGTATGTTCTTCTTCTGAAGTTCCGATTGCTTGAAACTCTTCTCAGCAAACTCTGGAGTTGCCCTGACCCTTTTGAATTCTGCCCAGTCTGCCTTTGTAATTTGGGGGTATGCGGGGATTGGGTCCTTGCCTTCACTCAAGTACTTCTTGTACAGCACGTGCTTCCAGTTTCTCCAAGCATCCCTAGCCTTCTTCAGTGCAGCGTGTTCCACCTGCATTCTCCACTGCTCTGGAACGTTGAAGTGATCCATGATCTCCCGGACTATCCTTCGCCGTGTTTCTGTGTCAGCCTTCCGAAACCCCGGCAGATTAATGTTGAGCCTTGCCCTGCCAACAAATCCACACACACTCCTGAACCTCATGCGTGCTTTATCTGGTTTAGTTGGAGCCCAGGACTTTAAATCAATCTCGGTTACTTCATATACACCTTTAGGCTGGTGTGTGGGCTTCCTTGGAGCGTTCCTCCATGTCCTGACCGGAAGGGTAATTGCTGCAGCTCTATCCCGTTCAAGACTACTTGATCCCTCACAATCTGCTGAAGACCTAGGGTTGTCCGAATCAGATGAAGATACATGGCCTAAATGAGTGTTGTCGCTGCTGCTCAGCATCTACAGAGAACACATGCGAAACTCAGGAAAGGAGGATAAGCATAAAACTAACAACTTGGTATCAAGCTTTCTAAACATGCCATGCAATAATTTAGAAAATGTACGGCTAATTTGTTAAGTTTGTGTGACTCGGGCGCCCGCGATCTGTAAATAGGTAGTAACTTATTCGAACAAATACAGCTTATATGTAGTAAGGAAGGTAGATAATGAACATATATACGCTCTCCGTTATTTTATAGCCAATTTGGGAACATACGAAACGAAATTGGAAGAGGGATTGTGAGGAAATATGCCTCACCGCGATGGAGAGCAGTAACTAACATGCTTCTTAATGCAAACCCGACCGGTCCATAGGAGAGGCGAGGGTTACTACATCGATATGCTCGAGGGTGGCTGGCGAGCAAACGAAGACGGCGAGGCGCGGGCCGCCGCGTGTTGGGAACGGCAGTGGAGGTAGGCTTGACGCCGAAGAGCGGGCACACGGTCGGGGTGAGCACGGCGGCGCCGAAGAGGGTTCTGCTGTGGATCTGGGGGAGGGGGAGCTGGCGAACGAGATTGGGTGGACTAGTTGAGTGAAACACGGGCGGACGGTTGGGGGGTGTTGGCGGCCTAGGAGAAAAGGGTGAAAAATATCCCCGGTCGCCGCGCGCGCGGAAAGGCCTATGCAAACGGTTGCCTCTAAGCGCCCGTGTGCAAAAACAGAATAATTTCGTTTGAAATGAAGACGTACTAATTTTGAAATGAAGACGTGAGTTCATCGTTTCGCGTCTAAATTTTTTGCACGTAAACCAATCACAATTTTACCACGGGTTTGATTTGCTGGCGCATTTCAGGTCTCGTGTGCTATATGTAAGATATTTTTTGGCATTTACTGTGCATGTTGGCATATAAATCAATTCCTAGCCGGACTGCATTTCGTGTCGAAAGGGATGAGGATTGTCGTTCGATCTGGGAGCATCCAACGGTGCAGACGTACGATCCGTGGGGTTTGGGTTCTGGCCAATCAGAACGCACGACTCAGATCGCGCGTGCAGCAAGGGGGGCATCGGCCACGGTTTGGTAGGCACACGGCTTTCGTGTGTGAACCGTGTGCTATTTGAAAACATTTTTTTGGTAGGGGCTATTTGAAAACATGTACATGTGTTGTCGAAAGGGATGAGGATCGCCGTTCGATCAAGGAGAATCCAACGGTGCAGACGTACGATCCGTGGGGTTTGGGTTCTGGCCAATCAGAACGCACGACTCAGATCGCGCGCGTGGCAGAGGGGTGGGGGGTGCATCGGCCACGGTTTAGTGGACACACGGCTTTCGTGAGTGAACCGTGTGCTCTTTGAAAACATTTACATTACCTAACATCATATTTTTGTTCGAATGAAAACATGAGTTCATCGTTTCGCCTCCAATTTTTTTCCACGGTAAGAAATCATGAGTATAGTGGAGAGTGTCATATACTAGTATCATGAATATACAGTACATATGATACTAGTGTATGATACTACCTTTAATTAATTATAGCGCATAGTATAATACATAGAGTATAGTATCATATATAGATCATATTTATTGCCATGCATGACACAAATTAGCATCGCATTTAACATGATACGGTATCTACCTACTATATGTTACTCTAACCCTCTTTATATATATTTAATTCTTTGCCACATCAGCATACTTGCTATTTCCGAGTGCATGACATCGTCGGCTATGATACCACCACTATGGCCAGCCTTATATAGTGGGGAGTATCATATACTATATATATAGTATCATGCATATGATACTAGTGTATGATACTACGTACGTACCTTCATAGTGCATATATAGTATCATAGAGTAGTACTAGCTCCCTCTGTAAACTAATATAAGAGCGTTTAGATTACTAAATAGTGACCTAAACGCTCTTATATTAGTTTACGGAGGGAGTATATATCATAGATGACCGTATTTATGGCCATGCATGACACAAAGTAGTATAGCATTTATAATATATATATATGTTACGGTATTTACCTATGTTACTGCTTCTTTGCCATATCATCATATTTTCTATTCCCGGGTGCATGATACCGGCTATGATACCCCCACTATGGCCACCCTAATAAGGCTGGTCGTAATATGGGAGTATCAAGCGGTATGATGCATGCCAACTAGACTTTTTGGATGATGTGGCACACAGTTAAATGATGAAAGAGAGGGTGTGTGGTATCATATCATGATACCGTATCATATTAAATGTTGTACTACTTTGTGTCACGCATGGTAATTAATAAGGAACCTAAGGTACTAACTTAGGATACTATGCATGCGCGCATTATGGAGGTATTGCCGATCATATACTAGTATCATGCATATATACTCCCTCCTTTCCGGTTTATAGGCTTATCTCAAAATTTTAGTTTTTCCATTTTATAAGGCTCAATTTGGTTGTTCCCCATCACATGTCCAGATTCCAAGGTGCATTAAATCATTGCATGCAAGTATTAAGAGAAAGTTGACCAATGCATGTACTTTATATATGCATGCATGTATTGCAATTAATACATTGGAAAACATAAATTTTTGAGGAAAACAAAAGCATTAATTGGGTGCTTTTGCAAACTACAAAAAGTATTCCACCACTCACCATCTACCTTGGTTGGTGAGATTTTTGAATTGAGCCCTATAAGGCTGGTTGTAAGGGGGAGTATCATATATACTAGTAGTATCATGCATATATGATAGTGTAGCTAGGATACTACTTCCGTAACACATAGTATCATAAGTTAACATCTTAGGTTGCCTTACTAATTGTCATGCATCACACAAAGTAGTAGTACAACATTTAATATGACACGGTATCATGATATGATACCACATCCTCTCTTGTGTGCCACATCATCTAGAAAGTCTAGTTGGCATGCATGCTACCGCTTATGATAATACCATTACAACCAGCCTAGGAAAGGAGTATGAGAGTAGCCACAATGGAGAGTAGTACACTAGTAACATACACATATCCCTAGACTATATATGTTACTACCTTCATAGTGGGTAGTAACATAAGTTTAGTGTCATGCAAAGCTTCATTTCTTAGGTTACAGACTCATATTGCATTGGGACATGTGATGCTACAGTAAGTAGCTAAGTTACTGAAACTATCTCTCTCCTCATTAACTTATTGCCACATAAGCAAGTTTGCTGAGTTGGAGTCGGTGTTACTGCTGAAGTTACTCCCACTATGGCTAGTCTGATACTAGCTAGTCGTCTATGATATACTAGCTACCTCACTAAGAGCATGGTTAATAATATAGCCAAGGGTCGGCTATAAGAAGTTGCCATGTCATATACAGCCAACCTCTTAGCAGGCATGTACAATAATAAGTTTTATATACGTACTAGTTTATCAATAGTTGGTCCACCTTACATCCTCACAAAGTGTCTTGGGTCTCGTGTTGCAGCTGGCTCTACTAACCAAGAGCCCGCTTCTCTTCTCTTTCCTCCAACTAATAAGCACATATATATTATTCTATTCCTTATAGCCAGACTACCCATAGTGGGAGTAACATAGGTAGTAACATAGACTAGTAACATTCTATGTTACTACCCATTGTGGCTAGTCTTATGTCACTCCATTATGTACTTACTTGCTCTAATGCATAGTATCATAGAGTAGCTAGTATCATATGTAGTACTTTATTTATATTGTCATGCATGACACATAGTAGCATAACATTTATTATGATATGGTTTCATGATATGATACTTAACCCTTTCTTTCTTCATTTAATTAATTCTATGACAGCTCATCAAAATTGCCTAGTTGACATGCATGATACTTGCTATGATACCCCCTTACTATCAGCCTAGCAAAGGTGTACAGATCATTTGTGCATCGCTTTGTGAGTTTTCATCCGTTTGTTTGAGAAGCGGGGAGAAGTTTCAAACATTTCGGCCGTGAGGTGCGGCCACTGGCGTAGGCCTAGTTGGTATTTTAATTACAGAAAATTCAGATGGAGTTCGGACATCATCAAAATCGATGTGTGCCTGTGGCGTGCTCTCACGACCCTGTGGAAAAAAATTGGTAAAGTTTGGCACAAGTTTTGATGACCGCTCCTTCCAAACCGGAGCATCTCACATGAATGATCATGGCTTTCCAAAAGGAGACGTGTCAATTCAAACTCCTGTGGGCGGTGACTTCAGCGTTTGGCCTCATAAAAATTTCCACGGTACGCAATCACCATTATACCATGGGTTTGATTTTCTGGCGCATTTCAGTTATCGTTAGCTATATTTAAGACATTTTTTGAGATTAATGTGCATTTTGTGCATAAAAATAAAATTGCAACCAGAACCGCATGTGCTATCGAAAGGGATGAGGATCGTCGTTCGATCTGGGAGCATCCAACGGTGCAGACGTACGATCCATGGGGTTTGGGTTCTGGCCAATCCGAAAGCACGACTCAGATCGTGGGCGGGGTGGCGGGGTTTGGTCGGCACACGGCTTTCATCAACGAACCGTGTGCTATTCACAAACCAGGTTGCATATTTTTGTTCACACGTACTGTAGTGAGATCGATTGAGTGTGCTACCTCTATGATATAATAATAATAATAATAACAACAACAACAACAACAACAACAACAAAAAATAGTTCATATTCATTGCCTGAGCTGACAGCATATCAAGGTCAACATATTAACGGTTCTTACATCAACAGGAAACCGGGCATAACTCACAAATTCAGTACATGCGACAGTTCTAAATTGAATGAATTAAGTTGCAGGGTAGGCATAAAGACTAATCTCACGGCTTAATTCCCATGTACATGGGGGAACTGGGATCATTAAGTTGACCCCGAATGAACTTGGGGTTTTTGATGATTTTATGCTGCTCTATTGCACGGGTGTGTGATTCCTTGGTTGGTAACTCATCAAATTCATCATACTCGTCCTCATCGGCAACATCATTGACACCCAGTACCCTTCTCTTCCCATGCATCGCTAAATGGCCGTTCTTATGCAAGGGGTCTTCCACAAAGAAAATCTGGGTAGCATCGCTGGCAAGAATGAATGGGTCCGCGTGATATGCCATCATTGTCCTGTTAACACAGGTCTTCCTGTACTCATCAATCCTAACCTGACCAAGAGGGATCCATGTGCACCTAAATAATGCCACCTTAACTTTCACATAGTCAAGATCCCAAATCTCTTTGATGGTTCCATAGTATACCCTTTTATCAGCTTCATTTACAGTCATGCATTCTATTCGAACAGAGCTGTTCTGATATGAGGTCTTCTTATCACGTTCCTCGGTGTAGAACGTGTATCCATTTATGTCATATGCTTGGTCGTCGGTGATGGCTTTTGTGCCAACCACGTAGCAATGTCATCGATGGATCCTTGTGCCAAACGATTCTTCAGCCATTCGGCGTATTTCTTAGTGTGCTCCTTCATCTCCACTTCTGATGAAGGTACCATTGGTAAAAAGCTTTGGCGTATCTCTGCCAAGTGTTCTTCGGCATAAGCGATGAGTACTGGGCTGTTAAGCAGTACCGTCAAATGGGCTTTCTCTGCCAATTCTCCGGGTGCAGCCATTTGCGTGCTAGCAAGGACCGGTTTACCTTTCAGCCTTCCCTCGTGGCGAGAGAGGGGCAAACCTATAGGTCTTTGTTTCATGTATTCGGTGCAAAACTCAACCACCTCCTCCGCGGTATAACCTTGTAGGATGCTTGCCTCTGGATGGTTTCGGTTCCGACAAAAGCGCTTCAGTATTCCCATGAACCGCTCGAAGGGATACATGTTGCAAAGAAACATAGGACCACAATACTTTATCTCGTCGACAAGGTGCACAGTGAGATGGACCATGACATCAAAGAATGACGGTGGGAAAAACATCTCTAGGTTGGACAATATTCTTGCAATATCATCTTGCATATGATCCAACTCTTCAGGATTTACAACTTTCTGCCATAGTTGGTTGAAGAAATCACAGAGGTCAATGAGTGTGTTTCTTATATCTTTGTCCATCAGATTCCTGATGGCCACCGGGAGGATTTGTGTCAACATTACGTGGCAATCATGTGACTTCATGTGTCCCAACTTCATTTTACCTGAGCTCACATCCACGAGACTTCTGATGTTTGCGCAGTAGGAAGAGGGTGTCTTAACTGACAACAAATAGGTGAAGAACTGTGTTGCTTCTTTTGTACTGAAATTGTAACTCTGGCGAGCTTTGATGAATTTGTCATCATCTTCTGCTTCACTCTTGCGTTGTGATTGATCAGCAAGCATATCGAGCCGTGAACCGTCACCATCCTTTCTTTTACCTTTAATCTTGAGCAGAGTACCAAGGATGCTTTCACATACGTTCTTCTCTACGTGCATGACATCGATGCAGTGACGTACACGTAGAATCTCCCAGTAAGGTAATTTCCAGAACACCGATTTCTTCTTAAACACTTGATCCTTGGGTGTTAGTTTCACCGTCAAAGGGTGGTTCTTGCCAAGCACAACATTAATTTTTTTAGCCATGTTGTGGACCACCTCCCCTTCATAGGGTCTTGGGCCCTCAGCTGCCTCTGCCGTACCATCAAATTCAGCTTTCATCTTTCGGTATGGGTGATTTTTCGTAAGAACCTACGATGACGCAAATACACTGTTTTGCACGAGTTGGGAAGTCTTCTGCTAGCTGTCCTATCCATGCATGTGACACACCCTACATCTCCCCTTTGTTTTCTGCCCCGATGTGTTGCCTAATGCCGGCATATCTTGAATGGTGTGCACCAGCATCGCATGTAGATCGAAAATCTCCTTTCTGTAAGCATCATAACATTTTACAGCAGGCGCATCTATCCACACTGTCAGCAGTTCTTCTACCAGTAGCTGAAAGTAAATGTCGATGTCATTTCCAGGTTGCTTCGGGCCTTGGATAATCATTGACATCATAATGTATTTTTTCTTCATACACAACCAAGGAGCTAGGTTATATATGCACAGAAGCACCGGCCATGTGCTGTGATTGGTGCTCATATCGCCAAAAGGATTCATCCCGTCAGTACACTCCCCGAGCCTTATACTTCTAGGATCCTTGGCAAATTTTTCAAACTTGTTGTCGATTAATTCCCACTGAGCCCCATCTTTCGGGTGCCTCATAAACCTATCCGCAATTCGCTCATCATGATGCCACCGCAACCTCTTTGCCTCTCTAGGGTTTGCAAACAAACGCCTCAACCTTGGAATTAAAGGCAAGTACCAAACAACCTTGAACGGGATTCCTGTCTTGATCTCGTCGTCCAATTTGTACTTGTCCTTTGCTCTCCTGCGCTTGTATCATGCATGCTTGCATGTGGGACATGCACGAAAATCTTTGTACTCACCACGGTACAATATACAATCATTCACACAAGCGTGTATCTTCTGTACTTCAAGTTCCAATGGGAAAACAATTTTCTTCGCTTCATTCGTGCTTCTGG
Organism: Triticum aestivum; assembly: GCF_018294505.1. Lineage (NCBI taxonomy): Eukaryota > Viridiplantae > Streptophyta > Magnoliopsida > Poales > Poaceae > Triticum > Triticum aestivum. The sequence continues at coordinate 275,011,896 of NC_057802.1, read as the reverse complement.
GGAGCACATTATCTTCCGAAAGAATTTCTTTGAAAATACCTAACATCTCTATGAAGCCCTTGTTTGATAGACCGTTTGCTGCTTTAAATATGAGAAGCGCCAGGGTGGCACTCAACCTGGAATATTTCTTTTTGCAACCTGGATACAATTCTTTCTTGGAGTCCGCATCAATGGTTGGCAGATCCTTGTACCCAATCATATCCTTTTCCAAGCCCTCGAAATCTGCAATCATAGCAGCAAAATCTGGCATATCAAGATCGTCGTCATCTGCGTGGACGTCTTGGTTTTCCAGTGGGCGTTTCGGCTTTCCGGTGTTCCATTGGTAGCTTGACGCCTCTGCCCCGATGTTAGATTCAACATCCATGTGACACTGATCGGGGTTTGGCATCTCGCTGCCCTGGGTATCTTCATCCATGACCTCCTCTTCACCGTGTCTGGTCCAACGTGTATATCCATCCATGAATCCCCTAGAGACTAAGTGCATCTGGACATCTGCAACTTCATGTGACTCTGTATTGGCACAATCAGTACATGGACACAGGATGTAATCCGCATCACTAATTCTCCTCTTTGTACTTTCAGCCAAATTCATGAACTCTGTCACGCCACTGATAAAATCTGCGGTTTTCCGATTCTTCATCCATCGAGATCGTTCCATCTGCAGCAGACGAATGGTAATTAAAAACAAAACAACAACATTAATACACGGCTTAACTGCTGCCCAGAGATGCGTGCATAAATCACAAGGTTTAATTTTAATAATTACTGAGGGCGCTCCATGTTGTTATCCAGATGTGCAATGACAAAAATTAATGGCCAGTCAATTTAGACGCAGAGTACTAGTACAACACTACACTTAGGAATTGAATACCTTAATTAAGCCATTCACGAAAAGAATACCTTAATTAATTAGCCGCGCGGCGACCTCCACCCAGCAGACAGACAAGCGCGATGTGGTGGCACGCCGAGACAGCAGGTTCGAGGAGCAAAGCTTAGTGCGGCTGGCCCCTGAAGTTCGACCTCCACTATCCCGCCATCGACCGCGATGGATGTGCTCGAATCACGCCGCCGCCGACCTCAATGGTTGAGCTCCTCTTATCTCCCACTGCAGACCGAGGATTGACCTCCTATGACGCCGCCACCGCCCACCGACCGAGGATTGACCTCTTCTCCAGTAGCCGCTTCCTAGGCCGCCGCCGCCATTTCTATATGTAGAGCGGCTGTTTTTTTACGGATATCCGCGGAGCGTCTGTTTACATGGTATCTCACCATAACTCAATTATATTGACAAGGTAGTACATCACATACGGTTATGTAACGACAACAGTGTCTAACCTACGTTGTCTTATCACACGGTTTGGTGCGGAAATCGTGTGTGATGTTGTAATACCTAACACAAACAACATGTACAAACAGTGTGCCGTATACAACATATATATAGTGCCATTAGTAGTTCCCGACCGTTAGCTTATCTCCACAGTTTCCCCATTTCCCCCAAATCCCTACATAGCCTCCAAATTCCCTCGCGTGGCGCTGACATTGGGGGAATGCGGACGAGTGGTGCTGATGGTTTCGGTGCGTCTGCTCCTGCTCGTATCGCCGCCACGACGGCGGTCGCCGCCGAGCACTTGCCTAAGGTCATCAGAAGGCAGGTGTACTACGGATCCGAATCGTCCTGTCAGGTTCCAATCTATCCCGATCTTTTTAGCATGTCCAAAGTATAGATCCTTGCTGAATCCGTCCTGAATGACCCCCCCCCCCCCCAGGAAAGCGATCTGCCGCCGGATCCGGAGCTTGACTCCAGACTCCCGCAACACGAGTTCGACTCCGAGTTTTGCGCCACCGAGAAGTACCAAAAGCTGAGTTGTGTGCACGGGCACACTCCCGCTCGACGTGTATGCACGGAGGGATTCGACATTGGCAGGCGGTTTCTCAGTTGCCCCTTAGAGGTTAGTGCTAATTAAGTTCATCATTTTACTTCAGTTAATGCCACCGCTCATCCAGAATACTATTTAACATTGGCAGGGATATGAGGCTTGTGCCTTTGTTAACTGGCTGGATGAAGAATGGCATGGCAGGGCTCGGAGTGTTATCACCAAGCTCGCAGAAGATAACGTAAAGCTGAAGAAGAAACTGGCTGATCTGGAATGTACAATCAGTACGATGAAGCAAGAAAGAATCAATCACAGGCAACAGATGAAAGCAAGAGACAAGAAGGAACTAGCATGTGTAGTTGTGGTTGTCGCATTAGCCATGTTCTATGCGCTGTTTGCAATGATGATTAGGGGTTTTGTTTGACAGTATTGCTAAAGCACATCTAGATGTGCTCTAAGTAATGCACATCTAGGTCCTATGCCATTGATGTTACGCGAAGATTCGTGCAGATATTTTTCTTTGTCTTTTTTCTTTTCCTTTCTAGTTTGATTATTACTCGCTTTATCAATAAGAAGAGCTCAATGTATTGCTTGCCAACTGTCCTACTCTGTTCATACCGGTACCGGTGCATAATCCCAAAACTCATTCCTTGTTTTTGTCCTAAAAAAGGAAACCAGCCAAATAGCCAATAGGAGTCCTGCGCAACCCCGGGAATTTGGAGCGACTGGGTACAAATAATTGCGGTTGATTATATCAGCGGTTAGATAATACGTCAACCCCGCTTCAATCCCGCTTCAATTGGCAGTTCCTCTTCTCTACATACCCCGCTTAAGTGTCCACCATCTTCATCGTCTCCGGCAGGCCGCGCTACACACTGGCACACACTCTGTAGCCATGTCGAGCGATAGCGAGGACGACAGTTCGGCCAGCAGTCTGGCACCCGATGATAGGTCAACATCGGAATCATCCGTCTTCCATGAGTCCGGCGTCGAGCCCAGACCTCGATTATATCCGGTTCATGGAAGGGACGCCGCCTCCGGAGTCGTCAGACGACAACCAGACAGACGAGGAGCCGTCGGAGGACGACGATGATGAGGAGGAGGAATGGTCGAACGAGGAGGAGGAGGACGACGACAGCAACGACGATGAAGACGGCAGCGGCGATGGAAAGCCAATGGTCAGCGGCAAGAAGCGTCCTCGCCAAGACAATGTCGCGGGTCCATCCAACAAGAACAACAAGAAGAAGAAGGATAAATTAAGCAGACTGTATATATCTCTGTTTATCCTATCAATCTCATCGCAGACAGTTAGTAATATGTATTCGACAGAGATCTTCTACATTATTGCCAACAGGTTGGTTTGTTGAACTGTGTGCCCTGACGAGCACACAATTCACAAAAGAAGACCGTATGGGCTGTCTATAATGATCGCACACAATTCTGGTTACCGACCTGTTTGTCAGGTATCACACACATCTTGTTACGCCGAATCGTTTGTGTTCACCTCACTCATCGCAAACGGTTCATCGGAGTGAACTGTATGCCATATATCGCACACGCCTTGATCTGGCTGCCCGTTTCTATTGTTCTGTCTCATCGCAAACAGTTCGTACAGATCAATCGTATGCCCCTGATCGCACATGCAACTATAATCTGAACCGTGTTTGATGTATCATTCATCGCAAACGTTTTGCATCATTTCTTACGGTTTTCATACAGCACCGTTGCAATTATTGCATCGCACACAGTTTCTCGAAGGGTCTATGATCGTAGTGTCGCGTTAGCAGCATCCTGCAGTAGTGTATCCCCAACCGATGAGACGTCCAAATTTTAAATGGGGGCTAAGTTCGTAACTTTCCCATATTTCAGACAGGCGCGTCCCAAAGACATGGTTCCCTGTACATCTCCCTCCATTTTCCTATTCATACACTGTCGGTGCTAGAACACCACTCCCACACCAGCCTCCTCCGTCCGCCACCCCATCTATCGCCGCCGTCCTCCACCATGCCGGAGCGCCTACCAAGACCGTGTTGTGCACTGCTAGAGATGGACGTTTCTCATCCACGGCGATGGACCAGGAGCCTTGCATCGTGTCCTCTTGCTTCATCGGCACCATCGTCCTCCTTGTCAGCGCTGCTTCGATGACCTTCTCATCCACTACAACGGGACTTATCCCCCAATGCCTACGTCTACCATCGCAGATCTGCTTCCACGCCACCAACAGCCATCGCACCCCCGATTCCTACACGGCACCACAAGAGAGGTAATACTACTTCATATCTGCTCAACTTTCTGATCTCCACTAGAGAATAGATCGTAACTTGGTTACTGTACTTTATTTTCAGCTCTTAGTTCGAAATGAACAATGGTTGCTAAGTAGCATTTCTGCGGTTTGCGGCTTCAAATCTGCCATGGCACAGACATAATAGGGTTTAATTGATCATGCTTAGGGTCCCCCCATTTTATGATCACTATATGATCAGCCTACATGCTTCGTGTCACAATAGCTCTGCTCCACCAATCAAGCTAAACCTGCTTACTTGTTGAAATACGAATCTGATATGATGTTGATATTATTAAAACAGAGTCATTTAACTGGTTAGCTAAATGTTCCTCATTTATTTTCGAAATGCATGTACGCCGCTGCGGTAGATCTACTAGGTGGCCACGGTGGCCGCGGCCCACCCTAGGATTTTGGGTCGGCCTAGACCTCGATTCCCCTTTGTTCTGCTGCGCTTCCGATCTCTACTCGCCCCCAGCCGCCAGCCTCGCTGGCGACTTGCCGTCCTCGGACAGCATGACTTTAGGAGCAGACGTCAGACTAACCGGAGGTCAGGAGCCGCTCACCCACCGCTGCCCGGGTGCGCCGTCGTGCCTACCTTCCCAGTCCATTCAAGGCTCAGGTGTGCAGCACCCACTCAGCCAACCCGATTTATCCTGAGATACATCCTCAAAACTCAGCAGCCACTCCCCATCACTCATTTTCTAATTGATTCATTAATCATTTGACAGGACTGTCGTTAGGGTTTGTTGTGTACTTAGTGCTACCTACACTTAATGGTTTAGATATTTCAGTAATCTTTAGTACCTCTAAAGTTCACAGGGTTTCAAAATTCTTGGCCTAGGAACAGACACTAGTCATGTTGGATTGTTGGTCATAGTGACAATGACCCAGATTATTATTGCAGGCTAGGTTTGCTAACAATTTTACTTGTGTTTTTTACTCATTCAATATGATATCCAATTATTCACTTTGATTAGTTGGAAACAATAAGTGCTAGACCAACTTCTTGATTCAGATTTTGGACGGTCTCTTACTGTAGTTATGATTCTGCATACTTGTCCTACTAAGCTCACAGGTAATGATTGATTCACTACCTCTATGTTTGCATTGTCATATTTGTTGTCAATATTCTTTTAGGATGGACCACCCTCTTTCAAAATACTGGAATTGCATACATGACTGAATAGTATTTCTATGTGTGATCTCTTCCATCATGTGTGGGCAACGAACACTGCATTATATAGAAAGAAAAGTGTCATATCCACCTTTTACATAGACTACGATCTTTTACATGGAATACAATCTGCCTACTTGCTTTGTGTCGCACTACCAGCACTCCACCCTTGAAGCTAAACATTATGCCACTCATAATTCCGAAGTTTATTTGTTCAAATACGATTTTGATATGATTCTAATGTTCCTACTTTAGTTTTGAAATGTGTGTCCGCCCCTTATAGGGACATAAGAGGTTTCCATTTCTATGTGTCGTCTGGTCAGCACGGTTGGGGGATGAACTTTGTATACGCAGGGGTTTGTACAGAGACACTATTCAAGTAGAATCCGCAATGCATTCCATAGATAATTTGACTACTTTTTAAATACTGAACAACATCATAATGATTATGAGCTTGTGCGCATGAAAAGATAAAGCAGAACAATGTCATGGCTGTCAAACTTTGCATTAAGGGACTGAGATCTAGTTTGGATGCAATGCAATGCACACGCTCTCCACCTACAGATTCGTGTTCAAAATATGATCCTAACAATGATTCTGAACTAGACAGAGACCTAAGTCAATGTAGCTCCCTAGTGGAGGAGTCAGAGGCATATGCCCTATCTTATTCACCCATCAAGGTGCTTGCTCTAACTTTGCAAGCGTTATATTGGTCGCACATATCTTGCAAAGGATGCTTTGCATTGCTTCTAATTTGTTGCACTGCCATTCCTTAGTTTACACATCGTCTATGTGAATCTGTCCTGCCTATCCATTTTCAGTACATATTCCCTCTGTCATCATACCATATTTCTCCATTCAAATGTTGTTCTTGTGTATCAGAAGTTCAAAAGGAAGAGGGCGATTGCTAATCACGAAGGAGCATGAACAAAGTACTTGGAAAAGGTAGTGACACCTGATAAATCAAATAGCCCATTAGGTGTAGTGGCAATATCACCAGACCACAAACCCCAACTCAAGCAGACTCTAGCCCTACAACACTGGCCATCTCTGATGCCCCAACTGAGCAAACCCCAACTGCAGCAAACAGTATGATGATGCCAGTCAACATAGCACCAGCTCTACGACGCAAAACCCCCATTCCAGCAAATAGTACACCAAATCCAGTTGCCAAATCCCTTTTCAAACGAGAGAGAGAGAGAGAGCCTTATATTTTTGTCAGGAACTTTGAGCGCATCTTTCCTTCATGGAAAGATTATACCATAGAGAAAGAAAATTTTCCAATCTTCCTCCGCAACTTACGTGTAAGTAATCTACTAATGTTATTCATGGTAATTAGTGCATATGTTTCTGCTGACAAAAGACAAAAGATTTCATTCTTTTAAATAGGCAAGGACCAAACTGGATAGTCAAGACGAGCAAGGCTTGGTTGCGCTTCTCAAGCACGCATTGATGAAGTATCGCTGCTACCTGAGGCAAGCGCACTTCGATGGCAAGCCTATAAATAAAAATTTTGTAAAGTCTCCGGTGCTACATTTAGTAGTTAGTGACTAGAATAATCTTGTTACACATTGGTCTCGTCTGCAGCGTAAGGTACTGTCTACGATACCACATCACAATTTGAACAACATTTCTGCATGTGCCTTACCATCTCACTTGTACGAAAAAAATTTGCAGAAGAATAGACCACATAATCTCGCAACTATACTGCAAATGGCATTGCTCTTGTGAGTACCTCTTGCCCTGTATCACCATACTTACTTTCATAGCTAGTTGATTATGTAGCATTACTGCATATGTTAGTCTCCTTATCCTCCATCTGGTGGACACTATAAGATCCCTATTAACTCCTACATAAATTTAGAATCAACCCAATTCTTTTGAAGAGGTTTAGCTCTGCAGTCCTCTTGTAAGGACCGAACGTCTTGTATCACTGTACTTACATTAATAGCTACTCCCTCTGTCCTATAAAATAAGAGCGTTTTGTATAGTATACCAGTGTACAAAACACACTTATATTATGGGAAGGAGGGATTTGTTCATTGTGTAGCATTACTCTGCATCTTATCTCCCTCACCCACCATTTACTTAAAATATCAGATCTATATTTAATCTTACCAAAAAGTTGAATACACAGACAATGCCAGGCAGAAGTGTAGCCCATTGCTCTTGTCAGTACATTTTGTCCTATAACGCTTGTACTTACATGGATAGGTAGTTGATTATGTAGCATCAATTTGCATCTTATCTTCATTATCCTCTATCCCTTCCAGTATTATCATATCTATAATTACTCTCTACAAAATGTAGTGTATAGTAATGCTTATGAAGAAGATTATGTGCTGAAATTCTTGAGTTATCCTTCCCTTGACATGGAGAAGGGCATTATAGAGCCTGTTTTAACTGTTAATGTAAGTCAGTCCTTATAAAGCCATTATCTTCAACTGTTGTTTAATTTTCTCACACTCCCTATAGTCAACTGCTCTTTAGTTTGTTGTTTCTATCAAAATGCATGTTCGCAAAAACAAAAAGTTCCAGGTTTTAGTTGTAAAACCAAATTCCTTATTCATACCAGGCACGTTACTCAATACAGATCCAATGATTTTCTTTAGCCCTGCATGTATACTTGCAGTGTGTGGTGAAGCAGCCCATATTTGCACCTTATCATTTCCCGCGTTATCTTACTGATGTAGCTGATGATATGAACAACATGCCATGCACATTAAGCAGAATAGATATGATGATTGTCTTTTGCCCTACATCTATGCTTGTTTTGTTGATATGGTAATCCAGTAGTCTCGTGAATCTCCCTGCATTGCTACTTCTTGAGCTTGCGTTGATTTTCTCCTTGAAGAGGAAAGGGTGATGCAGCAAAGTAGAGATAAGTATTTCCCTCAGTTAAGAACCAAGGTATCAATCTAGTAGGAGGCACAAGCAAGTCTCCAATCTATGCAGCTGCACAAACTAACAAACACTTGCACTCAACGCGAGGGGTTGTCAATCCCTTCACGGTCTCGAACAAGAGTGAGATCTAAAATAGATAGGTATAAAAGATAAATAAAAAGGCAAACTAAAGTAAATATAAATAAAGTGCAGCAAGGTATTTTGGGGTTTTTTAGTTTATAGATCTGAAAATATATGATGGAAAATAGACCCGGGGGCCATAGGTTGCTTCTCTCTTGAAGAAACCATACGGTGGGTAAACAAATTACTGTTGAGAAATTGATAGAAAAGAGCAAAGTTATGGTGATATCTAAGGAAATGATCATGAATATAGGTATCACGTCCGTGACAAGTAGACCGAAATGATTCTGCATCTACTACTATTACTCCACACGTCGACCGCTATCCAGCATGCATCTAGAGTATTAAGTTCATAAGAACGGAGTACCGCCTTAACTAAGATGACATGATGTACAGGGATAAACTCAAGCAATATGATATAAACCCCATCTTTTTATCCTTGATGGAAACAATACAAGACGTGCCTCGCTACCCCTTCTGTCACTGGATGAGGACACTGCAAGATTGAACCCAAAACTAAGCACCTCTCCCATTGCAAGAAAAAACAATCTAGTTGGCCAAACCAAACCGATAGTTCGAAGAGAAATACAAAGATATCTTAATCATGCATAAAAGAGTTCACAGAAGAATCGAATAATATTCATAGATAATCTGATCATAAATCCACAATTCATCGGATCTCAACAAAAAACCCAAAAAAAAGCATTACATCGAATAGATCTCCAAGAACATCAAGGAGAACATTGTATTGAAGATCAAAGAGAGAGAAGAAGCCATCTAGCTACTAGTTAGGGACCCGTAGGTCTGTGGTAAACTACCCACACATCATCGGAAGGGCAGCAAGGTTGATGCAGAGGCCCTCCGTGATCGAATCCCCCTCTGGCAGCTCGCCGGAAAAGGCCCCAAGATGGGATTTCACGGGAACAGAGGCTTGCGCGGCAAAAAAGTATTTCGGTGGACGCTTCTCGTGTTGGGGAAATATTTGGGAATTTATAGTGCAAAGATTAGGGTTGGGGGACCTTCGAGGAGCCCACAAGTCCTCAGGGCGCCCCCCCCTAGGGCGTGCCTAGCCGGCTTGTGGCCTCCTCAGGAACCTTCTGGCCCTCTCTCCAAGTTACATAGGTGTCTTCTGGTCCAAGAAAAATCATCGCGGAAGTTTTATTCCGTTTGGACTCCGTTTGATATTCCTTTTCTATAAAACTCAAAAACAAGGAAAAAAACAGAAACTGACACTGGGCTCTAGGTTAATAGGTTAGTCCCAAAAATAATATAAAATAGCATATTAATGCATATAAAACATCCAAAACAGATAATATAATAGCATGGAACAATCAAAAATTATAGATACACTGGAGACGTATCAAGCATCCCCAAGCTTAATTCCTGCTCATCCTCGAGTAGGTAAATGATAAAAACAGAATTTTTTATGTGGAATGCTACCTAACATAGTTATCAATGTATTCTTCTTTATTGTCGCATGAATATTCAGATCCATAAGATTCAAAACAAAAGTTTAATATTTAGATAAAAACAATAATACTTCAAGCATACTAATAAAGCAATCATGTCTTCTCAAAATAACATGGCCAAAGAATGTTATCCCTACAAAATCATATAGTCTTGCTATGCTCCATCTTCATCACACAAAGTATTTCATCATGCACAACCCCGATGGCAAGCCAAGCAATTGTTTCATACTTTTAGTGTTCTCAAACTTTTTCAACTTTCACGCAATACATGAGTGTGAGCCATGGATATAGCACTATAGGTGGAATAGAATATGGTGGTTGTGAAGAAGACAAGAAGAAGGATAAAGTCTCACATCAACTAGGCAAATTAATGGGCTATGGAGGTGCCCATCAATTGATATCGATGCAAGTGAGTAGGGATTGCCATGCAATGGATGCACTAGAGCTATAAGGGTATGAAAGCTCAAAAAGGAACTAAATGGGTGTGCATCCAACTTGATTGCTCACGAAGACCTAGGGCAATTTGAGGAAGCCCATCATTGGAATATACAAGCCAAGTTCTATAATGAAAAATTCCCACTAGTATATGAAAGTGACAAAATAGAAGACTCTCTATCATGAAGATCACGGTGCTACTTTGTAGCACAAGTGTGGAAAAATGATAGTAACATTGTCCCTTCTCTCTTTTGTAGCGACCAGACCTCAAATGGCCAGTGCTGCTGTGCACCAGTGTCATCCCTGGATCAGTAATGCTGACACGCACAGTACAAATGGAGGATTTATAACAGAGTAGCAATCACACACTTATTACATCGAATAGCTCCGAAGAGATTAAGTATGATAAACATGGCTTAAGGCCATCTAATAACAATAACAGCGGAAGACTTGGAAGATAAATGAGTCCATCAACTCCAGCGGCATCACTGAGTATAAGACCACGACCTAAGGCACCTTACTCGTCGTCTGAAAAGTCTGCAACATGAAACGTTGCAGCCCGAAAACGGGTCAGCACATAGAATATGCTGGCAATGTAACACATAGAGAATAATGAACAATAATAATGCTATACTACATGCATATATGGCTGGTGGAAAGCTCTATGGTTACAATTTTGCGAAAAGCCAATTTTATCCTACTTCAAAGGAATAAATTTTATTTAACTATCATGGTGGTTGTGAAACATTGAGATGGTTGACAGCATCTCAATCCCAATTAAATGTCATCAATAACCCAACAAAATTAATTAGAAGTAACATGGTGATGAGATTCACATGATAATCCAAATACTAGATACTCAAGTTGTCCATAACCGGGGACACGGCTAACCATGATTAGTTTGTACACTCTGCAGAGGTTTGTGCACTTTTCCCCACAAGACTCGATCTCCTCCGTTGGATTACTCGCACTACATGGTGTTTGAGTAACGGATGACCGAGACACAGTCTTTCAGAAGTGTTTGCACCTTACGTATGGGTAGACAGTTACACCTACTTTCCCCTACATCTGCTAGTCTACCACTGTAAGAGTTCACACAACTTAGTCAACTATGCTAGAGCCCATAATAGCTTGCGGCTGCACACGGAAGTTTCTAGCATGAATAATCTCATGATCCCTTTGAACCTGGGTGGCGGTCCAAAAGAAAAACAGGCAATCCTGGAATACCCAGGTACCTCAATCCACCCAGATGTGAGTTTTAGTTGCCACCTTAGGTAAACCATTAATTAACAATCTCACATCTGTCATGGAAATCTCTCAAACCCAATCCACGTCTACGAGCATAGCATGGCAATATAATAGCAAACGTAGAAGTAACTCCCAAGGGTTTGATAATAAAACAGGTAATAGGTACTACCTCAACTACTTCCCAGTTCCCACAATTTAATTAGATCCTAATCATGCAATGTTTGAGGAATAGATCTAATGCAATAAAACTGGGTATGGAAGGTATGATCAAAGTGTTACTTGCCTTGCTGATGATCCGCGAAACCTAGCGATTCAAAGTAACAAGCGGCACACTCCGGGTACTCTATCGCAAACAAACAAGCATACAATCAGTACTCATCTAATGCACAGGTAAAAATCGAATGAAGGATCCAACCAGAAAGTTCAACTTAAGAACTCCGGTTTGCAAAAAGAATCAACCCGAAAGAAGCAACGAAAGTCAAACTGCGAAAGAAAGAAGCTTCGTTTACTAATCTGGATCTAGGTCAAATTTTACAGTAGCAAAAACTTGTTTGAGTAGGTTAAACGGAAAGAAAATTTCGAGACAAAACTCTAGGCGCTTGAATCGCCTGATTCCGATAAACGAGCGAGAAGTTAAACAGAAACGAAGATTCGATCAGAAATCGAATCTGAGAAAAATAGCGGAAAATCCGATGAAAAAGACAAACAGACGAACGGTTAAAGAACGGACGTTCGTTAACAGAGAAAAACCGACGAACGCGTTCGTTAAAACGAACGGTTTGGTGAACGCTCGCAAAATAATAAAACCGAAAAAAAACCGATCTAGGGTTTTTTTTAACAAAACCGGCAACGAACGAGGCGAGGCAGTACCTCGTCGGGGCGGGGCTCCGGCGGCTTGGGGCGAGGGGCGGCGAGGGGCGCGGGGTGCAGGGCTCGGGGGGCAAGGGGCGGCGAGGGGCGGCGGCAAACGGCGGCGGCGGCGGGCAAGGCGGGCGGCGGCGGGATGAGGTGAGAGGGGGGCGCGGGGGTATATAAAGGGGGGAGCTCGGCTTGGAGGAGGGGGCAAGCTCCGGCGGGGCTCGGACTCCCGTGTCCATGGCGGACACGGCGCGGCGGCGCTCCCGTGCTGGGGAAGGAGAGGGGCGCGGGGTGGGCCGGCGCTCGGCTGGGCTCGGCCCGGTCGGGCGTCGCGCGTTTTTTTTAAACGTTCTGCGGAAAATAATTCGTAGAAAAATAAATAAAAGTCCAAAAAATATATAATAAATTTTCCCCGTCAGTTAGAAAATCTAGAATAAGGTGAACATTTGTTTAACACAAAATAAATATTTTGAAAACATGCAATATTTTTAAATGCAATAAAAATTGCAAATAAAATCCAAATAAATTCCAATAGATGATTTTAACATTTTTCCTCCAGTATTTCAATTGTTTTGGAGAAGTCATATTTTCTCCTCTCGTTTATTTTTAAAAATGAAATATTTTTCCGGAGAGAAAATAATTAAAACCAATATCCTCGTCTTATTATTTGATGAAAATCAAATATGAAAATTCGAGAAAATCCCCAACTCTCTCCGAGGATCCTTGAGTTGCTTAGGATTTATCGAGGATTTGTCAAAATGCAATAAAATATGATATGCAATGATGATCTATGTATAACATACCAAATTGAAAATTTGGGATGTTACAAACCTACCCCCCTTAAGATGAATCTCGCCCTCGAGATTCGGGTTGGCTAGAAAACAGGTGGGAGTGGTCCTTCCGTAGATCTTCCTCTCGCTCCCAGGTGGCTTCATCTTCCGTGTGGTGACTCCACTGGACTTTGCAAAACTTGATAACCTTGCTGCGGGTAACTCGGCTGGCATACTCAAGAATCTTAACTGGTTTCTCCTCATAGGTCAAATCACTTTCCAGCTGAATCGCTTCCAGTGGCACAGTATCTCTCAGTGGTATCTCAGCCATCTCTGCGTGGCACTTCTTCAACTGAGAAACGTGAAATACATCATGAACTCCAGACAATCCTTCGGGCAATTCCAGCTTGTAGGCAACCTCTCCCATACGTTCCACAACTCTGTATGGTCCGATAAAACGGGGCGCTAACTTTCCCTTAACTCCAAAGCGCTTCACTCCTCGAAGTGGTGATACTCGAAGATACACTCTGTCTCCGACTTCGTGAACTGTCTCCTTTCGTTTAGAATCAGCATAACTCTTCTGCCTGGACTGGGCTACCTTGAGCCTATCGCGAATCAACCTCACTTTCTGTTCAGACTCCTTAATCAAATCTGGTCCAAACAACTGACGGTCTCCAACTTCGTCCCATAACAACGGTGTTCTACACCTCCTTCCGTACAAAGCTTCGAAAGGGGCCATCTTCAAACTGGTTTGATAACTGTTGTTATAAAAAAACTCCGCATATGGCAAGTTGTCGTCCCAACTAGATCCATAATCTAGTGCACAAGCTCTCAACATGTCCTCCAAAATCTGGTTGACTCTCTCGGTCTGTCCATCTGTCTGTGGGTGAAAAGCTGTACTAAATTCCAGCCTGGTTCCCAATGTTTCATGTAACTGCTTCCAAAACTTCGAGGTAAATTGGGTTCCTCTGTCTGATACAATGGTCCTCGGAACTCCATGCAAACATACGATCCTGGTCATGTATATCTTTGCCAACTTAGCACTGGTGTAAGTGGTCTTCACTGGAATGAAATGAGCCACTTTCGTCAAACGGTCGACTACAACCCATATTGAGTCATAGCCTGAACGAGTCCTGGGTAATCCTGTGATAAAATCCATGCCTATTTTATCCCACTTCCATTCGGGTATCGGCAATGGTTGTAGCAATCCTGCTGGCTTCTGATGCTCTGCCTTCACTCTCTGACACACATCACAAACTGCTACATATTCTGCAATATCCTTCTTCATTCCGGTCCACCAGAAAGTATTCTTCAAATCCAAATACATCTTGGTATTCCCTGGGTGAATCGAGTACGGTGAATCATGGGCTTCTTGCAAAATCAACTTCCTGATCTCCGGATCATTTGGCACATATACGCGGTCCTCAAACCATAAGGTATCGTGCTCATCCTCACGAAATCCCTTGGCTTTTCCTTTGCTCATCTTCTCCTTTATCTCTTCAATCTCCTTGTCTGTCTTCTGAGCTTCTCTGATCCTTTCCATCAAGGTAGACTGAATCTCCAATGTCGCTAAATAGCCTCTTGGGACTATCTCCAAACATAGCTCGCGAAGGTCCTCGGCTAACTCCTGAGGTAACTCTCCTGTCATGAGGGTGTTGACATGACTCTTGCGGCTCAACGCGTCTGCTACTACGTTAGCCTTTCCAGGGTGATAATGCAATCTCATATCATAATCTTTAATGAGCTCCAACCATCTCCTCTGTCTGAGATTTAACTCCTTCTGCGTGAAAATATACTTCAAACTCTTGTGATCCGTATACACCTCACAATGGTTTCCGATGAGAAAATGTCTCCATGTCTTCAATGCATGCACCACGGCTGCTAATTCCAAATCATGCGTAGCATAATTCTTCTCATGGGGTTTAAGTTGTCGTGAAGCATATGACACAACTCTTCCTTCCTGCATAAGCACTGCTCCAAGTCCTCGACGAGAAGCGTCGCAATAAACTTCATAATCCTTGCGTTGATCTGGCAGAATCAACACTGGTGATGTAACCAATCGTTTCTTCAACTCTTGGAAACTAGCTTCACATTCCTCAGTCCAATTGAATTTGGTGTCCTTCTTCAATAGCTCAGTCATGGGCTTAGCAATCTTCGAGAAATTCTCGATGAATCTCCGGTAGTATCCTGCAAGTCCAAGAAAACTCCGGATTTCTCCAACTGTCGTGGGTGATTCCCAACTTGTCACTGTGTCAACCTTGGCAGGGTCCACTGCTATTCCTTCTCCAGAAATAACATGTCCAAGGAATCCAACTTCCTTCAGCCAAAATTCACATTTGCTGAACTTGGCATATAACTGATGTTCTCTGAGCTTCTCAAGTACCAATCGTAAATGCTCCTCATGCTCTTCCTCATCCTTGGAAAAGATTAAAATATCGTCAATGAACACCACGACGAACTTATCCAAAAACTCCATAAACACTTTGTTCATCAGGTTCATGAAATAGGCAGGTGCGTTAGTCAGACCAAATGACATAACGGTATACTCATACAATCCATATCTGGTGGTAAATGCCGTCTTGGGTATATCCTGCTCTCGAATCTTTAACTGATGGTATCCTGATCGTAGATCGATCTTGGAAAATACTTTAGCTCCTTGTAGGCGGTCAAACAAATCATTGATCATCGGCAGTGGGTACTTGTTTTTGATGGTTACTTCATTCAATCCTCGGTAATCAACAACCATCCTCAGCGATCCATCTTTCTTCTCCACTAGAAGTACTGGTGATCCCCAAGGTGACGAACTTGGGCGAATATAGCCTTTATCCAGTAACTCCTTGATCTGCTTCTTAATTTCCTCCAAATCTTTTGCGGGCATCCTGTACGGTCTCTTAGATATTGGCCCTGTGCCTGGCAAAAGTTCAATCAAGAACTCAATGTCTCTATCTGGTGGCATGCCTGGCAACTCTTCTGGAAATACATCCGGATAATCCTTCACCACTGGTACTTCCTCCTGTACAACTCCTGATAAGGAATTTACTTGAGTCCTCTTCGGCATATGCCGGGATACATACTTGATCCTTTTCCTTCCGGGGTGGTAAGCAAAATCGTCTTGCTGGCACAATCGATGTTTCCTCCATACAACGATAGCCAATCCATTCCCAAAATCACATCCAAACCTTGCGACTCCAAAACTATGAGGTCTGAGGGGAAAACATGCCTTCCAATGGCCAATGGTATCTGAAAACATCCTTGGGTTGCCATATACTCTGCTCCTGGCGAGGTTACTAACATAGGGGTTCTGAGAACTTGGGTGGACATCTTAAACTTATTCACAAATCCCCTTGATATGTATGAATGCGATGCACCAGTATCGAAAAGAACGGTTGCAGTAAATGACTTAACCAAAAACTTACCTATTACTGCATCAGGCTGAGCTTCAACCTCCTCCACGCTCACGTGGTTCACATGTCCTTTGTTGAACGGGTTCGGCTTCTTCCCAGAGCTTCCATTGCCATTTCCATTTTGGGCTTCAGGACAATCAGTTGCATAATGTCCAGTCTTCTGGCACTTGAAACAAGTAATGTGACTTAGATCCCTCTTGGTTGGGGTAGATGGGTTGGTGCGGTTCTGTCCGTTGCCTCCTCCATTCCCATTACCATTCTTGGAGCCATTATGGTTGTGCGAACTACCTCCTCCATGGGTATGCTGAAACTGTCCTCCCGGTTTCGGGGCAAATCGTGGCTTCTGCTGAGCTCCAGAATTGTACTTTCCTTGTCCATGCTTCCTCTTGCGGTTTTCAATCTGTTGTTGCTTTCCTTCAATCATGAGAGCTCTATCTACCAGCTCCTGGTAGTTGTTGAAGGTTGCTACCATCAACTGCATACTCAGTTCATCGTTCAGTCCTTCCAAAAACTTCTCCTGCTTGGCTGCATCTGTAGCAACGTCATCTGGTGCATAACGTGCTAACTTACTGAAATCCTCAACATACTGGCCTACGGTGCGTCCTCCTTGGCGTAGGTTGCGAAACTCACGCTTCTTCATAGCCATAGCTCCTGCTGAAACATGTGCCGTACGGAAAGCTTGCTGAAACTGGTCCCATGTGACAGTGTAAATAGGGTGCGTGGTTGTATAATTCTCCCACCATGATGCTGCGGGTCCATCAAGCTGATGTGCGGCAAAATGCACTCTTTCCGCATCTGTGCATCCTGCAGTGGTCAACTCCCTTCCAACTTTGCGGAGCCAATCATCTGCTACAATCGGCTCGGTGCTACTGGAAAACACCGGCGGGTTTAGCCTTAAGAAACGGGCTAAGTGATCAACAGGTGGTGGTGGCAGTGGGTTCTTGTTGTTGTTGTTGTTGTTGCCTTGGTTCTGCACTAACACTTGCATCAGGGCATTCTGTTGCTGAATCAACTGGGTGATCTCTGGCGGGAAAACAAATCCGGTATCGCGTCTCGGAGGCATCAGGTTTAGAAAAGATGAGAGTTAAGAATAGAATGAGGTCTAGAGAGAAACACTACCCATATGCTCATGAGACAAATACAATCAATATCACTCAATCAATTCAAACAAGGCAAAACAATCGATCTAACTAGCGTTACAAAGTGCTTGAACTATACTATTAAATGGGGGAAAACTACTACTGATATGGTGGTCTAATAAAATTCTAATCCGTTGAAGACTCCATGATGTCTGCTCCGGCTTCATCAACCCAGTCATCTTCACTTGGTTCCGAGTCGGTGTCGTCGATGATGATGTAGTTATCCGGACAAGTGCATTCGTCGACTTCTGCTTTTGGCACTGGATTTCCCATGAATACTCCAATCTTCTTCTCCAGGTCGTCATTCTTCCCTACTAGTGCGTTGATTTCCTCCAAATAATCCTCGCGTGTAGCTTTGAGTTCTTCTTGGAGCTCCTTGATCTTGGTTAATGCCTTCTTCAGTTCTTCCTTGTCCGTGCACATCTGGTTCTCCTGGCGACGAATGTGTTGGTTCTGCTCCTGGATGAAAGCTGCAATTGATCCATCCTTCTTGGTTCTGATCATCTCCCATTGCGCGTCTCGGCGTCCACAAATCTGGTAAATTGTATCCTTAAGCTCCTGGTGATAGACTTCTCCAATGCGTCCCATGGCGATGTGTGCGGCTATGCTCTTCCCTAAACTCCAAGTTGGTGCTTCGAAAACCAATCTTATGGCACAAAACATCCTTCCTGGAATGAGAACTTGAATCTTCCAGCTCTCCTCTTCAGGTAATGTGGCGTTGTAGGTTCCGGTGATGCTTGGTATTCCTATGTTCAAGTACTTAGTGACTTCCTTCAAGTGTCGACCAAAAGGCGTGTATTCATCTGGTTGCATGAACTTGCTCCTTGCATCCGCCATTCCTAAAAGAGTAGAAAAAGGAGAGGGGTCAGAAATGAGAAGAGAGAAGCTTTCTAGGGCTTAAGCTTAGTGGTCGTGTCCTACAGTCAGCGTGTGCTCTGATACCAACTTTGTAGCGACCAGACCTCAAATGGTCTGTGCTGCTGTGCACCAGTGTCATCCCTGGATCAGTAATGCTGACACGCACAGTACAAATGGAGGATTTATAACAGAGTAGCAATCACACACTTATTACATCGAATATCTCCAAAGAGATTAAGTATGATAAACATGGCTTAAGGCCATCTAATAACAATAACAGCGGAAGACTTGGAAGATAAATGAGTCCATCAACTCCAGCGGCATCACTGAGTATAAGACCACGACCTAAGGCACCTTACTCGTCGTCTGAAAAGTCTGCAACATGAAACGTTGCAGCCCGAAAACGGGTCAGCACATAGAATATGCTGGCAATGTAACACATAGAGAATAATGAACTATAATAATGCTATACTACATGCATATATGGCTGTTGGAAAGCTCTATGGTTACAATTTTGCGAAAAGCCAATTTTATCCTACTTCAAAGGAATAAATTTTATTTAACTATCATGGTGGTTGTGAAACATTGAGATGGTTGACAGCATCTCAATCCCAATTAAATGTCATCAATAACCCAACAAAATTAATTAGAAGTAACATGGTGTTGAGATTCACATGATAATCCAAATACCAGATACTCAAGTTGTCCATAACCGGGGACACGGCTAACCATGATTAGTTTGTACACTCTGCAGAGGTTTGTGCACTTTTCCCCACAAGACTCGATCTCCTCCGTTGGATTACTCGCACTACATGGTGTTTGAGTAACGGATGACCGAAACACAGTCTTTCAGAAGTGTTTGCACCTTACGTATGGGTAGACAGTTACACCTACTTTCCCCTACATCTGCTAGTCTACCACTGTAAGAGTTCACACAACTTAGTCAACTATGCTAGAGCCCATAATAGCTTGCGGCTGCACACGGAAGTTTCTAGCATGAATAATCTCATGATCCCTTTGAACCTGGGTGGCGGTCCAAAAGAAAAACAGGCAATCCTGGAATACCCAGGTACCTCAATCCACCCAGATGTGAGTTTTAGTTGCCACCTTAACTAAACCATTAATTAACAATCTCACATCTGTCATGGAAATCTCTCAAACCCAATCCACGTCTACGAGCATAGCATGGCAATATAATAGCAAACGTAGAAGTAACTCCCAAGGGTTTGATAATAAAACAGGTAATAGGTGCTACCTCAACTACTTCCCAGTTCCCACAATTTAATTAGATCCTAATCATGCAATTGTTTGAGGAATAGATCTAATGCAATAAAACTGGGTATGGAAGGTATGATCAAAGTGTTACTTGCCTTGCTGATGATCCGCGAAACCTAGCGATTCGAAGTAACAAGCGGCACACTCCGGGTACTCTATCGCAAACAAACAAGCATACAATCAGTACTCATCTAATGCACAGGTAAAACTCGAATGAAGGATCCAACCAGAAAGTTCAACTTAAGAACTCCGGTTTGCAAAAAGAATCAACCCGAAAGAAGCAACGAAAGTCAAACTGCGAAAGAAAGAAGCTTCGTTTACTAATCTGGATCTAGGTCAAATTTTATAGTAGCAAAAACTCGTTTGAGTAGGTTAAACGGAAAGAGAATTTTGAGACGAAACTCTAGGCGCTTGAATCGCCTGATTCCGATAAACGAGCGAGAAGTTAAACAGAAACGAAGATTCGATCAGAAATCGAATCTGAGAAAAATAGCGGAAAATCTGACGAAAAAGAAAAACGGACGAACGGTTAAAGAACGGACGTTCGTTAACAGAGAAAAACCGACGAACGCGTTCATTAAAACGAACGGTTCGGTGAACGCTCGCAAAATAATAAAACCGAAAAAAACCGATCTAGGGTTTTTTTAACAAAACCGGCAACGAACGAGGCGAGGCAGTACCTCGTCGGGGCGGGGCTCCAGCGGCTCGGGGCGAGGGGCGGCGAGGGGCGCGGGGTGCGGGGCTCGGGGGGGCAAGGGGCGGCGAGGGGCGGCGGCAAATGGCGGCGGCGGCGGCTCCCGAGCTCAACTCCGGCGGCGGTGGCGGGCAAGGCGGGCGGCGGCGGGATGAGGTGAGAGGGGGGGCGCGGGGGTATATAAAGGGGGGAGCTCGGCTTGGAGGAGGGGGCAAGCTCCGGCGGGGCTCGGACTCCCGTGTCCATGGCGGACACGGCGCGGCGGCGCTCCCGTGCTGGGGAAGGAGAGGGGCGCGAGGTGGGCCGGCGCTCGGCTGGGCTCGGCCCGGTCGGGCGTCGCGCGTTTTTTTTAAACGTTCCGCGAAAAATAATTCGTAGAAAAATAAATAAAAGTCCAAAAAATATAAAATAAATTTTTGCCGTCTAGTTAGAAAATCTAGAATAAGGTGAACATTTTTTTAACACAAAATAAATATTTTGAAAACATGCAATATTTTTAAATGCAATAAAAATTGCAAATAAAATCCAAATAAATTCCAATAGATGATTTTAACATTTTTCCTCCAGTATTTCAATTGTTTTGGAGAAGTCATATTTTCTCCTCTCGTTTATTTTTAAAAATGAAATATTTTTCCGGAGAGAAAATAATTAAAACCAATATCCTCGTCTTATTATTTGATGAAAATCAAATATGAAAATTCGAGAAAATCCCCAACTCTCTCCGAGGGTCCTTGAGTTGCTTTGGATTTATCGAGGATTTGTCAAAATGCAATAAAATATGATATGCAATGATGATCTATGTATAACATACCAAATTGAAAATTTGGGATGTTGCAAAATGGGCTTGTTTGGCCTTTTTATGTTGTACGGAGACTCATCCTGTAGGGATCATGCTTCCATCACTTGGGACAATGCTCTAATAATGAAGATCATCACACTTTTATTTACTTACAACTCAAACATTACAACTCGATACTCGAACAAGATATGACTCTATATGAATGCCTCTGGTGGTGCACCGGGATGTGCAATGATCAAGAGTGACATGTATAAAAAAATATGAACGATGGCTTGCCACAAATACATGCAACTACATGATCATGCAAGCAATATGACATATGGTGTGTGTCATAACAAAACGGAACGGTGGAATTTTCATGGAAATATATCTCGGAATGGCTATGGAAATGCCATAATAGGTAGGTACGGTGGCTGTTTTGAGGAAGGGTACATGGTCGGTTTAATGCACCGGCGAAAATTGCACCGTACTAGAGAGGCTAGCAATGGTGGAAGGGTGAGAGTGTGTATAATCCATGGACTCAACATTAGTCATAAAGAACTTACATACTTATTGCAATAATATTAATAGATAATCCAATCTTAAATCCACAATTCATCGGATCTCAACAAACACACCGCAAAAAAGTATTACATCGAATAGACCTCCAAGAACACCGAGGAGAACACTGTATTGAAGATCAAAGAGAGAGAAGAAGCCATCTAGCTACTAGCTATGGGCCCGTAGGTCTGTGGTAAACTACTCACACATCATCGGAAGGGCAACAAGGTTGATGTAGAGGCCCTCCATGATCGAATCCCCCTCCGGCAGGAAAAGGCCCCAAGATGGGATCTCACGGGAACGGAGGCTTGCGGCGGCGGAAAAGTATTTTGGTGGATGCTTCTGGTGTTGGGGGAATATTTGGGAATTTATAGTGCAAAGATTAGGGTTGGGAGACCTCCGAGGGGCCCACAAGCCCTCAAGGCGCCCCCCTAGGGCGCGCGTGGCAGGCTTGTGGCCTCCTCAGGAACCTTCTGGCCCCCTCTCCAAGTTACGTAGGTGTCTTCTGGTCCAAGAAAAATCATCGCGAAAGTTTTATTCCATTTGGACACCGTTTGATATTCCTTTTCTGTAAAACTCAAAAACAAAGAAAAAACATAAACTGGCACTGGGCTCTAGGTTAATAGGTTAGTCCCAAAAACAATATAAAATAGCATATTAATGCATATAAAACATCCAAAACAGATAATATAATAGCATGGAACGATAAAAAATTATAGATACGTTGGAGACGTATCACGCATTAAGAACAATGCCAAATTATGCTATTGACATTTTTAACTATCTCTTTATTTTTTAATATGAAATTGGATGGAATTGACAACATAGCTACTATCTTTCTTTATATACGTGCAAAACATATCATCTCTCTTCTTGTTTCAGGATGATATGCCTGATGGCATGCACAAGTTTGCTGAAGGCTGTGAGACGAAGCCAACATATACTGCAGCAAAGAAGGCAAAACATCTTAAGATAGCGAGACAACCCCAAAGTCATGTCTTGATGCAGTGTTCAAGTTACTCGAGAGTAGTAGTCACACAAGCTCACAGAATTCGCTACCTGAATCAGTTCGACTTCTTCAATCTCAACTTCAAGCAGAAGGCATTCTGCAACTCAACTTCGACTTGAAGTCCAATCTCTAAGGAAGATCACAGAGAACTCCAATGAGAACATCATTGCTAAACAGCTACAGCTGGAAGCTATGACTGAGATGCTAGGCCGGTCTCACAGCCTTACTCAGCTGCTTGCGCAGCAGCTCCCGCGCAGGGCTAACCTTTCTTGAGCTATCTTGGAAGTGGCCTTGGTTTAGTATTATTTTGTTACGCTGCAATGGCGCCCAGTTTTTGTAATCTACTTCTTCGTCGCGCTTTGTGATCACTGGTGGCGAACTTTTATGCCCAGTGGATGTAATATACCATAAATCCTTTATTGTATAGTGTAGGTTTATTCTAAGTTACTATACATAATTTCTTTATTGTATAGAGTAGGTTTGTTCTTAATTCCTAGTTACCGTATATGCCATCATTCGCTATCTGAAAATGGGCAAAAATCTGATGTAGGCAACCGGGCCAAAACATTCGCCTCTAACGGGCCTGCATTTCAGAGGGCCACAATTGGACCACTCGCAACTTTCTTGGGCCTGCGATGACCGGCCATTTGGGCCCTTCATGGACACTGTGCGTCAGGCCCATAACTTACATGGGCCTTCGTTGAGCCCAATGTTTAGTTGGGCCTTTAGTGGACCTAATGCTTAATTGGACCTTTGGTGGATCCATCCTTTAGTTACGGCCCAGAAGATACCATGGGCCTTTAGCAGGCCGAAATGCATGTTGGCCTCAATTTTCAATAGTCGTCCACGGGCCTTTAGTAGGCTGTAATGTACACCGGGACATTATTGGCCTAGTTATATGACAGGCCGCTAGCAGGCCGAAACATATATCGGGCCTTGGTTGGCCCACTGATATCATGGGCCTTTAAGAGGCCGAAAGCTTAGTAGAGGCATCAACGGGCCAAATTATACGACATGCCTTTAACAGGCCCAAAGTCAGGTTGGGATGAACTATTGCCATTGTGATCACGAGCCGTTAGTGGGCCGGATATCGCATCGGACCAAATATGGCCCATGGGCAACACGGGCCATTAACAGGACGAAAGACACACCGGGCTGAAATGGGCCCATGTCTACATCGGGCCTCTAACAGGTCAAAAACTCACTGGGCCGTAATTGGGCCCAAAGACTGAGCGAAAAATTAACGGGCAAATCTAGCAGTGGGCCGTAAATGGGTGATGTTTAAGCAGACCTTTAGTGGGCCAGCCCACTAGTTTCTGAGTAAATCATACGGGCCTTTGACTGGGCCGGCCTTTTTAACCTACATGGGCCTTTGTTGGGCCATGCCACATGTCGACGTATCATAGGCACGTCTCCTCCATTGGATGGATGGCATGTGGCCCATCGCGAGGCCGACACATGTTTCCTCCGGCCAATGAGAATTTTACACATGGAAAATCGCCATTGGTCATTGCTCTTAATGGGTTATCTGATCCAAAACCAGACTCGATAGCTTAACGGTGACCCGTTACGGTGGATGCCACATGTTGGTTACCCTTGATGAAAGCACTTTCATGACGCGTCATTTATCGTCATGGAAGTGGTCACTTCCGTGATGCTAATTTAAGTATTGTCATGGAACACTTCTACGACAGCACAGGTATGACTATCTTGATTCTGCCAATAAATTGTCATGGATGTACATGCATGACAGAAAACATGACCTACTCTGACAAACACGTATCATCACGAAGTGTTTTTTTGTAGTGCCCTCTGGCGCACCACCCCCTGGACCTCATCGACGATGATGAGCTATGTAGTAGGGAGGACAAACGCTTGGACGCATTGTCCCACATCCTCGCTACACACCTTGGGCCGGTCAGACGCCTTGCCATCGGCAAGTTCCGTTCCAACTGCAACACCAAACCCAGGTTTCACGACCGGTTCCTATCCCCAACCCTAGATTGGCTCGAGGAGCTTAGCTTTCATGCTGGACATCCGCGCCTTGTGCCTGCGCTGTGCCGCGCTACATTCAGGCAGTGCCTTTTCCCCTAGATTGATGTCGCGCGCGCTCTTCATCTCCCTAAACTGAAGCACCTCGAGCTCATGTGCGTCCGCATCTCGAAGGAGGATTTGGAGCGCCTGCATAGCGGTTGTACAACACTCAAGTACCTTCGTCGTCAGGTGATGGATGGTTTCAATAGCCTCCACATCGCCTCGATGAATGTTCGTACGATCTATGTGCATTACTGGTGCCACAACAAGCTGTCAGTTGAGATGTTTCACGATATGGTCACTGAGAATGCACCTTTCCTCGAGAGATTGTATGTACTTGATAAAGTAGGTCCAACAAGAATCAGGTCATTCACGCACTTAAATTGACAGTGTTGGGCTATTCGTGTGTTGAATTCTCTGAACTTGTTACTGGATCATTATCCATAGCATTCCACATCAAAATTTCTGTTTTTATCATTTACCTACTCGGCGACAAGTAGGAATTAAGCTTGGGGATGCTTGATATATCTCCAACGAATATATATTTTTGATTGTTCCATGCTATTATGTTATCCATCTTGGATGTTTTGTATGCATTATTATTCTATTTTATATCATTTTTTGGGACTAACCTACTAACCTAGTGCCCAGTGCCAGTTATTGTTTTTTCCTTGTTTTCGTCTTTTACAGAAAATCAATACCAAACGGAGTCCAAACGGAACGACACTTTTTGATGATTTTTCTTGGACCAGAAGAGACCTAGGAAGCTTCGCGAGGAGGCCAGAAGAGGCACGAGTGGGCCACAAGCTTGGAGGCTGCGCCCTAGGGGGCGCGCCTCCCAAGCTTGTGGGCTCCACCGCGGCTCCCCTAACCCTAATTCTAGCTTCATAAATACCCAAATATTCCGCGTATACCAGAGGGGACACCAAAAATACTTTTCCGCCGCCGCAGGTTTCTGTCCTCGTGAGATCCCATCTGGAGACCTGTTCCGGTACTCTACCGGAGGGGGATTCGGTCACGGAGGGCCTCTACATCAACCTTACCGCCCTTCCGATGATGTGTGATTAGTTTACCACAGTCCTACGGGTCCATAGCTAGTATCTAGAATGTTCTTGGAGTTCTATTCGATGTAATCTTCTTTTGCGGTGCGTTTGTTGTGATCCGATGAATTGTGGATTTATGATTAGATTATCTATGAATATTATTTGAGTCTTCTCTGAACTCTTTTATCCATGATTAAGATAGCTTTCTATTTATCTTTGATCTATTGATTTGGTTTGGCCAACTAGATTGATTTATCTTGCAATGGGAGAGGTGCTTTATTTTGGGTTCAATCTTGCGGTGTCCTCACCCAGTGAGAGAAGGGGTAGCGAGGCACGTATTTGTATTGTTGCCATTAAGGATAAAAAGATGGGATTTATACCATATTGATTGGATCTATCCCTCTACATCATGTCGTCTTGCTTAAGGCGTTACTCCGTTCTTGTTAACTTAATACACTAGTTGCATGCTGGATAATGGTCAATGTGTGGAGTAATAGTAGTAGATGCAGGCAGGAGTCGGTCTACTTGTCACGGACGTGATGTCTATATTCATGATCATTACCTTAGATATCATCATAACTTTGCGCTTTTCTATCAATTGCTCAACAGTAATTTGTTTATCCACAACATGTGTTCTTTTAAGAGAGAAGCCTCTAGTGAAAACTATGGCCCCCGGGTCTATCTTTTACCATATTATTTTCAGATCTATAAAACCAAAAACCCAAAAATACCTTGTTCTATTTTATTTATCTTTACTTTATTTTGCACTTTTATTTATCTTTTGTATCTCTCTCTATCAGATCTCATCCTTGCAAGTAACCGTGAAGGGATTGACAACCCCTTTATCGCGTTGGGTGCAAGTATTTGTTGGCCTAGCAGTGTTCCATAATGCTACAAATTATGGAACAAGTGTGCAGCGATTGAGATAAGGGAACACTGCTACGAACAAATACACCGACAGCGTTGTAAACGATGAAACGCTGCTAGTGTTTGTTGGCCTAGCAGTGTTCGTGACATAGAACATTGCCAACATGGTACGCACTATCAGCGTCCACTCTGAACGCTACTAGAGACCATCGACTAGCAGCGTTCCACGGGGACGCTGCTATCAACTCGTTACTAGCAACATGGCAGTGGCAGTGTGCCGCTCAGACGCAACTAAGCGGCACCATGGAACGTTGTTAATGAGGGGGTCCTGTACTTGTGAAATAAACATGTAAACGGGCGACATAAATGTTAGGGTCAAGATACAAGCCGGTATCTAGCCAATGAAAGGAGAAGGCATGGTGGTGATGGAGAAGGCGACACCGATGGTGATGGTAATGATGATGGTGTCAGTGTGGTGGTGATGGAGGGCGGTGTCACTGGAGACTGCACCGAAGCCTCCTCTTTTTCCCTTGGTCTTGTCCCTTCTTCTATGGAGGTGGGTTGGAGCTGCAATGGAGATGGTGGAGATTGATCTTGGATGATCAGGGGAGGATACATGTTACTCCTCGTATTTCACCTCTTCCTTATTTTATAATGTTTGGATCTTTTTGCATCAAGATTCGTCCTAAAGAAGAGGTGAAGCCTAATTTCAGAACCCCTCCAATGATGTTTGAGTTTGGACACAATGCCATGATTCAGAATTAGGTTTCGATCATGTTTTATTCAGTTTGGTTTTATTTTTTTTGTGCGATGTTTTTGGGCCTTTCCAAAACCAAGTGTGTTCTAGTTTTTGGGCCTTTAGTGTACCGTGGGGCCTGTCCCATCCCAGTTTCGTTGGAGTAACCCTATAAAGGGTTCATGGCAACCGCCATTGTATCTCAGACTTGTTATTTTCGAGATAAAAAGAGCACATAAAAGTCTCGATGGTTGGGGCTGCATATCATTGTGTTTATTTGCTAATCTTGAAGATCTGATATTATTCTATGCGTGGCTATTGATTTTGATTAGTTCCAACATGAGTAATTGAAGAGAGATTAGTTGGATCTACTTCGCATTGAGTTTTATTGTTTGCTATCCTGTTTATCTTGATCGTCATGAAAGATTGGGCCAAAGACCCTAGGATCTCTACTTGATCCTTATCATCTTGGTACCAGATTTTGCTGGGTTTATCTTGCTGATTTTCTTGCTTCTATCTGCTGTTGAGATTTATTGTCAAAGCCTTTGGCCAAGACACCGGTTTTGTGCTTGTTCATTATGCTGGAGGCATTGGAGCTTTCTGCTTCGTGATGCTTGGCCATCGTTTTGTTTTCTGCTAGGCAGATTTGCGTATCCACGATCTGTGTTGGGGCATTTTTTCAGATTTGGAAGGACTTGAGTCCTTGTCACCGTGGCCATATCCTTTTAGAGGCGCTAGCCAATCCAAATTCTGCTTCTGTCTGTTGTGGTCTGAGTCATGTACCTGTTGAACTCCTGATCGTGGTGGTCTCTACTACCGCTTTGAGTCAGTTGGTCTAGGAGTCTGCCTTCCACGATATCTTTCAGCGCACTGTTTCCCTGTCTACTGGACGTGCTTCTGCGGAAGCGCTTTGATCAACTCCCTCATGCGCCATAGTATTGCTGCTAGAAATTTTACTGTAGCTAAGCCTACAGTTTGGAATTTCTGCTGAAACTCGATTGATGGCGAGGATTCAGTAGTTGCTGAAGCCCAACTAAAGGAGCATGTGCTTCCCACCTTTGCTGATGATTTGGCTCCTAATGTCCGGGCTGGCTTTGAAAGTACGTGTGCTTATATTAAGCAAAGTCATGATTCTTTGGCCGCACAAATTGCCCAACTATCTACCTGGTCCCGCTGTGCTGCCATGTTGCCATGGTGTTGTTCATACTTGCCAACCAGGGGCCTATGTACATGTTGACGATGAAGAACTTGAGGATGACAGTGATTATGCACCACAACAACGACCTTTTGATGCCCGTCTGGCAGGTGCTCATCGTGCTCTACAACCTGATCATAATAGTGTTGGTCAGGATGTTCGTGTTCTCCTAGATAATGGTGGTATTGGGTGAGTCAAGTTTTCCATACCTCCTTTCTCTAGTGATTGTGGACCTGATGATTATTTGGAGTGGGAGATGTGTATGGATCATATTTTTTCTACCCACCATTATACTGAGGAGAAGAGACTCGAACTTGTTGGAGTTGAATTCACCGATTGTGTACTAATTTGGTGGAGTCAAATTCTGCGTATGCCCACTCGTCTAATGTCATGGAGAGGTCTGGAAGACCTCATGCGACATTGTTTTGTTCCTGAACATTATAAGTGTGATATATATCACATATTGCAGTGACTCACTCAAATTAATAAATTGGTGGATGACTATTATAAAGAGATAGAGTTGTTGATGATACGTATAGGAACAATTGAGGACCTGGAGGCCACTATGTCTCAATGATTTTATGGTGGTCTACTACAGCATCCAAGATCTTGTGCACCAAGCTGAGCATGCAGAGCAAAAACTTAAATGACGCCACGCTTCAGCCACAAACACATGGCGTTATTCCCCCACCGAGGTTGCTTGTTCTAGTGCTAAGCCGACAACCTCTACACGCTCCAATGATTTTTTTCTCATGGTGAGACGCTAAAATCCAGAGTGTCCAAAGTTGTGTCTACTCAGTCCACCGCTAGTATAGAGTTCTTTTACTTGTGGAGACTGAGGACACATGTGGCATGATGTCCTAATACAAAAAGGGCGATGCTCACACAGGATGGATATGTTTCTACTAGTGATGATGACAAGGCTGTTGATCCATCAAGTGAGGAGTCTGAGGAACTTGAACATGTGGATGTGTATCCCGAGAATGCTGCTCCTAATTGCACTAACTTGATGGTGCAACATGTGGTCGAGGATCGCATAGAAGGACAAGGGCAGTGCTGGAACATTTTTCGGACCCAATGCACAGTTCAAGACACCACATGCAAGCTGATTATTGATGGTGGAATCTACACCAATATTCTTAGAAAGAGTTTGGTGGATTCTTTCTCATTGCCTACATGGAAGCACCCGCAACCACACTGTGTTGAGTGGTTGTATCATTCAGGGAAGCTGAAAGTTACACACAAGGTGTGCCTAAAATTTTCAGTAGGTTATTATGAGGACGCAGTGGTTTGCGATGTTTTACCTATGGAATCATGCCATGTGCTGCTAGGCTGAGCGTGGCAATTTGATAAGCGCGCCACTCACGAAGGCAGATCCAATGTGCATTCCTTGTGTCATAAGGGGGAGCATCATGTGCCTGCAACCTATGCTTGACAAGGATATGAAAGTGGAGGAATTTTCTACAAAGAAGAAGGTCCAATAGACTATGGTGAAACCGAGGAAGGTTTCCTCTCAAGTTAGGAGTGATGAGGCGAGGATGGATGTTACTCCTGATATTTCACCTCCTCCTTATATTCTAAAGATTGGATATTTCTGCGTCAAGATTCCTTCTAAAGATGAGGTGAAGCCTAATATCAGAACACCTCCAATGATGTTTGGGTTTAGACACAATGCCATGATTCATAATTACGTTTCGGTCATGTTTTACTTTGGGAAAACTTTGTTTTTTCCACTCTAGTTTTTGCCCACTTTGCTTATGCCACTCTAGAATTTGACATCTCACTTTTGCCACTCTTAACTTTTGACAATACATCACAAGTGCCATTCCGTGACAAAAATGATAAATTTTCATTTCACTTTTGCCACTCTTAGCTTTTGCAATGTATCACAATTGCCACTCTGAAAATTTTGCTTTTGCCACGGAATGGCAAAAGTGATATATTGTCAAAATCTAAGAGTGGCAAAAGTGAAATGTAAAATTATAGAGTGGCATAAGCAAAGTGGGAAAAAGCTAGAGTGGCAAAAACAAAGTTTTCCCTTTTACTTTCAGTTTTGTTTTATTTTTCCGTGTGATGGTTTTGGGCCTATCCAAAACCAAGTGTGTTTTAGCCTTTTGGGCTTTTAGTGTGGCGTGGGGCCTGTCCCAATTTCATTGGAGTCACCCTATAAAGGATTCAGGGTAGCCATCATTGTATCCGAGACTTGTTATTTTTTAGATAAACAGAGATCAGAAAAGTCCCAAATGTTTGGGGGCGCATATCATTGTATTTGTTTCCTGATCTTGAAGATCTGATGTTATGATATGTGTGGGAGTTGATTTTGATCAGTTCCAATGTGAGTAATTGAAGAGAGATCAGTTAGATCTATTTTGGATTGAGTTCTCATGTTTTCTATCCTGCTATTCTTGATCACCATCAAAGATTGGGCCAAAACCCCTGGATATCTACTTGATCCTTATCAAATGGTGGAGTCTGGTCTTGGATGAATGACGTGGTGACGACGATGGCTAGGGTTGGAGAGGTATTTATAAGAGCTCTCCCCAACCCTCCTCCTTACATGTAGGTTCTCTCCTTTGATCTAAGGGCTCAAGACGAGCCAAATCCTCTCCCAAACCCCTCTTTGGTTGCCAAGAATCACGTGAGAACTGTTGGAAATATGCCCTAGAGGCAATAACATTGTATTATTTAGTTCCACATTTATAGTTAATAGTTTTATTCTATGCTATAACTGCTATGATTCTGGAATATGCGATTCAGTGGAAAATTCATAAACATGTGTGGAATGATAAATGGTAAAACCTGATTGCTAGTCTCGCCTCTAGGACTAGCTCAAGTGTTTTTTGTGATAATTTTTTTCTATATCTTGGGGTATCATTAAGTGCAACGATAGTCCCAAAAACAACTTTGAGTGTATGATGTTAGAAGAACGATCATATTGAATTGACCCAACTTGTTTGTTATACTTTGAGATACTATCGTAACAGAGAGTTAGTGTATGCTTTAGTTCCTTAGACCATGAGAGTATCGCAGTCACTTCTTACTGTAAGATGGACTTTCGGGTTGCTCAAACGTCATGTGTAACATGGTGATCATAATGATAACTTATAGGTACATCAAAAAGTTTGACAAGGGACTAGATAGCTCAAGAGTGGGATTTGCTCCTCCGACGACGGAGAGACATTCTTAGGGCCCTCTCGGTGTGAAGGCATCCATCATCATCTGGCTAGATACAGGTGACTAGGTCACAAGGATGCCAGAACATGTCAACAAGAAAGAAGAACAAAAACAGTAATGAGGAGACTGGTATAGTGAGCATGAGAATAACTCAAGAGAATAATGATATATCTCACCTCAGGTTTTGTAAATTATCGCGAAGCAATGGGAATAGCACATGATAACCAAAGGTTCGCTCAAATATCATTTGTGTATTTAGGGATCAATATGGATGTCCACGGTTCCGCTATTGGTCATTGAACGAAAGGGCTTTTCTTCATGTCTATATTTTAGAGAACGTACAAGGTCACAAGATTAAGGGAATCATTATCTGTTGATGTTAGAGGAGTAAGAGTTATGAGAAAATATTTAGTAAGTCGTTTCATGAATATTAGAAACAATTTTGAGAGAAGCGGGAGGTGTTTCGGAGTTATCGAAGTGTTTCAGGAAGTACCAGGTAATACCGAGTAATAATATATAGGACGAAATAGTTTACGAAGACTTAATATAAATTATAAAGGGCTCTAATATCTATTAGGAGGCCCCTGGAATTTATTTAGAGTCATTGGGCTAATATTTATTATAAAGGCCTTAGTGGAAGGGCCCATTGGTGGAGGCGCCGCCCTAGGGCTTGTTGGACAAGCTAAAGGGGTGGTCCGAGGAGGACTCCTCCTCCTTGGCCGGCATGCCAAGGGAGGGGATCCCCCTCCCCAAGTTGGCCTCCCCTCTCTCACTCCTATATATATGAGAGAGGGAGCACCCCTAAAGTATAGATCAAGCCCTCGTTCCGGGTGCCCCCTCCTCTCTAGTTCGTCTAGTTCTTTTTTATCTAGATTGATTATCTCTAAATTCTCATAATAAATAAGCACCGTGTGGTTCTCTTCTTCTCCCTCTAATTCCCCGGTGATGATTAGCTCTGGACGGTCAAGCCCTGCCAGATCATGAAGCATGTACGCTTGTAAACTGTTGAGAGCCCGTGGTTTGGGCCTTCGCTTCGAGGGATCATTCATGAACGGTTCGAGGGACTTCAAGTATGATCTATAGATACTCTTCTTCCACTGCAACTCGAAGTTGGTAATGATCTGATCTAAATCTTTGATGCATCTTTATAGTGTTCCTGGTTCGATCGTATGATGTTTTTTTGTTTTCTACTACGTTTCCCAACAAGAACACACGGGGACAAAATTGGTGAAGAATCCTGTTTGTAAGGGCAACTTCCGGAACTATTGGGCCTGGTACGACTAGTGGTACGACTGTACACGGCCGTAGCAGACGTCGTCAAATGCTATGAACCCTCTTGATAAAACAGTCATAACTTCCTCGTCTGAACTCCATGTTTTATGTTGTTGTGCTCATTGAAATCGCAATAACGATGCCAACGCAACGATGGTATTAGATCTTGATTTGGGGCACTTTAGAAAGAAAGAATCACTTTTTTGACCTTCTGAAATGCTCAAGTCCAGTGTTGGAAGTCCTCCATAACGAACCTAACCTTGGTATTTTCATCGTGCTTGGCCCTGGGTTGCTCCAAAACACCCGTAGACACGACAAAACAAAGAAAACTAATAAAATAAAAAAGGAAATCACTAATTATGCAATGCTCACAATGAAAATGGTAAAAACCGGTAGTCATGCATAATGGGCATATATTTGGTTCAATGAAACATGATATATAGAGTGAACATGCAATGAATGAGCTCTAAAAATGCATAAATATGTAGCCATCAGCGACCAAGTCTAGTCGGATACACCAGAGACAAAGTTGATCGGGTCTAAGAAGATCCCTTGGGGACACACCTCTACATGCCTTCCACCGGCCCTAGGCACACTTACGGGCGGGGATAGGACATGAATGACAATATTCCTACACTAGGGCAACACCGCCGCTTCATCGCCCCAATCACACTACAAAAAAATACACTTCCGTGATGATACGTGTTTGTCACAGTAGGTCACGTTTTCTGTCATGCATGTACATCCATGACAATTTTATGACAGAATCAAGATAGTCATACATGTGCTGTCGTAGAAGTGTTCCATGACATTACCAAAATTATCATCACGGAAGTGTCCACTTCCATGATGATAAATCGCGCGTCATGGAAGTGCTTTCGTCAAGGGTGACCGACATGTGGCATCCACCGTAACGGAACGCCGTTAGGCTATCGGGTCCGGTTTTGATCCGATAACCCGCTAATAGCTCGGACCAATGAGGATTTTCCACGTGTAAAATTCTCATTGGCCGGAGGAAACACGTGTTGGCTCACTGATGGGACAGACGTCATCCATTCATTGGACAGGAGGCGCCTATGATAGCTCGACACGTGGCACGGTCCAACAGTGGCCCATTCCGGTGACAAAGGCCGGCCCAGTAAAAAGTAGCAGGCCGACCCATATAAGGCCTACTTGTATTAGGTCCATTTAAGCCCACGGCCCATACGAGATGTGCCAATTCGGCCCGTCACGGCCCGTTAAAGATTTGACACCATTGCAGCCCATCGTCAGTTCAAGCCCGTTAATAGCCCGCTATATATTTGGGCTCGATATCGGCCCGATGTGATTTCGGCCTGTTAACGGCCCATTCAATGGATGGGCCAATTTTCAGGATGTACATCTTTCGGCCTTTTAGCGACCCATTTAAGTGTTGGGCCAATTTCCGGCCCGGTGTGTCTTTCAGCCTGTCGACGGCCCATAAATGAGTTGGGCCATTTGTAGTTGAACCTTAGTTTTGGCCTTTTAGCGACCCATTTAAGTGTTGGGCCAATTCCCGGCCCGGTATGTCTTTCAGCCTGTTGACGGCGCATAAATGATTTGGGCCATTTGTAGTCGGACCTGAGTTTTGGCCTTTTAACGGCCCATGCTCTTCATGGTCCAATACCAGCCCGGTTTCTCTTTCGGCCTGCTAAAGGCCCACAACACAGTTGGGCCATTTACAGTATGACCTGACTTTCGGCCTCTTAGCGGCCCATGCTCTTCATGGTCCAGTACGAGCGCGCTGTCTCTTTCAGCCTGCTAAAGGCCCACAGTATAGTTGGGCCATATGTAGCCCGACCTTAGTAACGGCCTGTTAATGGCCCGTGAAATCAAACAGGCCCACCTGTTGCCTGCTTCAATGTCGACTTGTTAACGACCCGGGAGGTAAGAGGGCCGACCATTAACTTTCGGCCTGGTAACGGCCCATTAACTTAATGGGCCCACTAAAGTTCGTACATGTCTTTAGGCCCAATTAGATAATTTGAGCCCATTACGACGAGCAATTATGCACAGGACCAAAACCGATCAAGCAAAGGTACGGCATACAAGGAAAACGTTGCACATCCAGCATATATTACATGAAATTACATCCACTGGGCAATCAAAGATTGACGCCAGTGCAAATAAATGAACAGAACCTAACGATCTACAACGTCACAATCTGCAACCTCAGCGCGGATGACGCCCATAAGCATGTGGGCAAGTTCTTGCTGCTTTGCTACACTGTCTCTGAAAACATTGATCAGTTGTTGTTGCGCACGAATGTGCACCTCTGATTCCTCCACCATTTCCATCATTGCTTCAGCCATTAATTGGTTCACAAACATACATTTTTTCCGTTGCATTCGAGACAGAGGAAACTGAACAGATTCAGATGGCGATTTTGGCAGGCTTGTATTATTGATAGTGGAGAGTGTCTCGACCACTGCATCATAACATAAATTAGGAGGGGAACCGAACAGATTAATCATGAGTTATTGCCATATTACCTGGCCTAGATTTATTGGAAAGAAACAATGGGGTTGCCTTGCTGTTTTCAGAGTTTGTCTTCTTATCTTCAGCAGCCTGCACCAAATTAACACACTAGCATTGCTATCATTGGCCAGGTCAGATAATAGGAAAGCAACATTGACACAACGAACGTTTGGGCAACCAGACCACACCAGCCTACACCAAATTAACACAATATGGCACATCTATCATCAGCCAGGTAAGGTAATACGAAAGCAACATTGACACAATGAATGAATGGGCAACCAGAGCAGCACTACAATTCAGTAATGTGCATGATATGAGATAGTACACTCATGCAGCTCAGTATGCAAAACTACCAGGCAGTTTTCCTTACAAAAATCAACATTGTCGCCTTTAACATTTTGCTACAACTGAATTTAGATCAGATAAAGGTTGGATTCACACCGATTAACAAAATACATGCTGATGTAAAAATATAGTGATATACAACAGGTACTTACATCAGCATTGGAGCACAGAGAATTCCCGCAAGATACTTTCCTCGAATACGATCCCAATGGAGGAAGTCTTCTATCGTTTAACCTTATTTTCTAAAAGAGAGATGGGTAAGAAACATGTAGAAAATATGATCAGAATGCTATAAAATTTCATGATGCGAGGATACGCACACGCTTCTTAGAATGGAGTTGACATATTTTTGCTGGACTGGAGCGGACTAGTTCTTTGGCCACTGGAATCTGCTTATTATCAGTGGGAGTTGGGTTTCTCTGTGCTGGAGCAGTATCTATGAAAACTGGAGTTGGTTTATTATCTCCTGGCGTTTGGATCTTTTGCAAAGACCTGGTTTGTAACCCTTCAGATTCTAACATAGCCGTCTTCCCCTTGCATGCCTTATATAGAAGAATGGTGCTTCAATTATAAAACATGCTACAACAGAGATGGAATAGGTACTGAAGAATAGAAAGGCATGACATATTGACATGTATTCCCTCCATCCGGAAATAAATGGATGGGTCTAGGCGTATTTCAGTTCTAGATACATCCAGTTTTATCCATTTCTGCGACATGTAATCCGGACGGAGGGAGTATGATGTAAGAGCTAGGGATACGACAGGACAACAGTGTAAAAAACACTACTTGAATGTAAAACTGTATGCTAGCGGAATACATTACAGAAAAACACTAAGGCAACATATGCGTGTATGATTGGGAAACTAAGATGGCATTGCAAGAGACCACTAGAACAACACTTCAATGTAAAAAAAGAACATGGTATGGTAGACAGATGAAGTACATACTGATGAATAACAATGCATAAGATATTGAGAAGCATGATGTCCAAACTAAGCAGATGGCATTGCGATAGAGTAGAATGACAGTACTTGAATTTGAAAACATGTTATCATTAATGGAATAGGTACTGAAAAACAGGAAGCATGCCATATTTACATGCATGATCAGCAGGCGAAGCACAAGGCATTGCAACAGAGTAGATGCACTCCAGGACATTATATGCATGTTGTACCCATATCAAGGGCCAAGTTAGAGCAAGGACCTTATGGGGTGAATAGGATTCATCATCTTTCTGCAAGTCTTGTGAAGAACTGCCTTTACATGTTCCATCATATTGGGTATCATTGACGTCAAGTTTGTTGGCCGTTACATTGCTCCGTGAGGTTCTTGTGGATAAATCAGTGTGTGCAATTATATCTGACATGCATGGAAGACAACTAGTAGTTAGATTTATGTAATGAGTGCCTGTAGGAGACGACATAAATAGTAGGACTGGGGTTAACTAGCAGCAACAGGTCTCAAAAACTAAAGGGAGAACACAGATGAAAGCTACAGAATATGTATCGTTTGTACTCGAGATTAACTAGATGGCACACAAAAGTATTAAGGAACAACATAGGTTATACTAGAAGTGGTATAATACTATAATCACCAGCCTGTGGGATAGCATTGGCTGATGGATGATAACTATGGAACAACGTTACCTAAAGAACAAGTCTCTTAGCTGAACTATGGAACAACGTTAACTCCTGAACAAGACCCGTAAGAGATCAGCATGAATATACAGTGAAATGTGATAATCTATTTTCCATGCTTAGATGAATAACAAAGCCATAAATGTTGCACACAAGTAAGATGAGGGTACAACCTATCTGGCCGCCATCCATAGGAGTGAGCATCATGTGCTGACTTGTCGATGGCCCTGCAGTTGTTATGGCTGTCCATGTCGGGCACGCGCATTCGATGCAGGGAACTGTTGAGTGGGGACTATAGCTCCCTTCTGGTGTATGCTTCCCTTGTTGGAGCAGCTGCGGTGAGTCGAAAGATGGTGTGGCTAAAGATGCAGAAAACGCATAATGTTAAGAACGACACATCTCTCTGATCTGAAGAAATACCCTAAGAGATCAACAGCAAGGTACGAGAGTGGTCACACGTCTGTTGACTGAAGACTAAATTGAAGTCACACGATTTTATTTTATTTTGGTATTGTCCGATCTACGCCGGATGGCTTGATGGCCGTCTTGTGCAACCCGGCTGACACTGTTCCGAATCTTCCTCGAAGAGCCAGCGACCACTGGCAGAGCAGCCTGCCTCCACCGTCCGTGGCCCTGACCAAAACCCCGCTCCCCGCCCCACCGCACTGTCGTGGTTGCGCCGCCCCCGGGCCAATCCACAAAGACTCGTCGTCATCCAGATCCGGCGGCGGCAGTACCTTCAACCCACGCGCAACTCTAAGATAGCCATCTAAGCGTTGCTTCCGCGGTGAACTTGCGCCCCCGCACCCTTACGTTAGACACCAGCCAACCGACAGCCTAGGAGCTCCGCCGGCTCGAGGGGTGCTGCTTCCCATTGGGAATCGATTGGCCCAGAATAAAAATTCAGACAACTGACGCCTAAATAAAGTGATTTGAGATGAGGGTGTGACCTATCTGGCGGCCCGGTGAAGTAGGCAGCTAAAGCTGCCTAGTCGGTGAGGCTGGCGTGGTTGCGGTGGCTACCGGCGGCAGGGAAGTAAAGATGTCGCGATGGTCGATGGCTACGGGGAAGCAGTGTCGGGGCTCTGGACGGGTCCAAAGTTGGAGTCGCTCCGGCGCCGTGAACAACGAGGGGGTGAGTCGGCTCCGGTACGGTTCACGCGGCCGTCGTCGAGGCAGCTCTGGCAGCACGGAGTAAGAGGCACATAGCCCAGTGCACGACGACAAATGGGCAGCGTCTCTGGAATTAGAGAGGAGGGCGGCTGTGAATTTGGTGCGGTGGGGGCTGCCATGGAGGAGAGGCTGAGGTTTCGCGGCTCGGGAGAAGGGAGCTTCCGGGGAGAAGGTGATTTGGCGCCCACGAGGTATGAATGGGGAATTGGGAGGGGGAACCATGTCTTACGGACGCATTTGTCTGAAATGTGGGGGGGGGGAGTTACAGTTCTACCCCTGCCTTTAGGCTTCTCGGCTTGGGTCTGTGTACTGAGGGTCGGGGATAGTAGAGTAACTTTGCTTCTCCCAAATAGTGGGCGCGAGCGATTTCGGGCGAGGAGGGCGTGTTTTGAAATATAGTGGGCGCGAGCGATTTCGGGCGAGGAGGGCGTGTTTTGAAATATAGTGGGCGCGAGCGATTTCGGGCGAGGAGAGCGTGTTTTGAAATAGTGGGCGCGAGCTATTTCGGGCGAGGAGAGGGTGTTTTGCCGACCATGGTTTATGAATTATTCGGCACATGTCATTTCGGCCGAGGAGAAGGCGCGCTTGGATGAAGTTACGAACCTACCCTCGATGTACAACGGGCCAATTGATGCGTGTCCCACATAGGCCGGTAATTTCGCGTCTCCCATTTATTTGCTCGGGCGAATTCCACCGAGCAGAGGGTGTTTAACGGTTCGTTCAAATTTTGGGAGAACGAGCATCCACGTCTACATTACCAAGTTGATTCGAATGAAATTTTGAAATATTAGCTTCCCATTTCTTTTTAGATGGAGAGATGATGCTCGGGAGTAATGTGTTTTTACATGCTCGTTGCTAGCGATTTACTATATGACAAATAGTTGACCCACTCAAAAACGGGAATCAAACCCAAAATGAAATATCTCGATTCAATGAAATAGCTCGTTCACCAGGTCAAAATAGTGAACTAAATCCAAATTAAACACCTCAATCGAGTAGATGTTGTACAGTATTATAGTACTCCATGAACATGTTGAGAGTCAAATTAATGAACTTGTTTGATATACGCATATATTCGTTCATGTGTGGATTGCAGACAACATGTTCTCCAATTTAAATATTTGAATGCAAGTTTATATCGAAACATGGTTTATATCAGTCTTTGATGCATAAAACGCGACCTCCCCCTCTCCCAGACTCCTGCTCTCTCTCTCTCTCTCTCTCTCTCTCTCTCTCTCTCTCTCTCTTGCCGACAATCTTCAATTCTATCGCACGCATCGAACACACAGACCTTGTTGGTCTCTCTCCGTCTCTCTCTCTCTCTTTGTGTGTGGGGGGGTCTTTCTAGTTCGCATGTATATATACTCCATCTATAGGTATCTCTCGCACACTATGTATGATTCTCTAGTCCAAGCTAAATATCTTGGGTGCACTCATTGTATGCACACAAATTCCTTGGCTCGTTGCCCGTAACTCTCTCACGCACCACTCTGTCGTCTCGGAGCTCTTCCCTCTCTCTCTCTCAAACTCTCCATCTACCTGGGTCACACATACACATGCATATCTCACTCGCACTCGATAGACCCATCTAAAACTCTATCTCTCTCCCTCATTCTCTCTCCATCTCCCACGCACACACATACAATCTCATGCCTAGCCAAGTATGATGGTCTCTCACTCAAATGTAGGCACACGCAGTCCCCCCTATATGTATATGACTAGCTAATCTTAGTCTCCATCACAAACATGTGCATGGTCTATCTCGATTTCTCTCGGGGCATCTTTCTATCGCGCACGCACCTCCCTCGATCTCCCACCCATATAGTCCCCTCACGATCTCGAGGGGATCTCTCTATCACAAACACACCCTCTCTCCCTCCCCATGCGTCCATGTTCTCCATGTGTCCCTCTCGACCTTTGTTCCTTGTTGGCCAGACCTCTATTGGACATGTGCTATAGGGGTGTCTCTCTCCGTTGCAAACAATCACGCACTAGCTATCTTCGTGTATCTCCTCACCTCGCTTTTCTATCTCGGAGATGCATGCGTGATATGTTTGCATAAGAAACGAAAAAACACACACTCTCTCTAATTTATCGTTTGTTGTCCCTTTCTCTTTCACACACATACTCTTTTTGCACACTCACTCATTCTCCTTCACACGCACTTGATCTCTCTCGACTTAGGCACTCTCTTCGGTCCATAGCATATAGATTTATTGAAAAGTCAAACATCACAAAGTTTGACCATGTACGTGGAGAAAAACATTTACATCTAGAACGGCAAACATATACCATTAGATTCATCATGAGATGTAGTTTCGTATGATGTATCTTTGGTATTGTAGATATAAATAACATTTGCGTAAACCTGATCAAAGTTTCCAAAGTTCGACTTCTAAAAAATTTACATGCACTGCATTATCGAGCGGATGGAATATCTCTTTCCCCCTCTCAGCTATCTGACGCACCACTCAGCCTTATCGGGGCTCCTCTATCTCTCTCAAACTTTATATCTCCCTGGTTCACACATACACATGTCTCGCTCGCGCTACATATAGACCCATCCAACACTCTCCGCCCTTGTTCTCTCTCTATGTGACACGCACCCCCCTAAGTACCATAATCCCTCACTCCATCATAGGCGCACGCACTCCCCCCTAAGTATGATTATCTCTCACTAGCCATCAGGAACACACGTATTGTCTCCTTCCATCCATACGTCTATCTCGATATCTCTCGGGGTATCTTCTATCGCGCATACACCTTGTCACTCGATCTCCCATCCATGTAGTCCCATCACAATCTCCAGGGGATCTCTCTATGACAAACATACACTCTCTCCTCCCCATGTCTGCATTTTCTCCGTACGTCTCTCTCGACCTCTCTCCCTTGTTTGTCAGACCCCTCTTGGCCACGTGCTAGGGGTCTTTCTCTCTCGGTTGCAAACAACCACACACTATCTCCTCACCTTGCTTCCGTTGTCGAAGATGCATGTGTGATATGTTTGCATAAGACACACACGCCTTTTCTCTACTTTTATCGTGTGTTGTCCATGTCTCTTTCACACACGCACACACACTTTTTTCACTCACTCTTTCTATTTCACACACACACTCTCTCTCTCTCTAGTTAGGGACTCTCTCACGTCCATAAGCATATGGATGTTTTGAAAAGTCAAACCTCAGAAAAGTTTGACCAGGTATATGTGGAGAAAAACATTTACATCTGGAACGATCATTAGATTCATCACAACATGTACTTACTTCATACTATCATTTATCTTTGGTATTGTAGATATAAGTAATTTCTTTATAAACTTGGTCAAAGTTTCAAAAGTTTGACTTTAAAAAAATGTTGGCACTACATTATCGAACGGAGGGAGTAGCTCTTTCTCTCTCTCTGCTATCTCTCACGGGCCTCCCCTCTCACTCGAACTCTCTATACCGACGGATTATACGCTCACTGTGTCAGCGTATAGCTCCGTATATTGTTTAGTTGACCGGTCAACCAGTCCACATGCTGCCTTGTCAGCTCGTGTTCTCTATCTTCGTGTGCTGGCCCATGTGGCAGTGGGTGAAAATAAGTAAACTAGAGGCCCATCTGACACGCGGTGAAGTAAACAAAGTTGAAACCACTCGGGGTAGCACCCCGCACGCTAGTAAATTGAGGGCGCATTGAGGACACACTTCTTCCGCGTGAAGGACGCACTCGCGCACAATTCACCACTGCGCGGCGGCATGCACAGAAGGACGCACTCGCGCACACCCAGTAGACCAGCACACAACACACACTAGCACACGTGTACACCGGCATCGCCGCCGGTTGAGATGGATGGCGAGGCAGCCAACAAGCGGAGGCGGCTCGAGCCAAAACCGCATCCGGCGAGCCTGGACTTCATCAGCAGCCTCCCCGACGACATGCTGCTCGTCATCATCGGCCTCCTCCCCACCAAATCTGCCGTGCGGACCGCCCTGCTCTCCCGGCGGTGGCGCCCCCTCTGGCGCCGCGTCCCCCTCAACCTCACCGTCGACAGCTGCCTCTGCGACGGGGATTGCAAACGCATGGCCGCAGTCTCCAAGATCCTTTCATCGCACCCTGGGCCAGCCAGACGCCTTGACATCCGCATGTTCAG
This sequence comes from Triticum aestivum, assembly GCF_018294505.1. NCBI lineage: Eukaryota > Viridiplantae > Streptophyta > Magnoliopsida > Poales > Poaceae > Triticum > Triticum aestivum. Next base: position 274,968,932 of record NC_057802.1, on the reverse strand, counting down.
TACCAACTGCAAGGTCCAAGCCAAGTTCGACGAGTGGTTCTTATCCCCCGCCCTAGATCAGCTCGAGGAGCTCAGCTTTGAAGCTGGACGATGTCGCTCTCTGCCGCCGTCCGCGCTCCGCCTCACGCCAACGCTGCGCCGCGCCAGCTTCAGCTCCTGCTATCTTCCCCAGATTAATGCCGCGCCCGCCCTTCTTCTCCCTCAACTCAAGCAGCTCGACCTCTTCGACGTTGGCATCTCGAAGCAGGCTATGGAGCACCTGCTCCGCAGCTGTACTGCGCTCGAGTACCTTCGTCTTGAGCAGATCCACGGGTTCATTAGCCTCCACATCGCCTCGACGAATCTCCGATGGATTTATGTGTCTTGCTGGCCCCGCAACAAGACATCAATTGGGAAGAGATCACTCCAGCTGTTCCACGTTATGGTCATTGAGAATGCGCCTTTCCTTGAGAGATTGCTTGTATCTGATCTAGAAGGTCCAACAAAAATCAGGGTCATTGACGCGCCGAAATTGACAGCGTTGGTGTACTCGTCTGCCAAATTCTCCGAACTCTTTATTGGATCCGTAATCGTTCAGGTACAACACTCATCTTCTTCTCCGTCTTCTTGAAATTCACATTTTTAAATTTCTTCTTGATGTATTTACGACCGTCTTCCAGAAAATGATTCCCACAAGCTTGACCCAGTCTATGCGCACAGTGAAGATCTTGGCAATAAAATCTATCGGCCCCAATCTGGATCAAGTTGTTGGATTCCTTACATGCTTTCCGTGCACGGAGAAGCTACTCATCGAGGTGAAACTTCTTTCCTATTAGTAAACGGTAATCACAACGTAGCTCAATTTTTTCGTAATTTTCCCAAATTACGATGACAAGTGTAGTGTTCAAAACTGCATCTACGCACTGCACCGAAAGAAATGTTTTTAGTATTTTTTCTCACGTGATCACCTGCATCGTTTTTTGTTGTACTACTATAGTAGCCTAGGCTAGTCATAGTGGAAAGTAACTTAGACTAGTAACTCTATGGTTACCCTAAGAGCAAGTACTACCTCCGTCCTGGTTTACTCTTCCTATTTTGTAGTATTAAAATTTGACCATAGATTTAACTGACAAAATGTTAATGCATGTCACTAAAAATTATATCGTTGGATTCGTATTTGAACATTATTTCAAATGGTATAATTTTTAGTGACATGCATTGGCATTTTCTTAGGTAAATCTATGGTCAAAATTTTACACTAAATACGAGGTAGTACAAAAGTGGGCTATAACGGCCCTCCACTATGTAGGCCAAAACACGTGCCAAATTCACTTGTGATGCATTTGGCATCGATGCCCCTCCATTGCTCACCTGGTGCCCCAATCTGGATCACCTACTTTGCTCCGGTGCCAAATTAACTCACGCAATGAAAAACACTTGCGTGGGAGAGAGAGAGAGGACTGAGGCAATAAAAAACACTTGTTTGGGAGAGTGAGAGGCTGGTGTAGTTGGTTTGATTGATTTGTTTATACATGTGGGTCTGTGTGCACAGCGGTGCCAACTCTCTCACATCGCGAGAGCGGTGCCAAAATCTTTTGATTTGACATCGATGCGTATTATGTGGCATACTTTTGAGAAATATGGCATCGGCCACATAGTGGAAGGTAACAAATGCCCAAGCTCTTCACGTGCTCCTAGGTAAATGAGAGGAAAGAGAAGAGAGAGAGAGAGAGAGTGAAAAAATATCACTAGCCAGCCAACCCTATCGTATGAGCGAATGATATTGGTACCTCTTGATGACACGACAATCTTATACAGCCAGCTGCTCTAATATGTTCTCTTCTTTTGCAGATAAAAAAGACCCGAAAGTGAAAAATGTGCTGCACTATAACAATCTCATCGAATGCCTTGATCTCCATCTTACAGAAATTGATTTGATCGACTACCGAGGCAGCACATCTGAGATTAAATTGGCCAGGTTCTTTGTTCTGGAGGCAAGTGTGCTCAAGGTAATGAGGTTTGGCGTTCTCTGGCGCAACAATGAATGGCGTGCTGATCACCGCAAGCGTCTAAGCCTAAATGACAAAGTCTCCGCAGAAGCTGAATTTGTTTTTGAAACATCAAGTGGCCAGAGACTCGAAAATTTATTTGCCCATTAGTGACTTGTCAGGGCGGTGGATTTTAGTTTGTACGATAATGCTGCATCCACCTAAAGTAACGAAAGTTCTTACGTAAACTTCCTAGTAATTCCCTCTTCGTAGGTGCAGCATTACTCCTAACATTTGTAATATCAGTTTGAAACTTGTAATATTGTCATGTCCTATTCCTGCGTTTTCAAAATCCTGTGAATCAAAGAGGTCCTGAGTTGGTGATGATGTTGTGCCTGCCATCTTTCACCAATAGCCGTCGGATCTAGATCTGACGCATACAAACCAAACTTCTCAGTTTTGCAAAAAGATGCCCGCACTTGTTCCCTATTTACAAACAACTCCTTGTCTCTCACAATCAGCCTTATCTCCTCCCAACCACATCTAGAAGGCCATGGAAAAATCTGGCGCGATGGCCGCTGCCGGCGCCGTCCACCCCAATCTTGGTGTTCCGTGCAATGCACGGGCATCTACGCACGGGAAATTATGTCGAACACGGCTAGTTGTAAGCATGCTAGCTCTACAGCCATGATGATAGTGACTGCAGACGGTGAGGCTGACTATGGTATGCCGAACACGGCGCCTATACTCAGGTGTCATCTCCGGCGCAGGGTCTTGTCACTTCACTGTGAGGAGCAGCACGTAATAATTTGACCAACGGGTAGTACAGTGCTACTAGTACATTGGTAGTACTACTACTAGTACAAGCACCACCGTCTGGATTTAGTAGTACTACCACGTCCATCTGGATTTAGTATTTGACTAGCAATATCTAGTAATGCATGTCACAAAAAATGTACTACTCCCTCTGTAAATAAATACATGGTGTATTGTTTTATTCCAATCGACGAGAGAACTTAATGTCTTTTTGCTAATTAATAGGATTACATGCAATGAACTAACCACTGCATGTCATGTTTGGTAGTCTCAAGTCATTGAAAGCATGCACAGCCCACATCTCTCATTGGTTGATATGTCACGAAATAAGAAATGAGGAGGGAGTTAATGTACCGTGCCTAAGTGTTTTGGGATTACATAACATTTTTTGTTACATGCATTAACATTTTATTAGTTAAATCAAATGTCAAAACTTGGCGCAAAATGCAAAGGGGACCAATAAACCAATAAACATCAAAGTTCTCTCGTTTGGCCCCAACTAGAGGTCCGGTGAGATGACTATACTGCACCGGCACGGAGGGGGACGCAGCTTCATTGACTTACTGCACCTGCCTTTGGTTGTATGACACGTGGGCCCAACATGTGACGCCCCAGATTCGACACTAAACTAATCATACACGCAAATGTGTACGATCAGGATCAGGGACTCACGGGAAGATATCACAACACAACTCTAGACACAAAATGAAATAATACAAGCTTCATATTACAAGCCAGGGGCCTCGAGGGCTCGAATACAAGCTCGATACACAAGAGTCAGCGGAAGCAACAATATCTGAGTACAGACATAAGTTAGACAAGGATGCCTTAAGAAGGCTAGCACAAAAGCAACATGATCGAAGAGGCAAGGCCTCCTGCCTGGGACCTCCTAACTACTCCTGGTCTTCGGTGGCCTCCATGTAGTAGTATCCGTCGGCGGTGGCATCTGGCTCCAAGGATCCACCATCTGGTTGCATCAACCGGAAAGAAGAAGGAAGGGGAAAAAGGGGTAGCAAAGCAACCATGAGTACTCATCCAAAGTACTCGCAAGCATCAGATCTATACTAAGTATGCATTGGTATCAAATGGAAGGGCTGTATCTGTGGACTGAACTGCAGAATGCCAAAATAGAGGGGAAGGCCTAGCCTATCGAAGACTAGCATCTTCAAGTAGCTCCAAGCATCTTGCAGCATGTAGAAGAGTAAGGAATAGCAGTTTATATTTAACAAACATGTTGTAGCAATAAAGCCCAGAGATCCTTCCTCGACTCCCTGCGAGAAAGCAATCCCGGAGCCACATATCTTAAGTATCCATTTCTAGTTGTATTAGATCAAGATATAAGTCTGAACGTCCATTACCGTGGACACGGTATTCGAATATGTATCTTCCCTGCAGGGGTGCACCACGTTTTCCAACACGCTCGATCACTCTGGCCGGACACACCTTTCTGGGGTCAATGCCCGGCCTCAGACGATCAACACGTCGTAGCCCTACCTAGGCTCAGCAGAGAGGTCCTCGGCGGTCTACATCCTAAGCACTCCGGGGTCTGGGCCCATCGCCCGTTGCACTCCGGGTCGTTACGTCCAGGGCGGGTCCAGGCTCCACCACTACAGGATGGTGCCCACCCAGCCGTGCTGCAATGCTGAACTGGACGTCTGACAAAGCTTCGGCTGATACTGCAACGTCGAGGCCCATAACTATTCTTGCATGGTGGTTAGTGCGTAAAGGCCAGAGGCTAACTCAGAACAAATACCCCAAACCTGTTAGTGCATTAATAAAAGAAGTGATGGCTGTCAGGACAAGTCCGGAGCTATCACCCCCTCCTGGGTGATACCCCTAAACAGCCAGCCGCCACCGTAACAACTCCTCGGGTGCTCTCCGGGCCCGCCCGACTTTCACCAATGTCTCAAGTAAAGTCAAGGTAACCGTGTGTCCAAAACATCAAGGAAGAAAACCCGAGGAATCACCCTTTGTGGATTCCACTCAATGTAATCATCAAGGTGAACGTAAGAGGGACCACCCTCGAGGTTCACACTTGAGGTATTGCACGACAGAGCCGTATCGGGAATGGTGAAAGTGGAAATCACCCTCGATGACCATGATCGAATAGCTACACTACAGAATTATCATCAGGAGTGCATTATGAGGGATCACCCTCGGCACTCGATAGTAGCTCTGCAGAGTCGAGCAACAAAAGGGGCGTGATATGATGTGAGGTGTCGGGCTCTGGTCGTCGATCACGTTGATCGAGTCGTCAATGATGAAGCAGGGGCAACAAGGACAAGGTGGAGGTCACTGATGGATCACTATCCAACCTATACTAAGCAGTTTAGGATAAGCAGGTAGGTAACAATAGTAGGTACAAAAGCAGGCTATGCATCAGAATAGGAGCAGTCAATAACAGTAGCAAAATCTAATGCAAGCATGAGAGAATGGAATGGGCGATATCGGGATGATCAAAGGGGGGCTTGCCTGGAAGCTCCGCTGAAAGGGAAGAAGGGTCGTCGTCGACGTAGTCGATCACAGGGGCATCAGCAGCGGTCTCGGGGTCTACCGGAGAGAAGAGGGGGAAGAAATAGTAAATATAATGCAAATAGGTGCAACACAGATGCATGACGGCGGTAACACGTAGAGCTAGGGGTGTTCTAACGCGGTGCTACATGATACTGACGAAGGGGGATAACATCCGGAAAGTTTTTCCGGAGTTAGGCATTTTCGGACAGATGAAACGGAGGGGGAAAGTTGCATGTTCACTATGCTAGGGATGTGTGGCGGACGAACGGACCGCGTATTCGGATTTTTCATATTTTTCTGAGCAACTTTGATGTATAAAACTTTTTCATCCGAGCTACGGATTATTTTATATGATTTTTCAAAGTTTTAACAATATTCTGCAATTTTAATTTAATTCAAATTCAATAGCTAAAATGCTAAGCGCACCCAGCACAGCGTACACAAAAGTGCACACAGTGGCTGACAGGTGGGCCAGGGGGTCCCAGTTGACCAGTCAACGTTTGACTGGTCAACAGGGGGTGGGGCCCCCTGTCATAGACTCATCTAACTAATTAACAGTTTTAACTAACTAATCTAGTTCATTAGGCTAATTAAGATTAATTAATTAAGTTAATTAATCATTTAACTAATTAATTAAGTAATTATTTTTATTAATATTTTTTTATTTATTTACTTTTTAACTAAACAAGGGTGTGGGGCCCATATGGCATAGGCCCGAGGGGCTTTAGCGGGCGCACGGGGCGTGCGGGCGCTGGGGCGTGCGGGCGCCCGAGCGGAGGCCGAGCCCGGGCAGCGACGGGCACGGCAGCCCGGGGCGGGGCGGGGCCAGCGGCGAACAGCGGCGCAGGGGTGCGCATGCCGGCGGCCACACGCGGCACGGCGGGCGGGGCTGCAGGGCAGGGCGGCGCGACGCTTGGAGGAGGAGGCGGGTGCAGGGGGCGGCCCAAGCGGCAGAGCTCCGGCGGGCACGCAGTCGCGGGGTAGAGGCCGGCGGGGAGCATCCCGCACGGCGAGGCGAGCTGGGCGGTGGCCAGCAGGGCCGCGCGGGTGGAGGTGGCGTGCGGCGAGCAAAACGTCCAGTGCTAGCCAACTACGGCACCTATGCGGGGTCACGAGCATGCTGGCGTGCTCGCCTGGCCATGGAGCGAACGGCAGTGACGGTGGCAAGGTAAGTAGCGGCGAGCTAGAGGGCAAATGGGAGAGGGGATAGGCGCGGTGCTCACCGAGGGGACACACGGTGGTCCGGTGGGGGGTTTAGGAGCTGCCGAGGCGGTCGGAGTCGACGGAGAGGGCCGGCGACCGAAGCGGACGGAGGGGAAGAAGACGGTGGCCTCGACGTTGATGAACGGGCGGCGAGCTCGAACCGGTGGTCGGGGTCGACGAGGCTGACTATGGAGGGGCTCAGGGCGCGGGGTTGATGGCGTGTGCGAGGTCGACGGCGATCATGGCGAGGACGAACGGCGACGGGCCACAGCGTCGGGCGCGAGGGGGATTCCCCGATCCAGATCGAGAAAAAAGCGGGGGAAGTGATTTGGGGTAGCTAGGGTTCGGGGGCACGAGGGAGAGGCGTCGGGGTCGCCTTATATCCCCGGGGGAGACGGCGGATGGCCGCCACGGCGATGGTCGGTGCCGTGGCGGGCATCAGTGCGGCCACGCCCTCCCGTGAACAGGGAAGCGAGGGAGCCAGGGCGAGGTGGGCCGGCCTGGCTCGGCCAGTGAGGCCAGCTGGGCCAAAAGGCCCGGAGGGAGGGGGTTTCTTTTGTTATATTTCATTGTTTCATTTTCCTTTTTAACTGTTTATTTAATTTCCACATTATTTTATTCTATTAAAAATACGAGACCCACACCTAAATTAGTGTCCTAACTCAACCTACTGCAACAAAAAGCTTGACCCTTAAACAAATTAGTTTGATATTTTATAAATTAGAAAAGGCATCTAATTAAATATTAAAGCCACTGTTTTAATTATTTTAACGCATTTAAACATTTTATAAAAGTGTGTTTCCTGCACCAACATTAACTATAAATTAATTGTCACAACTTGCACATTTTAGTTTTGATATTTGAAAACTTTTATTTTTGCTGTGATTTTTAAATTTTAATTTGTACCGGTTTGAACCTAAGCGAGATCAGCAATAGTAACAGTGATGACATGGCATCATTAACTGAGGATCACTGTAGCTTAATTATCCGGGCGTTACACAACAGGTGGCTGGCCCGCCTATCATACAGCCAAAGGCAGGTGCAGTAGAGGGCCGAGGAGTAGATGGCCAACACGCACATGAATTCAACACAGTCTGCACTTCTCATATAAAGGCTCCCCGCCAGTCCAATCTACAAAATCCTACGCACCTACGCACCCTAACCAAGGGCAAGAGTGATCACTCCAATCGCAAGATCAGTTGACTAGAAGCTACACCCATGGAGGCGATGAGCGCGAGCATCAGCCAGTTGTGCCAGATGGTCCACGACGCCGGCCTGCGGCCCGGCACCGAGGAACGTCTCCAGGTCGTGCTTGAGGCCGCCAGGGTGAGAGGCCGCTTGGACGAAAACTTCGTCTCCTTGTTCGACAAGGTCCTCGTCGGCTTCCTCGACAAGTTCACCGTCGTCAAGAAGCTCGCGGACAACCTTGACGTACACCTCCAGCCCACGCGCCCAGGATCTGCGATGCCCGCCACCCTCAACGGCCTCTATGGTGACAACCTCTTCGACGCACTGGTGGCCCTGCGACTTCCCGCCGTCGCGCCGGAGAATGTCCACCTCGAGGTCGCGCTCGCCACGTAGCGCCTGGCGCAGCAAGACACCGTCGACATAATCACCCACGTCTACGCGCAAATCGTCCACAAGGACTAGTACGTGCCAGAGGAGGACGATAGGTCGCTGGCCTTCTTGAACCGCAGGGCAACCTTGGACGGCATTGTTCAGAAGCACATTGAGCTCGCCGCCAATGCCGCTGCTCCTCACACGTCGGTTGGTGACCCGGCGCACTAGGGCGTGAGGATGTCGTTGAGGGATCCGTATGTATCTTTATATTTCCGTCAAATCCATGTAGTAGTATATGGTACAACTAGTAATTATCTTACCTTTCGCATCAACTTCATAATTTTTGTACGTACTCCATGCATGAACCGCGCCAGAACCTAACTTCTCATTACTCTAGGGAAAATCGTTATTTCTATCTATCAGTCGCGCCATGGAGCAGAACCAAATTTTACAAGTTACAAGTTCAAAAGGAAAAGCTTGCCGTGTTCGCGTCGCACCCCGCTGCCCACACGGTTGGTCCGACAAGCTGCTCAAGGGGGAATGCGTGTTGTGTTGCATTTTCACTTACAAGTGGGACCGTAGTTGAGCAAACCGACTATCGGCAAACCCCCACCCCGCCCAGCGCGCGATGGCTGAGAAAATAGGAGAGAGAAGAGATGGTTGTAGCACGGACTCCAAGAAAATTGGTGCCGGATGGGACTCGAGGGTGGCATGTGTCGTACTGCTAGACATGGATGCTAGTTATGGCCCATGCCACCCACTATATCGAGCCTATATCGAGGTGCTGGTTACGTACAACAAATTTCTTGGAGTCCGTGCTCAGCCCTCCTCTATCTCTCCTCTCAGCTAGCCAGCAGACGCGCGGAGCCCACCGTCTGCTTGCTCACATGCGGTCCCACATGTCAGTGAAAACGCAAGAGGACCCACTGAACCTACACATCTTTCACCTCGATGTGCTGGTGATGAAAAACAAATCCAATAAAGATCTTCGGTGGCCTCTTTTGGAGTTACTCAAGAGTAGTAAGATTCTATTTACAGTTTAACCCAAGATGCACATCACGTGGCTTCAACTACCACTCCATTTTCTTGCATGACACGACCTGGATGCTGGATGTCCCATGTCTCGGCAAAAGGAGGCAGACCGAAGGAGTAGGAAACACGGCAAGGCCGACCTATCAGACCTAGCGCCCGCGCGCGATGGCTTCCGTCCCCCACACGAGCGAAGCCACTTGGCATCTGAGGGAGTCCTGGACTAAGGGGTCCTCGGACGTCCGGCCTGTTGGACATGGGCCGGACTAAAGGGCTGTGAAGGTACAAGAACGAAGACTCTCTCCCGTGTCTGGATGGGACTCTCCTTGGTGTGGAAGGCAAGCTTGGCGTCCCAATATGAAGATTCCTTTCTTTGTAACCGATCTTATGTAACCCTAGATCCCTCTGGTGTCTATATAAACCGGAGGGCTAGGTCCGTAGAGGCCAACAATCATAACCATAGCCAGGCAGGCTAGACTTCTAGGGTTTTATCCATTACGATCTCGTGGTAGATCAACTCTTGTAATACGCATATTCATCAAGATCAATCAAGCAGGAAGTAGGGTATTACCTCCATAGAGAGGGCCCGAACCTGGGTAAACATTGTGTCCCATGTCTCCTGTTACCATCGACCTTAGACGCACAGTTCGGGACCCCCTACCCGAGATCCGCCGGTTTTGACACCGACATTGGTGCTTTCATTGAGAGTTCCACTGTGCCGTTCTCAAAAGGTTTGATGGCCCCTTCAATCATCTACAACAATGTTGTCCAAGGAGAAGTCTTCCTCCCCCGACAGATCTTCGTGTTCGGTGGCTTCGCACTGCGGGCCAACTCGCTTGGCCACCTGGAGCAGATCGGTAGCTACGCCCCTGACCGTCAGGTCAGATTCGGGAGCTTGAACTACGTCGCGGATATCCGCGGAGACTTGATCTTCGACGGATTCGAGACCACGGCAGCCGCTCCCTGTCACCACGATGAACATGACTTAAATCTGTCATCAGACCATACCCAGGAGATAGCACCTGTAACTGCTCTGGCCTTAGATCCGGAGCAGATCGCGCCATCCAAAGATGGGAAGCTCAACCCCGCCACAGATGCCGCAGTCCTAGCGGCGTTAGAGCCGCACATAGACCCAACCTCGAGTGGAACCTGTGTCACCGGGGCCTCGGACTCGTTTCCGGCTATAGGTTCCGAACCATGTGCGTCCACGTGCGTCGAGCTCGATCAGTCTTCGATCATCGAATTCAGCTCCACGGACATTTTTCGGCACTCGCCTTTGGGCGACGTGTTAAACTCGTTAAAAGCACTATCCTTAGCAAGAGGCTCGCAGCCGAATTATATCCGGTTCGAACTGGAGGCTGATGACGGAGAACTTCACTTCCCACCCACCGCCCACTTAATAGCCACTGTTGATGATTTAACCGACATGCTCGATTATGGCTCCGAAGACATCGACGGTATGGACGACGATGCCGATGAGGAGTAGGGCCATAACCCGCCGTTTACCGGACACTGGACGGCCACCTCCTCTTACGACGTGTACATGGTGGATACACCTAAAAGAACTAACGACGATGATAAAGAAGATCCAGTCGAGGATAAACCTCCTGAGACACAGCCAAAGCGTTGGCGTCAGCGGTGCCGCTCTAAGTCACGTCATGGAAAAGACAACAATACCGGCACGGGAGAAAACAATACTCCGGACGATGCCGAAGATAATGAAGACCCCGTTGAGATAACTTCCGAATAGGAGGAACGGGAAAACAGGCAAGTTAGCCCTGATGAACAGGCCATAAACGACGACTCAGAGGACAGTAATTATCTTCCACCCTCCGAGGATGAGGAGAGCCTCGGCAACGAGGATTTTATCATGCCTGAGGAACCTCTCGAGCAGGAGCGCTTTAAGCGCCGGCTAATAGCCACTGAAAGGAGCCTGAAAAAGAAGCAGCAACAGCTTCAAGCTGAGCAAGATCTGCTCAACGATAAATGGATTGATGTCCTAGCAGCCGAAGAATACGGTCTCAAGCGCCCAGCCAAAAGCTACCCGAAGCGCAAATTGCTACCTCGGTTCGATGATGAGGCGTTGGAGCCCGTACCATCATCGCGCAAAGCGGCAACTCAAGACGAACACCATCCCGCCCCGCCTCATAGTAAAGGCAGAGATAAAACAGCTCATGGTTATACATACGACCTTTGACAGGACCTGGATAGCAAAGCAGGACATACCAGATCGATCTACGGATCGCGAGGATGTGCCCCGACACGTGACGACGGCTATCTATTCGGACATGACAAGCCTAGTCACGCCCAAGACGAAAACCGCAGATGGACTCCATCGGGGCTACGTCGCGATGTGGCCCGATATAGAGGCGCCGCACACCCTCTTTGCTTCACTGGCGAAGTAATGGAGCATGAATTCCCAGAAGGATTTAAACCCGTGAATATTGAATCATACAATGGAACAACTGATCCCGCGGTGTGGATCGAGGATTTTCTTCTCCATATCCATACGTCCCGCGGAGATGACCTCCACGCCATCAAATACCTCTTGTTAAAACTCAAAGGGCCAGCTCGGCACTGGTTAAACAGTTTGCCTGAAAACTCTATTGGCAGCTGGGAGGATTTGGAAGACACCTTCCGCGACAACTTCCAAGGTACATATGTCAGGCCACCAGATGCCGATAACTTAAGCCACATAGTTCAACAGCCCGGAGAGTCAGCAAGGAAATTCTGGACTAGGTTCATAACTAAAAAGAACCAGATCGTCGACTGTCCGGATGCCGAAGCCCTAGCGGCCTTTAAACACAGCATCCGTGACGAATGGCTCGCCCGCCACCTCGGCCAAGAAAAGCCGAAGTCCATGGCAGCCCTCACGGCACTCATGACCCGCTTTTGTGCGGGTGAAGATAGTTGGCTGGCCCGTAGCAAAAACACGGCAAGCGAAGCGGGCGCCTCCGAGGTCAAAAACAGCAACGGCAAGCTCCGAAGCAACAGGCACAAATGTCGAAGCAATGGTTATAACACCGATGACACTACAGTAAACGCCGGATTCAGTGGCTCCAAGTCCGGTCAGCGGAAGAAGCCATATAAAAGAAACAACCGGGGACCATCCAGCTTGGACCGCATACTCAACCGTCCGTGCCAGATCCATGGCAACAGACAAACCAGTGAATCATACCAACAGAGATTGTTGGGTCTTTAAATAGGCCGGCAAATTAAATGTCGAGAACAAGGAGAAGGGATCGCAAAGCAAGGACGATGACGAGGAGCCCCGGCCACCGAACACAGGGGGACAGAAGAAGTTTCCCCCTCAGGTCAAAACGGTGAACATGATATACGCTACCCACATCCCCAAGAGGGAGCGCAAGCGCGCGCTCAGGGACGTCTATGCGATAGAGCCAGTCGCCCCAAAATTTAATCCATGGTTGTCATGCCCGATCACCTTCGATCGTCGGGATCATCCGACCAGTATCCGTCACGGCAGTTCAGCCGCACTGGTCCTTGACCCAATAATTGATGGGTTCCACCTGACGCGAGTCCTCATGGACGGTGGCAGCAGCCTCAACCTGCTCTATCAGGATACAGTGCGCAAAATGGGCATTAATCCATCACGGATCAAGCCCACAAAGACTACCTTTAAAGGAGTCATACCAGGTATAGAGGCCCGCTATATGGGCTCAATCACACTAGAGGTTGTCTTCGGATCTCTGGACAACTTCTGAAGCGAAGAGTTAATCTTCGATATCGTCCCCTTTCGCAGCGGCTATCACGCACTGCTTGGACAAACCGCATTCGCTCGATTCAACGTGGTGCCACACTATGCTTATCTCAAGCTCAAGATGCCCGGACCATGTGGCATCATAACAGTTAATGGAAACACGGAACGCTCCCTCCGCACCGAGGAGCACACCGCTGCCTTAGCAGCAGAAGTACACAGCGGACTTTCCAAGCAGAACCTTAATTCGGCGGCCGAGCTCCCAGACACTGTCAATATAGTTCGGACTATTCTGCAGCAGGACAGCTCGGCTCGTCAAGAGCTCGACTAGCAATTTGGCCTCCGTCCCAGTCCCGATCAAGTGGCGGCGTTCGTACCGCGCGTACATAACTACGCACTCAAAATACCATGGGCATAGACGGAGGCATAACTAGCTTGTGATCCACAATCCGGCTCGACCGCCCCTGGACACACATACTTTCACTATTTCCTTTTTCTCCTTTTCAGGTTTCTTTTCCACAGGTCTTCCCTGATGGCCTAATCACCGGTCCTTTGGAAGGATAAATACACCAAGACGGCAGTAAGCATGGACGTATAGGTGAATTTTTAGGTGGTCTCTTTAACGATCACTCTACCTGTTTGCAGGACCCACACGTAGCTCTCCCTTGGTTTTGGCATGTTAAATAGCCTGTTGCTTATTGCACTACTTGTACAAATGCGCTTTGACGTATTAATCAAATTATAATGGAAACAGTTTGCGGCCCAAATTCTGCGGCTCTAGCTTACTACCCTTCCTTCTTTCTTCTTTTCTTTTTTGATAACCTCATCAGATAGCACCCGTACACTTTGGTACGTTTCAATTTGCGAGGGGCTTCATAGCGCCCCTCAATACGGCAACAAAGTTCGAACACTTTTTACAATATAGTTCGGCACCCCGAATTTAGCACTATATGCATTGGCTCCGAATCATGTCTTTGGTCAATAGTTGGGTTGCCCGGCTCCTGTGCTTGCTACCTTACGTTCCGTTATATCGGCTAGGGTAGTAAAGGGAGAACTACTGCAATTGTGCCCTGGTTTACCCGGATGAGAACCTCAGTAGAGAAAGCCAAAAACTGACTGTCATGATGCGGCGAGAGCTGGTCAGCTCTTCGGAGGTCTCAAATCTTTAGAGATTTTTTCCGCATTATGTGAGGGATCGGTACTTACCCGATCAGGTGTTTACAGCATCCTGGGTTCACATACTAGGGTTTGCGCCTATACTTTTATTGTCAAACTCCTATGTCTAAGTGAGGGTGCTAAAGCCGCATAGTCTGATTGCTTGGTTCATTGCGCTAAACACCTCCTTCAAGGACCAAACAATTGGGTCAAGAGTGTTTAGATTACATCCCGAACACCCCCGTACTACCTACGTGGGGGCAGAAACCGACGACTGGCCAACTCTCAGATTTCACACAACACGGCCGCACAGGAGGTAAAATCTTAAAACAAACATTATATTACATAACGACTTTGTTTCATCATACAGGGCAGAGACAACATGAATGTATTCATTCAAAAATAATGTCTTGCGCACATTGCGTTGCCACAATACGAGACCCCTCCAGGACGTCTTCGAAATACCGCTCGGGCGTGCAGTGCTCCTTGCCCTCAGGCGGTCCCTCGGTCACAAGCTTGACGGCGTCCATCTTCGCCCACCACACCTTGACGCGAGGGAAGGCCATGCGCGTGCCCTCGATGCAGACCGACCGCTTGACAACGTCCAGCAGAGGGCAAGCATTCACCAGCCGCTTCACGAGACCGAAGTAGCTGCTGGGTATAGCTTCGGCAGGCCACAGCTAGATTATTAAATCCTTCATGGCCAGTTCGGCCACCCTATGCAGCTCGACCAGCTGTTTTAGCTGATCACTAAAGGGCACCAGATGCTCTGGCGCAAGGTATTGTGACCAGAACAGCTTCTCCGTTGAGCTCCCTTCTCCGGCTCGGAAGAATTCCGCAGCATCAGAAACACTGTGCGGTAGATTCGCAAACGCCCCTGGAGAACTCCAAATCCAGGTTAGTAAGAAATACTTCTTCCTCCCATACTTGCTTTGCATACTAAATGCCTTACCCTCCACGATTTTCTTGGCCTCCTGGATCTCCTGGAGGGTGCCCTGGGTTTCAACTCGGGCCTCTTCCGCGCTTTGGCGAGCCTTTGCGAGTTCTGTCTCTTGAGCCGAAACATCGTGCTCCAAGGTCTCGCATTTTTTCACGGCATCCTGGAGCTCCTGCTGGACCTCATTATGCCTGGACTCGTGCTTCTTACGAGCGGCTTGTTCCTTGGCCAGGGCCTTTTTAAGGACCTCGACCTCGGTCGCCGCTCCTACAAACATTATGGCACTACGGTCAATACACATCATTCATTCTTTCCGAATATACAGCAAGTCACAACATACCTTGCTTGTCCTCCAGCTGCCTTCTTACAAGGTCGAGCTCTTCTTCGGCCTGCTCCAGACTCTGCTTTAGTCCGGAGACCTCCGCAGCATGAGAGGTTGCGGCCAGCAACGACGCCTGCTTATTCATATAAGACATCTTTAGATAGTTTCCTGCGAAAATAAATTGATCCTCTGTCCGGCTTTTCTTTCCGAACACCGGACAGTGTCTCAGGGGCTACTGTCTATACTAGGACTTTTTCTTTTGCGTCGCTTACCTCAAAGCCTGTCAGCAGGCTGCCGCGGGCTTCGGTCAGTCCGCTCTTGACGGACTGAACCATCTCAATCACCGTACCCATAAGGATACGGTGTTCCTCCACAATGGAAGCGCCTCGTAGCGCTTCCAGTAAATTATCCGGTGCCTCTGGTTGGACAGAGGTCACCGGCGGGATAGGCACACCTCCTTCTCTCGAAGGAGGCTGCTCACCGGATTCCGGAGCCATATAGGTCTCTAGAACCGTATTCGGCTGGGGCCCAAACTGAACACGGCCCCCATCGCCAGTCTCCATGGGGATCTGCTCCCCCATGTGTCCGGCGGCCGAGGTTTTGCCCTCTGGCGCCACCCCGACGGCCTCCTGAACCTCTCCCTGGCCCGGAAAGATCCTTTGAGACAACACCTCGTGGTCACCCTTGGCCTTGGGAGAGTGAGCGGCTGGCGGTGACTTGCTGGCCATCGCCCTTGAATCCAGCGAACCTCCTGATGAGGATCGCAGGGAGCTATCATGGGCCGGGCTGCAATAGCATAATTCAGCATATTAAAACTATGAAGAAGAGAGTCCGGATATATGGACACATCAGGGTTTTTAGTACTCACGATGCGGCCAGGGGCTTGTTCCGGGGGCGCTGCTCCGGGCTGCTGTCAACATCCCACGCGGAGTTACCCGCGAGGGAACCCTTCCCCCTCTTGGACGCCTCTGCCTCCAGATTTGTGGAGGCCGCCATCTTCTTCCTTCCCCCCTTAGGGGGAGATCTGCTTTCTTCCTCCTCCTCGTCGCCGTCTTCAGCTGCGGAGGAGGGAGTCTCGTTATCTTCGGACGTCCTGTCCGAAGCGCCCTTGCGGCAGGGGCCACTTTTGGCCCCCTTAGCCTTCTTCTCCGGTGCCTTTTAGGGCGCCGGAACCAACATCTTCACCAAGAGTGGGATGACTGGTCCCTCGGGCAGCGGAGCTGAACACTGAATTTGCTCCGCCTTCTTCGTCCAGCCCTGAAAAACGAATGATGAAGCTTAAGTATCTTCGCTAAACAAGCAAGTAAAGGATGCATCTTGAAACGGGAAAAACTTACCGGACTAGCAGGATGGGCCAAGGCATGCCCATGGTCCTCGGTCATTGCCGGCGGCGCCTCCTTGCCCGTGAAGAGCACCTTCCAGATGTCCTCGTGCGTAGTTCCGAAGAACTGTTGCAGAGTCTGGTGCTTGGCCGGATCGAACTCCCATAAATGGCAAGTCCGGCTTTGGCATGGAAGGATCCGGCAAACTAGCATCACCTGGATCACGTTGACGAGCTTGACGTTCTTTTCCACCATGTTCTGAATGCGCGTTTGCAGCGCTATTAGCTCGTCTGACGAAGACCAGTTCAGGACCTTCTCTAGCCAGGAGGTGAGACGCATTGGGGGACCGGACTTGAATTCGGGAGCCGCGGCCCAAGCGGTGTCGCAGGGCTCTGTGATATAGAACCACAGTTTCTGCACTCCTTGACAGTCTCCACGAAGGTACCTTTGGGCCATGTGACGTTGGGCATCTTGCTCACCATGGCACCTCCGCACTCCGCGTGTTGGCCGTCCACCACCTTCGGCTTCACGTTGAAGATCTTGAGCCACAGTCCGAAGTGAGGTGGAATGCGGAGGAAGGCCTCGCACATGACAATAAATGCCGAGATGTTGAGGAAGGACTTTGGGGCTAGATCATGGAAATCTAGCCCGTAATAGAACATAAGTCCGCGGACGAAAGGGTGGAGAGGAAACCCTAACCCACGGACGAAATGGGGGATGAACACCACCCTCTCATTGGGCTTCAGGGTGGGGACGACTTGCCCCTTGGCTGGAAGCCAGTGAGCGATTTCTTTCGCCAGTTACCCGGCCTCCCGAAGCTCGGTGATGTCCTTCTCCTTAACGGAGGTGGCCATCCACTTGCCTTGCCCTCCAGATCCGGACATGGTCGAGTGCTTTCTTGAGGCAGAAAAGATGAGGACTTGGGCGCTGGAGCTCAAGAATGGAAGGGCAGAGAAAGAGAGAAGGCGTGGATGAAAGAAGGGAATTCTTATCCCGTTATAAAGGCAGTGAATATCAAGCGCCTCCCCACTCGCCTTAAAACTCGCCTGTGCCCAAGGGCTGTGCAAACGGCATGGTTGGATTACCCACGCCCGTATTGATGAGAATCCCGCAATAAGGGGACATGATCTCTGCTTTGACAAGACGTGCCAATGAAAACCACATCTCGAAACGTGGAACGACGGATGAAAACGGTTCAAACTAATGACCGGGCAGACGTGATGTCACATTGCAAAAAGTTGTCAGCGGATTGGACTCGTGAAATATTATACTCTCTGCGGTTGTGTGTGCGGTACTTGTGTTGCAGATCCGGACACGTTCATTGCGTCCGAAGATTATCTTGGAGTATTCGGAAAGGGGAACCTGCCTTGCAATGCCGAAGACAATCTGCGCGCCGGACACCTCGTCATTGAAGCCTGGTTCAGGGGCTACTGAGGGAGTCCTGGACTAAGGGGTCCTCGGACGTCCGGCCTGTTGGACATGGGCCGGACTAAAGGGCTGTGATAGTACAAGACCGAAGACTCTCTCCCGTGTCTGGATGGGACTCTCCTTGGCGTGGAAGGCAAGCTTGGCGTCTCAATATGAAGATTCCTTTTTCTGTAACCGATCTTATGTAACCCTAGATCCCTCCGGTGTCTATATAAACCGGAGGGCTAGGCCCGTAGAGGCCAACAATCATAATCATAGTCAGACAGGCTAGACTTCTTTTAGCCATTACGATCTCGTGGTAGATCAACTCTTGTAATACTCATATTCATCAAGATCAATCAAGCAGGAAGTAGGGTATTACCTCCATAGAGAGGGCCCGAACCTGGGTAAACATTGTGTCCCCTGTCTCCTGTTACCATCGACCTTAGACGCACAATTCGGGACCCCCTACTCGAGATCCGCCAGTTTTGACACCGACATCACCCCCACACGGTTGGTCCGCCACGCCGCTAGGCCAACTCTAGCGTGTGCAGCTCGGACGCGCGCTCGCTCAGCCCCCTTTCCCGCGACGCCCCAGAGCTACCCAACCACGGCTACGTGTTTTGCGCACCCGAAGGCCGGATTTCGAGCGGACCCGGTCGGGCTTGAGCTCGCTCGATTGTGGGAGGCCGCGCTGCGCAATGGACTAGCCGGGCACCGGGCCGGAAGGCCCCGGCAAGGCCGCAAGGCCGCATGCAGGTACTGACTCCTCCTCTAGCGGCTAGGCTCTACACCGGCGGTCTGCCGGCAGATACACGAATGGCGGTCCGCCAGGCTCGGTGCTGGCCCAAAAGCTCGTCGGCGCACCGTTGCCACTCATTACGTGCGACGACTGCCCAAAGAAGGTCTTGTGCCACATGTCTACAATGCCGGAACATCCCGGATGGGTGTTCATCAATTGCTCAACCGATGGGGTATGTGCTACTTTAGCTTCGGTTGTGCTCTTGGATTAGACTTGTTGTGCTAACTTAAAATTTTATTGTGTACAATGGATGCAAGTTTTGGTATTGGGAAGAAGAGTACATCGATATATTGATAGAGCGCAATTTAGTAGATGTTGTAGCACTTTTAGCTAGCATAGAGGCTAGAGATGAGACTAGTGCACTTGTTGATAGAATAGAGGCTAGACATGAGACTAGATGCGAGGAAGCAACGTCTACTTCTTTACACTCGAAGAAGAAAGAAGCACGCAAGATCGAGCCTCCGCAGATCAACAATGAATGCATCGAGAAGGCACTAATCCAACTTACAGGAGCAGTTATGGAAGTTGGATATCTTCTAAAATGTATTCTTGTGGTTCTTTTTTTGTTTGGTCTTGCTTTTCTAGTCAAATTTTGGTGATGTATTTCCACGTACCAAAAATCAATGATGAAAAAAAGATATGTGTTTGCAAAGAAAAATGTACGCGGCCGGGATGCGTCCGCGTGTTGGGCGCACGACCACCGCATCCGAGAAATGGCCCGGACACGACCCCATTGCCCTACCCAAACGGACAGAATCCGGACAAAACGAAGGTCCGTTTGGGGTCGTGCATTGGAGTTGGCCTTACAATGGGACCGCAGTTGAGGAAACCGACTATCGGCAAACCCTCACCTGGCCCGCCGCATGATGGCTGAGTTAGAGAAACGACGAGGTTGAAGAGATAGATCTAGCACGGACTCCAAGAAATATGGTGTCAGATGGAAGTCGTGCTAGTGGCGTGTGTCGTACTCCTGGACGTGAATGCTTGTTCTGGCCCATGCCACCCTACTAGTATATAATAGTAGTAGTATCGAGGATTTGAGGTGCTGGTTATGTACAGCGAACACATTAACATATGGCCCACCTCACACTGTAGCCAAATTTCCTGGAGTCTGTGCTAGGTTAAAAAGTGTTCTTTGTGAGGGTGGGTGGCCGGTCTCAAGTTTAAAACTTGTTGTATTCGTACGTAGACGTAGAGATAGTGCAGCTTGTGAAGCTAGTACAAATAGTGTACTATTGTTGATTGGCCTCATTCGATAACCTGTTGCAATGCACGTACAATTATGTATTCGGAAAATATTTTTTTGCCTCGTCGCAGCACCCACTCAGAGAAGCGACTCGAAAGCCATTCATAAATTTAGTAAGTTTATCACAGGCATATCATTTTGTTACATACAACAGGTCATCAACCCACAACGACAACGAGGATACATTATAAATACTAAAGTTTTCATCACACAACAAATAACAAGCAATGAAAATGAACTTCAACTCAACCAATCCTCGGCGTTGGAAACGCTTGCTTTGAACCACAAGTGATTCTCTGGGAAGGGCCAGCTACTGTCAATCTCGAGACCAACGCAGGACTGATCATCCAGGCTGAAGCGGCCTACTATATCACGACCAGGGTAGGGAACCACCGCAATGTCCGAGGTATAGATACAGCTGCTTCTCATAAATGGTAGTAACGTTGTGTCAACAACAGTTGGATTGCCTTTCACCATCATGGGATAGTTTTGTCCAAGGAAGAGCGAGTTTTCTCCAAGACTATCAATACTGTACCAGGGAGAAGGTGTTGGCGCTACCACACTAGTATCCATCCCGAATACCATGCAACGGGTGTTGGAATAGGTCCGGAGAGTGCGACCATGGGAGACAACACCTGCTTCCTTAGTAGTAACATCAGCAGTGGGCTGTATACAGACAAGAAGGGATGATCCATCGGAATAAGTTGCCAGGCGCCACTGAGTATATGGGCCCTCCTCGTCCTCATGCTCGTGATCATCACCATCATCATCTCCCCCTTGGTTATAAAAATTTTCAAGTATAGGTGGTGGAATGTTCATAGGACCTTGGAAACACAAGAAGAAGGTTAATTAGTAAAGGGAAACTTGCTAACTCGCATGCATGTGGATGAAACAATTATAATTACGGTGGAAGACAAACGTACCGAAACTACGAGGATCCCATGCAAAAATAGTGCCACGAGTGGTGGCAGAAAACACAAGACCCTCGTATTGAATTGCATCACAGTACACATCCGTGTATAGAAACTGATTTTTGAGCAATATCCATCCAGTCGAACCACGAAGGACGGCAACAAGCTTGTCGAAGATAGCAACAACTCCATAGTTCCTGTAATGCCAAGAGCGGTTGGTAACTCAACAAATTGCTATCTTCCGTAGAAGACAGTCACCATGATCGTATTTGAACGTGCGTAGAATACCGGTGTGCTCAACCTCTGGGCAGTCTGAGATTTTTGGAAGTGGAACCCAGTGACGAGTGTACACATTCACAAGTTCCCACTCGCAGTTGTACCTAATATAAACAACCCAATCTCCATTTGTGCCTGCCCAAGCCTTGCGCTCAAGCAATGGCATCTTAACATCATACGTATCATTATCAAGCGGCATCAACTTGCAGAAGGCCAGGCTTCCCTCGTCCCCGCGCCAGTCAGCAGGGTCACGACGAAGAAGATAGGGGAGATCAAGCCGCTCCTGGACCCTTGGGTTCCTTGTAATGATGTTATTAGTTGAGTCGAGAATGGTCTTAAACGAACCTGCCATGCTAGCCGAGGTGATGACGTTGCACCGATCAATGAGTTCCTCCACCACGTCATCTTTTCAGATTGGGGAAAGAATAACGTGGTCGTTTCTGGCCTGTTCCCTCCATGGAGAAGATGATCGAACAGTGGCAGAAGGGAGGGTGAAGGCAAATGGAGGAGGGAGGAAGAGCATGTGACAGCAGTTCCAAATCAAGAGGGAAAGGTGAAGAGTCGGTGGATGGTTGCCAGTTTGCCACGGTACACGAAGAGGCGCCCCGGCCTACACGTCCATTCAGAAAATGTACAAAAGGACTCGCCATCGTCTCACTGCCATGTTTGAACGGGACCACATGTCAACGAAACATGGTGTGTAATTTCTCGTGGAAAATGCGACCTGGCCGCGTTGGCCCGAGGTGCCGCATTAGTTATCGACCTTTATTTTTTTAACATACAATCTGAGTGGATAGCTCCTGTGGTCATCACACGTGAGCAGATATATAGGTGGGCTAGGTGGGCAGGCGGCAACAATCTAAGTGCTAAAATAGTTGATCCAATGCTTGGTTTTGTTTGGATTTTCCAACCATGACCATTGGATAGAGTGAATCAATGGCTTACGTTCAAAGTTATTCTCATACTATAGAATGGTATAGGAACTTGGAGAGATTTGGTTGATTTTAGGTCGCTGAATAATATAAAATATTATGAGTGCAGACGCTCCACCGCGAGGTTTGTTGCTCCTTCTCGGTCGTCGGGAATCTATGTTCTTCCACTCTTTCGTTTAAGACATGAGCTTTGTTCATCCTTTTGCCGACACGCGGGACATCTATATGCCTCCATTTTAAAAATCATACTATATGCCTCCATGACACGCGGGACATCTAGCATCAAGGTGGCGTGTCATGCAAGAAAATGGAGATATGCAGTGCGTAAGTGAGTCATGCACTTCGATGGCACCTAGTACTACGCAATATTTTTTCTCCTCGATGGCACGTGAATAGTGCATGTACTCAATGACAGAGCATGGGATGGTAGCCATGGACATGGTCGGCCCTTTTTGAAGAGAGTACTAATAAATACGTAACTTTGATGTGTCCCGTCAACTCGCAGAACGACGAGAAGCTTGCTTACTACGCCTTCTCCCTCGCCAACGCGTGCGCGGTGGCTCGCAGCACGAGGAGAAACTTTTGCTTACAAGCGGTGGACGTGCAGCAGTTCATTTGGTGTCAGATTGCCAGAAGTACTACTGTAGTACCATCATTATTGTTTGACTTCCGGAAGAGGAGAAGAGCCAAGCGCAAGGTCACCTACTAACCTAGTACAGTACTACTATAGCCAAAGCTGGTCCACCTTTTTAGAGCATGGTTAATTAATATAGGCGGCTCTTGCAGCGGCACATCATTTAGAGCAAGTACTCTCTTCGTAGGTACAAAGGAAGTGAAACAAAAGTTGGAGTGGATGCTAGATTGCCAATTAAAACATGATTACATAGGGAAAAAATCCTATAGCATTCTATCCTATGAATCAAACGACCAATGTAGGAAAATTATGAGGGGGTCTCTCCAACAGTGTTCCTCGGCTCGCACCTAGCATCACGGTGGTCGAACTTGGAGTCATTCATCTGGTACACGTGGCATCTCAGATCTGGACACAAGGTGACGCGACCTCTCACTTCGTCCGCCATTTGAAGCGGCGCGCCGGTGGAGGGCTAGCATACTCCAATATTAGGTTGGCTCTATGTGATGTGGCAACTTCATATACTAACCGGATGCTGGCTATACTACTACGGTACTCACACTCCAAGAAGTGACTCGAAAACCATTCATAAATTGAGTCTATGACATGCATTTGCAAATGTACCATTCATTACATACAACAAGTCATCAACACACAACGACAACGAGGATACATGTTGGATTATAGATTATTTCCAACAAAACATTCTAGTAAATACTGAAGTTTTCATCACACAACAAATAACAAGCAATGAAATGAACTTCAACTCAACCAATCCTCGGCGTTGGAAACGCTTGCTTTGAACCATAGGTGCTCTGGGAAAGGGCCAGCTATTGTCAATATCGAGAGCAACGCAGGACTGATCATCCAGGCTGAAGCGGCATATATCAGGACCAGGGTAGGGAACCACCGCAATGTCCGAGGTATAGATACAGTTGCTTCTCATAAATGGTAGTAACGTTGTGTCAACAGCAGTTGGATCGCCTTTCACCATCATTGGATAGTTTGGTCCAAGGAAGAGCGAGTTTTTTCCAAGACTATTAGTACTGAACCAGGGAGAAGGTGTTGGCGCTAGCACACTAGTATCCATCCCGAATACCCTGCAACGGGTGTTGGAATAGGTCCGGAGAGGGCGACCATGGGAGACAACACGTGCTCCCTCAGTAGTAACAATCTCAGTGCACTGTATATAGACAAGAAGAGGTGACCCATCGGAATTAGTTGCCAGGCGCCACTGAGTATATAAGTTTTGCTCGTCCTCATGCTTGTGATCATCACCATCGCCATCTCCCCCTTGGTTATAAAAATTTTCAAGTACAGGTGGTGGAATGTTCATAGGACCTTGGAAACACAAGAAGAAGGTTAATTAGTAAAAGGAAACTTGCTAACCCGCATGCATGTGGCTGAAACAATTATAATTACGGTGGAAGACAAACGTACCGATACTACAAGGATCCCATGCAAAAAAGTGCCACGAGTGGTGGCAGCAAACACAAGATCCCCATATTCAACTGCATCACAGTACTCATCCGTGTACAGAAACTGATTTTTGAACAATATCCATGGACAAACCGTGGAATCAGTAACGACGGCAACAAGCTTGTCGAAGATAGCAACAACTTCATATTTCTCGCAATTCCAAGAGCGGTTGGGATCTTGACAAATTGCTATCTTCTGTAGATGACAGCCACCATGGTCGTATTTGAACATACGTAGATCATCTGTGTGCTCAACCTCAGGGCACTCTGAGATTTCTGGAAGTGGAATCTGCTGACGAGTGTACACATTCACAAGTTCCCACTCGCAATTGTACCCAATATAAACAACCCAATCTCCATTTGCTCCAGCCCAGGCCTTACCCTTAAGCGATGGCATCTTGACATCACACGTATCGTTATCAAGCGGCAACAACTTGCACAAGGCGAGGCCTCCGTCGTCCGCGCCCATGCGAACAGGCTTATAGCGAAGAAGATAAGGGAGATCAAACCGCTCCTGGACCCTTGGGTTCCTTGTAATGATGTTATTAGTTGAGTCGAGAATGGTCTTGAACAAAACTGCCATGCTAGCCGACGTGATGACATCGCACCGATCAATGAGTTCCTCCACCACGTCGTCTTTCAGATCGGGGCAAGAATAACGGGGTCGTTTCTGGCTTGTTCCCTCCATGGAGAAGACGATCGAACAATGGCAGAAGGAAGGGTGAAGGAAAATGGAGGAGGGAGGAAGAGCGTGCGACAGCAGTTCCAAATCGAGAGGGGAAGGCGAAGAGGCAGTGGACGGTTGCCACGGTACACGAAGAGGCGCCCCGGCCTACATAGACGTCCGTTCGGAAATTGTACAAAAGGACTCACCGTCGTCTCACTGACATGTTGGAACGGGACAACATGTCAACGAAACATGGTGTGTCATTTCTCGTGCAAAA
Organism: Triticum aestivum; assembly: GCF_018294505.1. NCBI lineage: Eukaryota > Viridiplantae > Streptophyta > Magnoliopsida > Poales > Poaceae > Triticum > Triticum aestivum. The sequence continues at coordinate 274,943,765 of NC_057802.1, read as the reverse complement.
TGCGATTTGGCCGCGTTGGCCCGAAGTGCCGCATTATTTCTCAACTTTATTTTTTTAGTGGTGTGCCGTTCAGTTTTGAAGCATGACTAACTGGTACTGTATGCAGAGAAAATATAAACTACTCTACCACTACTCCACCTCTAGTACTAGTAGTATAAAAAAGATATATAGGCTGGAGCTTCAGCGCTTTCTTGCTAAGGGCTGCACACTTGCTTCTCACACTATCACCCTCTCTCCAGATCTAAAAAAGATGGCCTCTCTCTCCCTCCTCACCGGTGGTCACAGATCCGCCGGGGGAGAAAAGGACGTGCAGCATTGACGCACTCCTCGTCGGCGAGCGAGGTCACGCACTGACGACAAGGCCGTCCTCTCAGACCTAGCGCCCGCGCGGGATGGCCTCCGTCCCCAAGCTCGCTGCCGTAGTGTGTGCGGAGGACGACGACCACGAGCGAAGCCACTTCCCGCCGACCCTCAGGTATGCTACCTCTTTTTGAACCATACCCTTGTTCTATTGCCCCATCTGCCACGTCGCTGCATGTGGATCTTTTTCCACTCCACCATCTTCCCAATTTGCTATCCTCTGCTCTGCTGGTCACGCAGACGAAAACCTTAATTTGCACTATTAAAGGAAACCCTACTTCATGCAGACTAATCCATGTCTGGGTTGAATAAGGAAAGGAAGGGAGACTGTACTGTCCAAGAGAGTAGGCATCGAACCCGCATCTAGGTTGAAAAGGGGAAAATCAGTAGCTAAGGAACGAGTCTCGTGTCTCTTGGTTGAAGAAGGGTAGAAAGGCATGACAACGCAATAGAGAATGACCAGGTCGATCGGTTTGTTGTTCTCACATAGGAAAAAGGTGGCTAAAGAGAACAAAAATGGGACGTAATCCACATATGCTGCCTGGATATTTGTTGCTCTGGGCAACCATACCTCCCTCACCACTCTATGCGTCCGTGGAGGTACATCGTACTGGTGCGCCCACTGTCTGAATGGGCCTCCCATGCTCTTATTGCCACTTTTTTGCTGTTAGTATAACGCCAGCAGTCAAGTCAAGCAATGCTACTGCTAAAGTGATGCCACATTTAACTAATGCCGCACTCAGTCTAATGCCACCGATAAATTTAAGCAATGCCATTTAATGTCACTTGATTATTTCAGGGTTAGCTGTTGATTGTGGATGTATTAAAGATTTTTCAGCTAAGGCATTCTAATGATGTTGCACAGCCAGTATACCAACGATGAATCTTGTTACTACCTTCAGATTTTTGCACTGTTAATGCTTATAGATTACATACCTCACTTTCATGAGATAAGTCAATTTTTTTGTACAGTGTCAAGAGGAAAGGTCAAGAGTGGGCACCTCCTCCTCCGGCTGTTCTCTTGATTCGTTCGATCAAGTTTTTATGTTTGACCGATTATCAAGATTGGGATAGCAATTTTTAGGTCCCCTCGAGTTCGAAATGATATTTACCTTGAAGGTACATGGTTTGCAATTTTTTATACTGTCATTAGTTAATAATGCTAGTTACCTTCAGACTTTTGTATTTGGTTTAATGCTCATGCACAGCTAGTATACCAATGCTGAAACTTGTTACCTTTACATTTTGTATTGTTAATTCTTATAGAAATCTTCCAGTGCTAGAGTTTATTGAAATCTGTTCAGTAAAACCATTGTACTGTACCCTGTAATAAAATAACTACTCTACTGTTGCACTAGCCACTGGATTAGTGTATATTTGTACTATTCGAATGGTGTTGCATTAGCGTATGGACATAAATAAAGTGTGGCAAGCTTTCCCAGATATGTGCTCAAGAAAACTACTACCTGTTTTTCTAAATACTAGACGTTGGGTACTTTAAATTGAACTGCGAAAACGTCTTATATTAAGGAACAGAGGGTGTAGAGTTCACTCAAATTATCCCGGTAAAGCTAGTCACACCTTTGTTAAAATTAATGTTCATTATGTTATCGGAGGAGGTCTGTATGTTTGTCTCTAATGCCTGTCGACTACATACCTGACATCATGATGTAATGTTAAGTCATTTCCTTTTGTACAGTGTCACTGAATTGTCAAGGCGGTGATGGCATTTTATTTTAGTTGAACTGCACAAAATATGCTTAAAAGAAGAGGAAAGGTCAGGAATCGATCATTCTTTCAGAAAGAACTATATATGCCTTCCTGACATCAGCCGATGTTGCCTTATTTATTCCTTCAAACAGGTGGTTAGAAACAGTCTTGCTACCTTTTCCCATTAAGAAATTGGAATGCTTATATTTGTGAGTCTATGCTTCAACTAGTGCCACTTTTATAGTAATCACACTTTCAATATCTATGCAAACAGGGATGCTCGATTTTAGTGGAACTGCACAAAAAGTCCAAATGGTTCAACATTAGGAGCATGTTTTCTTCCAAACCTTTATATCCAATTGGTGGCACTATGAGCTGTTCATTACGAAGGTACATGGTTTGCTACTATCTTGCTACTCTTTTTGTACTGTCATTAGATAGTAATACTAGTGGTTTGCATGTGAATTTATTGGCAGGGTGGACCTACATTGGAGGTGCAGGACAGGATTCAATGATTGGATGCTCAATTTCGGTTGTATCGATTTCACCTCTTCCATCACTGCGAACATGGATATCCTTGGTCTGATGAAGAATAGGCGCTATATTTCTGCTCTGAACCAGCAAATCAATTCAGTATGAAATTGTCCAGGGCAAAACATGACTGTATCAAATTGTCCAGTGCAAAACATGACAGATGCTAAGCGGAAGAGATGTGTTTAAACCGAAAATACAAGGTGGGGTATATGTTTACTAGCTGCTTGATATTTGTGCAGACAGAGATGTCTGCCCGTTGCTATTTGGCAAACAAACAAAGTGACCGCAATTTTGGTTGAACTGCACAAGAGAATAGTATAGTCACTGCATGCAGTGCCATTTGAAAATAGACACAGAAAGATTGGATAGTCACTTCATGGACTGCAGAAAAGTAGTACTGTACTATTTATTGGCCAACACTAGGTGCTTCATTGCTTTGGTCTGATTATACAATGGGCATCATTTTGCCTAAGTTAAACTTTGTATTCCAAAAATAGTCTCGCCGTGTGATCGAGAGAAGACCAAATCATATTGCAGTGGATGTTCCTCCATCATGTGTGGTTCATTCTCATGGTTCTAGCTGTTGGTGAAACCACTTACGTTTGCAAGAGGAATTGTAGACTTCACAAACAAATTTGTCTTTCACTCTATACTGAATGTTGGCCAAGAAAAGCATCCATGTTAGTAGGAAGAACAGATGTTTTTTCTAGATCTTTGCTTGTGGAGCTACATATTTGTATATGATATGTGAATCATTGAGATGCATTCACATGTTGATCTTATGTATGGGAATCGTACTAGTTGGTTTTGAATTTGGGCTACTAATGTGAACATATTACAATGCCAGGCCTGTGAGTCTCATGTGAACATTTCGAACGGATCGGCTCTTACTGCTGTGCATAGCATGATCCTTATTTCTGTGCTCTCAGTGTTTACAAGTTACTAACAGTTCCTTATTTCTGTTCACTCAGTGTTTACAAGTTACTGATCGATCACTAGCTAGCCTACTAATGCGCTCCTGGCAGTTTTAGTTGCGACGCAAGATCCGAAGTGGCAGATTTTTGAATAAAAATGCCTACCTCTGAAGAAACTGACAAGCTGCTCTGAAGAAAATGCCATGCGAATCTGAAGAAACTGCCAGCAAAAATGTTCGCAAATGCCTTATCTCCCAGCGAATGTTCATTAGCTAATGCGGTCGTACACGTACACCATCCGACCTACTCGATCCTACACGTACACTATCCGACCTACTCGATCCTACACAGATAAATAACGGATCACACACGTACTACCTCCTTTCCGGTTTGCAGGGCTCAATTCAAAAAACGACCTACTCAATCCTACACGAATAAATAGCGGATCACGCATGTACTACCTCCATTCCGGTTTGCAGGCCTTAATTCAAAAATCTAACCAACCAAGGTACTAGATGATGAGTGGTGGAATCATTTTTGACAAGGAGGGAGTACCTCATCTGGATGATTCGAGTGCACTCGTTTGACCGTCATGCCGGCGTGCGACCCAACACGGACGGGACGCGCCAATGACGGGACGGGACGGCACAGTCATAATTTCAGTTTGTCTAGTTTTCCACGGCAAGCTGGCGCGCTAAGCCATGTCTGCTTATGCATTGAATTCTGATGACCGTGATGACCGTCGCGTTTCCCGCGACACGCTAGTTCGCCTACCTTCCGCCTATAATTATTGTTTCCCGGGCTTCTCCGGTGGCACCATCACCCAACTCGCCCTATCCTCATAAGCCCCCACCGGCCCGATGTCGCTCGCTACTTATCCTCGCGCTCGCCATGTCCACCATGCCCCCGCCCGTCCGCGATAGGCGACGTCGGAGGCGATCACCTCCAGAACTAGTGTTCTGTTTTTCACCGGAAGGCAGACGGAGGGAGGAGGCATTCTATCGGTCTTTAGCTGGCAATGCAGAGTATGAGGAGTTGTTGGAGCGCGACAGCCTGGCGGAGGAGCAGCGTATTGCCGATTTGCGCCGCCAGCGGGACATGGAGCAGCAGCGCACCGACGCTCTGAGTCGCGAGAAGAGTGATACGTCTCCGTCGTATCTACTTTTCCAAACACTTTTGCGCTTGTTTGGGACTCTAACTTGCATGATTTGAATGAAACTAACCCGGACTGACGCTGTTTTTAGCAGACTTTCCATGGTGTTATTTATGTGCAGAAACAAAAGTTCTCGGAATGACCTGAAACTCCATGGAACACCTATTTGGAAAATAAGAAAAATACTGGAAGAAAAATGCACGTCAGGGGGCCCACACCCTGTCCACGAGGGTGGGGGCGCGCCCCCTACCTCGTGGGCCCCCTGACGCTCCACCGACCTCAACTCCAACTCCATATATTCACTTTCGGGGAGAAAAAAATCAGAGAGAAGGATTCATCGCGTTTTACGATACGGAGCCGCCGCCAAGCCCTAAAACCTCTCAGGAGGGCTGATCTGGAGTCCGTTCGGGGCTCCGGAGAGGGGGATTCGTCGCCATCGTCATCATCAACCGTCCTCCATCACCAATTTCATGATGCTCACCGCCATGCGTGAGTAATTCCATCGTAGGCTTGCTGGACGGTGATGGGTTGGATGAGATCTATCATGTAATCGAGTTAGTTTTGTTAGGGTTTGATCCCTAGTATCCACTATGTTCTGAGATTGATGTTGCTATGACTTTGCTATGCTTAATGCTTGTCACTAGGGCCCGAGTGCCATGATTTCAGATCTGAACCTATTATGTTTTCATGAATATATGTGAGTTCTTGATCCTATCTTGCAAGTCTATAGTCATCTACTATGTGTTATGATCCGGCAACCCCGAAGTGACAATAATCGGGACCACTCCCGGTGATGACCATAGTTTGAGGAGTTCATGTATTCACTATGTGCTAATGCTTTGTTCCGGTAGTCTATTAAAAGGAGGCCTTAATATCCCTTAGTTTCCATTAGGACCCCGCTGCCACGGGAGGGTAGGACAAAAGATGTCATGCAAGTTCTTTTCCATAATCACGTATGACTATATTCAGAATACATGCCTACATTACATTGATGAATCGGATCTAGCTCTGTGTCACCCTATGTTATGATTGTTACATGATGAACCGCATCCGGCATAATTCTCCATCACCGATCTAATGCCTACGAGTTTTTCACATATTGTTCTTCGCTTATTTACTTTTCCGTTGCTACTGTTACAATCACTACAAAACACCAAAAATATTACTTTTGCTTCCGTTACTTTTGTTACCGTTACCACTACTATCATATTACTTTGCTACTAAACACTTTGCTGCAGATACTAAGTTATCCAGGTGTGGTTGAATTGACAACTCAACTGCTAATACTTGAGAATATTCTTTGGCTCCCCTTGTGTCGAATCAATAAATTTGGGTTGAATACTCTACCCTCGAAAACTGTTGCGATCCCCTATACTTGTGGGTTATCAATACTATTTTTCTGGCGCCGTTGCCGGGGAGCATAGCTCTATTCTTTGAGTCACTTGGGATTTATATCTGCTGGTCACTATGAAGAACTTGAAACACGAGAAGACAACAATTTATCCCTCAACTACGAGGGGGGGTAAGGAACTGCCATCTAGCTCTGCACTTGATTCACCTTCTGTTTTGAGTAAGCTTGCGACACCTAAACCTGCTTCTGCTATTCGTTCTAATATGTCGCATGTTATTGATGATGCCACTTCTGCTATGCATGATACTTATGATGAAACTACTTCCATGCTTGATACTACTGTGCCACTTAGTGAATTTCTTGATGAACAAATTGCTAGGGTTAGAGAGAAAGAAATTATTGAAACTGATTATATAGATGAAACTGATGATGAAGACTCGCCTGTTATTCCTGAGGGTTATGTTTTTGAAAAAGAAGCTGCTTTAGCTATTTTAGCTTGCAAAGATAGATAGGAACTCAAGAGGTTATTAGCTAAATGGAGGCAGCAATCTCTTAATGCTAGAATGAAACCTGACCCTGCTTTTGCTACTTCACCTATCTGTATTACTGATAAGGATTATGAATTCTCTATTGATCCTGATATAATTAGTTTGGTTGAATCTGATCCTTTTCATGGCTATGAATCTGAAACTGTTGTGGCACATCTTACTAAATTAAATGATATAGCCACCCTGTTCACTAATGATGAAAGAACTCGCTACCTTTATATCCTTTAAATATTTCCGTTCTCATTAAAGGGTGATGCTAAGATATGGTTTAATTCTCTTGATCCTGGTTGTGTGCGTAGTCCCCAGGATATGATTTATTACTTCTCTGCTAAATATTTCCCTGCTCATAAGAAACAAGCTACTTTAAGGGATATATACAACTTTGTGCAAATTGAAGAAGAGAGTCTCCCACAAGCTTGGGGGAGGCTTCTCAAGTTACTTAATGCTTTGCCTGATCATCCTCTCAAGAAAAATGAAATACTTGATATCTTTTATAATGGACTAACCGATGCTTCCAGAGATTACCTAGATAGTTGTGCTGGTTCTGTTTTCAGGGAAAGAACACCAGATGAAGCTGAAATTCTATTGAATAATATATTGACAAATGAAAATAATTGGACACTTCCTGAGCCAGCTCCTGAGCCTATTCCTAAACCAACTCCGAAGAAGAGAGGTGTTTAATTTCTCAGTCCTGAAGATATGCAAGAGGCAAAGAAATCTATGAAAGAAAAGGGTATTAAAGCTGAAGATGTGAAGAATTTACCTCCTATTGAAGAAATACATGGTCTTAATCTACCGCCTGTTGAAGAAACATATGATCTTAATCCATTACCTATTGAAAAAACTCATGGTCTTGATAACCCGACACAGGTAGTAAAGGTAACTCTATATATTTGATGAAGGTGGTATTCCTCACTATAAGTCTGCTAGACAATGCTTAGAAGAGTTTGATAATTTTATTGTCAAACAAGAAAATTTCAATGCTTATTTTGGTAGACAATTAAAACAAAATGCTTATATGATTGAACACTTGGGTAATTATATGGCTAATGTTAAGGGTGAAATTAAACTCATTAGTAAACATGCTTTTATGGTTACCACTCAAGTAGAACAAGTACTTAAAGCTCAAAATGATTTGCTCAATGAAATAAATAGTAAGAAAAGTGATTATGTTGTTAGAGTGGCTACTAGAACTGGTAAGATGACTCGGGAACCTTTGTATCCTGAAGGCCACCCTAAGAGAATTGAGCAAGATTCTCAAAGAAATAATATTGATGCACCTAGTCCTTCTAAAAAGAAGAAAAGGAAAAATGATAGGACTTTGCATGCTTCTAGTGAACCTATTGCTGAACCACCTGAGAATCCAAATGATATTTCTATTTCGGATGCTGAAACACAATCTGGTAATGAACATGAACCTAGTGAAAATGTTAATGATGATGTTCATGATGATGCTCAACCTAGTAATGACAATGATGTAGAAATTGAACCTGCTGTTGATCTTGATAACCCACAATCAAAGAATCAATGTTATGATAAGAGAGACTTTGTTGCTAGGAAACATGATAAATAAAGGGAACCGTGGGTTCAGAAACCCATGCCTTTTCCTCCCAAACCATCCAAGAAAAAGGATGATGAGGATTTTGAGCGCTTTGCTGAAATGATTAGACCTATCTTCTTGCGTATGCGATTGACTGATATGCTCAAAATGAATCCTTATGCTAAGTATATGGAAGATATTGTTACAAATAAAAGAAAGATACCGGAAGCTGAAATTTCCAGCATGCTTGCTAATTATACTTTTAAGGATGGAATACCTAAGAAACTAGGAGATCCAGGAGTACCAACTATACCATGCTCCATTAAAAGAAACTATGTTAAAACTGCTTTATGTGATCTTGGAGCCGGTGTTAGTGTTATGCCTCTCTCTTTATATCGTAGACTTGACTTGAATAAGTTGACACCTATTGAAATATCTTTGCAAATGGCTGATAAATCAACTGCTATACCTGTCGGTATTCGTGAGGATGTACCTGTTGTAGTTGCAAACGTTACTATTTTGACGGACTTTGTTATTCTTGATATTCCCAAGGACGATAGTATGTCTATTATTCTTGGAAGACCTTTTCTGAATACTGCAGGGGCTGTTATTGATTGCAACAAAGGCAATGTCACTTTTCATGTTAATGGTAATGAGCATACGGTACACTTTCCGAGGAAACAACCTCAAGTTCATAGTATCAACTCTATTGGAAAAATTCCATCGATTATTATTGGAGGTTTTGAATTTCCTCTTCCTACTGTCAAGAAGAAATATGATATTATTATTATATGGGATGTGCACATCCCCGTTGAGGTAACATAGTGTTATTCGAAATTTCTCCGGTTCCATGTTATTCGGAATGAGTTTGTTAACAAGACCTGATCAACCTTGTTAGTGGATTCCTTTTGATAAGCATGAGATGGATGAAACTAGAAGGCACAACTTTCTGTACCCTCTTTCTACTTTCTGTTATTTAGTTGAAATAAAGTAAAAATAGTATTTCTCTGTCTGTTTTCTCATTTATCCGTGCAATATAAAAATACCCCAAAAATAAAAGTTCTCCAAATGCCCTGAAAATGGAACATGATTTTTTCTAGAATATTTGAGAATATCTGGCACTGAGAACACAGCAGGAGGGGCAAGCACCTGGCCACGAGGGTGGAGAGCGCGCCCTACCCCCCCTGGGCGCGCCCCCTGCCTCGTGGGCCCACGGTGGCCCCCCTCCACTCATTCCTGCACCCACACACTTCTTCTTCCTCCCACAAACACCAATATCCAGCTCAAACACGAGTTCTAGCTCATTTTGCTGCGATTTTCGATCTCCTTGCTCAAAGCACCTCTCACAAAACTGCTTGGGGAGATTGTTCCTTGGTATGTGACTCCTCCATTAGTCCAATTAGATTTTGTTCTAGTGCTTTATTCATTGCAAATTTGTGCTGCCTAGGTGACCATGTTCTTGAGCTTGCATGTCAAATTTATATGGTTCCAAGTAGTTTTAATGCATGATATAGGCTCTAGGCACTTGTAGGAGTAGTTGCTATCAATTTTATTGAGCTTAGTTCACTTTTGTTTGAAGTTACTAAAAATTTCAGAATTTTTCAGAAAATAATGAAGAGATTTTTTAGGGGCTCATCGAGCCAAAGCTTGAAGGAAAAGCATAATTAAGAAGCACAGAGGCCCAAATATAATTTGCCTCGCACCGCGGAGGTTCGGCCGTGTGAATGGCCTTCCGATGATTTCTTGAGAGAAGCCGGGATTTATGATGATTTCTATTCATTGGCTGAGAATGCTGGCCTCACCGACTTCCTCCGCGACCAACGTCATCAGTATCTCTTACTCACCAATACTTTTGTGCAAAACTTCTACTATTATCCTAAGGAAACACCTCCTTCAGTAGAGTTTCATTTATATGATGTTGTTAAGAAGATGCCACTCGATGAATTTTGCAAGGTTTGCAAAATACCCTTCGAGGGTACCTTAGATGAACCACATCGTAAAGATGTGGACGGGTTTATTAACACCATTACTGTGGGGGAAACCAGGAAGGTTTCCGATGCAAGAATCACTAGCATACATTTTCCTGTTTTACACTACTTTGCCGTATTTGATAGTCGTTGCTTGATTGGTCGCGGAAACTGTGGAAACCTTAGTGTTCCTGATATTATCATTTTGTTCCATGGTTTATTTTCCGATAACACTATTAGTATGGGCGGTATTATTGCTAAACGGTTAAGTCTGAACCGTACTAAGGGTCCCATCTTTGGAGGTATTTACGCTTCACGCCTTGCTGCATATTATAATATACCTAATAGGCACTATGAAAAAGAAGAAAAATTGCTGCCCACTGCTTATTTAGATTATAAGAGTATGGTAGCGCATGATTTCATTGTTAAGAATAAGGAAGGGGCGCTTAAATACAAATTGTTCTTTGATAAGCATCATCCTGAGACTATTATCTTGCCTGCTCCTTCCTTGTTTAATTTATCTGCAGGCCCGTATCTCGTTCCGTGGGCGGCCATTTACGCCTACAGGAACCCTACACCAGCCACGGAACCGGGACCACAATTTGAGCCTCCACGACAGTCTAATTACTTTTGGGATCCGGAGATGACTGCCAGCCAGTGGCAGTCAGAGTCTTCTTCATCTCAGTACGACCCCAGCTACAACTATGGATATCCGCCAGGCCATCCGTGGCAATGAACCAACTTAGGCCAAAAGCCTAAGCTTGGGGGAGTACGTATTTCCCACTGACATTACATTTATGATCACACACTCATTGCTAGATGTCGGTGCTCATACTTTTTCACTGTAATATCCATGCAGTTTACTTTCTTTTTCTTGCTTTCTTCTTGTGTGTTTAATAAACTTTAAGAAAAACCAAAAAAATTAGTAGTAACTTTTAGTTAGTTTACTTTTCTTGCTGTAGTAGTAATAATTAAAAAGAAAAACCCAAAAAGATTTCCCGTTCTTCTTTTGCTTGTTGGGAGCTTTCCCGTGTAAATAGTTTTATTTCTTCTCTTTTCTTTGGGGGTCGATAGGAGAAGACCATGTTTAAATTGTTGAAGTGGCTCTTATATGCATTATTGTTGATTTAACCAAGAGCCCATATTGCCTTGTCTTCTCCTGTTTATTGAATGCTCGCAGATTCCAGCTTAGTCCAATGCATGTGCACTCTTATTATTTTTCACATCGTTCGGTTGTGCAAGTGAAAGGCAATTATGACGATATATGATGGACTGACTGAGATGAGAGAACCTGGTATGAACTCGACCTCTCTTGTTTTTGTAAATATGATGAGTTCATCATTCCTGATTGAGCCTATTATGAATAAACATGTTTGCAATGACAATTAGAGATCATAGTTGCTTGTGCCATGCTTGATTAGCTATGAGTTATAATGGTTTACCTTGCGTGCCAACATGCTATTAAAATGGTTGTGATGTGGTATAGTGGGGTGGTATCCTCCTTTGAATGATTTAAGTGACTCGAGTTGGCACATGTTCACACATGTAGTTGAAACAAATCAACATAGCCTTCACGATATTTATGTTCATGGTGGATTATATCCTACTCATGCTTGTACTAAATGTTTATTAATTTTAATGCATGTTCATGACTGTTGTCGCTCTCTAGTTGATCGCTTCCCAGTCTTTTGCTAGCCTTCACTTGTACTAAGCGGGAATACTGCTTGTGCATCCAATCCCTTAAACCCCAAAGTTATTCCCTATGAGTCCACTATACCTTCCTATATGCGGTATCTACCTGCCGTTCCAAGTAAATTTGTATGTGCCAAACTCTAAACCTTCAAATAAACATTCTGTTTTGTATGCTCGAATAGCTCATGTATCAACTAGGGCTGCCTTTATCTTCCATGCTAGGCGGGTTATTCTCAAGAGGAGTGGACTCCGCTCCTCACTCATGAGAAAGTGGCTGGTCACCGAGATGCCCAGTCCCATGCTTTATGCAAACTAAATCAAAATAATTGCAAACAAAACTCCCCCCGGGACTGTTGCTAGTTGGAGGCACTCGTTGTTTCGAGCAAGCCATGGATTGATGCTTGTTGGTGGAGGGGAGTATAAACTTTACCATTCTGTTTGGGAACCGCCTATAATGTGTGTAGCATGGAAGATATCGCCATCTCTCGGTTGTTATGTTGACAATGAAAGTATGTCGCTCAAAATATGATTTATCTCTATTTCAACCGAGCTCTGGCACCTCTACAAATCCCTGCTTCCCTCTGCGAAGGGCCTATCTATTTACTTTATGTTGAGTCATCACCCTCTTATTAAAGAGCACTAGATGGAGAGTGCAGCTGTCATTTGCATCCATCACTATTAATTTATATTGGGTATGACTACGTTGTGGATCTCTTTTACCATGAATTACAATGTCTAGTCAGTCCTTGATCTTTAAAGGTGATCTGCATTCATGTTTTGCGGTCTCAGAAAGGGCTAGCGAGATACCATCTTATTATATCATATCATGATTGTTTTGAGAAAGTGTTGTCATCCAAGATTTATTATTATGGCTCGCAAGTTGATTATGCTATTGATATGAGTAAACATGAGACTTAATAGTTATTGCAAATGTGGTTAGTCATAATCTTTGCTGAAAACTTGAATGCTGGCTTTACATATTTACAACAACAAGAGCAAACAGAGTTTGTAAAAGTTTTTCTTTATCACTTTCAGTTTATCAACTGAATTGCTTGAGGACAAGCAAAGGTTTAAGCTTGGGGGAGTTGATATGTCTCCGTCGTATCTACTTTTCCAAACACTTTTGCCCTTGTTTTGGACTCTAACTTACATGATTTGAATGAAACTAACCCGGACTGACGCAGTTTTCAGCAGACTTTCCATGGTGTTATTTATGTGCAAAAACAAAAGTTCTCGGAATGACCTGAAACTCCACAGAACACCTATTTGGAAAATAAGAAAAATACTGGAGGAAAAATGCACGTCAGGGGGCCCACACCCTGTCCACGAGGGTGGGGGCGCGCCCCCTACCTCGTGGGCCCCCTGACGCTCCACCGACCTCAACTCCAACTCCATATATTCACTTTCGGGGAGAAAAAAAATCAGAGAGAAGGATTCATCGCGTTTTATGATACAGAGCCGCCGCCAAGCCCTAAAACCTCTCAGGAGGGCTGATCTGGAGTCCGTTCGGGGCTCCGGAGAGGGGGATTCGTCGCCATCGTCATCATCAACCGTCCTCCATCACCAATTTCATGATGCTCACCGCCATGCGTGAGTAATTCCATCGTAGGCTTGCTGGACGGTGATGGGTTGGATGAGATCTATCATGTAATCGAGTTAGTTTTGTTAGGGTTTGATCCCTAGTATCCACTATGTTCTGAGATTGATGTTGCTATGACTTTGCTATGCTTAATGCTTGTCACTAGGGCCCGAGTGCCATGATTTCAGATCTGAACCTATTATGTTTTCATGAATATATGTGAGTTCTTGATCCTATCTTGCAAGTCTATAGTCACCTACTATGTGTTATGATCCGGCAACCCCGAAGTGACAATAATCGGGACCACTCCCGGTGATGACCATAGTTTGAGGAGTTCATGTATTCACTATGTGCTAATGCTTTGTTCCGGTAGTCTATTAAAAGGAGGCCTTAATAACCCTTAGTTTCCATTAGGACCCCGCTGCCACGGGAGGGTAGGATAAAAGATGTCATGCAAGTTCTTTTCCATAATCACGTATGACTATATTCAGAATACATGCCTACATTACATTGATGAATCGGATCTAGCTCTGTGTCACCCTATGTTATGATTGTTACATGATGAACCGCATCCGGCATAATTCTCCATCACCGATCTAATGCCTACGAGTTTTTCACATATTGTTCTTCGCTTATTTACTTTTCCGTTGCTACTGTTACAATCACTACAAAACACCAAAAATATTACTTTTGCTTCCGTTACTTTTGTTACCGTTACCACTACTATCATATTACTTTGCTACTAAACACTTTGCTGCAGATACTAAGTTATCCAGGTGTGGTTGAATTGACAACTCAACTGCTAATACTTGAGAATATTCTTTGGCTCCCCTTGTGTCGAATCAATAAATTTGGGTTGAATACTCTACCCTCGAAAACTGTTGCGATCCCCTATACTTGTGGGTTATCAAAGAGCGCCCGCAACTGGGCCGACTACGTGGAGGCCGGCGCCCGGCAAATAGCCCTGGAGGCTGTCGGACAAGCACGCGTTTGCGACGCCAAATTTTACTACAAGCTCGTCAATTGGGTTTCCCGCTTAGAAGCCGAAGCTTCGGTGGACCACGCCGGCATGGAAAGGACCAACGCGCGCGAGCAACGCGCCCTATCGCACATCTGGCAAGTCTGAGGCGAGGCGGAGGACGCCGGTGCCGGCGTTTAGCGTGTACCGCAGATGGCGGCCGGCATCGTCTAGTTAGCTAAGAGTAAGTTAGTAGTACTTTTACACTACTAGAGTATTAGTAGGAGTAGAGAGTTAACTTGGCTATGATGGTTGTCATCGTGCAAGTTCACTACTCTATATCTGGATCAGACCTGTTACTTTGCTCTGAATGTTGAACTTTCCGTTTGAACGTATGGAATGGGCTGTTATTTTTTTAAATGGGTTGTATTTGTCCGCCACGGGTTTAGAGGCTAACTTGTGGGCTACCAAGGTGACGCGTACACAATCAGGAGATGATTGTACGTGGAGAGGATGACAGCGGGACCCACCAAGGTCATGGCAGTACGCAAGCAAGTGCCTCCTTATTTCAAGCCAATAAAAAATGGCTCCTCCTAATGGATTTCTGACATTTGGGTCCCATGCCATTGTCAACGTAGTCAATAAACGAGAGAATTGCACAACGAGCGGCTCACACCAGGGACCCAGCAGCTCGCCCAGTTATTTTTGTTTTGGGTTAATTTGATAAATGCCACTCCAAATCTGGTGATTTCGAGAAATGCCACTGCAATTTCCAAACTCTAAAAAATGCCATTTCATGCCATTTCCAGTGGCATTTTTCGAAGTCTGGAGTGGCTTTTTCAAAGTTTGCAAATTGCAGTGGCGTATTTCAAAGTTTACAAATATTGCAGTGGCGTTTTTCAAAGTTTGAAAATTGCAGGGGCATTTTTATGAATCGCCATAATTGGAGTGGCATTTATCTAATTTGTTTTTGAGACGGAAGCAGGGTGTCAACTGGGTTGTGCACGGCACTCTGGCCTGTCTAGACAACCTTTTCTTTTATGTTTACCACAGACCAGCCCAATAGTTTTTTTGTTCTTTCTGAAAATGGCTAGCCCAGTTTTTTTTTTATTTGTCAAGTAAGCGCTTTGTCAGGCCTATTGGGCTGCAAACTTTCAAGACAAGGAGAGCTTCATTCGGCTGGCCGAGAAAATGGCCTATCAGTAATGAGAAATGGGCTGTACAATTTTAAAACTCATCAAACCGGCAATTAGTTTCAAATTTCTTTTTTTCATTTCGAGATTTTAAATTGCATTGATTTTTATGCATGGAAAATTTGTTGGATTTTATATTGATATACATTTATTTTTAAAATTAGTTTGAATGTGACTCGAAATTTCGGGATTAAAGACGGTTCGGACCGCACCGAAATATGCAAATTTTCGTATAATTTTTTAACCATGGCCACAATATGGGTTGTAATGCTAACAAAAAGAATATGGGCTTCAAAAAACCTTAAGAATTAGCAAATGGGCTGTAAATTATTAGAAATAATGGCAGATGGGTTGTATGCTGTTTCCCACAGATTTGAGGCTTTCCTAAAAAAAGGTTGACGCACAAGCATTGACTGTTGGATGTCCATCCAACAACCGTCGTGCTTCTTCAATCTCTGCTCTTCCTGCTTCAGCCGCTCAAACAAGCACCAGCGGTACTTCCTGCTCCCTCCTCCCACGGCCGGCTGTGCTGCCGCGCAGGCCTCACCGCCCATCGTACTCCCATCGCTGGCCTAGCCATCCCTCTACTCACCCACACCTGCTGTTATTCTCCGGCGACGGCAGCCGAACCAGTCAACCCTCGTACTCCCCACCGCATGGGCAGCCACTGACGTGTCTTCCCCGGCTCCGTGTCGTTCCCTTCGTAGTCCTCGCCGTCGTCCACCGCCCTGGTGCTCTCGGCGCGGCGTGGTCAACGTGGTCAACGAACGACATCCATTGAAAGTGGATTGTACGTGGAGAGGCTGACAGCTGGGTCCACGGCCGCACACAAGGAAATGCCTCCTTATTACGTGCAAAATAATGATTCCTCCACCTGACATCTGGGACCCACCGGAAGGGCCTCTGTATTTCGCGAAAAATACGTTCCCCCGCTGACAGCTCGGACCCACCAGCTATATCTTCGCACGCAAGGAAGTGCCTCCTTATTGCGCACAAAAAAATGAATACTCCCCCTGCTAGCTGGGACCCAGCATAGTGGGAGGCTGACTTGTGGGCCTACTAAGTTGATGGGGATGGAGGGCTTTGTCAACTTAGTCAATATGAACGGTTCTAGCTCCAGTGAGCGTACGATGTCCATCCAACGGCCGTAGTGCTTCTTCAACCTCTGGTCTTCTTGCTGCAACCGCCCAGAGCAGCGCCGGTCATGCCGCTTGCTCCTGCCTCCCGTGGCCGACTGTGCTGCCGCGGAGGCCTCACCGCCCCCTACTACTCCCACCGCTGGCCAGGCCCTGCGGCGATGGCAGCCTCACACCGCAGCCGAACCAGTGAACCCTCGTACTCCTCTCCGCGTGGGCTTCCACTGCCGCGTCTTCCCCAGCTCCGCATCGTCCCCTTCCTAGGCCTCGCCGTCGTCCACCGCCCTGGTGCTCTCGGCGCGGCGTGGTCAACGTGGTCATGGAACGACTTCCATCTGAAGTGTACTGTACATGGAGAGGCTGACAGCTGGGTCCACGGCCGCAACAAGGAAGTGCCTCCTTATTATGTGCAAAATAATGATTCCTCCACCTGACAGCAGGGACCCACCGGACAGGCCACCATATTTCGCGAAAAAAACGTTTCCCCCTGACTGCTGGGACCCACCAGCTACATCTTCGCACGCAAGGAAGTGCCTCACAGTCGAGACCCACCTGGTCGAAGCGTACGTAGCGTTGTCATTCTGGTCGCGAATGTGTACGTACATACTGGTCGATCAGTCTGTCTGCAGAGATGAACCATGGCCGTGTAAGGAAGGGCACGTGTGGTAGTAGAGGCGCACATGTAGCATGTACACGTACATACAGCGGCCAGGGTGCAAGAAAGTAAATACGGCCACGTACGTACATACGGGCGGGGTCTCGAACGCCTACTCGCGCATATGTACGGCTCGGGCTCATGTACATGGCTGTGGCTGGGTCGGAACGGAGAAACTGCGTCGTTGTCGTGTTCATGGGGAGGCAACGGAATGCGTCGTGTTCATCGGGAGGCAACAGAACGCGTGCTGTTCATCGGGAGCCAACCGACTTGGCCGGAACAGCTGATGGAAACGAGGCCTGTCATACCGGAGAAGGGAGGAAACGGCCTTGTGTTCGACCGGCCACGGTGGAAACGGGATCCTGTTCATCGGGAGGGGTCTGGCGTACCGCAAAACGGAGGAAACGGACCTCCTACAGTGGAAACGGGATCCTGTTGATCGGGAGGGGTGTGGCGTACCGCAAAACGAAGGAAACGGACTTGTGTTGGAGCGCTACGGTCGAAACGGGGGTCCTGTTCATCGGGAGGGGTGTGGCGTACCGCAAAACGGGACTCCACGGGATACTGTTCATCTCCACCGTCGACTACCTCCACGGGCTACTGTTCATCCACCGTTGACCTCCTCCAGCCTCCACCTGTGACTGTTCATCCAGGGGCTCCTGTTCATCCAGCCTCCACCGTGCGCTCCTCCACCGGCTACTGTTCAACCAGCCCTCTCCACGGGGTCCTGTTCAACCACCCCTCCACGGGCTACTGTTCATCCAGCCCTCCACCGGCTACTGTTCAACCAGCCCTCCACGGCGTCCTGTTCATCCAGCCCTCCACGGGGTCCTGTTCATCCACCGGCTCGATCGATCGGGGTACAGTTCATCCAGCGGCAACGGCCTCTACTACCACGAGGTCCTGTTCATCCAACCCCCCACCAGTAACTGTTCATCCAAACCCCCTCAACAACGCTCACTTTTCATCCAGAGGCAGCATCGATCGGTTTCAGTTAGCAGCAGTAGCGAAGGAATCACACTCGGGTTCAGTTAATAGCAAGGGATGGATCGATCGCTCGGGTTCAGTAACGCGTAGCCTGCAGTGCAATCGTTCGTGTTTAGTTAGAGCCCAACGCCTCGCTCGGGTTCAGTTAGAGCCCAACGCCTCGGACACACGCGCGTACGTACGAGAGAAACGCGCATCGCTCGGCCCCTGACCAGCCACCGTAACTGGGAACTCCCCGATATTTTCCTCGCCCTCGCTTCTACCACGGTTTTTTCCGTCATGGACGGCCCAAAGAATGTCATGCAGCTGCGTCTCCGGCCCGCCCAGGAGAAAAGCCCATTTTCTGTCATGATTTTTTGTCCTAGAAGTAGGAGCCCACCACATCTATGATGATACCGGGTTTTGTCACAATTATCGTCATAGAAGTGTCATAAGTATGACAGAAAAAAAATTCGTTCGGCCCAAAATGTCACGGATGTGTCTTTTTTTTGTAGTGTCAAGACATCAAGAGACCCTAAAACCACCCTAAACGAAAATGTTCACACCAGTGTACACCAAATCGGGGCATGAGGTCGAGCCCGCCGCCACTCAAGGCCCCATCTCCAGGGACCTCCAGAGTCCAGACAGGCAAAAAGTCCGACGAGCGCCGCCGGGCCAGAACCGTCATCGCCTACCAACACATTCGTCGCTACCTCCAGCACCGATCCACCATAGCTGGGCAACCCTGCCGCAAAATACTCCGGCCGATTCTCGCTGCCGCACGTTGCATGACGCTGCCACCACTCAAGACCCTGTCTCAAGGGACCTCCAGACACATGCAACATCACCAGCAAACGTCGTGGGCCTAGAGCCGCCATCGACTGGCTGGACATCCACTGCCACCTGCCACTGTCCACCGCAGTTGGTCAACCTTGCCGCAACATACCCCATCCAATTTTCATCATTACACATTGCATGTAGCCACCGCCACCCTGTTGGCCAACCCCGCCATTGTCGCTCGAGATATCCGTCACAACCCCCGTGACAACCTCCGAAGCTTGGACGTCGTCGCCTAATTCTGCAGAATCTGGTCGTTCCCCACCATGCCGTCGAAAATGGTAGTTGAAGCACCACCGACGTCCATAAGCGGCTGCCGGGACCGTCGCTCCATTCGGAGCTCTCGACGCTCATGCGGTGCCACCTCGTTGGAGTTGACCGCATCCCCCTTCCCCTTCCCCTCCTCCGATGTCCTTCGACAGCTAAAACCAAGTCGGACCCCCAATGAATGTCAGATCGTCCTCCCGGCTTCCCCTCATTGGATCTGATGTTTCAATTTTTTCTGAATTTTAAGGCACCTGTTTTAGGGCATCTAGAAAAGCAAACAAATGGTTACGGCTAATTTGGTACCAGCGGAATCAAAACCGGGGCAGCAAACCATAGCCGGGGGAATTTTCATGGCATATGAGATCCCCTTCCACCACAGGGAGATTTCCCTAATTTCTTCTATATCATTTGAACGTTAGGGGACGAGGAGGCAACGCTCCAAGTCGCTAAGGGCATGTACAATGGTTCTATCTTAGAAATGCCACGTAGGATAAATGATGAGGTGTAGGAGAGAGAAATCATAAGAAAAGGGTTGTATTTTCTTAGGGCATGTACGATGGTTGATAAGATAGTCTTATCTTAAGTCTTGCATGTAATTTAAAGATGACAAAAAAAATGTCTACAGTGAGTCATTTCTTAGCCTTATCTTCAATAACTAGCTATTCCTAAAAATGCAGTGAGACATATTGTGATAAGAGATCATCTCTTGTCTTCTCTTAAGGGCATGTACAATGGTGCTATCTTATAATTGCCACGTAGGATAAATGATGAGGTGGAGGAGAGAGAACTCATAAGAAAAGGCTTGTCTTCGAAAAACTAGCGCATCGTTTGGTCGTTTGCAGCTGGGGGACTTTCTTGCGCAATCCTACTCGTTTCCCTCAGAGAGAAAATCCACGCATGGGCTTCTCTCATGTGATTGATGTCCACTTAGGGCATATACAATGGTTGATAAGATAGTCTTATCTTAAGTCTTGCATGTAATTTAGAGATGACAAAAAAACATTTCTACAGTGAGTCATCTCTTAGCCTTATCTTCAATAACTAGCTATTCCTAAAAACGGTGAGACATATTGTGCTAAGAGATCATCTCTTGTCTCTCTTAAATAAGGGCATGTACAATGGTTCTATCTTAGGAATGCTACGTAGGATAAATGATGATGTGGAGGAGAGAGAAATCATAAGAAAAGGGTTGTCTTCTCTTATTTAGGGCATGTACAATGGTTGATAAGACAGTCTTATCTTAAGTCTTGCATGTAATTGATGACAAACAAAATTGTGTACAATGGGTCATCTCTTAGCCTTATCTTCAACAACTAGCTATTCCTAAAAACGTGGTGAGACATATTGTGCTAAGAGATCATCTCTTGTCCATGTTTTTAGGAATAGCTAGTCGTTGAAGATAAGGCTAAGAGAAGACAAGAAGCATCTCCAACCATGTATGTGACACTAATTTTCTCACTGCTTATGTGGTACTGGTGGAGGGCTCGCCTTGGTGGCTTTTGGTAGTCTATGGGACGCAAGAGGACCACGACAATATTCTGTTCATGGAGGAACTATCCGCACGACGCCTGCTCTGTCCGGGCCCGTGGCTAGTCATTGGAGACTTTAACCTCATTTTGCAAGCATCAGACAAGAACAATGCAAACCTCGACAGCAGAATAATGAGCAAGTTTAGGAGATTCGTTGACTCCAATGGCCTCAAGGAGCTGTATTTGTATGGGTGCGCTTTCACCTGGAGCAATGAGCGAGAGGTTCCCACGCTCACGAAGATCGACAGAGCTTTTGTCTCGTTGGACTGGGAACTAGATCATCCTGACTGCATGCTGCAGGCCCTGTCCATAGCCACGTCTGACCACTGCCCACCTGCACCTCGCTTTGGACGCTCCCTTGCAGCTGCATTGGCGGTTTCGTTTCGAACTACTCTAGACTAAACTCGAATGTTTTGAGGAAGCAGTGGAGGAGGCTTGGACTTGCAACTCTAGCATCACGGATCCCTTCCTCAGGGTGGACATTTTACTGTGGAAAACCGCACATGATCTCATGGTTTGGGGACAGAGAAAGGCGGGTAACATCAAGCTGCAGATTGCTATAGCCAACTGGATCATTTTGCACCTGGATCGGGCTATGGATCATAGGGTGCTCTCTGCGGGTGAACATTGGCTGCGCAACACACCGAAGCTGACATCCCTGGGACTGGCGTCGCTAGAACGCACAATCACTAGAAAATGATCGCGGATTCGCTGGCTTGCTGAAGGAGACGCCGACACAAAATTGTTTCACCTGGTGGCTGATGTCGCTTGAAGCTATGTCGGTATTTTCCCAAAGAGGAAGGGATGATAAAGCACAGCGGCGGTAGGTATTTCCCTCAGAAATGAAACCAAGGTTATCGAACCAAGCAACACAACATAAACAGCCGCTACACACAAATAACAACACCTCGCAACCCGACGTGTTAAAGGGGTTGTCAATCCCTTTCGGGGTACAGCGCCAGAAATTGCGTGTTGACGGGAGAAAATTGTAATAGATTAAAATAATAGATCGCAAATAAAATAAAGTGCAGCAAAGTATTTTTGTATTTTTGGTTTAATAGATCTGAATAAAAAGTGCAAATAAAAAATATCGCAAAGCAAATATATGAGAAAGAAGACCCGGGGGCCGTAGGTTTCACTAGTGGCTTCTCTCGAGAAAAATAGCAAATGGTGGGTAAACAAATTACTGTTGGGAAATTGATAGAACTTCAAATAAATATGACGATATCCAGGCAATGATCATTACATAGGCATCACGTCCAAGATTAGTAGACCGACTCCTGCCTGCATCTACTACTATTACTCAACACATCGACCGCTATCAAATATGCATCTAGTGTATTAAGTTCATGGAAAAACAGACTAATGCAATAAGAACGATGACATGATGTAGACAAGACCCGTTTATCTATACGGCGGTAGATATAGATCTCGTCTTTTTATCCTTAGTAGCAACGATACATACATGTCGGTTCCCTTTCTGTCACTGGGATCGAGCACCGTAAGATCGAACCCACTATTGGGCACCTCTTCCCATTGCAAGATAAATAGATCAAGTTGGCCAAACAAAACCCAAATATCGGAGAAGAAATACGAGGCTATAAGAGATCATGCATATAAGAGATCAAAGAAACTCAAATAACTCATGGATATAAAAAGATAACTCGAAGTTCATCGGATCCCAACAAACACACCGCAAAGGAGTTACATCATATGGATCTCCAAGAGACCATTGTATTGAGAATTCAGTGAGAGAGAGAGAGAGCCATCTAGCAACTAACTACGGACCCGAAGGTCTACAGGGAACTACTCACGCATCATCGGAGAGGCACCAATGGAGGTGGTGAACCCCATCTGAGATGGTGTCTAGATTGGATCTGGTGGTTCTGGACTCTGCGCGGCTGGATGAATATTTCGACGACTCCCCTAGGGTTCTCGTATTTTTGGGGTATTTATAGAGCAAAGAGGCGGTCCGGGGGCAGCCGAGGTGGGCACAACCCACCAGGGCATGCCTGGGCCTCCTGGCGCACCCTGGTGGGTTGTGCCCCCCTCGGGGCACCCCCCAGGTGCAACCAGGGCCCATTGCCTTCCTTCTGGCCCATAAAAAATCATCATGGAGTTTCATGGCATTTGGACTTCATCTGATATTGATTTCCTGTGATGTAAAAAACATGGAAAAAAACAGCAACTGGCACTTGGCACTATGTCAATAGGTTAGTACCAAAAAATGATATAAGATGACTATAAAATGATTAGAAAACATCCAAGATTGATAATAAAACAACATGGAACAATCAAAAATTAAAGATACGTTGGAGACGTATCAGCATACCCAAGCTTAACTCCTACTCGTCCTCGAGTAGGTAAGTGATAAAAACAGATTTTTTGATGTGGAGTGTTGTTCATCATGTCATATCATATTATTTTCTTTATAGCATGGACATTTGGACTTTTATGTGATTCAAAGCAATAGTCTAGTTTTGACATAATAATTTAGATACTCAAGCATATCAACAACCAACCACGTCTTTCAAAATATCAACGCTAAAATAAGTTATCCCTAGCCCATCATGCTCAAACATTGTCCATTCATGAAACACACTCGAATATTAACTAAACCCAATACTTAAGTACGATCATATTGCCTCCTAGTTGGTGCTTTTTATGAGAGAAGATGGAGACTCAAATTTCAAAATAAAAATTGCATAAATTAAAAGAAAGGCCCTTCGCAGAGGGAAGTAGGGATTTGTAGAGGTGCCAGAGCTCAAAGCAAAAGATTAGAGATAAAAAAACATTTTGGGAGGTGTATCCATCCCACCAACGAAAACGACTCAGAGTTCCAAACAGTTTCCATGCTAGATATGCCATAGGTGGTTCCCAAACAGAAAATAAAGTTTATTCCTTTTTCCACCATTCTTTCACTTTCCATGGCTAACCGTATACACAGGTGCCCTCCATACCAACACTTTTCAAAGAATTTATTATTTGACAACATAAAGTAAATTCATTTTTTTTGCATTTCAGGACTGGGCATCCCTAAGACCCTTGCCTTACTTTCGTGCAATGACAAGTGAATAAACACTCATCTTGAGAATAACACATCCAGCATGGAAATTATTAGCCACCCGTTACCGTTCTGCGAGGGAAACAAACACACAAAAGAGAAGTTTATTTTGAAAATTAGAGATGGCACATGAAAATTTGCTTAGAATGACAAAAGAATACCACATATAGGTAGATATAGTGGACTCATGTGGCAAAACTGGTTTAAAGGATTTTGGATGCACAAGTAGAGGTCATACTTAGTGCAAAGTGAAGGCTAGCAAAAGATTGGGAAGCGACCAACCAAGAAACGAATAATGTCATAAGCAAGCATTAAGCATAACTAACACCGAATAATGCACCACAAGTAGGATATAATTTTCATTGCATGATTATTGACTTTCGCGCATGCATAGGGAATCACAAACCTTAACACCAATATTCCTACTAGAGCACAATTACTCATCAACATAACTCACATATCACATCATCATATCTCAAAACTATTACTAAGAATCAAGTTTATTTTGTCCAATGATCTTCATGACATTTTTTCTTTATTTATTTATCCTTCTTGGATATCTATCACTTTGGGACTAATTTTCATGTGTTGCTTTTCACAAGCGCAAACAAATATAAGTGAAGATCATGAGCATAGCAAATTTTCTTTCTCTCAAAATAATTTCAGTGAAGCAAGAGAGAATTTCTTCAAAATTTTACCAACTCTCAAATAAATCTAAGTGAAGCAAGAGAGCATTTCTTCAAAAATAACAAAGCACACCGTACTAAAAAATATATAAGTGAAGCAGTAGAGCAAGTCATAGCTCATAAAAGATTTAAGTGAAGCATAGAGAGCAATTCTAACAAGTCATGATATAATTTTGGCTCTCTCAAATAGGTGTGTCCAGCAAGGATTGATGACTTAAACCACAAAATAAAACAAGCAAAGACACATATCATACAACACGCTCCAAGCAAAACACATATCATGTGACGAATAAAAATATAGCCTCGAGTAAAATACCGATGGTTGTTGGAAGAAAGCGGGGATGCCACTCGGGGGCATCCCCAAACTTAGTTGGTTGCTCATTTTTGGATAATAACTTGGGGTGCCGGGGCATCCCCAAGCTTAGGCTCTTACATCCTTCCTTCATCCATCGTAAGATAACCCAAAACTTGAAAACTTCAATCACAGAAAACTCAACAAAACCTTCGTGAGATCTGTTAGTGTAAGAAAAATAAACCACTACTATAAGTGCTGTATCAAACCAATTCTTATTTTGTTTATGTATTATATCTACTGTATTCCAACTTTTCTATGGAAACAAATAAATCAAAGAAAAACCATAGAGCCATCAAAATAATCACACAACACAAATAAAACAGAATCTGTCAAAACAGAACAGTCTGTATCAATCTGATTTGTTCGAATACTTCTGGAACTCCAACAATTCTGAAAAACTTGGAAAACCTGGATAATTTGTATATTGATTTTCTGCAAAAAGAATTAGCATTTTATCACGTTCTGGTGAATTTTAACAATTATTTTTGTGAGCACAAAGTTTCTGTCTTTTTCAGCAAGATCAAACAACTATCACCCAAGAAGATCCTATTGGTTCTACTTGGCACAAACACTAATTAAAACATTAAAAAACACAATCATAATAGTAGCATAATTGTGCTAACACTCAAGAACAGAAAGCAAAAAACCAAAAATAAATTTTATTCATTGGGTTGCCTCCCAACAAGCGCTATAGTTTTATGCCCTTAAATAGGCATAAAGCAAGGATCTAAGTTTTGTCATCCTTCTTCTTATTAATTTTCTTAGGGGTATTTTTATAAGGAGGTTTTGTAAACGCAACATAAAACATGTTATCCATAGAAACTTTAGCATTCCTTAGTTGGTTTTCATCATAACCCCTTTGATTTCCCGCAACAATCCAAGAATAGTGTTGATTAACATTATTAAAAACTTGTTGGATTATTTCTAGAACGGGGACCTCCTTTTTAAGATTCTCATCAAAGATATTATTTCCCCAAGCAAATGCCTTAGTGCATAGTCACTATTGTAAAGAATTTCATCTATCACGGGTTTTTCATGATTCATACCATAAAAGTCAAAGATTTCCCTAGCTTCCCGAATTATGTAGTCAAACTCGTTCATAAGAACGAGAGTGGCCAACTTTTTGGCTCTAGGATTGTTTATTTTGGGAAGCTCAAAAAACAATCTTTGCGAAGTAGGATGAGTGCGGATAAATTTACTTTCAAGTTTCAGAACTAGTGCTGAAATAGCATCCGCATAAGATCTAGTAGTTTTAAGTATAGGAGCATCATCAAGACTTAGATTCCCAACACAATTAAAAAATTCTTGGATACGTTCTTTTCCCATAACGTTCCCTTGCCCCAAGATAAAAGTTTTATCATCCAGATTGCCCATACGTCCAATCTTAGGAGTCAGGCCATCATCTGTCGGTGCCATACCAAAATCACTCATGATTGCAAGCAAAGGATAGATCTGACCAGAAAACGGCGAACGGAAAAAGAGAGGCGAATAAAACGGCAATTTTTTGTGAAGTGGGGGAGAGGAAAACGAGTGGAAAATGGCGAATAATGTAAATTGCAAGGAGATGAGATTTGTGATTAGGAACCTGGTTATGTTGAAGATCCTCCTCGGCAACGGCACCAGAAATTCCTTTTGATGTCACTTGAAGCTAAGTCGGTATTTCCCCAAAGAGGAAGGGATGATGCAGCATAGCGGCGGTAGGTATTTCCCTCAGAAATGAAACCAAGGTTATCGAACCAGTAGGAGAACCAAGCAACACAACGTAAACAGCCCCTGCACACAATAACAACACCTCGCAACCCAACGTGTTAAAGGGGTTGTCAATCCCTTTCGGGGTACGGCGCCAGAAATTGCGTGTTGACGGGAGAAAATTGTAATAGATTAAAATAATATATCACAAATAAAATAAAGTGCAGCAAAGTATTTTTGTATTTTTGGTTTAATAGATCTGAATAAAAAGTGCAAATAAAATAGATCGCAAAGCAAATATATGAGAAAGAAGACCCGGGGGCCGTAGGTTTCACTAGTGGCTTCTCTCGAGAAAAATAGCAAACGGTGGGTAAACAAATTAATGTTGGGCAATTGATAGAACTTCAAATAATTATGACGATATCCAGGCAATGATCATTACACAGACATCACGTCCAAGATTAGTAGTCCGACTCCTGCCTAGATCTACTATTATTAGTCCACACATCGACCGCTATCCAGCATGCATCTAGTGTATTAAGTTCATGGAAAAACGGACTAATGCAATAAGAACGATGACATGATGCAGACAAGATCCGTTTATCTATATGGCGGTAGATATAGATCTCGTCTTTTTATCCTTAGTAGCAACAATACATACGTGTCGGTTCCCTTTCTGTCACTGGGGTCAAGCATCGTACGATCGAACCCACTACCGGGCACCTCTTCCCATTGCAAGATAAATATATCAAGTTGGCCAAACAAAACCCAAATATCGAAGAAGAAATACGAGGCTATAAGAGATCATGCATATAAGAGATCAAAGAGACTAAAATAACTTTCATGGATACAAAAAGATATAACTGATCATAAACTCGAAGTTCATCAGATCCCAACAAACACACCACAAATGAGTTACATCATATGGATCTCCAAGAGACCATTGTATTGAGAATTCAGCAAGAGAGAGAGAGAGAGCCATCTAGCTACTAACTACGGATCCAAAGGTCTACAAGGAACTACTCACGCATCATCGGAGAGGCACCAATGGAGGTGGTGAACCCCATCCGAGATGGTGTCTAGATTGGATTTGGTGGTTCTGGACTCTACGGCGGCTGGATGAATATTTCGACGACTCCCCTAGGGTTCTAGTATTTTTGGGGTATTTATAGAGCAAAGAGGTGGTCCGAGGGGCACCCGAGGTGGGCACAACCCACCAGGGCGCGCCTGGGCCTCCTGGCGCGCCCTGGTGGGTTGTGCCCCCATCAGGGAACCCCCCAGGTGCAACCAGGGCCCATTGTCTTCCTTCTGGCCCATAAAAAATCACCATGGAGTTTCGTGGCATTTGGACTTCATCTGATATTGATTTCCTGCGATGTAAAAAACATGGGAAAAAGCGCAACTGGCACTTGGCATTATGTCAATAGGTTAGTACAAAAAATGATATAAAATGACTATAAAATGAATATAAAACATCCAAGATTGATAATAAAACAGCATGGAACAATCAAAAATTAAATATACGTTGGAGACGTATGAGCGGCCAATGGCAGGAAACTGCGGAACTTCATACTGGCACTACACCATGGATATGTGGTCATCATAGAGCAAAGTGCCAAGGAAGAGGCCTTCTATGCTGCTTACAAAGAGCTTCTTGGCACGTGCCATTCTAGAGAACATTCCATCGACTTGGATTTTCTTGGAATTACCCCGCTGGACCTTTGCGAACTGGGCGAGATATACACCGAGGAGGAGGTGTTTGTTGTGGTTAAAACCGTGCCGGCTGACCGCGCGCCCGGGCCGGACGAGTTTATTGGATTGTTCTTCCACAGAGCTTGGAATATCATCAAAGGAGACGGGATGGCTGCTATTCACAAATTACAGCTTGGAAATGGACGTGGCTTTGGTAGATGAAATCAGGCGATTATCACCCTTATACCGAAGAAGCAGGATGCTTGCCGTATCGGAGACTTTCGGACGATTAGCCTACTCCATAGTTGTTGGGGAACACGGTAATTTCAATAATTTCCTACGATCACGCAAGATCTATCTAGGAGAAGCATAGCAACGAGCGGGGAGAGTGTGTCCATGTACCCTCGTAGACCGAAAGCGGAAGCATTTTATCAACGCGGTTGATGTAGTCGTACATCTTCATGATCCGACCGATCCTAGCACCGAACGTACGGCACCTCCGTGTTCAGCACATGTTCAGCTCGATGACGTCCCTCGTACTCTTGATCCAGTTGAGGCCGAGGGAGATTTCCGTCAGCACGACGGCATGGCGACGGTGATGATGAAGTTACCAGCGCAGGGCTTCGCCTAAGCACTACAACGATATGACCGAGGTGTGTAACTGTGGAGGGGGGCACCGCACACGACTAAGACAAATCTTGGAGTGCCTTTGGGGTGCCCCCTGCCCACGTATATAAAGTTGGGAGGAAGAGGAGGCCGGCCCTTGAGGGGGCGCGCCAAGGGGGGAGTCCTACTTGGACTCCCAGTCCAACTAGGATTCGGCCCCCCCTTTCCTATTCCAACAAGGAGAAGGAAGGGAAGGAGGAAGAGGGGAGAAGGAAGGAGGGGGCGCCGCCCCCTCCTAGTCCAATTCGGACCAGCCCAAGGGGGGGCGCACAGCGACCCCTTGAGGCCCTTCTCTCCTTTCCCGTATTGCCCATTAAGGCTCACTACTTCCCCCGGCGAATTCCCGTGACTCTCCGGTACTCCGAAAAATACCCGAATCACTCGTAAACTTTCCGATGTCCGAATATAGCCTTCCAATATATCGATCTTTACCTCTCGACCATTTCGAGACTCCTCTTCATGTCCGTGATCTCATCCAGGACTCTGAACAAACTTCGGTCATCAAATCACATAACTCATAATACAAATCATCATCGAACGTTAAGCGTGCGGACCCTACGTGTTCGAGAACTATGTAGAGATGACCGAGACACATCTCCGATCAATAACCAATAGCAGAACCTGGATGCTCATATTGGCGCCTACATATTCTACGAAGATCTTTATCGGTCAAACCGCATAACAACATACGTTGTTCCCTTTGTCATCGGTATATTACTTGCCCGAGATTCGATCGTCGGTATCATCATACCTAGTTCAATCTCGTTACCGGCAAGTCTCTTTACTCGTTCCGTAATGCATCATCCCGCAACTAACTCATTAGTCACATTGCTTGCAAGGCTCATAATGATGTGCATTACCGAGGGGGCCCAGAGATACCTCTCCGATACACGGAGTGACAAATCCTAATCTCGATCTATGCCAACCCAACAAACACCTTTGGAGACACTTGTAGAGCATCTTTATAATCACCCTGTTATGTTGTGACGTTTGATAGCACACAAGGTGTTCCTCCGGTATTCGGGAGTTGCATAATCTCATAGTCCGAGGAACATGTATAAGTCATGAAGAAAGCAATAGCAATAAAACTAAACGATCATTATGCCAAGCTAACGGATGGGTCTTGTCCATCACATCATTCTCTAATGATGTGATCCTGTTCATCAAATGACAGCACATGTCTATGGTCAGGAAACATAACCATCTTTGACAAACAAGCTAGTCAAGTAGAGGTGTACTAGGGACACTCTGTTTTTGTCTATGTATTCACACATGTACTAAGTTTCCGGTTAATACAATTCTAGCATGAATAGTAAACATTTATCATGATATAAGGAAATAAATAATAACTTTATTATTGCCTCTAGGGCATATTTCCTTCGGTCTCCCACTTGCACTAGAGTCAATAATCTAGTTCACAACGCCATGTGATTTAACACCAATAGTTCACATCGTCATGTGATTTAACTCTCTATAGTTCACATCGCCATGTGACCAATTCCCAAAGGGTTACTAGAGTCAATAATCTTGTTCAAATCGCCATGTGATTAACACCCAACTAGTACTAAGGTGTGATCATGTTTTGCTTGTGAGAGAAGTTTAGTCAACGGGTTTGCCACACTCAGATCTGTATGTATTCTGCAAATTTCTATGTCTACAATGCTCTGCACGGAGCTACTCTAGCTAAATGCTCCCACTTTCAATATGTATCCAGATCGAGACTCAGAGTCATCCAGATCGGTGTCAAAGCTTGCATCAACGTAACTCTTTACGACGAACTCTTTATCACCTCCATAACCGAGAAATATTTCCTTACTCCTCTAAGGATAATTTTTGACCAATGTCCAGTGATTTACTCCTAGATCACTATTGTACTCCCTTGCCAAACTCAGGGCAGGGTATACAATAGGTCTGGTACACAGCATGGCATACTTCGTAGAACCTATGGCTGAGGCATAGGGAATGACTTTCATTCTCTCTCTATCTTCTGCCGTGGTCGTGTTTTGAGTCTTACTCAACTTCACACCTTGCAACACAGGCAAGAACTCCTTCTTTGACTGTTCCATTTTGAACTACTTCAAAAACTTGTCAAGGTATGTACTCATTGAAAAAACTTATCATGTTTCTTGATCTATCTCTATAGATCTTGATGCTCAATATGTAAGCAGCTTCACTGAGGTCTTTCTTTGAAAAACTCCTTTGAAACACTCTTTTATGCTTTCCAGAAAAATTCTACATCATTTCCGATCAACAATATGTCATACACATATACTTATCAGAAAAGTTGTAGTGCTCCCACTCACTTTCTTGTAAATACAGGCTTTGCCGCAATTCTGTACAAAACTATATGCTTTGATCAACTCATCAAAGCGTATATTCCAACTCCGAGATGCTTGCACCAGTCCATAGATGGATCGCTGGAGCTTGCACATTTTGTTAGCACCTTTAGGATTGACAAAACCTTTTTTGGTTGCATCATATACAACTCTTCTTTAAGAAATCCATTAAGGAATGTAGTTTTGACATCCATTTGCCAGATTTCATAAAATGTGGCAATTTCTAACATGATTCGGACAGACTTAAGCATCGCTACGAGTGAGAAAATCTCATCGTAGTCAACACCTTGAACTTGTCAAAAACCTTTTTCGACAAGTCTAGCTTTGTAGATAGTAACACTACTATCAGCGTCTGTCTTCCTCTTGAAGATCCATTTATTTTCTATTGCTTGCCGATCATCAGGAAAGTCAACCAAAGTCCATACTTTGTTCTCATACATGGATCCCATCTCAGATTTCATGGCCTCAAGCCATTTTGTGGAATCTGGGCTCATCATCGCTTCCTCATAGTTCGTAATTGTCATGGTCTAGTAACATGATTTCCAGAACAGGATTACCATACCACTTTGGTGCAGAACGTATTCTGGTTGACCTAGAGGTTCGGTAGTGACTTGATCTGAAGTTTCATGATCATCATCATTAACTTCCTCACTAATCGGTGTAGGCATCACTGGAACTGATTTCTGTGCTGAACTACTTTCCAATTCAGGAGAAGGTACAATTACCTTATCAAGTTCTACTTTCCTCCCACTCACTTCTTTCGAGAGAAACTCCTTCTCTAGAAAGGATCCATTCTTAGCAACGAATATCTTGCCTTCGGATCTATGATAGAAGGTGTACCCAACAGTTACTTTTGGGTATCCTACGAAGACGCACTTCTCCGATTTGGGTTTGAGCTTATCAGGATGAAACTTTTTCACCTAAGCATCGCAATCCCGAACTTTAAGAAACGATAGCATAGGTTTCTTGCTAAACCACAGTTCATATGGTGTCATCTCAATGGATTTAGATGGTGCCCTTTTTAACGTGAATGCAGCTGTCTCTAATGTATAACTCCAAAACGATAGTGGTAAATCGGTAAGAGACATCATAGATCGCACCATATCTAATAAAGTACGGTTATGACATACGGACACACCATTACGCTGTGGTGTTCCAGGTGGCGTGAGTTGCGAAACTATTCCACATTGTTTCAAATGAGGACCAAACTCGTAACTCAAATATTCGTCTCCGCGGTCAGATCGTAGAAACTTTTTCTTGTTACGATGATTTTCCACTTCACTCTGAAATTCTTTGAACTTTTCAAATATTTCAGACTTGTTTCATCAAGTAGATAAATCATCTGTGAAGGTCAGAAAATAACGATACCCACCGCGAGCCCCAACACTCATCGGACCGCATACATCAGTATGTATTATTTCCAATAAGTCAGTTGCTCGCTCCATTGTTCCGGAGAACGGAGTCTTAGTCATCTTGCCCATGAGGCATGGTTCGCAAGCATCAAGTGATTCATAATCAAGTGATTCCAAAAGCCCATCAGCATGCAGTTTCTTCATGCGCTTTGCACCAATATGACCTAAACGGCAGTGCCACAAATAAGTTACACTATCATTATTAACTTTGAATCTTTTGGCTTCAATATTATGAATATGTGTATCACTATGATCGAGATTCAGTAAACCATTTATATTGAGTGTATGACCATAGAAGGTTTTATTCATTTAAATAGAACAACAATTGTTCTTTGACTTATGAATAACCGTATTGCAATAAACATGATCCAATCATATTCATGCTCAACGCAAACACCAAATAACATTTATTTTAGGTTCAACACTAATCCTGAAGGTAAAAGGAGTGTGCGATGGTGATCTTATCAACCTTGGAATCACTTCCAACACACATCATCACCTCGCCCTTAACTAGTCTCTGTTTATTTTGCAACTCCCGTTTCGAGTTACTACTCTTAGCAACTGAACCAGTATCAAATACCGAGGGGTTGGTATAAACACTAGTAAAGTACACATCAATAACATGTATATCAAATATACCTTTGTTCACTTTACCATCCTTCTTATCCGCCAAGTATCTAGGGCAGTTCCACTTCCAATGACCATTTCCTTTGTAGTAGAAGCACTTAGTTTCAGGCTTGGGTTTCTTCATGGGGATGAAAACTTGTTTGTCATTCTTCTTGAAGTTCCCTTTCTATCCCTTTGCCCTTTTCTTGAAACTAGTGGTCTTGTTAACCATCAACACTTGATGCTTTTCTTGATTTCTACCTTCGCCGATTTTAGCATCGCGAAGAGCTTGGGAATTGTTTTCGTTATCCCTTGCATATTATAGTTCATCACGAAGTTCTAGTAACTAGGTGATAGTGACTAGAGAACTTTGTCAATTACTATCTTATTTGGAAGATTAACTCCACTTGATTCAAACAATTGTAGTACCCAGACAATCTGAGCACATGCTCACTGGTTGAGCTATTCTCCTCCATCTTGTAGGCAAAGTACTTGTCAGAAGTCTCATACCTCTTGACACGGGCATGAGTATGAAATACCAATTTCAACTCTTGGAACATCTTATATGCTCCGTGGCGTTCAAAACATTTTTGAAGTCCCGGTTCTAAGCCGTAAAGCATGGTGCACTAAACTATCAAGTAGTCATCATACCGAGCTTGTCAAAACGTTCATAACGTCTGCATCTGCTCCTGCAATACTTCTGTCACCTAGCGGTGCATCAAGGGCATAATTTTTCTGCGCAGCAATGAGGAAAATCCTCAGATCACGGACCAAGTCCGCATCATTGCTAATATCATCTTTCAACTTATATTTCTCTAGGAACATACAAAAAATAAACGGGGAGCTACATCACGAGCTATTGATCTACGACATAGATATGCTAATACTACCAGGACTAGGTTCATCATAAATTAAAGTTCAATTAATCATATTACTTAAGAACTCCCACTTCGATAGACATCCCTCTAGTCATCTAAATAATCACGTGATCCATATCAACTAAACCATGTCCGATCATCACGTGAGATGGACTAGTTTTCAATGGTGAACATCATTATGTTGATCATATCTACTATAAAATTCACGCTCGACCTTTCGGTCTTAGTGTTCCGAGGCCATATCTGCATATGCTAGGCTCATCAAGTTTAACCCGAGTATTCTGCGTGTGCAAAACTGGCTTGCACCCGTTATATGTGAACGTAGAGCTTATCACACCCGATCATCACGTGGTGTCTCGGCACGAAGAACTGTCGCAACGGTGCATACTCAGGGAGAACACTTATACCTTGAAATTTTAGTAAGGGATCATCTCATAATGCTACCGTCGTACTAAGCAAAATAACATGCATAAAAGATAAACATCACATGCAATCAAAATATGTGACATGATATGTCCATCATCATCTTGTGTCTTTGATCTCCATCTCCAAAGTACCGTCATGATCTCCATCGTCACCGACATGACACCATGATTTCCATCATCTTGATCTCTATCAAGGTGTCGTCACATGGTCATCTCACCAACTATTGCTATCGCATAGCGATAAAGTAAAGCAATCATATGGTGCTTGCATCTTATGCAATAAAGAGACAACCATAAGGCTACTGCCAGTTGCCGATAACTTAAACAAAACATGATCATCTGATAGAACAATTTATATCTCATCACGTCTTGACCATATCACATCACAACATGCCCTGCAAAAACAAGTTAGACGTCCTCTACTTTGTTTTTGCAAGTTTTACGTGGCTGCTACGGGCTTCTAGCAAGAACCGTTCTTACCTATGCATCAAAACCACAACGATTTTTCGTCAAGTGTGTTGTTTTAACCTTCAACAAGGACCGGGCGTAGTCGAACTCGATTCAACTAAAGCTGGAGAAACAGACACCCACTAGCCACCTGTGTGCGAAGCACGGCGGTAGAACCATTCTCATGAATGCGGCCATGTAATGTCGGTCTGGGCCGCTTCATCCAACAATACAGCCGAATCAAAGTATGACATGCTGGTAAGTAGTATGACTATTATCGCCCACAACTCTTTGTGTTCTACTCATGCATATAACATCTACGCATAGACCTGGCTCGGATGCCACTGTTGGGGAATGCAGTAATTTCAAAAAAATTCCTACGATCACGCAAGATCTATCTAGGAGAAGCATAGCAACGAGCGGGGAGAGTGTGTCCACGTACCCTTGTAGACCGAAAGCGGAAGCGTTTTATCAACGCGGTTGATGTAGTCGTACGTCTTCACGATCGGACCGATCCTAGCACCGAACGTACGGCACCTCCGTGTTGAGCACACGTTCAGCTCGATGACGTCCCTCGTACTTTTGATCCAGTTGAGGCCGAGGGAGAGTTCCGTCAGCACGACGGCGTGGCGATGGTGATGATGAAGTTACCGGCGCAGGGCTTCGCCTAAGCACTACAACGATATGACCGACGTGTGTAACTGTGGTGGGGGCACCGCACACGGCTAAGAAAAATCTTTGAGTGCCTTTGGGGTGCCCCCTGCCCACGTATATAAAGGATGGATGAAGAGGGGGCGCGCCAAGGGGAGAGTCCTACTTGGACTCCCGGTCCAAGTAGGATTCGGTCCCCCCTTTCCTATTCCAACTAGGAGAAGGAAGGTAAGGAGGAAGAGGGGAGAAGGAAGGAGGGGGGCGCCGCCCCCTCCTAGTCCAATTTGGACCAGCCCATGGGGGGCGCGTAGCCACCCCTTGAGGCCCTTCTCTCCTTTCCCGTATTGCCCATTAAGGCCCACTACTTCCCCCGGCGAATTCCCGTAACTCTTCGTACTCCGAAAAATACCCGAATCACTCGGAACCTTTCTGATGTCCGAATATAGCCTTCCAATATATCGATCTTTACCTCTCGACCATTTCGAGACTCCTCTTCATGTCCGTGATCTCCTCCGGGACTCCGAACAAAATTCGGTCATCAAATCACATAACTCATAATACAAATCGTCATCGAACGTTAAGCGCGCAGACCCTACGGGTTCGAGAACTATGTAGACATGACCGAGACACATCTCCGATCAATAACCAATAGAGGAACCTGGATGCTCATATTGGCTCCTACATATTCTACGAAGATCTTTATCGGTCAAACCGCATAACAACATACGTTGTTCCCTTTGTCATCAGTATGTTACTTGCCCGAGATTCGATCGTCGGTATCATCATACCTAGTTCAATCTCGTTACCGGCAAGTCTCTTTACTCGTTCCATAATGCATCATCCCGCAACTAACTCATTAGTCACATTGCTTGCAAGGCTCATAATGATGTGCATTACCGAGAGGGCCCATAGATACCTCTCCGATACACGGAGTGACAAATCCTAATCTCGATCTATGCCAACCCAACAAACACCTTTGGAGACACCTGTAGAGCATCTTTATAATCACCCAGTTACGTTGTGACATTTGATAGCTAACAAGATGTTCCTCCGGTATTCGGGAGTTGCATAATCTCATAGTTAGAGGAACATGTATAAGTCATGAAGAAAGCAATAGCAATAACTAAACGATCATTATGCCAAGCTAACGGATGGGTCTTGTCCATCACATCATTCTCTAATGATGTGATCCTGTTCATCAAATGACAACACATGTCTATGGTCAGGAAACATAACAATCTTTGACAAACAAGCTAGTTAAGTAGAGGCATACTAGGGACACTCTGTTTTTGTCTATGTATTCACACATGTACTAAGTTTCCTGTTAATACAATTCTAGCATGAATAATAAACATTTATCATGATATAAGAAAATAAATAATAACTTTATTATTGCCTCTAGGGCATATTTCCTTCAATAGTATCCCCAAGATCAATGCCAAGCTAATGGCCTCGAGACTTTGTCCATGTATGAGGATCTTGTCGGTATCAATCAATCGGCTTACATCCATGGAAGGAACATTCATGACAATTTCATGCTAGTGCGACAAGTGGCTAGAAACTTACATAGAAGGAAGGCTAAAGGAGTGATGGTGAAGCTAGATTTTCCCGAGCATTTGACTCACTGTCTTGGTCCTTCTTGTTCGAGGTTTTGCGGGCAAAAGGATTCTTGGAGCGGTGGTGCTCTAGACTGGCGACCTTTCTGTCCACGGCAAGCTCCCGCGTCCTTGTGAATGGCTGCCCGGGAAGGAAATTTAGACATGTGAAAGGCTTGAGCCAGGGTGATCCGGCATCCCCCTTGCTATTCGTCATCGCAATGGATGCGCTCACAGCCTTGGTGACCAAGGCGCAAGCATATGGAGCGATCAGCGCCATGCGAGGATGCTCTCCGTTCCAACGGCTGTCGATCTATGTTGACGATGTCATTCTTTTCATCTGGCCGACCATTGCGGACTTGAACTTCACCAGAGAAGCCTTACAGATGTTTGGCACAGCCTCAGGACTACATGTCAACTTCGCCAAATCTTCGGCGATCATGATTAGATCAAGCGAGGCTGACACGGCGAGGGTTTCCAATGCTCTGTGGTGGCATATGGATGTCTTTCCATGCAAGTACCTTGACATGCAACTATCTATCAAGAAACTCACACGCTCGGAGTGGCAACCGGTGGTGGATGATGTTCTCAACTTCTTGCCGGGATGGCAACGTGGATTGGTGACGAGGCCTGGCAGGTTAATCCTTGTGAACATCGTGATCAGAGCTAGACCCACGCATCACCTTTTGGTTGCTGACGCCCCAAAGTGGGCCCTGGAACGTGTCGACAAGAGTTGTCGTGCATTCTTTTGGGCGGGCTCGGAGCACATTCATGGTGGCAAGTGCCTAGTCTCTTGGCAAAGGGTTTGTCATCCTAAGCAGCTTGGTGGTCTGGGAGTGTTGGACCTAAGTAAGCATGGATTGCCCTTAAGATTGAGGTGGGAATGGCTTAAGTGCACCGACGAGACTCGACCCTGGCAGGGCCTACCGCTTGCTATGGACACTCAGGTACAAGCTGCGTTCAATAGTCCCGTTCAATGGAAAGTGGCAAATGGCCGGCGTACATTATTTTGGAAGGACAGATGGATCGAGGGACAGTCTGTGGCTGACGTTGCGCCCTTGGTTCTCGCGCTAGTACGCACACAAATCATCAACAGGCGAACGGTCAGTGAAGCTCTGTCTTCTCATCGTTGGGCTGACGACATAACTGGAAGCCCTTCCGCGGATGCCATGATGCAGATCATTCACCTCTGGGAAATCATGATTGACGTTATCCTGGTGCCGATGCAGATTGATGCCCCCATCTGGAGATGGAATACTGGAGGCTCATACACTTCAAAATCAGCCTACAAGATGATGTGGCATGGTAGCATCCGTTTTGCACCAGCTATGGAGATTTGGAAATGTTGGGCGCCTTTGTCGTGCAAGCTATTCATGTGGTTGGCCACTCATTACAGACTATGGACAGCGGATCGACGCTTGCGTCACGGACTGCAAGACCAAATCTCACCCTGCTACATTTGTGACCAGGAGGAAGACTCAGTGGACCACATGTTGCTCCGTTGAGTCTTCGCTCGGCAAGTCTGGCACTGCTACTTCTTGAGAGCCAGAATCAACATCATGCTCGTGCCTACAACAAACGACTCCATTAGTTCTTGGTGGATGGAGACCCGCAAGAGGATGCCGAAGGAGAACAGAAATGGGTTTGACTCACTTATCATGATTGTTTGTTGGCGCCTTTGGAAGCATCACAACGGAATGGTCTTCGGCCTCAGGAGAGAAGTATCTACTGTAGCAACTTTCACCTCTCATGTGTTCGATGAGCTGCAAACTTGGGTTAGGGCGGGAGGTACCGGAGTCAATGTATTTTGTGAGTAGTCGAGTTTAGTGCTAGGAGTGGAGTCTTTTGGCCAGATGGTGGCCTAGAGTCTGGTGCCTGGGCTTTTTGTATCACTTTCTTGTACATATTTCTGCCTTCTATAAAGCTAAGATACGCGGTTGCATACTCTAAAAAAAAACTTACCCCATGGGCTCCGAGCCCTGAGTTTTGACGGGGATCCCCAAGACACTGGACAACCGAATGAGGCCTTACGGTATCCAGAAACCTTCTCTCTTTCATTCTAAGAGCATCTCCAGCCGCACCCCCAACCGCGCCCCAAGGGCCCTTTCTTGGCGCCGGCATCAAAAAACGGCCCAGTCGCGCCCCCAGGAGCCCATTTTTTGCCGGTTTGGCCCGAAATTGGCACCGGCGGACCCAGGCCGTACCCGGCACGCTGGGGGGCTCCCGGGGGCGCCGGGGCAATCGGTTTTGGCGCGAACGAACGGCAGGCCCGCCGAGTCAGCGACCCCCGCCTCGTCGTCCTCACAATGCCTCGTTTCCCACGGGGAATCAATGCCAAGGCTGCCACCGGTCAGCCTTCCATTGATTTCTCACGGGCGGCGCGGTGCGGCGACGCGCCCCCTCCCGCCACGCGTACACACAACGCCACCCCTCGCCCGCTATATAAAGTAGCACTTCCCTCGCCGGGGACGCACCCGCCCGCAGCCCCCCTCCTCCCCGTGCACAGCCACCGCCGCCGAACTCTTACCGCCACCGCAGATGATGGGCGAGAGGTTCCCCGGTGACGGGGCGGCGGCCAATGGCTTCGGTCGCCGCTCGCTGCATGAGTGGGAAGCCCACCTCCTGCATGAAGCAAACATCCCGGCGCCTCCCGACATGCGCGCGCCGGGGCGGTGGAGGCTCAGCACCGGGGGCGTGCCCGTGCCCCCGCTGCCCGACGTCACGCGCCCCGACTACTTCAACGCCGAGGTCAAGCGTGCGCGGGTGTCGCTGACGGAGGAGCAGCGGGCCCGCCCGGAGTACGCCGCCGGCAACCACTAGGCGTGGGCAGCCTACTTCGAACACCGGCAGGCGGAGCGGCTGGCCTCAACCAACAATGCATCTGTGGTGAGGGGGACCAAGAACAGCGACGTCCGCCGCCTGTGGTGGGTCGCCCGGCTGCACGCTCCACGCCGTACTCGAGCACCTCGAGGGCGGCAACGAGCCGTCGTTCATGTACCCTGCCGCCCCGGCCCCCCACCGAAGCGGCGGCCAATGGATGTCCAAGAGGACCGGCTCCTCTTCCTCCTCCTCCTACTCCTCCGGGTCGCCAACACTCTACAGCGTCAAGGCCGAGCCCGCGGAGACGCCGCTCGGCCGGCGCACCTGCAGCGCCGGCATCGTCATCAACGAGGGCGGGGGCGTCTCCTCCTCGGCTCCTCCCCGCTTCGTCAAGCCGAAGATGGAGCCGGGGCTCGCCGTCGTCAAGACGGAGCCGGGGCTCGCTGCCATCAAGACGGAGGCGGGGTTCGTCGACACGGCGGCCATGAAGTTGGTGCGGGAGGACTATGTGCGGCTGGAGTTGGAGCGTCAGCGCCGCGCCCTAGAGGAGATCGCCGCTCAGCGCTGTGGCCGCAACGAGGGAGGCGTCGTCGTTCTCTACGACAGCGACAACGACGCGCCGCCACCGGTCCGCCAGGGCGACTCCAGGCAGGGGTCCAGCAGGGGCGGCCGCGTGAAGGAGGAGAAGGACGACGACGGCGGCAGCGACGGCGGCGACTTCACCGAGTTCAGCGAGTTCTTCCTGTAGTCGCGGCCTTTGTTTTTTTAAAGTAATTTTAAGTTTGCTATGTAAAAAAGTGTTTAAGTCACCGAATTTTATGCCCGTTTGCCGAATTATAGCCGAATTTCTTTTCAAAAAATAAAAAAGAAAGCCTCCTGAGGCGATCCTGGAGCCGGCAGCTGGGAACCCGATTGGCTTCAAGCCGATTTTAGCGCCGGGTCGCCCAGGCGGCGATTTTTTGAGCCCCTAGGGGGCCAGCGGCCGGTGATGCTCTAATATATAAAATCATTTTTAGGGCATCAAATTTTACATCGTCCAGGCGCACATACCGCCTCTGATCGCCTGTGATAATTTATGATTGTACAGGACGGCCGATGGTCCAGCAGAAGATAGCATCACACTCATGAGATATTTCTTCCTTCCTCAGGTGAGCTTGCATGAGATTACACCACGGGAGAAGAAGAGTGTTTTCTGGGTACAGCCGTGTCGGCATCAAGAAATTCAGGTGTGCGGACGAGATTGGTCTCATGTCTCACCATTTCAACGCCACCGAATGAATGGATGAGGTGAAGGATCCCGATGAGCCATCGGACCCCCAAACGTCACCCGGGACATCACTCGGATATCCTTTGCCTTTTGACGATGGTGACAGTGACGTGTCATTTCCTTTTCAGCCGCCATCACCGTGAAGTACTGAGTGAGGGGTTATTTTTTAATTATTATTTTCTCTCATTTCTGTTCGTCTTTTCCCTTGGCAGTATTTTCCGGTTGGATAGCGTGACTACTGTTGCTTGCGTAAGTGGGAACCTTCACAGATTCCATGTCATAGAAAAAAGGAACCTCCACAGATGGACAAGGACCGGTAGTACAGTTTGTGGGTGAAATGAGACACAGATTTGTTAGCAATTGCATGATGATATATCTTCTTAGGACATCTCCAACGGACACCCGCAAATCACCCGATTCCGTTCAGACCGTGATGTCCAGACTACGGAAGCCATCCAACACGGTCATGTATCGATCCGTGCCGTGGTCCGGGCGTGTTTTTCTCCGGTCAACCGAAGACAAATGTGGGAGGCTTTGCGCGAGTCCTGGCACGCGAAACATCGCTCTCTGCCCCCCCCCCCCCACCACCATCGGCCCACCCAAAAGGAAGGTGGAGCCCGCGCTTTTGAAGCATCCCGCATCTTTCCGCATCAAAATCCCCCGCTCTCTTCTTCCACCCCCCACCCCCGCCGCCGCGTCACCGCCGCCGCATAGAACTTGTCGGAGATGGAGCCGGGGGAGGTAACGGAGGACCCCGAGCATCATGCTCGCCCGGAAGATCAGCTCGTCTACGTGGCAAAATCGCCGCGTCAAAGCGAAGGCCGTAAAGGAGGAGAATGTAACGCCCGGATAATTAAGCTACAGTAATTCTCTGCTAATGATGCCACGTCATCATGACTATGGTTGTTAAACACGCGTTGGTTCGAATCCGGTCCAAATTCAAAGTCAAGTCAAACTCAAACGTTTTCAAATGTCTAAAATAAAATGTTCATCATGTGGCAAATTTTCATTTGTTAATATTGATGGTGAACCAACATTTTTTTTCAAAGTGGTTTAGTGCCCTAATCTAAAGAAAACAGAAAAGGTTAAAGAGAAGCAAAAGCAAAAGGGCCACATCCCCCCTGCCCACCTGGGCCTCAGCCTACTGGCCCACCCGCCACCTACCTAACCCCTCCCCCCCACTCCCTGCTAACCTAGCCCACTACCCACAGATCCCCTTCCCTCGATCCCCCACGTTCTCTCTCTCCCTCTCCCGATCCAATCTGGATCGGGATCGACCCCGCAGCGACCCTGACGACCACGCACCACCCCCGACCCCCATCGCCCTCGGTGCCTCGACCTGTCGGACCCCGTCACCGGACCGCCGCCGTCCTCCTCGACCTCCTCCTCGCGGCCTCGTCCCCTCTCCCTCGTGGCCCGACACCTGCTCGACACCGTTGACATCGCTGCCACCTCGCGCCATCGCCGGAGCCACCTCACCGGACGCCTCGTCCTCGTCCTCCTCCCCGCCGGCCCCCTCGACCCTCGCCCCTCCAACGCATGTGAGGAACCCGACCCCTTCGCCCTCTCTCTGCCTAGGTCGCCACGGTCACCGCCGTCCCCGCCCGCGGTCGATGCACTTCGGCCGCGCAGGTTGCGCGCTCACCGCGCCCCTCTCCTTGTCGCTCACGCTGGACCACCGCTCGCCCGCGCCCTGGTCGCATTTTGGCCGCGACCAGCGGCCACCCGCTGTCCCGCTCGCCACCAGCGCACCGCCGCTGCCCTGCTATCGCCGCCGCCGCGCTTCCCTTGCTCAACCCGCGCCGGCCACTGCCTCCGCAGCCGCCTGGCGCCTGCCTGCATTCTTCTCCCAGCGCCGCGCCGCCCCTGCCCTACAGCCCCGCTCGCCGCAGCCGCCGCTGGCGCCTCGACTCCCTCCGACGGCAGCCCCGCCCGCCTCTGCCGTCGCCGGTGGTGGGCACTCGCCGCGCCCGTTCGGGTGGCGCCCGTGCCCGTTTGCCGCTGCCCAGCGCCCGATTGGCCCCTAGGGCCAATGACGAATGGGCCCCGCCACACTGGGCCAATGACATGTGGGCCCAGCCCCGTCGGGGAGGCCTGAGAGGCGGTGGTTTACCCTGTGGCGGATGTCAGCGCCCCCCCCCCAAAAAAGGAATTAAAATTAATTAAACAGATTAATTACTTAATTAACGAATTAATTAACTTAACTAATTTAGGTTAATTAACTTAATTTAATTAACCTGTCTAATTAACTAGCTAACTAAGTTAATTAGCTATCAGTTTATGACAGTGGGACCTCTCTGTCAGTTTGACTGGTCAACAGGTCAAAGTTGACTGCTGACATCACTCTTACCTCATGCTGACATCATTATTCATTTCTGTCGAATTTAATAATTAATAATAATTTCAGAATATTGTTAAAACTTTAATA
This sequence comes from Triticum aestivum, assembly GCF_018294505.1. Taxonomy (NCBI): domain Eukaryota; kingdom Viridiplantae; phylum Streptophyta; class Magnoliopsida; order Poales; family Poaceae; genus Triticum; species Triticum aestivum. The sequence continues at coordinate 274,899,859 of NC_057802.1, read as the reverse complement.
ATTCATAGAAAAATAACCGTAACTCGGATGAAAAAGTTTTATACATGAAAGTTGCTCAGAACGACGAGACGAATCCGAATACACGGTCCGTTCATCTATCGCATGCTCCTAGCATAGCGAACATGCAACCTTTCCCCTTCGTTTCATTTGTCCGAAAATGCCAGACTTCGGGAAAACTTTCCCGGATGCTACCCCCTTCGCCGGTATCGTGTAGTACCGCGTTAGGACACATCTAGCGCCGCGTTTCGTCATGTCATGCATAGTATTGCATCTGTTTGCTTGTATTTACTGTTTCTTCCCCCTCTTCTTTTCGGTAGACCCCGAGACCGCTGTTGATGCCGCTGTGATCGACTACGTCGACGACGACCCTTCTCCCCTTTCATCGGAGCTTCTAGGCAAGCCCCCCCCTTTGATCATCCCAATATCGCCTATTCCATTCTCTCATGCTTGCATTAGATTTTGCTACTGTAATTGATTGCTCCTATTCTGATGCATAGCCTGCTTTTGTACCTGCTATTGTTACCTACCTGCTTATCCTAACTGCTTAGTATAGGTTGGTTAGAGATCCATCAGTGACCACCACCGTGTCCTGGTTGCCCTGCTTCATCATCGACGACTCGATCAACGTGATCGACGACCAGAGCCCGACACCTCACATCACATCACGCCCCTTTTGTTGCTCGACTCTGCAGAGCTACTATCGAGTGCCGAGGGTGATCCCTCATAACGCACTCCTGATGATAATTCTGTAGTGTAGCTATTCGGCCGTGGTCATCGAGGGTGATTTCCTCTTTCACCATTCCCGATATGGCTCTGTCGTGCAACACCTCAAGTGTGAACCTCGAGGGTGGTCCCTCTTACGTTCATCTTGATGATTACATTGAGTGGAATCCACCGGGGGTGATTCCTCGGGTTTTCCCCTTGATGTCTGGACACACGGTTACCTTGACTTTACTTGAGACCCTTGGGAAAGTCGGGCGGGCCCGGAGAGCACCCGCAAGATGGTTACGAGGCACGGCCGGGCCGGCAGGCCGCCCCCGAGTGGGCTGGGCTAGCCCTTGTCGTATTTCCTCGAGACGGGGCGACGGAGTCACATTATCGTGAGTCTCTGCTCGTCTCCGCAAACTAATAATACGCTATGGTTTGGGTATTTGTTCTGAATTGGCCTTTGTCCTTTACGCACCAACCACCACGCGAGAATAGTTATGGGCCTCGACGTCGCAGTATCAGCCGAAGCTTTATCAGACATCCAGTTCAGCATTGCGGCACGACTGGGCCGGCACCATCCTGTAGTGGTGGAGCCTGGACCCGCCCTGCACGTAACGACCCGGAGTGCTACAGGCGATGGGCCCAGACCCCGGAGTGCTTAGGATGTAGACCGGCGGGGACCTCTCTGCTGAGCCTAGGTAGGGCTACGACGTGTTGATCTTCCGAGGACGGGCATTGACCCAGAAAAGTGTGTCCGGCCAGAGTAATCAAGCGTGTTGGAAAACGTGGTGCACCCCTGCAGGGAAGATTATCTATTAATAGCCGTGTCCACGGTAACGGACGTTCAGACTTATATCCTGATCTTTTACAACTACAAATGGATACTTGAATTATGTGGCTCCAAGATTGCTTTCTCGCAGGGAGTCGAGGAAGGATCTCTGGGCATTAATTCTACAACATGCTTGTTAATTATAAACTGCTATTCTTTACTCTTCTACATGCTGCAAGATGCTTGGAGCTGCTTGAAGATGCTAGTCTTTGTTAGGCTAGGCCTTCCCCCCTATTCTGGCTTTCTGCAGTTCAGTCCACAAATACAGCCATTCCATTTGATACCAATGCATACTTAGTATAGATCTGATGCTTGCGAGTACTTTGGATGAGTACTCACGGTTGCTTTGCTACCCCTTTTCACCCCTTCTTCCTTCTTTCCGGTTGTTGCAACCAGATGGTGGATCCCTGGAGCTAGATGCCACCACCGACGGATACTACTATGTGGAGACCGCCGACGACCAGGAGTAGTTAGGAGGTCCCAGGCAGGAGGCCTTGCCTCTTCGATCGTTGTTGTTTTTGTGCTTGCCTTCTTAAGGCATCCTTGTCTAACTTATGTTTGTACTCAGATATTGTTGCTTCCGCTGACTCCTGTGTATCGAGCTTCTGTATTCGAGCCCTCGAGGTCCCTGGCTTGTAATATGAAGCTTGTATTATTTTAATTTGTGTCTAGAGTTGTGTTGTGATATTTTCCTGTGAGTGCCTGATCTTGATTGTACACATTTGCGTGTATGATTAGTGTACGGTTGAATCGGGGGCGTCACAGAGAAGCTCAAGAAGCGGTTGGCCGCCGGTGTGCGTGGTGGTGGCGTTGGGCCTCGAGGTCGTGGTGGACGAGACGGTCATGGTAGCCGTCGCGGACGCCGTCAGATGGGCGCGCCCATAGTACAGACATTGTCGTGGTCGGAGCATTACAAGCCTCCGCACTACTATGCCTCCAAGCAGCTCGGAACCCCCGTGGTACGATGCCTTACATCGTCGACGTTAATGCGGCGCCGCTCTTCCCCGAGTATCTTCGCCGTAGCTCGTAGGGGCACGAACGGCGGGCGGGGAGCACATGGGTGCCCGCATGCTGCTCGCTGCAATGCCTAGAGCGGGGGAGCTGGCGTACGACGACCCGGACAGGGAGATGCTCGACATCATCCACGGCGGAGGCGAGGGAGGAGTAGGGCGCTATGAGGACGGGCAGGTGGAAGACTCGGATACCACCCAGTCTAGCAACTACCAGTAGCAGTAGTCCTACACCCAAACAACCACGCAGTAATCTTACACCCACACTGGCGATGGCACACATGAAAAACAACATTGCGCCGCTGGACATCAACAGTCAGAGGGGGGAGGAGCACGGCGAGGACGATGATCCAGATGATACAGGCGGCAACACGAAGAAAAAGGGTAGAGGAGAAAGCTTCAACATGCGGGAGGACGAGCAGTTGTGCGATGCATGGTCGGCACTAGCATTGATTCGATCCATGGCACGGAGCAAAAGGGCACAACCTTTTGGAGGAACATTCACATATGGTCCATGAACACATCATTACTCCAACGCGGTCATCCCCAACCGTGAATGGAAGTCCCTCAACATCGATGGTACACCATCCAACAGGTCATGTCCAAGTATTGCGGGCACTTGAAGCATCTCATCCCATGGTGACCTAGCGGTACAAATCACCGAGCAAATAAGTTTACCACTAGCTGGATATGATGAGTTTTGTTGATGAGTAGTCGGACATGTATTGTTTTGTTGCTCACTAGACGGATATGCATTGTCAATAATGTTTCACTTTGTAGCCTACTCGTGCTTGTGTGGTGTAGAAGAAGTCCTTCACCGTCATGCATTGTTGGTTGAAGTTGAATGGGCAACCAAAGTGGAACCTTTTCATTGCCAAGACCGCTGCCCAAGCCAACGAGGAAGAAACCGGTGACCCTATCGACCCAACACAAGAACCGCAGAAGAAGGTTAGAAGAAATTTACGAGGGAAGAAGTGGGAGGAGGAGAGGGCGAAGTGAGAAGGTGTGGTGACCAAGCTGATGGAGATGTTCGAGAACATCTCGGCGAAAAAGGAGAAGGCGTGCGTGAGGTCCTCGGAAAGGCGGAGAGGTTCAAACTGTTGATGAAGGCGACGGACAACAAGCTCAAGCTCGAAGAAAGGAGGACCATGATCGAAGAGAGAAAGGCCATGCTCGAGGAAAAGAAGGTGGAGATCGCCGCCAATGCAAAGGAGGCCAAGATGTTGACCTTGAATGTGGACTCTTTGGACGCCGACGCAAGAATCATCAAGCAATCCGTCTGCTACCAGATGCTGCTGCAGTAGAAAGATCATTTGGCGGCAGCCGACGGCGAGGACGCAGCGGAAGCGTACGCGTAGGCGGAGGCTGCCTACGCGGAGGCGACGGCACGACCTTGACCGGGGAGGAGCAGACGACTGGGATTGCCGGTGCGGCGGGGAAAAAATGCACGGACTGCCGGACTGGTATTTTTTGGATTCAAGCATGTAAAAACTAAGCATACTTGCCTATTTTTGGTTGTGATCAGGCATGCGGTCCGGTGCTGGTGTGATCCGGCATGCTGTGTGGATCAGAGCACATTTGAATTGAATTTACTGGTGGACATATACATAATAGCGTTGGATGGCGGCCTCCTGCATCCGTGCCCGCGGACTGGTCCCCTGTCCGCGGACGGATGTGGGAGGAAGTTTGCGGGTTGCCGTTGGAGATGCCCTTAGTACTCCCTCTATTCAGGTTTGTTGGACCCCTTCATATTTTGGTAATTTCTTGACCATCTAAATGACTAACAAAATAATAGTATGAAGTATGAAAAATGCATGAGAGCTCTCAGATGCCACACACCCCTATATGAATATAGTATTAAAAATATTAGTAAAATTTTACAAAAATATGAAATTTTGGGATATCAAACATGGGTGGTCATTCTACTCCCGTGTTTAGTTTCGTGAGTAATGGATGCCCGTGGTATACGGTCCTAAGATCCATCCAAACAGTTTTTTCTGTATATAGAAATTTTTTTACTTTTGTACCGAGAATACCACGTGCACTATTCCTCACAAAACTAAACACGAGAGTAGAATAGGCACCCATGTTTGATATTCCAAAATTCTAGATTTTTTTTTGAAACTTTCTTTTTTTTAATACTATTTTCATATCGGTGTGTGTGATATCCGAATCACAAATCCTCATCCTATGAAGTATACGCTACATTACTAAGGTGAAGGCTGCAGTCGACGTAGAGGTGGCTCAATAAAGCCTAGCACAACTAGGGTAAGGGCATTTCCAATGTTGAACCCGCAAAATGGACACCACATTCATCTGTGGATCGGAGAGGACCAATGCGTTGACACGGATGCGGGAGCTAGCCATCCAAAACTATCCGCATATATTCGGTCCCAATATTTTTGAAAGTCCGCGTGTTCGCCGCATATATAGTCTAGAATAGTTCAAATGTTCAAATGCAGTAGTGGTTTTAATTTAAAAGGTTCAAATATTGCACCCCAACATTGCTGTCCCCTTTAATCGCCCACAGATGCTCAATCAGATATTTCTTTAGTTGCTCCTGAGTTGCTTGATGCCGAATATTTGATGCATTTGAATAAACTCTTCAAATGTGGCGGATTCTAGTCTGGAAGTTCGAAAGAATCACCCATGTTCTCAAATTCAAGAGTTGCAGCAACATCCTCAGCCTCATCCTCCACGATCATATTGTGCATGATCACATAACAGGTCATCACCTTCCACAAAGTCTGTGGATCCCATTGTTTAGCAGGTCCACGAACAACTTAAAACATGTGTGCAAGACTCCAAATGCCCTCTCAACATCCTTTCTAGTTGCTTTTTGTTTTTATCACGGGCATTTCGCCGAATATTGCTGGGAGGATGAGCCATCAGAAAACTCAACATAGTACTCGTATATGTACTTCATATCCGAGTCCATTGCTACAACGAAGAATGGTCAAATTTATTTAGCACGGGCATTTAATGGAACAGTTGCGGGGCATGGTGAGTATCGCAGGAGTGGATGATTCATGTGCGGTGGTCAGAGGAGATGTGTGGAACGGCGGCGGAGGAGAACCGGCGTGGAGCCCGGGTGTACCGTTTGAGGTGACGGACTCGTCGAGTTTCGGCAGGGGTGTGGCGGGGCGGTCGGGTGGACGGGTGGTGGAGCAGCGACGAAGGCAAGAGAGGACGACGGAAGGAGAGAAAATGGAAGGATGAAGGCATGAGGTTCAAGAGTGATTTTGGTGTGGTTTTGGGTGGGCTGGAGGTGATGGAGTCCTAAATGGCTATTGTTCAGACTCCGCAAAGCCCCCTTCCAGTTTGTCTCGAATTTACGAGAAAAAGTGTGTTCAGACCATTTGGCAGACCGACATATTTTTCGTTGAATGGCTGAACACGTTTGAAGCACGCGGTCTGAAAGATTGCGGACGGTTTGAGAGCCTGATTTGATGATGCCCTAAAGAGGTACTGTATGAGTGTATAGGGCAGGAGACGGGAGAGGTTGAAAATCAGAAAGCATTCCAAGTGACAGAGGTCTTTCACTCCATTAATAATTATAGCAGAAGGGTAACGTATCCAGTCACTCCAGCCTCCGTGGATGGTTCATGATTAGATAACAGCATTAAGTTTGAATGTTGATGCATCAAGTGGCAGTAGGATAACTGAGCATGGATTCATCTGCATTTAGTTTGATGTCAGAGATTCATCCAGTAACTAGTCAGAGATTCAGGTAGCATGCGTACACCACCGTACGTTCCATAAGCATGTCCCTTTCATGGATGGGAATGGGATCGGTTGTCGAATTCCCCCACTTGAAGGCAGACAAGACAGGGCAACGAATAGAGATAGTATATGAAAGCAACTCACAAAAGAGCTAGTGGACGAAATGAGCAGGAAACTGAATCAAGGCAGTAGTAGAAACTTTAAAAATATCATGCCAACTCCAGTCGCACGACTTCAAACAGACGTTCGTCTTGTTCGAATTCTGTCTGTTTGGCCCAACGCACCAATCAACCCTAAAATGTCCATCTCGGCCGCGCGCCTCACCCACCCGCGAGCTCACGCTCTCGTTCCGCCGGTGCAGCCGCCGCTGCCAAGCTCGCCCGCGCCTGCCCGCCCTCGCGCCTGCTCGCCCTCGCCCGCTCGTCGTCGCCGCCCCGCCGCGACCTTACCGAGCTCGCCCGCTCCGCCCTGCACCGACCCGTGCCTCCGCCGCTGCCCACGCCCGCTGCTCCGCGCCCTGCCCCGCACCTACCCGTGGCCTACTGCGGCCTGCCGGGCGGCGCGCACGCGCCCCGCCCCTCCCCGCACCTGCTCGCACCCCGCCCCGCCCCGCACCCGCTGCTTCACGCCACGCCGCGCCAGCCCTCCCGCGCGCCCTGCCCACCCGCTGCGCTCGCCGCCGGGCCGCGTCCCGCGCCTGCTCCGTGTTGCTGCTGCAGCAGCCGCGCCTCGCCCCGACCGCGTCCCGCGCCCGCCCCGCCGCACTCGCCGCTCTGTGCCGCCCGCCGCGCCACCATGTCGTGCCCGCGCCCGGGTGCTGCAGCTGGCGCTCGCTTTCGAGCTCCTGTGCGTGGAGGTGGCTGCCGGCTGCAAAAGGGAGAGAGAGAGGGAGAGAGAAAAAGGGAGAGAGAGAGCCGGTAGGTGGGTAGCCGGGCCCATCTGGTTTCAATGACAGGTGGATCAGGGGTCACATGCAAAGAACACAGCCGGACAAGGACCACGCTGAGAATCGTCCGCTCGTGTCCGTTCCAGACGCAAATCCGGCCAAACGGACACTTTGCTCCTAGGATGGGCCGAGACGGACTAGAAACGGACGAATAGGGTCGCGCGTTGGGTCATCTCTCCGTTTAACCCCAAACGGACAGACCCTCGCGCGGTGGAGATGGCCTCACAAGTGGACGAGCTTTCATGGACCCCAGTAGCCCAGTACCCCGGTGGGTGATTGCAAATGCCTTTTCCCAGTATTACTACTACTGCTACTATTAATATTCTTCCCTTGCACTCTATACCTTCCCTATTGTGTTCTACTCCAGTACGTAACATGGCACAATCACTACTAGGCCAATTAACATAATTGTTCTCTATCAAGTATACTGTCAAGAAAGCAGATTTGATCATCTGCGATATAAGAGCAGCTTTAGTAGAGTTGTCCAAAAGTCGATCGTCAAAATCGATGCAGTGACGATCGCTAAAAAATAATATGCAGGCTCAAGGAGTGCGCAAAGTCAGAATCGCTAAAACACAGTCTTTATGTTTCTCTTCAGTTTCTACAGTGACGATCACTAAACCATGGTGGGCTTGTTCAGATAATAACATGTCAAGCGAAATTACAGCTTAGTTCGCTAACAATCATTGTTAGCCCCTCGTTGATTTTGTTCCAAGCTCCGCCAATGTCACATACTACCTCCGTCTCAAAGTAAGAGCATCTCCAGCCGCGTCCCCAACAAGGCCTCCCAAGGCCCTTTTTTATCGCCGGCGCCGAAAAATCAGTTCAGTCACGCCTTAAGAAGCCCACTTTTCGCCGGTTAGAACCGAATTTGGCGCCGGCGGACTCAGGCCTAGCCGGGCGCGCTGGGGGACGCCACGGGGCATCGGCGGAAACAGTTTTGGGGCGAAAACCTGGCGGGCCCGCCGAGTCAACGACTCGCGCGCGTTCGTCGTCCTCATCGTCTCGGTTTCCCGCGGGGAATCAATGCCAAGGCTGGCGAAGGCTGACAGGCGGTAGCCTTCCATTGATTCCTCACGGGCGGCGCAGTGATGGCGCGGCTACGCGCGCCCCGCCCCCTCCCGCCACGCGTACACATGTCTGCCGCCCGCTCGCCGACTATAAAAGCCGCCCCCTCCCTCGCCGGTGCTCGCATTCTCCTTCGCCAACAGTCTCTCTCTCGCCGCCGACGCCCCCTTCTCGTCTCTCTCTCTCCCCGTCTCCAGCGACCGCGTCTACAACAGCCGATGGGAGAGCGATTCCCCGACGACGGAGCAGCGGCCAACGGCTTCGGCCGCCGCCACCTGCACGAGTGGGAGGCCTACCTCCTGCACGAGGCGAACTAGCCGGCGCCGCCTGACATGCGCGTGCCGGGGAGGTGGAGGCTCAACGCCGAAGGTGTCCCCCCGCAGCCGACCGCTTCCACGCCGAGATCGCGCGTGTTCAGGCCTCCCTGCCGGAGGAGGTGCAGGGCCTCCCGGAGTACGCCGCCAGCAACCACACGTACTGGGCAGTGTATATCCAACGCCGTCACGAGAAGCAGCTCGCCTCCACTAACAACGCGCCGGTGAGGGGGCGCCACAACACCGATGGCCGCTGCCTGTGGTGGGGTGCCCCCTGGCACACGCCCCACGCCGTCCTTGAGCACCTCGAGGGCGGCAAGGAGCCACCGCTCGAGTACCCGGCGGCCCCGGTGTGACGCCCCCGATTCAATCGTACACTAATCATGCACGCAAACGTGTATGATCAAGATCAGGGACTCACGGGAAGATATCACAACACAACTCTAAAAACATAAATAAGTCATACAAGTATCATAATACAAGCCAGGGGCCTCGAGGGCTCGAATACAAGTGCTCGATCATAGACGGGTCAGCGGAAGCAACAATATCTGAGTACAGACATAAGTTAAACAAGTTTCCTTAAGAAGGCTAGCACAAACTGGCATACAGATCGAAAAAGGCGCAGGCCTCCTGCCTGGGATCCTCCTAAACTACTCCTGGCTGTCATCAGCGGCCTGCACGTAGTAGTAGGCACCTCCGATGTAGTAGGAGTCGTCGTCGACAGTGGCGTCTGGCTCCTGGGCTCCAGCATCTGGTTGCGACAACCAGGTAGAATGGAAAGGGGAAAAAGAGGGAGAAAAGCAACCGTGAGTACTCATCCAAAGTACTCGCAAGCAATGATCTACACTACATAGGCAGGGGTATCTGTGTAAAGGGGCAATATCGGTGGACTGAACTGCAGAATGCCAGAATAAGAGGGGGATAGCTAGTCCTGTCGAAGACTACGCTTTTGGCAGCCTCCATCTTGCAGCATGTAGAAGAGAGTAGATGGTAAGTTCACCAAGTAGCATCGCATAGCATAATCCTACCCGGCGATCCTCTCCTCGTTGCCCTGCGTGAGAGCGATCACCGGGTTATATCTGGCACTTGGAAGGGTGTGTTTTATTAAATATCCGGTTCTAGTTGTCATAAGGTCAAGGTACAACTCCGGGTCGTCCTGTTACCGAGGATCACGGCTGTTCGAATAGATAAACTTCCCTGCAGGGGTGCACCACATTACCCAACACGCTCGATCCCCTTTGGCCGGACACACTTTCCTGGGTCATGCCCAGCCTCGGAAGATCAACACGTCGCAGCCCCACCTAAGCACAACAGAGAGGTCAGCACGCCGGTCTAAATCCTATGCGCGCAGGGGTCTGGGCCCATCGCCCATTGCACACCTGCACGTTGCGTGGGCGGCCGGAGAGCAGACCTAGCAACCTCTATTACAAAGGAAGTTGCGTTACGCGGTCCAACCCGGCGCGCGCCGCTCAGTCGCTGACGTCAAGAAGGCTTCAACTAATACCACGACGTCGAGTGCCCATAACTGTTCCCGCGTAGTTGGTTAGTGTGTATAGGCCAGTGGCCAGACTCAGATCAAATACCAAGATCTCGTTAAGCGTGTTAATTGAAGTATCCGCGAACGCCGACCAGGGCCAGGCCCACCTCTCTCCTAGGTGGTCTCAACCTGCCTGTCGCTCCGCCACAAAGTAACAGTCGGGGGCCGTCGGGAACCCAGGCCCACCTCTAACGGGACGGAGCCACCTGCCCCTTCAGCCCCCATCTCCGAACAGTATCATAAGTAATGTAACAGTATAAAGTATATAGCATATGCCCGTGATCACCTCCCGAAGTGATCACGGCCCAGTAGTATAGCATGGCAGACGGACAAGAGTGTAGGGCCACTGATGGAATATAGCATCCTATACTAAGCATTTAGGATTGCAGGTAAGGGTAACAACTGTAGCAACAATGACAGGCTATGCAGCAGAATAGGATTAACCGAAAGCAGTAACATGCTACACTACTCTAATGCAAGCACTATAGAGAAGGAATAGGCGATATCTGGTGATCAAGGGGGGGGGCTTGCCTGGTTGCTCTGGCAAGAAGGAGGGGTCGTCAACACCGTAGTCGATCGGGGGTCGCCGGTAGTCTCGGGGTCTACCGGAAAGAAGTAACGGAGGGGAACACAATAAATAACAGAGCAATCAAAGCATCACAAAGCGTAACATGGCAATACGCGGTACTAGAGGTGACCTAACGCGGTATTAGGTGATACCGGCGAAGGGGGGAAACATCCGGGAAAGTATCCCCGGTGTTTGACATTTTCGGACAAATGCAACGGAGGGGGATTGTTGCATGTTCGCTATGCTAGGGACGTGTGGTGGACGAACGGACTGCGTATACGGATTTGTCTCGTCGTTCTGAGCAACTTTCACGTACAAAGTATTTTCATCCGAGTTATGGATTATTTTATATTAATTTTCAAAGTTTTAATAGATATTCCAAAATTCTGGAATTATTATTAATTCAAAATTAATAGACAAATGCTATGTGCACATAGTGAAGTGTACACAACATTGTCTACATAGGCTGACATGTGGGGCATGTTGACTGAGTTGACCCAGTCAACATCTAACTAGTCAAAGGGTGAATAGTGCAGTGGGTCCCGCGTGCCATTCTCTTTGCTTTTATTGGATGATTTTAATTTTTTTAGGCAGCAGGGTCCACATGTCATTGGACCAAAGACTAATTAGGTGGGGGTGGGGGTTAAGTTAATGGGGATTAGCCCCCAAATTATTGGACCGGGCCCAGCGGTAGTGGCCGGCGGCCACAGCCCGCACGCAGCCACTGGCCGAGGCCAGGGCGCGGCGAGGCCGGCTGGCCGGCGCAGCCGCGAGCGGGGGGCGGGAGGCAAAGCTGACGGGGAGGGGTGGTTGGGGCGTGGTTGCCGGCGCTAGCAGCGGGCGGCGACGTCAGGCGGGTAGCAGCGGGCATAGCGCGCGCGGGCGACGGCCTCCATCGAGCGGCGACGGGGGGAAAGCAGCAGGCAGCAGCGAGCCGGAAGGAGCAATGGCGGCAGCGGCGCACGGGCACGGGGAAGAGGTGGCGCGGCGACCGCGGGGCACAGGGAGCGATGGCCGGAGCGGGCAAACGCTAATGGCGAGCGCGGGAAGCGGAGCGCGGCTAGCAGGGGTCGGGTGCGGCTGCGGGGTAGGGGGAGAGGAGGCCGGAGTCCTCAACAAGCAGTTGTAGCGGCAGCGTCGGGGGCAGTAGGGGACGCGGCAAGGGGCAACAGAGCAGTAGTAGCGGTAGGCTAAGTAGCAGCGGCGGCTTCGGAGCCGCACAACACATCACAGCTCAACACACACGCACATACGCATGCGTACTCGGGAGCTCGGGGACGGCGGCTACGGTGACTAAACAACTTGGAAAGCGGGGGAATCGGTGGAGACGCTCACCGCGGAGCTGGGGGAGCAGACGGCGAGGCCGGGGGTGGTCGGAGCAGCGCGGATCGACGCCGAGAAGCAGTGGTCGGTGATGCGGAAGAAGAGGTCGATGCGCTCGATCCTTGATGACCCGACTCCAATCCGTGGATGTAGGCGATGAAGGTGACGATGGTGTTGCTCCTGGACATGGTGGTGCGATGGGGGACGGACGGTGGCCACGGGATCGACGGCAAGCTTGGCAGCGGTGGTTCGGCCATGTGTGCATGAGACAAAAACGACGCGAGGGAGAGAGGGAGGAGAGGCTAGGGTTCGTCCGCGGGGTCAGGGGCTCGGCCTTGTAGGTCGTCGGGGAGCGGTGGATGCACGACGCGTGCACATCGGCGGTTCGAACGGGCGCGCTGCCTCCGCGGTGACAAGGATGAACAGGGGGTTGAGGATGACCTCCTGGTGGGCTGGGCCGGTACTGTAGCCAGCGGGCTCAAGTGCACAGTATGCACTTGGCCCTTTTCCTTATATGTTGCATGTATTATGCTCTAGCTACTGTTTTATATTTAACTGGTCCACCAAATCAATTTTGATATATATGAAACTTGTCACATAAATTATTTAGAATATTTTGGTGTTGCACAAAAAGTTTCAAGGCACTTGGAATAGTTTAAGTAATTTTTTGAAAAAGAAAAGGTCCATTAAATGGTTGTTGTTCCACTGTTTAATTCCTAGGGGCATTTTAACAACTTAAATAATGTTGGTTTCTACATGACAAATAGTTGGTGAATATTTGCAACATCTCGAACATTTTTTTTAATGTTTGAAAACTTTATTGTTTAACTTTATTTTAAATTCGAATTCGAACAGGATTTGAATCATCGTGAGATTAACAACAATAACCGAGGTGACGTGGCATCATTAGCATGTAATTACTGTAGCTTAATTATCCGGGCGTCACACCCGGCCCCGGTCACCCGCCGGAGCGGCAGCCCTTGGCTGCCGAGGCGCATGGCGGGCGGGTCCTCTTCCTCCTCCCGCTCCTCCGGTTCACCGGCGCTCGCCAGCGTCAAGCCCGAGCCCGTGGAGACGCCGCTCGGGCGGCGCACCCACAGCGGCACCCTCGTCATCAACGAGGGCGGCCGGGGGCCCTCTGCTCCCTACTCCTGCCTCGTCAAGCCGAAGACGGAGCCGGGGCTCGTCGGCGTGAAGAAGGAGCACGAGGACATGGCCGACACCGACGAGGCCGCCCTCAAGTGGGCGCGGGAGGACTACGTCCGACTGGAGATGCAGCGCCGCTCCTTCGAGGAGATTGCCGCTTGGCGCCGCGACTGCGACGTGGGCGGCGTCATCGTCCTCGAGGACAGCGACGTGGGCGGCGCCATCGTCCTCGAGAATAGCGACGACGAGGCACCGCCGCCAACCAAACCCGTCCGCCAGGGTGACCCAGGGCAGGGGTGTAGCAAGGACAACGGCGGCGTGAAGGAGGAGGACGACGACGACGGCGGTGACTACAGCGCCTTCGGCAAGCTCTTCGGCGTGTAGGCGGCGCAGCGGGCAGCGCGACGTAGTAGTAGTTGTTTTGTTTTTCAAATTATGTTTTAGATATGTACAAAAATTAATGGAACCTCTAAATTTCGCCCAATTTTGTGTTGTGTTTGGCCGAATTTGGCCGAGCATGGTTTTAAAAAACGGCGTCTGGGGCAACCTTGGGACGGCGGCTGGAAAACCTACCGCCCCCACGCCGAAATTATCGCCGGGGGCGACGGCGCTATTTCAAGCCTCTAGGGGGCCGAACGGCTGGAGATGCTCTAAGTGTCTCAACTTTGTATTAACTTTAGTACAAACTTGTACTATAGTTGAGACATTTATTTTGAGACGGGGGAGTACAAGATACGATACTGTTTGCTTATCACCATCCTAAGATTTGAACAAATGTAAATGAAAAGGTGGAACAAATTGAGGTGCACAATAATCTTGTCATAATCCTTGAAATTTATTAAACTAACTTCCCAAATAAATATATCCGCTTTTTCTGCACCGAAAACCAGTCTGGGTTCGATGAACTTGATTTTATGGTGCTATTTGCAGGGAAGCAGAGAGCCACCGGTTGGTGATCACAATGTACTATCTGACAGAACAAACAAATACATGTCTCAAAGTTCAAAGCCAGGGTAAGCGACAACTTTCTTTCTTAAACCAGATAAAACAAATAAAATGCTAGAATGTATGTGGACTCACATTGATATGGCATTTTTTGTATTAATAGATCCTGTTAATTTACGGTCAGTAGTTCAATCATAGAGAACCCTCCATCCAGCTAACCGTGAATATAATATCTCAGTGAAAGGGACGTGTGAATAATAAAATATAGTCCGTCTCAACCTTGAAAGTTGACAAAATTGGCAGAAATGCCTTGTGGTGCTAGGCCTCCATGGGCTTCATGTTTCAATGCTTAGAAAATTCTGAAAAATAATCCACAGTATCATACGTTGACGGGCGATTTACATCAAAAACAAATTGATGAGTTTGAAACAGTGAACAGTGCAAATCAACGATTTTCACTTGTTGTGTAGCTCGCGAATCAAATGTATTTTCACATGAAATTTTACACACATGTAGTATACATCCATATGTCAATGTGGAAAAAAATCAGTTTGTTTTAGTCATTGATTTTTTTTTATGTTTCAAAAAGAAAAAACAGCTCCATGGAGCCGAGTGCCAAAACACTGCACTCAGACAAAATGTGGACGCATCTCCTGACATCCAAATCATCCACCGGCCAGAATTAAGCTTTGCCAAAACAGACGACGAAGAAGTTTGAACCTCCATAAAAAACAAGTCTTAATACAAGATTAGAATCTACTGAAGGAACCCTCTAAGAAACGGAATCTAGTGAATAGGCACAGTTTCATTTCACCTCCTGTTGCCAGAATCCACAACAAAGTAAGCTGGCTTCTTGGAGCGTAGCAAAAGAAAAGAACACCCTATCCTCTTGTTTTTCCAGCAAAATTATGAAATCTCCAACTTACTTTCCTTTACGATTTCGAGACCGAAATCACTTTCTCTATCTGTATTTACCATTTTAAAGGAATATAAAATCCATTAGCTAAATCCAGACTAAATAAAAATCTGAACACTGGCAGTATCTGGTCAGTACAACAGGGCAGATTTTCCCCATTATGCATCCATTTCATAGAGTCAAAACATCCAAAGCAACCTGCTATCCCCTAAGAAAAACAAGTAATTTTGCTGATGCATGGTACCACATGTTGCGACACATGTTTAGTTTTTAATTATAATAGATAAAAATATATTGCGACTTCCTCTAAGTAATTAGTTGCCATGATTTCTCAAGCCAGATGCAACAAAAGAAGTTGCGAACTCCACAAGTCTTCTTCAGAACTGTCCTACCTAACACGTCTTACATTTACTGCCTCGGAAAACTCTGCCCTTTCCATGTTTCACTATGCTTTTACAGAAAAGCATGTACAGCAACACCGCAAAAGATTAAAAATCTTCAGTTCAGCTTTCCAGAACTAGGCACTTGTTTCCAGCAAGAACATAATGCCAATCGCACAACCACCAAATTTGAGCAACTTGCACAGATGAAGCTGTCAAGAAATGTAACTATTAACTTACTTCCGTTCCTCTTAGCCATCCCAAGATCCAATATTAACATCACTGCAAGCCCGGTTGTCATCCTCAATCCCAGTTGCAGTTCTAGTGAGTGACCTCGCTGAATTGAATAGCCTGGCTAAAATAGACGTGAAGTCAAGCTCAGACATTGCACATAGATATAATAGATAAATTTAAACTATATGCAGACATACACCGCATACCATAATCTGAAACTCAACAAAGTTTTGCTTGTAGCCTGGAAACATGAGGATGATAACTTGTAACCTGACAGACCCTTGTGAATTTGGTATCGTCGATCATCAAAAAACTATCTCCAGAACATTATATGATGAATCTGGACAACTTCGATTTGATTAAATTTTGTGTTAATCAATGAGCTTATTTGTTATCCTTGAAGCTGCTTGCTGCTTTGAAAGGATTTCTGCTATCAGTTGTTTTTGGCCAAAGAGTTGTGCATTTTTCAAAAGCAAGTTCCTTGATGATGAGTCCACAGAATAGCCTTGACCAGTCATCCAGTCCAAGAGGCATAACAATAGTTGCTTCTTATCGGGCTTCTGGATGTATCGCTGAATTGCTCTACCAAAGGTTTCCTGCATGTGGAACGATCACATTCACCATTGGAAGATATATGTCAGATTTAAGAATATCAAGTGTATGTATATACAAAGTTGCAACATTGAAATTTTAGTTAACTTCTATCATCTGATTTTGGAGCATCCCCCTTGTCCTAGCCAGGTCTAAGATTTTACCAGTTTTCAGTTTCCAGCCATCCAGGGTTCAACTCCAAACTATACTTAGAAAGTACCAAGTACAAAACAGTCACCTGGCTTATACGCCATCCTGAATGGTTTAGGGATTTCATAACATCGTTAATCAAATTTATGTTGCCAGAGATCATGAATTGTGTAGCAAATTTCTCCAAAGAGCGTGGAGATATCGACTCTCCATTGTCCTGTTAACTCAGCATTTTTTTGTTAGTGAATACACGCAAAATAAACAATAGAGATACAGGTAGTAAATGCCAAAAGCATAATACCTTAATAACTATATAGGCATCCTTCAGAAGTCCTGCTGGAACTAAGATGCCTAAAACCTTCTCATGAAGAGATTTACAAACTGTTCTCTTACTATATCTCATCATATTATACACAGAAAACGCTTCAGAAGGAAAACCTGCTTCTCCTAGCTGCACCATTATCTCAGAACAAAGCTCCTGGACAAGGTTTATAGAAATTTTAGTTACTAACAGAATCGCAACAAATATGTGATGCCCCACACTCTGTTCTGCAAGCATGTCATAATTCCAATAAACCGAATTTACCAAGAATTTAACAATTGGCTTTATCCAGAATGTAGCTTAGTAAAGATATACTCCCTCTGTACATAAATATAAGACGTTTTAGAGACTTGTTCCAAGATACAAGAACCAAAATACCTCGTTCAGTTGATGGCCTTTCGTATGCATATCTACAATCGTCTTGTATGCTAGGTGATAGACCTTTGCCTTGCAGAAGTACCTTATTAAGGTATTAAATGTGATATCATCAGGTGATATATTCAACTCATCCATTTTCTTCAGCATTCTCATTACACTTTCCGTATCATATGTATTGCAGTAAGCACGAAGTGATGTGTTAAGCATAACAAGATCATATGTGGCATTCTGATCCTCAAATTCTTTTGCAAGCTTTTTTGCTTCTTCACGATAACCACCTCGATGCAATGCTGAAATCATGATACTAAATGCATAGCCATCTGCAGAAACCAGAGGATAAGGTCATCAGACAAGATCAAGAAGACTCAAATAGTAATAGCACCCCACTAAGAGATACAGAGAGTCAGAGTCATGCAATCAAATGAATAAGTTATAAGAGGCAGACAAAAGAAAATCAAATGCTTAAAACTGACCAACACAGTTTACTAATCAGGATCCAGGAACTGCATCGTTGCATTTAGAACGAGAAACTGATAGAGGTACTTCAGTGGGATTTCTGGTTAGATATCGTACCAGACTTGACACCTTTTCCTTTCATTTCATTAAACACCATTGTTGCTTCCCATATCTTTCCTCCTTTGGCAAGTGCATCAATCAATATGCAATATGCCATCTGTACACAGCATGCAATAAAGCATAATTACGGTCAATTTATAGGACCATACAAACTTAGATATGAGCAGTGTTGTGTGTGAGACCACATGTTTTACCTCATCCTGTGCAAAGCCTGAGGCTTCCAATTCAGTTAGCAACTCCTTAGCCTTCTCAAACAGACCACCTTTAGAATATACCTTCAACAAAGTGATCAGTATAACCTGCAAAGGAAATTTAATGAGAAGTTAGATTGACATCCGTAGCAGCACCATTTTCTTGAACATCCAAAGATAATTTCGAAATGTATAGAAGTTCAATTGCATGAGTACAGCATTCAACAGAGAATTAGATAGTAGGTACTCCCTCCAGTTCACAAAAATCTGTTATTTTGGACATAATTTAACGTGTTTGGAACATAGGAATATAAAATCAGGAATGCTACTACAATGACAATACTGTAGCAGATAAGTGATGCTATCATTACAGGAACACAGGCTGCACATGCCTATTTCTTGGACCAAGCCCACGGCAAACAAGTTATATCACATGGTATCATTATCTCTCTTTGCCTCCGGCTTCCGTGCAAAAATGATGTTGGACCCGATGTTTTAGTTCCCGTAAAATCAGAGGAATCCAATAGGGTTCCTCTGGTCTGCTACAGTGTTCATCTGGGTAAATTCCTTTGAAGTAAATACCACTAGATCAACTCCTATGGATTGGCTGTTTCTACACTTTTCCTATGTTCCTCTGGAAAAACTCCATTGCGAACGGGGCCTTGAGTCAAACTTCAAATATTTGACTAACAATATCCTTTTAAGCATTGACATTGGATACTTGGAATGACATGTGTGGTCTTGCCTCAGTACTTCCGTAGTATCATAATCCATTGGGTTTTATGAATATAAATTAGTGGTCACAGTTACATTTTGCAGACTGTGTCGACGTACAAAATAACAGCATTTTGTGGATGGGATTGGTCGTAGAGAGGCTATATTATAGAAGATACATGAGCACTAGTGCCCTCACTTTTAACCGAAGCCATCAAACTAGAAACCCTATTCAACAGATCATATGGAAAGCAGCAACAGAACATTTCAGCACCTAGACAGAGTATGCCCAAGTAATTCAAGAATAGGCATCGCAAATGTAGTGTCAGTTATGTATTTGTTATCACGCCGATGGAGAAACACTATTCACTGATATGCTACATGATGGAAGTTGTAAGTTATAATATAGTTGCACAAGATACCTTAACAAAGAAACATAAATGATGCAGTCGAAAACCCAAGTTGCATAGAAGTTTAAAGCACCATGAACATGACCTCTGAAAGCTACACCCCCAAGTGTCACCTAGAATTTCTCAATATCAACGCAAACCAATCGTCCAACTTGTCATAGGGATGCGTCATGTCTATTGAAAAACAGACTCAACACGGCAAGCTTAGAAATGAGACTGACAGGACCACAGACTTCAGCAGATCAGAAAGCATAGATCATAAAACGATTTAATAAGGGACAAGCAAAGAAAATAGACCTTATTTGGTGTTAAACCAGAAGACCTCAAATCTTTCATCAACAGCTCAGCTTTTTCATAATAAGAATTTACTGAATACGCATTCAACAGGGAACTGTAGTGAAACAGATTAGGACTATGGCCTTCATCCTTCAATTTCTTGAAGTATGCCTCAGCTTCCTCGCAGTAGTTATGAGATGCACATATTGCCAAGAGGGTACCATATATTACACTATCCATCTGAAGACCGTGTGAGTTGAGCTCATTGATCAACTCCATTGCCTTAGCGTAGCCGTGCTTCAACTTCATGCACCCTGACAGCAGCTGGAGGGTGGATAGGAAAAAAGAATGCAAAAGCTATTCATCCAAGCGAAAAGAGGTTGTGTGAAGCCTAAAACAAATGCTAGTATGGAAAGATGGGGGTTCAATGTCCCATACAGTACTGTAGGTGAAGAGATCAGGTGATAGACCTCCTCGTATCATCTCATCATAAAGCTTGAAGGTGCTGTCGGACCTCCCGTTCTTCACCAAGCACCCGAGAAGAGAATTACAAATAGAAACAGTGACTCTGGTCGACTGGTCCTGAATGGAACCGTACACTTGCAGAGCTTTCGCAGCATTACGGCTCAACCCCAGGTACTTGAAATAGCTGCTGTAAGACGCAATGTTGAGCATGTCATGCTCCTGCATCCACCCGAAGACCTGAAACAAAGTTGAGAATGACTCGTGTCTACTGACACTGGCATAATTCACGGTCGCCGATAACTACCTTAGAAAGCACATCCCATCGCCTGATTTCTCCATAGTGGCGCAAGATTATGTTGCAGTCCTGTGTCTGCAACACATCCTCGAGCCTGTAGCAGAGTTCGCAGGGTTTAGATTCAACTCTGGTTAGCAGTACGCAAGTGGGATAATCCAAAGGCTACAGCAGCTGAGCTTACTGTGGGCTGTGAGGAATCACTACAAGGACAGGAAACGAATGCTGCCGGTATGTGTACCTGGTTAGGGCGGCGACGGGGTCGGGGGCGGCCTTGACCTCAGCGACGGCGTTGCGCCGGGGGGACGGCCGCTGGGCTTTGGGGACTTTACGTGCTTCCAGTGCCTGATTGGCGGCGCGGACGAAAGGGAGGCTCCTCGTGCGGGAGCAGGACGCCGCAGCCGCTGGCGGGGAGAGGAAGCGGGAGGTGGCGAGCGGCAAGGACGCGGCTTCCATCTCGCCTGAGTCCGAGCGAGCCGAGCAGAGTGTCGTCTCGTTCGCCGGAGAACGGGAGGGTGGGGATGTGTTCGTCCACAACAATATCGTCTAAATTTCTCCATGGGCTCCATTCCTGGCGTGAACACTTTCGGCCCAGGAGTTTCAGTGGAATACAACTCTGAACGATGCCATCTCCGCAGCCCTGGCTACTACACCTTAAAAAAAAAACTACACCTTAAAAAAAAAACGCTATCTCAGAAATCGACTTATTGATCACTGCCCGCTGCTTCTACCGGCAGCAGCAGCCCCTGGCCAACCGCCACGATTCCGTTTTGAATCCTTCTGGCCAAGGTTTCCACGTTTTGACGAGACTGTAGATAACGACCCACCCCACAACATATGCTTTCACTCGTTTGAACATCAAAGCGCACGGGTCGCTAGAGATTTAAGAATCTGGAGCAGATCATTGTTCAGTGATGCAAAACTGCAACTGCAGCTTGCCACGATGATTGTTCTCCGTCTGGATATCGTGCAAGAACACCGGACCCTCTCCGAGAGAGAATTCCACCTACGGAAGCTTCTGAAACTTCGTATCCTAGGTCTAGCGGCGGTAGAAAAAGCACGGAAGCGCTACGTGTCTAGAATAACTTGGCTGCGAGCGGGCGACGCCCACACGGCCTTCTTCCAGGCCAAGATCAACTCCAGACGAAGGAAAAACTTCATCCACTCGCTACAAGGACCGGCTGGAGTTGCCATGGCGCATGCTGACAAAGAGGAGATAATCCACAACCATTTCCACCGATCCTTAGGATCTGTACATGGCCGGGCCACCACAGTAGATTGGAACTCCATCGACATGCCCAGGGTGCAAGGAGGCGGGCTCGACAACCCTTTCACCGAGGATGAAGTGTGGCAAGCAATCAAGCAATCGCCAGCGGAAAAATCTCCAGGACCGGATGGCTTCTCCGGCGTCTTCTTTAGGTCCTGCTGGCAAACACTTAAAGACGACATCATGGCAGCCTTCCATCAGTTCTACATCTCGTCGGGGGCTTGTTTTCAGATGCTCAACACGGCTATTGTAGTCCTGCTTCCAAAGAAAAATGGCGTAGCTGCAATCACAGACTATATGCACATCAATCTTATACACTCCATAGCAAAATTGTTCTCCAAAGTGCTCTCCCTTCGGCTAGCAACAGTGATCCAAATATTGATATCCCTGGCGTAGACGGCGTTCCTACGAACCAAATGCATCCACGACGGCTTCCTCTATGTGCAAAACTGCGTCAAATCCCTTCATGCAAAGAAAACTCCAGCGCTGCTTCTAAAGCTAGATATCTCAAAGGCATTCGACAATGTTTCATGGGAATACCTACTAGAGCTGCTTCAACACTTAGGTTTCAGCGCGCGATGGCGAGACTGGATTGCACTCCTCCTCTCCACCTCATCGTCGACCTTCCTTCTCAACGGCATTTTGGGGCCAAAGATAGACCACCGCAAGGGGCTACGACAAGGCAACCCTCTCTCGCCGTTCCTATTTATCCTGGCAATTGACCCACTTCATAGAGCGCTAAAGGCGGCGGCAGAGCAAGACCTGATCGCGTCGTTGCCGGGCTGTGAGATCAAACTTAGAGTCAGCCTCTACGCGGACGACGCGGTCATCTTTGCAAACCCGGTGCGGCATGAAATAGACACCATCATGGAAATCCTCAGAGAGTTCGAAAACACCACGGGCCTACATGTCAACCCGGCAAAGTCAACGGCAACACCGATCAGATGTGAAAACATTGATCCCTCTGAGGTCCTTTGTAGTTTCGGTGGATCCATCGCCCCTTTCCCCATCAAGTATTTAGGCCTACCAGTGACGACAACACGGCTTAGGATAGTGCATCTACAGTTTCTAGTAGATAGGATCAAGGCTAGACTAGCTGGATGGAAAGGCCGGCTACTCCCAATAGACAGCAGAAGAGTGCTGGTCAGAAGCATGCTTAGTGCAATGCCCACTTTTGCGCTCTCAGTTTTGCAGGTGCCGAAGAAACTGCTCAAGGAGATTGACAAATGTAGAAGAAGATTCCTTTGGAAGCAAGATGAAAAGATAACCGGTGGCAGCTGCCAGGTTAATTGGCCTATGGTGTGTGCACCAACGGAGAGGGGGGCTCGAAATTCTCGACCTGCAGAGCTTCAGCCGAGCCCTCAGGCTCCGATGGCTATGGATTGAATGGAAGGACCCGGACAGGCCATGGGTAGGCACACCACCGCCATGTGATGAAGACGACAGAGCCCTCTTCGCCGCAGCAACAACTGTGACAGTCGGCGATGGCAAGACGGCGGATTTTCTGGAAATCTGCCTGGTTGGGACCGGGAATCCTTGCTCAGGGCTATCCAAGACTGCTCAAGCACTCCCGGCCGAAAAATAGGACAATTTATGAAGCGATGTGCAATACCACTTGGATTAGTGATCTCGCGCATGGTGATGTCAATCAGCTGCCGGAGTTCCTGCATATGCACCGAAGAATTCGAGAGGCCAACATCACACTCAATGGAAATGAGTGAGACCAAATCTGCTGGAACCTGGATGTTGGGGAACGTAGTAATTTCAAAAAAATTCCTACGCACACGCAAGATCTATCATGGTGATTCATAGCAACGAGAGGGGAGAGTGTTGTCCACGTACCCTCGTAGACCGAAAGCGGAAGCGTTATGACAATGCGGTTGATGTAGTCGTACGTCTTCACGATCCGACCGATCCTCGTACCGAAAGTACGACACCTCCGCGATCTGCACACGTTCAGCTCGGTGATGTCCCACAAACTCTTGATCCAGCTGAGTGTCGAGGGAGAGCTTCGTCAGCATGACGGCATGATGAGGTGATGACGAAGCTACCGGCACAGGGCTTCGCCTAAGCACTGCAACGATATGACTGAGGTGGATTATGGTGGAGGGGGGCACCGCACACGGCTAAGACAATGTCTGTTGTTGTGTTCTAGGGTACCCCCTGCCCCCGTATATAAAGGAGCAAGGGGGAGGCCGGCCGGCCCTTGGGCGCGCCAAGGAGGGGAGGAGTCCTCCTCCTAGTAGGAGTAGGACTCCCCTTTCCTAGTCCTACTAGGAGGGGGGAAGGGGAAAGGAAGGAGAGGGAGAGAGGGAGGGAAAGAGGGGGCTCCACCCCCCTCCTTGTCCAATTCGGACTCCTCAAGGGGGGGCGGCCAGCCCTAAGGCCCCTCCTCTCTCTCTCTCACAAGGCCCATGTTGGCCCATTAGTTCCCCCGGGGGTTCCGATAACCCCTCGGCACTTCGATAATTATCTGGTGACCCCCGAAAGTCATCTGGTGTCCGAATATAGTCATCCAATATATCAATCTTTATGTCTCGACCATTTCGAGACTCCTCGTTATGTCTGTGATCACACCCGGGACTCCGAACTACCTTCGGTACATCAAAACACATAAACTCATAATACCAATCGTCACCGAACGTTAAGCGTGCGGACCCTACGGGTTCGAGAACTATGTAGACATGACCGAGACACGTCTCCGGTCAATAACCAATAGCGGAACCTGGATGTTCATATTGGATCCCACATATTCTACGAAGATCTTTATCGGTCAAATCGCATAACAACATACGTTGTTCCCTTTGTCATCGGTATGTTACTTGCCCGAGATTCGATCGTCGGTATCTCAATACCTAGTTCAATCTCGTTACTGGCAAGTCTCTTTACTCTTTCCGTAATGCATCATCCCGCAACTAACTCATTAGTCACATTGCCTGCAAGGCTTATAGTGATGTGCATTACCGAGAGGGCCCAAAGATACCTCTCCGATAATCGGAGTGACAAATCCTAATCTCGATCTATGGCAACTCAACAAGTACCATCAGAGACACCTATAGAGCACCTTTATAATCACCCAGTTACGTTGTGATGTTTGGTAGCACACAAAGTGTTCCTCCGGTAATCGGGAGTTGCATAATCTCATAGTCATAGGAACATGTATAAGTCATGAAGAAAGCAATAGCAATATACTAAATGATCAAGTGCTAAGCTAATGGAATGGGTCAAGTTAATCACATCATTCTCTAATGATGTGATCCCGTTAATCAAATGACAACTCATGTCTATGGCTAGGAAACTTAACCATCTTTGATTCAATGAGGTAGTCAAGTAGAGGCATACTAGTGACACTCTGTGTGTCTATGTATTCACACATGTACTAAGTTTCCGGTTAATACAATTCTAGCATGAATAATAAACATTTATCATGATGTAAGGAAATATAAATAACAACTTTATTATTGCCTCTAGGGCATATTTCCTTCAGTCTCCCGCTTGCACTAGAGTCAATAATCTAGATTACACAGCAATGATTCAAACACCCATGGAGTCTTGGTGCTGATCATGTTTTGCTCGTGAGAGAGGCTTAGTCAACGGGTCTGCAACATTCAGATCCGTATGTATCTTGCAAATCTCTATGTCTCCCTCTTTGACTTGATCGCGGATGGAATTGAAGCGTCTCTTGATGTGCTTGGTTCTCTTGTGAAATCTGGATTCCTTTGCCAAGGCAATTGCACCAGTATTGTCACAAAAGATTTTCATTGGACCCGATGCACTAGGTATGACACCTAGATCGGATATGAACTCCTTTATCCAGACTCCTTCATTTGCTGCTTCTGAAGCAGCTATGTACTCCGCTTCACACGTAGATCCCGCCATGACGCTTTGTTTAGAACTGCACCAACTTACAGCTCCACCATTCAATATAAATACGTATCCGGTCTGTGACTTAGAGTCATCCGGATCAGTGTCAAAGCTTGCATCGACGTAACCATTTACGACGAGCTCTTTGTCACCTCCATAAACGAGAAACATATCCTTAGTCCTTTTCAGGTATTTCAGGATGTTCTTGACTGCTGTCCAGTGATCCACTCCTGGATTACTTTGGTACCTCCCTGCTAAACTAATAGCAAGGCACACATCAGGTCTGGTACATAGCATTGCATACATGATAGAACCTATGGCCGAAGCATAGGGAATGACTTTCATTTTCTCTCTATCTTCTGCAATGGTCGGGCATTGAGTCTGACTCAACTTCACACCTTGTAACACAGGCAAGAACCCTTTCTTTGCTTGATCCATTTTGAACTTCTTCAAAACTTTGTCAAGGTATGTGCTCTGTGAAAGTCCAATTAAGCGTCTTGATCTATCTCTATAGATCTTAATGCCCAATATATAAGCAACTTCACCGAGGTCTTTCGTTGAAAAACTCTTATTCAAGCATCCTTTTATGCTATCCAGAAATTCTATATCATTTCCAATGAACAATATGTCATCCACATATAATATTAGAAATGCTATAGAGCTCCCACTCACTTTCTTGTAAATACAGGCTTCTCCAAAAGTCTGTATAAAACCATATGCTTTGATCACACTATCAAAACGTTTATTCCAACTCCGAGATGCTTGCACCAGTCCATAAATGGATTGCTGGAGTTTGCACACTTTGTTAGCATCCTTTGGATTGATAAAACCTTCAGGTTGCATCATATATAACTCTTCTTCCAAAAATCCATTCAGGAATGCAGTCTTTACATCCATTTGCCAAATTTCATAATCATAAAATGCAGCAATTGCTAATATGATTCGGACGGACTTAAGCATCAGTACGGGTGAGAAAGTCTCATCGTAGTCAACTCCTTGAACTTGTCGAAAACCTTTCGCAACAAGTCGAGCTTTGTAGACAGTAACATTACCGTCAGCGTCAGTCTTCTTCTTGAAGATCCATTTATTCTCGATGGCTTGCCGATCATCGGGCAAGTCAACCAAAGTCCACACTTTGTTCTCATACATGGATCCCATCTCAGATTTCATGGCCTCAAGCCATTTTGCGGAATCTGGGCTCATCATCACTTCCTCATAGTTCGTAGGTTCGTCATGGTCAAGTAACATGACCTCCAGAACTGGATTACCGTACCACTCTGGTGCGGATCTTACTCTGGTTGACCTACGAGGTTCGGTAGTAACTTGATCTGAAGTTACATGATCATCATCATTAGCTTCCTCACTAATTGGTGTAGGAGTCACAGGAACAGATTTCTGTCATGAACTACTTTCCAATAAGGGAGCAGGTACAGTTACCTCATCAAGTTCTACTTTCCTCCCACTCACTTCTTTCGAGAGAAACTCCTTCTCTAGAAAGGATCCATTCTGTGATAGAAGGTGTACCCAACATTCTCCTTTGGGTATCATATGAAGACACATTTCTCCGATTTGGGTTTGAGCTTATCAGGTTGAAGCTTTTTCACATAAGCATCACAGCCCCAAACTTTAAGAAACGACAACTTTGTTTCTTGCCAAACCACAGTTCATAAGAGACATAACCCCAAAACGATAGCGGTAAATCAGTAAGAGACATCATAGATCGCACCATATCTAATAAAGTGCGGTTAGGACGTTCGGACACACCATTACTGTGGTGTTCCGGGTGGCGTGAGTTGCGAAACTATTCCGCATTGTTTCAAATGAAGACCAAACTCGTAACTCAAATATTCTCCTCCACGATCAGATCGTAGAAACTTTATTTTCTTGTTACGATGATTTTCCACTTCACTCTGAAATTCTTTGAACCTTTCAAATGTTTCAGACTTATGCTTCATCAAGTAGATATACCCATATCTTCTCAAATCATCTGTGAAGGTGAGAAAATAACGATACCCGCCGCGAGCCTCCATATTCATCGGATCACATACATCAGCATGTATGATTTCCAACAAATCTATTGCTTGCTCCATTGTTCCGGAGAACGGCGTTTTAGTCATCTTGCCCATGAGGCATGGTTTGCAAGTACCAAGTGATTCATAATCAAGTGATTCCAAAAGTCCATCAAAATGGAGTTTCTTCACGTGCTTTACACCAATATGACCTAAACGGCAGTGCCACAAATAAGTTGCACTATCATTATCAACTCTGCATCTTTTGGCTTCAATATTATGAATATGTGTGTCACTACTATCGAGATTCAATAAAAATAGACCACTCTTCAAGGGTGCATGACCATAAAAGATATTACTCATATAAATAGAACAACCATTATTCTCTGATTTAAATGAATAACCGTCTCGCGTCAAACAAGATCCAGATATAATGTTCATGCTTAACGCTGGCACCAAATAATAATTATTCAGGTCTAAAACTAATCCCGAAGGTAGATGTAGAGGTAGCGTGCCGACTGCGATCACATCGACTTTGGAACCATTTCCCACGCGCATCATCACCTCGTCCTTTGCCAATCTTCGCTTAATCCGTAGTCCCTGTTTTGAGTTGCAAATATTAGCAACAGAACAAGTATCAAATACCCAGGCACTACTGTGAGCATTAGTAAGGTACACATCAATAACATGTATATCACATATACCTTTGTTCACCTTGCCATCCTTCGTATCCGCAAATACTTGGGGTTGTTCCGCTTCCAGTGACCAGTCCCTTTTCAGTAGAAGCACTCAGTCTCAGGCTTAGGTCGAGACTTGGGCTTCTTCACTTGAGCAGCAACTTGCTTGCCGTTCTTCTTGAAGTTCCCCTTCTTCCCTTTACCCTTTTTCTTGAAACTGGTGGTCTTGTTGACCATCAACACTTGATGCTCTTTCTTGATTTCTACCTCCGCAGCCTTTAGCATTGCGAAGAGCTCGGGAATTGTCTTATCCATCCCTTGCATGTTATAGTTCATCACGAAGCTCTTGTAGCTTGGTGGCAGTGATTGAAGAATTCTGTCAATGACACTATCATCAGGAAGATTAACTCCCAGTTGAATCAAGTGATTATTATACCCTGACATTTTGAGTATATGTTCACTGACATAACTATTCTCCTCCATCTTGCAGCTATAGAACTTATTGGAGACTTCATATCTCTCAATCCGGGCATTTGCTTGAAATATTAACTTCAACTCCTGGAACATCTCATATGCTCCATGACGTTCAAAACATCGTTGAAGTCCCGGTTCTAAGCCATAAAGCATGGCACACTGAACTATCAAGTAGTCATCAGCTTTGCTTTGCCAGATGTTCATAACATCTGGTGTTGCTCCTGCAGCAGGTTTGGCACCTAGTGGTGCTTCCAGGACGTAATTCTTCTATGCAGCAATGAGGATAATCCTCAAGTTACAGACCCATTCCGTGTAGTTGCTACCATCATATTTCAACTTAGCTTTCTCTAGGAACACATTAAAATTCAACGGAACAACAGCACGAGCCATCTATCTACAACAACATAGACATGCAAAATACTATCAGGTACTAAGTTCATGATAAATTAAAGTTCAATTAATCAAATTACTTAAGAACTCCCACTTAGATAGACATCCCTCTAATCATCTAAGTGATCATGTGATCCAAATCAACTAAATCATGTCCGATCATCATGTGAGATGGAGTAGTTTTCAATGGTGAACATAACTATGTTGATCATATCTACTATATGATTCACGCTCGACCTTTCGGTCTCAGTGTTCCGAGGCCATATCTGCATATGCTAGGCTCGTCAAGTTTAACCCGAGTATTCTGCGTGTGCAAAACTGGCTTGCACCCGTTGTATGTGAACGTAGAGCTTATCACACCCGATCATCACGTGGTGTCTCGGCACGACGAACTTTCGCAACGGTGCATACTCAGGGAGAACACTTGTACCTTCAAATTTAGTGAGAGATCATCTTATAATGCTACCGCCGAACTAAGCAAAATAAGATGCATAAAGGATAAACATCACATGCAATCAATATAAGTAATATGATATGGCCATCATCATCTTGTGCCTTTGATCTCCATCTCCAAAGCACCGTCATGATCACCATCGTCACCGGCTTGAAACCTTGATCTCCATCGAAGCATCGTTGTCGTCTCGCCAACTATTGCTTCTATGACTATCGCTACCGCTTAGTGATAAAGTAAAGCAATTACATGGCGATTGCATTTCATACAATAAAGCGCAACCATATGGCTCTTGCCAGTTGCCGATAACTCTGTTACAAAACATGATCATCTCATACAATAAAATTTAGCATCATGTCTTGACCATATCACATCACAACATGCCCTGCAAAAACAAGTTAGACGTCCCCTACTTTGTTGTTGCAAGTTTTACGTGGCTGCTACGGGCTGAGCAAGAACCGTTCTTACCTATGCATCAAAACCACAACGATTTTTCGTCAAGTACACTACAAAAAAAATACTCATTGGCCGGAGGAAACACGTGTTTGCTCATCGTTGGGACATGTGTCACTCATCCAATGGGCGAGATGCGCCTATAATACGTTGACACGTGGACCGGCCCAAAAGTGGCCCATAAGGATTAAATGGGCTGGCCCAACTAAAGGCCGACAAAATTTAGCGGGCCATAATGGGCCGGCCCAACAAATGGCCCACAAAATTTAGGGGCTATAATGGGCCGGGCCAACAAATGGCCCACAAGATTTAGCGGGCCATAATGGGCCAGCCCAGCTAAAGGCCCACAAGATTTTGCAGACCATAATGGGCCGGCCCAGCTAAAGGCCCAACATTCTCAGTTAAGGCCCGTACGGCTAGTGTCAAATCGGCCCGTTAACGGCCCGTCCTAAACTTGTCATCATCGCGGCCCATGGTCACTTCTGGCCCGTTAACAGTCTGCTAAGAATTTGGGCCAAATTATGGCCCGGTGTGTTTCCGGCCTGTTAAAGGTCCTGCTTCATTTGGGCCCATTTATAGGCCATTGAAACTTTTGGCCCATAGACGACCGTGAAGGATATGGGTCATATTCGGCCATGTCTGACATTCGGCCTGTTAGAGGCCCGCTATAGATTTGGGCCACTTTCAGCCTGTTGTGACTTTCGGCCTGTTAATGCCGGACGAAATCCATGGGCCATATGTGGCGCAACGCCACATCAGGCCTACTAACGGCCCATATAAAAATGACACTAATCAAGCCCGATTGAATTTTCGGCCTGTTAAAGGCCCGTGTAGTAGGTCGGCGCACTTACGGCCCGTCTGAATTTCGGCCCGTGGACGATCCGCATTGTAAATGGGCCACCATTTCGGCCTACTGAGACAAGTGGGTTATTTGGCACAATCAGGGCCCAATCTACCTTTCAGCCTATTAAAGGCCCATGTTTTTTATGGGCTCGAGATATTTACACATGTAAATGGCCTACTATTACTGAGGGCCCAAATTATATTTAGGCCTGTTAAAGGCCCACTATGGGCACATGCCTACCTGGAAAATATGAAAGCTTATGCTGATTTAGGCCCAGATATTTTTAGTGGGCTACATGCAAATTTTGGCCCAGAATCATTTTTAGCCCGATTGGAATGGGCCCGACGAATGTTGGCATGTTGGGCTCCTATGAAGCTTTCGGCCGAATACATTACTAAAATAAACCTACACTATACAAAAATAGCGTCGTAATTACTGCAGCCTTTGGCAGCATCATAAATGTTGTATCACAACAAAATAAATTCCAACCATACAACAAAAGGCCTGTTGGCATAAAGTTTACAATCCTTGCAGATAAAAGCACCATCAGATGTATAGAAGCACAGATCATTTGACCTGAGTGCTTATGTTTCAGGCTGTAGAATCTGATGGAGCAGCACGATCTTCCCCTTTTTTCCGCCATTGCTCTTGAACAACGAAGCAAATGTCTGATAGTCTGGTTTCAAAACCATTCATATCTTCACGACATTTGTCAACCACTATTTTTGTTTCCGACACAACGTCCATTAGGGATTGGACTTGTGTCTGGAGCACAGATATATCACTCTGTCTAGCCGGAAGATTTTGTTCAGTAGGCGATTTGGACGAGGTTACCTTGACAACCAACCCAGAATTACGCAGGAAGGTGCTTTTTGCACTGTTAGTGGAGAGATACTGACGCACTGCAGCAAGAGGTGACATTGTGCCTGTGGTAGCCTCGTCACCTTCAGGTGGTTGTGGCTGTTCAATCATTTGTTCCATAGCTTGCTGAAAGTTTGAACTTGTAGATTAGTGTACCAGATAAGTTACTAATGAGACAAAAACAAACAAAGTAGGTTTCACGTTTATACATAACTTATTTTGGTGAACTACTGTAATACATTAGCATGTATTGTAGTGCCAACTACATAATAAAATCACTTTCGGAACATATGTCCATGTAGCATGCCTACTGTATTGTCTATTTCCTCACATTCGTTGACATATAAGGATAAAGAGACATGGTTTAAAGTAGGATGAACATAGTATGACATCATTCATATCATGGGCAAACAGATATAAAACAAACAGGCTACTCTATCATTGTGTGCGCACGTGAACATCACAACTAGATTACAGATCAAGACCAAAAGAATATCCTTCATCTCTTTTAAACCATGTAAGGTGAAATGATACGTTAAGACAACTGTGTATAAAAGTGAACAGAGTAACTGACATTGGCTGCAAACCAAGCAGTTAAATGAACACATCACAGTACCAATCAGTTCAAAGGCAGGAGGAGTAAGGACTTACAACAGCGGCCTGAACTGGTGTGCTCATGCCCTTCATCTTGCTGGTGTGGCAATCCTTGAAGATTTGCACTGCATTCGGTTCAGGTTCTTTTTGGTCCGCATGGGTTTTCCTCTGTATTTGGAACAAGTCAATATAGATACGATAATATGGCACAGAAAAAAGAAGGAACTAGCAGCTATTTACAAGAGCCTCGCAGTGTGCAATATAGCTACGAGATCCTGTTGTCTGTTGGAATTTCACTTTAAAACGGTTGGTCTTTGATCTTCAAACAATTAGCCTAGAAGAAGATACACTTGTAAGGCACATACATAAATACAAGTTCAATATGTGGTCTGATCAAATACATATACCCTACCTGATACTTTGGATCAGACCAGTGTTTAACAAGGGCTGTCCAGTCTTCATCTGTAATATATTCCACTTGAGATGTTTGGGCGATTTCATTGTTAGCCTTGCCTTCAAAGTGAGATTTTCTAAGGAGGTACCGATATTTTCGCAGAGCAGACTGAAAAACATGAGTGCATGCTTGTTTAGTTGCATCATCTTTCGGATCCAACTTGAACCTCATCTGTTGAAAAAAGAATGTGAGTCTTATTAGGAGGAAGCTAGAAAGTATGGCACAGAGCAAGACAATATTACAAATTGCGATGAATAACATTACTTACGGATAAATGGTCAAGGAAGGTGTTAAACTGGGTATTGTCTTTCTCATTCCTGTACTGGATCCACGTTGGGAGGATACGTGCATGACACCTAACGGCAATGGCTGCCTCTGATACTAACTTGGCTGACTCTGTAGCATCACGTGGCCTTTTTAAACCTGCCTCAAAATGGATCTCCATTCTTCCTCCTTTAGATTTTGTTAATCTGTCAAGCATTATCCCTGATGTCTGTTTCCGCTTGCGCCGTGGTGCTAGTTCAACAACGAATATGGAAAGTGTTAGTGCACATCAAACTGTGAGAGTACATATAAAGGATCATGCAACTGCAACTTGACTCGGTAACTTGACTCGGTCAGGTACCGTCTTGGTGTTGATGCTCATGAGGTTCATCTGATCTTGCCAAGTCCTGTTGTGTCAGCAATGCTTCGGAAGTAGTGTTAGGTGTGAATGCAACTTGGGAACTGGCCAGTTCCGGAGCAAACTAACGAGTAACTCATTGAGATGCTGGTACAGTTGAAGCGAATGCTGCAGCTGGTGGAGCAGGTGATACTGTGTTTGTAGATTTAGCCAGTGGACTTGGACCTTCTACTGCACTATAAGTACCAGCAGAATCTCGAGGGCAGATCCTTTTCCGTTTCACCCAACGAGTAACACCATTACCTACTATATTCTTTTCCTTGCTCTTTTTTGACTTTGCCATGTCAAGGCATACCCACAACACAAAAGAATAAAATCGCTCTTCAGAACTCATTGATGCATGATACAGACAAGCAATACTTTAATGTAAGACAACCGTATGAGGATGGAATATGTAAAAAAACAAGATGGCGTGACATATTGACAGCTACGATGTGTAAACTAAGCAGAAGGATTTTCAAGAAAATAGAAGTAATGCAAGCTAGACACCATATGAAAGATGCAACCAATATCACTCTGCCTAGTTAAAAGTGTCTTGTCATAAGTGGCATTCCAAAAAATTAGAAGCAGTACAACGTAGAAATCAATGCAAGATGCAACCACTATCAAACTGCCATGTTAAAAGCGTCCAATCATGAGTGACTGATGCGGGATACACAACAGCAGTACTTTGATGTAAGAACATGGTATGATTGATAGATGCAGTGTATTCTAGACACAGAAAGGCATGTCATATGCACATGTATAACGTATAAACTCAGCAGGTGCAATTTAATCAAAATAGAAGAAATACAGGCTAGACAACATATGCAACATGAAACCAATTATCACACTGTCAACTTAGAGCAAGCACCTGCGATGGTGGAGTACGGGAGATGAACTCATCATGTAGACTTGGGACTTCAACTTCATTAGCAGTGGCAGTGGCAAATCTAGAGAGTCTCTGTTTGCGTCGGTCCGGAGGACCACCAACATCCCCTAACTTACTCTTTTCCTTCCTATTTTCTGATATTGCCTTATGAAGTCAAAACCAAAAGAAGATGAATAAAATTAGCTCTGCATAACTGGTTGATGCATGATACAGACGAACACTACTTTGATGTAAGGCAAGCGCAGGATAGGAGGATGGAATATATACAAAAAGAAGACAACATTGCATATTCAGACGTACGATAGGAGGAGGGAATATGTATGAAAAACAGTAAGCAGAAGGCATTTCAACAAAATTAGAAGAAATGAAAGCTAGGCACCATATGAACATGCAACCAATATCACTCTATCAGGTAAAAAGTGTCTCGTCGTAAGTGCCATTTCAAGAAATTAGAAGCAGTACAAGCTAGAAGACAATGCAAGATGCAACCTACATCACACTCCCAAGTTAAATGTGTCTTATGGGTAAGTGATCGTTGCAGGTATAAGTTGTAAGCTACGCAGATGCAATTCAACAAAATCAGAAGCAATACAAACTAGACATCATATGGAACACGCAACCACATATAACAGTTCCAAGTTAGAGCAAGCACCTGTGATGGTGGAGTAGGGGAGATGTGCTCATCATCTACACGTATGTTCTAGAAACAGGAACATGTGTCATATTCACAGGCATTATGTGTAAAGTAAGCAGATGCAATTCAACAAAGTTAGAAGCAATACAAGCTAGACATCATACGCAACATGCAACCACATATAATAGTGCCAAGTTAGAGCAAGCACCTATGATGGTGGAGTAGGGGAGATGTGCTCATCATCTACACAGCTACGTTGACTGTCCAGCCTTGTGTTGTCTTGCTAATCTTGTTGGTAGGATGGCGGAGTAGAATCTGTAGAGACCCTCTGTTTGAGTTGCTCCGAAGGACCACCATCATCCACTGCCGGACTAATTTCCTTCAGCTGTATTGATTTTGCATTGTGAAGTCAAACCGATAAGAAAAAGGAATAAAATTCGCTCTTCAAAACTCATTCATGCATGATACTGACGAACACTACTCGGATGAAAGGCAAACACATGATACGAGGATGGAATATGTACGAAAAACAGGACGACATGACATATTCCCACCTATGATGTGGTAACTAAGCAGAAGGCATTTCAACAAATTAGAAGCACTGCAAGCTAGACACCATATGAAAGGTGCAACCAATATCACTCTGCCAAGTTCAAACTGTCTGGCGTTTCAACAAATTAGAAGCAGTACATGCTAGAAATCATATGCAAGACACAACCAATATCACAGTGGCGACTTAAAGGTGTCTTATCATAAGTGACTGATGCGGGATATGCAAGAACAGTAGTCTGATGTAAGAACATGGAGTGATCAGATATAGTATGTTCTAGAAACAGGAACACGTGTCATATTCACATGCATTATGTGTAAAGTAAGCAGATGCAATTCAACAAAGTTAGAAGCAATACAAGCTAGACATCATACGCAACATGCAACCACATATAATAGTGCCAAGTTAGAGCAAGCACCCATGATGGTGGAGTAGGGGAGATGTGCTCATCATCTACACAGCTACGTTGACTGTCTAGCCTTGCGTCGTCTTGTGAATCTTGTTGGGAGGATGGCGGAGTAGAATCTGTAGAGACCCTCCGTTTCAGTTGCTCAGAAGGACCACCATCAGCCAATGCCTTACCAATTTCCTTCCGCTTTATTGATTTTGCATTGTGAGGTCAAACCGACAAGAAAAAGGAATAAAATCCGCTCTTCAGAACTCATTCATGCATGATACTGACGAACACTACTCTGATGAAAGGCAAAGTCATGATACGAGGATGGAATATGTACGGACGGCTTGACATATTCACACATATGATGTGGTAACTAAGCAGAAGGCACTTCAAAAAATTAGAAGCACTGCAAGTTAGACATCATATGGAAGGTGCAATCAATATCACTCTTCAAAGTTAAAACTGTCTCGTCATAAGTGACGTTCATCAAACTAGAAGCACTACATGCTAGAAATCATATTCAAGACGCAAACCAATATCACACTACCAACTTAAAGGTGTCCCATCATATGTGACTGACGCATGATACACAAGAAGAGTAGTTTCATGTAAGAACATGGTGTGATAGACAGATATAATATGTACCAAAAACAGGAAAGCGTGTCATATTCACATGTATTATGTGTAAGCTAAGTAGATGCAGTTTACACTAATTAGGAGCAATACAATCTAGACACCATATGCAACACCTTGGATGGTGGAGTAGGGGAGCGGAGACTTGGAACTTGTAATGCACCAGCAGTACAAGGAGAATCCGTAAAGATGCTCCGTCTACGTTGCTGCAGAGGACCACCATCATCGCCTTTCTTACTCTTTTCCTTCCTCTTTTTTGATTTTGCCTTGTCAAGTCAAACCCACAAGAAAAAGGAATAAAATTTGCTCTTCAGAACTCATTGATGCATGATACTGACGAGCACTACTTTCATGTAAGACAGCCGCATGATGGGAGGATGGAATATGTATGAAAAACAGAGCGGCATGACATATTGACATGTATGATGTATAAAGTGTAAACTAAGCACAAGGTGTTTGAACTAGTTATAAGCAATGCAAGCTATAAACCATATGAAAGATGAAACCAATATCACTCTGCCAAATTAAAAGGGTGGCCTAACAAATGTATTTGACCAAATTAGAAGCAATACATCACAACAGGCTAGAAATAATATGCAATATGCAACGAATAAAGGTGTCTCATCGTAAGTGATTGATGCAGGATACAGAAGAGAGGTAGTTTCATGTAAGAACATGGTTAACACATAGATGTAGTGTGTACCAAAAATAGGAAGGCACGTCATATTCACAGGTATAATGTGTAAACTAAGCAGATGCAATTTACCCTAATTAGAAGCATTACAAGCTAGACACCGTATGCAACATGCAACCACATATCACACTGCGAAGTTAGAGCAAGCACCTGCGATGGTGGTGTAGGGGAAGTGCGGTCTTCAAGTACAGAGCTACGTTCAATATCTTCAATTAGGCTTGCTGTTTCTTGAGAATCATGCGGAGAGGATGAAACTGCACTCTTTATAAGAGTAGCGCGTCTCATACTAACCCACGAGCATGACTGTCTCATCATAAGCGATAGATGCAGGATACACAAGAACAGTAGTTTGATGTAAGAACATAGTGTGATAGGCAGATGTAGTATGTACCAAAAACAGGAAGGCGTGTCATATTCACATGTATAATGTGTAAGCTAAGGAGACGCAATTTAACAAATTAGGAGCAATACAGGCTAGGCACCATATGCAACATGCAACCAGATATCACACTGGCATGTTAGAGCCAACACCTGGGGTTGTGGAGTAGGGAGATGAGATTTGGAACTTGCACTGCAGTAGGAGTAGCAGGAGAATCTGCAGAGATCATCTGTTTCGGTTGCTCCAGAGGACCACCATCATTCCGTGCCTTCGTCCTTATAGATTTTGCCTTGTCAAGTAAACACACAAGAAAAAGGAATGAAATTCGCACTTCCAAATTCGTTGATGCATGATACTGACGTACACAACGTTTATGTATGGCAACCACATTGTAGGAGGATGGAATATGTATGAAAAACACTAAGCAGAAGGCATTTCAACAAATTGGAAGCAATGCAATCTAGACACCATATGAAAGATCCAACCAAAATCACTCTACCAAGTTAGATGTGTCTCATTATAAGTGGCACTTCAACAAATTAGAGGCAATACATGTTTGAAATGATATGCAAGATGCAACCAATATTACATTGTCAACTTGAAGGTGTCTCGTCAGAAGTGATTGATGAGGGATACACAAGAAAAGTAGTTTGATTAAGAACATGGTTAATACAAAGACGTAATATGTACCAAAAACAGGAACGCATGTCATATTCACAGGTATAATGTGTTAACTAAGCAGATGCAATTTACCCTAATTAGAAGCATTACAAGGTAGACACCATATGCAACATGCAACCACATATCACACTGCCAAGTAAGAGCAAGCACCTGCGATGGTGGTGTGGGGGAATTGCGGTCATCAACTAGAGAGCTACGTTGACTATCTTCATTTAGCCTTGCTGTTTCTTGAGAATCATGTGGGGAGGATGACACTGCACTCTTTAAACGAGTAGCGCGTCTCACAGTAACCCACTCGGGTGACTGTCTCGTCATAAGTGATTGATGAGGGATACAAAAGAGCATTAGTTTGATGTACGAACATGGTTAATAGACATATGTAGTATGTATCAAAAACAGGAAGGCATGTCATTATCAAAGGTATAATGTGTAAAGTAAGCTGATGCAATTTAACCAAATTGGAAGCAATACAAGCTAGACACCATATGCAACATGCAACCACATTTGACAGCGCGAAGTTAAAGCAAGCACCTGGGATGGTTGTGTGTGGCAATTGAAATCATAAACTGCAGAGCTACGTTTACTGTCTCCATCTGCTGGCACTGCACCCTTTAGAGCGTTGAGATGCTTACTGCTTATCTTCGAATTACACTGGAGCGACTTCTGTCTTTTCTTTTTTGTATTCATCAACACTGCGTCAGAGTCTGAAATACCCATGCATAAAAAAACAATAGTGTGAGTAAGGGTGAAGTGTGTGCACAAGTAGTATAGTGTAAAGGTAGCAGATAGCAGGTCAGTGAGAAATAAATGACGGGAGACATATGATAGCTCTATAACATGCATGGCACACGAAATTACTAGATTCTAGGTTTTTGAAATATGAGCACAGGGATGGCTGGGAAATGCAGATGCTCCTCCAGCACACCACAAGGTGTGGTCCTATGAAAATAACAGTCGACTGAAAACAAATAGGCCAGTCCATTTTTCTGCACCGTCCGATATACAAAGAACGGGCAGATAGCCTTCATCTACCTTCAGCCAGTCAGTGTTACGATCTTCCTCGAAACGCCAGCGACCATCGGCCCAGTCCCCTGCCTCCGCCCTCCCCTCGACCTCACCGCACCGCCGTGCTTGGCACCGCCCCGGCAATCCCTTCAAGCCCCGCCGACCTCCAGATCAGGCGCAAGCAGCTCCTGCGCCCCACACCCCTATGATAGACACCGATGCGCCGCTTCCCCGGCGAACAGGCGGACTAGGTGCTCCGCGCGCCTAAGCGGGTGCTGCTTCTTTTAACTGTGATTCGACTGACCCTGAATTGAAATCCAGGCGGGCTACTGACCACTAGCAAAGGTGAAATAGTAAATGGGAGGAAACCTTGTGCATTTAGTATCACGAAGAAGATGCAGTACGAAGCGCTCAACTAGTTTCTTTCGTGGGATGAATACGGTGTGAGCACAGACGTAAGATTTGCACGAATAAGGGAAGAGGAGTACCTCTTTCTGCTGGCAGTGTTGTGTCCTCCTTCTGTTTTTCCAACGATCTTCTTGTGGTTCGCTGGAAACTAGAAGTTGTGGAGGATGGTGGAGCCTTGGACGAACCCATGGCCAAGTTGTTGAGTGTGGTGCGGTGGTCGTCTGTCGGCGGCGGGGAACCAGATCCGAGGCGGCGAACGACAGTGTAGCGGGAACAACTCCGATGCTGTGGACGGTTGCGACAGTGGAGCGGCAGCGGTGAGGCGCAAGACGGCGTGGTCGAAGTGGTTCTGGTACAGCGCACGTCGGCGTGGGCATCGTGGAGGCAGCTCTGCCTCGTCTTCAGCTGCTAAGTCCTTGAGGGTGTTGCGGTTGCGGTTGCGTTGGACGACGACGTCGGGGTACCGGCTCCGGCCTGATGGAGGAGGGCGGCGGTGGATTGGGCACGATGGGGTGGAGGACGGAGGAGGCTGGGGTTTCGCGGCTGGTGGAGAGGGCGTTTTGGCGCCCATGGAGTATGAATGGGGAAACGGAGGGAGGGGGAACTAAGGGTGAACAATGTTTCGGTTTGGGACGCACTTGTTTGAAATTTGGGGAAAGTTACAAACTTTGCCCCCATCTAAAATTTCGGACAATTGCGGGTTGGGGGTAGGACAGTAATCTCAGGTGTCCCAAATGGTGGGCGGGATAGATTTCGGCGGAGCGCATGGGTGTTTACGCGCCCACGGCGTATGAATGCTTCTAGGAGGCGGTTGAGACTGGCATGTTGGTGAAGTTACAAACCTACCCCGGTTTAGACCTTTGGACATCGGGCCGATAGGCTACACGTGCCAGAGTCAGGATAGTAATTTCCTACCACCAAACATTAGTCTCGCACGGTTTCGGGTGACCAGAGGCTTATTTGGCGCTTCATTCAATATTTGGGAGCAGAAGCATTAACGTTTTCGGTTCTCTTGAATTGAACTTTCAAGATTTGTCAAACTTCACAAATCTTTACTCTTGAAAGTCCTAAAACTACGATTATTTTCGAATGGATGGGGTACATTTGAATATACATTGTACACGAGTATATATTAAAAAAATATGCAACTTACCTCAGTTCATGCATGGTTCCAGATATAATCTCCTTGGTTGCGAAAAAATAGTTAGACATGCGTATGAATATATAGCATGTTCAAAAGCACAACAAATATTGATGCCCCCTTTTAGATCTTATTTACAAATGCCATTATCTCGGGTTCAAATAGATGAATGCACTTCCTATGAATTCGAATCTTCGAAACCCCCTTTATGTTGAATTCAACATGTACTCTATTTCGTAGCTAGCAATTTGGAATGTATCCATGTAAGTGACAAATGTATAAAGTGCTTCACACTAACAACATGGAGTGCACTAATTAATGTTTATATACGAATTGCGAAAGCAATGCATATGTTAGAATTCAATAGAGTATGGGTGTCTGATAGACCAATTTTCGTTCATACGCAAATTGCAAAATTCATGATCTCATACAAAAATAATAATGCCATTTATATTTTAATCTAATGCGTAGAACCGCCTTTTACACGTAGATGCACTATGCCTCGGCCCGTTCTCACAAACGTGCTATATATCTCTCTATCTAACGCATAAGTGCACACACTTTATATACATCGGCATTTCTCTTTCACACATGCTCACAATCTCTCCCGGGGTGTCTCACGCACACACTCTCTCTGTATCTCTCTCTCTCTCTCTCTCTCTCTCTCTCTCTCTCTCTCTCTTTCTGACTACTATGTACCACTCTTTTCACTAATCTCAGTTGGAAAACACCATTTCTCTCACATGCATATATACACACGCACGGTCTCTACTAGCCCTCTATACGCGCATATATGTGCCTACGTGTCTCCCGCATGCACATTATCTTTAGGCCTCTCTCGCACACATCCCCCCCCCCACAGACACACCTCTCTCTTAGTAGTTGGCAGATATGATTCCATCAGATCATTCGGTAGGATATCCCTGACTGTTAGGCTGGATGGTAATACGAGGCAAGGTTTTACCCAAGTTCGGACCCTTGCAGTTGAGGAAAAAGCCTACTCCTGGTACTGTATATTAGTGATAGGGGTG
This sequence comes from Triticum aestivum, assembly GCF_018294505.1. Lineage (NCBI taxonomy): Eukaryota > Viridiplantae > Streptophyta > Magnoliopsida > Poales > Poaceae > Triticum > Triticum aestivum. The sequence goes on along the minus strand of NC_057802.1, from coordinate 274,858,403 downwards.
TGTACAAAGTACACGCGAATACCAGGCATTCCGCGTGTGTGTATACTATCGACGAACTAGCCCCCAGGCTTCTATAACATACTCGGGGCCTAGGGTTACAAATCATATATAGTCGGCTTATCACTAGTAGGAGTAGAGTCCTCCACGACCCTGGTAGCTTCGTGTTGTACGCCGAGTCCTCCACATGGGTCTTCGTATAATGCGTCTCGGTCCAACCTATGTGGCGCAGGATGGAACCGACCCATGAGTTCTCATGTTGACCCATCACAACTAGAAATGATGTGCCCACCCCAACTAGAAATGATGTGCCCACCACACCACACACGCAATCGGCCACTAATACATGAAAGTTAATTGCATGGTGCATCCAAAAATATTTGTTCTGCATTGTGAATGTTTATATTTTCTCCTAAAATATTAGTCACAGGAAAGAGAAACGAAGGGCATATCTCTCCTTGTCTCCACCGGACACCCCCTCTTTCTACACCACTTTCACGTACGCACACAAACTATCTCTTGACCCTCTGAAAGTATGCATGCCCATGACACATTCATGCGTGATGGTCACTGTATTTCAAGCGAAAGCACTATACGGTCGGTGGACTTCAGAATATGCTCATTACGGTCACCGTATATATTCTTGTGGTGATCATACGGTATCTAGCTAACGATATGTCTCCGTATTTTGTTGATGACACTGACAGACATTGTATTTGATGCGTGCTCCGTATTTTGTTGACGACACTTACGGTCATTGTATTTTAAGCGAAAACACGATATGGTCACTGGACTTCAGAATAATCTCATCACGGTCAGCACATACATTTTGTGGTGCTAACCAACCTGTGATTGGATGGTTAGGAGGACAGTGGTTTCTCGAGCCCACCAGGGATAAAGTCCTGGTGCTCGCATTTATCCTGGGTTAATTTCAGTATTTTTCCAGCGATATGCGTTCAGTGGGAGGAGACGTTTCACTCAACTACGAGGCACCTATGGTGACTTCGTAAAATCTCAAGATCAGATGCTGGCTCACTCTCTCGAAGGTGCTCATAGGGGTAGGGTCTGCATGTGTGCGCTTATAGCGGTGAGTGCTTGCGCATATATATGAGCGCTTGCGTCTGTACCGTGTTAAAAAAATACATGTCGTGATTATACGGTCACTGGCTCACCCGTACAACTCCGTATTTTGTTGATGACACAATCAATTGACCAGTCAAACGTTCCACGTGGCGCAACTAGTTTTGCACCATCGGGGCGCGTAACCGTGGGGCCCACCTGTCAGCGCGTATATGAAAGAAATAAATGGTGGTTTGAGTGTGTACTATGTTAATAAAATACATTTTAGGGTGATCATACGGTCACTGGCTCACCATACAGCTCCGTAATTTGTTGATGACACGATCAATTGACCAGTCAAACGGTCCACATTCAGCAGCGCACATTACCATAGGGCCCGCCCGTCAACGCGTATATGAAGGACAGAAATGGTAATAAATTAGTGGTCGGTGGGGATTCGAAGTCGTGAGACCTCTAGTTGGCAGTCGCCGGTGGTGGGGCGGGGGCGCAGTGATTGGGCGGTGGCTTGGGGATCGCCGGAGAAAAAGCTCGGCGCGGGGGGAGGGGCCTAGAGGGATTGCCGGGGCGGCGGCGGGCCGGCGGTGGGGAGTGGTTTCGTGGCGGGCTGGGCGGCGTGGCCGTGCGGGCCGGCCGCGGGCGGCGGTGGACGGCGGTGGCTGGCGGCTCAGGGGGTGGAGGTTGAAGATAAACTGCAAGCCCTTGATTTCGTATCCAACGGCTGGAAAATCTACTGACCAGAGATAAAAAAGTCAGTCGGCTGACGTGTAGCCTCACCCCGCATGTACACATGCACGCACGCAACACTCGCACGAACACACGCACGCATGCAGGCGTGCAACACTGACACGTACACATAACGAACACATGCACACATGCAGGCGTGCAACACTGACACGTACACATGCACTCACGAACACACGCACGTACGCACACATGCATGCAACACTGAAACGTACACATGCACGCCCGCAACACTCGCACGCCTGCATGCACACCGGCGACACCGCACACGACGCAAGACACACGCTCAACCTATACGTGCATGCACCCTTTGTTAAGGACATGGATTGTTACTGGTATTAATCAATCTTATCTTTTTTTGCAAGGTTTAATCAATCTTGTCTGTGATAAGCAGAACATTGATGTTTGCAGCGGTCTTTATGAATCACAACGTATCGAACGGGCTATCAACGTATATATGAAAATTTTAAAATTCTCTTACATTATATAGTAGGCTTATCTAGATGAAATAGATGACGTCACACTCAATGAACAATCATCGGTTTATGAAATGCCCGCTTCTGACCGCCCTGGCCCATCAAAAGTTCCTCTGCCGTGCGCTGCCTGCGTTGGGTCACTGACATGCAGGCCATGTACCCAAAGAGCCCACACGTCAGTGGAAGAATGGCGCGGTGTCGTACGTCAGAGTCGAGGGCGCCACTTGATGCATGCCCGGCTGAACATGCCTCCTTGCCGCATTCAAATGCCTCCATGAAACCCGTGTGGAAGCCGAGAAACCCACTCTGGACACACGTCCATTCATGACCGGGCCGGCATTAAACGCAATGCCGGCCGAGCTCCTCCCGTCCGCCGTCTATTTAATCTCCTATTTAAACGAAGCCAAACACCGGCCAAGAATTGCACCCCTCCGCCGCTCCCCTATCTCCTCCTTCACCATTTTTCCACTCTTACAATGGCTTACAAAGAGTAGTTATCCCGCATCCAAGCCGGCTGGGTGGCCCGCCGAGCCCGCCGGATACGAGCTATGCAGCTTGCTGATCCACCTCCCTCCCCTCGCCCGACGGAGCCAGTTGCCGCCTCAAGCCGGCGCGTGGTTCAGCAACTCGCCGCTCCAGGCCAGCTCGACGAGGAGCAGTGCACGGGCGTCGTCGCTGCCGTCCACGCCGCTGCCTTGTACCACGCCTCCCGTGTCTGCGACCGCGTCTCCCGTTTCTGTGGCCGAGAATCCCATGCCGGTGGCCGCAGCATGCAAGCAGAGACAGAAGCTGGGTGCGCGGAGAGCTACGAGTCGGCGGCCAGCGCCTCCGCGTCCACCGCCATCATCAAGGAGAAGTAGAACACGGGAGGCTGCCGCCGCTTGGGTCCCATGAAGCCCACCGCAGAGGCGACGCCGGCGTACACAGCAGGTGTCTTGCCGGATCGTTTTGTTGCGAGGACCTTCGTCGACCCCGCATGGGCTCCACGGAAGCGGAGAAGCCCCCCTCCACCATCATCTTCGACTTTGGCAGTGGGGAAGCGAGCGTCCTTTGCGCTGAAGCATATACCTCCGGGGCTCCCGGCAGTCCAGTGATTGTGCTGCCGGACATGAGTAACACAAATGGATCGGCGGGCGACCATTTAGGCCAGGTATTATATACCTGTGCTATCCAGAACTAGCAACGCTTAGTTGATTTGAATGTAATGAAATATGTCATGTTTGTATAAAAATCTGGTATTTTATATGAATTCTGTCATTGTTTATGAGAAATATCGCCGTGTTTGCATGAATTTTGTCCGGTTGGTTGAGTTGCTGTCAGAATGTGTGCGGCTACGGTTGGATGGCGTAATATGCGGGTCGCCGGTCGGTCTGCGGCCGGTTCGGGCGGCGTGGTGGGAGAAAAAAAGCACAGCTCGTGCGAGCTCGTCTCCAACGTGCGCGCTGGAGGATGCATGAGCACCCGAGCCATTCCTCGTTCATCGGTGGCAAAGGCACCGGTGGACAAAAGGGTCGCCAATATTTTGGCTACCCCGGGCAAAATCCAAACAACCCCTCCCAGCAGATTCAAATCCCTCGTTCGCCGTGAAATTTTGCCATGTGTCGTTTTCATGGACTAGCAACATGCCCGTGCATTGCAGGGAACATCAAGATGCATTTTTTTACAAAACACTTGTTTTGATTGACCCATGCAGGAGTAATCCCATGTGTAAAAACTAATGATATCTCGAGAATTTTATCGGAAAAATGGCATCTCGAGAATTTCATCGAAAAAATGATATCACTCCTATAAAAGACTCAGTTGGTGATGATGGTGTGTCTACCATCCGTCATTTCTGACCATTAGATCTACATCTAATGGCTGCGAGGTAAGTTGTGGCATTTTTGCAACAATAGCCCACTCCTCTGCTCCAATTTGGAGAAAACCCCTTATTATCTTGAAAGCAACCACATCCCTCCCTCGCCTCATCAAAACAACCTGAGAAATATATTTTTAGTGGTATATATGTATATCAAAACAAGAGTATTTTCTTTCAAGTTTGTGAACAAGTATTATTCTACTTTGGATCCGTTGCAACGCACGGGCACATTGCTAGATGATACGTCTCCGACGTATCTACTTTTCCGAACACTTTTGCCCTTGTTTTGGACTCTAACTTGCATGATTTGAATGGAACTAACCCGGATTGATGCTGTTTTCAGCAGAATTGCCATGGTGTTATTTTTGTGCAGAAACAAAAGTTCTCGGAATGACCTGAAACTTCACGAAGATTATTTTTGGAAATAATAAAAAATACTAGCGAAAGAATCAAGGCCAGGGGGCCCACACCCTGTCCACGAGGGTGGGAGGCGCGCCCCCTGCCTCGTGGGCCCCCTTGTGCTCCACCGACATCAACTCCAACTCTATATATTCACGTTCGGGGAGAAAAAAAATCAGAGAGAAGGATTCATCGCGTTTTACGATACGAAGCTGCCGCCAAGCCCTAAACTCTCTCGGGAGGGCCGATCTGGACTCCGTTCGGGGCTCCGGAGAGGGGAATCCGTCGCCATCGTCATCATCAACCATCCTCCATCACCAATTTCATGACGCTCACCGCCGTGCGTGAGTAATTCTATCGTAGGCTTGCTGGACGGTGATGGGTTGGATGAGATTTATCATGTAATCGAGTTAGTTTTGTTAGGGTTTGATCCCTAGTATCCACTATGTTCTGATATTTATGTTGCTATGACTTTGCTATGCTTAATGCTTGTCACTAGGGCCCGAGTGTCATGATTTCAGATCTGAACCTATTATGTTTTCATGAATATATGTGAGTTCTTGATCCTATCTTGCAAGTCTATAGTCACCTACTATGTGTTATGATCCGGCAACCCCGAAGTGACAATAATCGGGACCACTCCCGATGATGACCGTAGTTTGAGGAGTCATGTATTCACTATGTGTTGATGCTTTGGTCCGGTACTCTATTAAAAGGAGGCCTTAATATCCCTTAGGTTCCAATAGGACCCCGCTGCCACGGGAGGGTAGGACAAAAGATGTCATGCAAGTTCTTTTCCATAAGCACGTATGACTATATTCGGAATACATGCCTACATTACATTGATGAATTGGAGCTAGTTCTGTGTCACCCTATGTTATAACTGTTGCATGAATAATCGCATCCGGCATAATTCTCCATCACCGATCCAATGCCTACGAGCTTTTCACATATTGTTCTTAGCTTATGTACTTTTCCGCTGCTACTGTTACAATCACTACAAAACCCAAAAATATTACTTTTGCCACCGTTATCACTACTATCATACTACTTTGCTACTAAATACTTTGCTACAGATACTAAGTTATCCAGGTGTGGTTGAATTGACAACTCAACTGCTAATACTTGAGAATATTCTTTGGCTCCCCTTGTGTCGAATCAATAAATTTGGGTTGAATACTCTACCCTCGAAAACTGTTGCGATCCCCTATACTTGTGAGTTATCAAGACTATTTTCTGGCGCCGTTGCCGGGGAGCATAGCTCTATTCTTTGAGTCACTTGGGATTTATATCTGCTGATCACTATGAAGAACTTGAAAGACGAGAAAACCAAAATTTATCCCTCAACTACGAGGGGAGGTAAGGAACTGCCATCTAGCTCTGCACTTGATTCACCTTCTATTTTGAGTAAGCTTGCGACACCTAAACCTGCTTCTGCTATTAATTCTGATATGTCGCATGTTATTGATGATGCCACTTCTGCTATGCATGATACTTATGATGAAACTACTTCTATGCTTGATACTACTGTGCCACTTGGTGAATTTCTTGATGAACAACTTGCTAGGGCTAGAGAGAAGGAAATTATTAAAACTGATAATATTGATGAAAGTGATGATGAAGATTCTCCCCCTAGATATGAATTGCCAGTTGTGCCTGAGGGTTATGTTATGGATGAAGAAACTGCTAGAGACTTTCTTGCTTGCAATGATAGGAATGATCTTAAGATATTATTAGCTAAGCTGAAGCAAAAATCTCTGAATGCTAGAAGGAAGTATGATCCTGCTTATGCTACTTCACCTATCTTTGTCACTATAAGGATTATGAATTCTCTGTCGACCCTGATATAATTACTTTGGTTGAATCTGATCCTTTCTATGGCTATGAATCTGTAACTGTTGTGGCACATCTTACTAAATTAAATGATATAGCCACCCTGTTCACTAATGATGAGAAAACTCGCTACTATTACATCTTTAAAATATTTCCGTTCTCATTAAAGGGTGATGCTAAGATATGGTTTAATTCTATTGATCCTGGTTGTGTGCGTAGTCCCCAGGATATGATTTATTACTTCTCTGCTAAATATTTCCCTGCTCATAAGAAACAAGCTGCTTTAAGGGAAATAAATAATTTTGCGCAAATTGAAGAAGAGAGTCTCCCACAAGCTTGGGGGAGGCTTCTCCAATTACTTAATGCTTTGCCTGATCATCCTCTCAAGAAAAATGAAATACTTGATATCTTCTATAATGGACTAACCGATGCTTCCACAGACCACCTGAATAGTTGTGCTGGTTGTATTTTCAGGGAAAGAACAGCTGATGAAGCTGAAATTCTATTGAATAATATGTTGACAAATGAAAACAATTGGACACTTCCTGAACCAACTCCTAAGCCAACTCCTAAGAAAAGGGGTGTTATATTTCTCAGTCCTGAAGATATGCAAGAGGCAAAGAAATCTATGAAAGAAAAGGGTATTAAAGCTGAAGATGTTAAGAAGTTACCTCCTGTTGAAGAAATACATGGTCTTAATTTACCGTCTGTTGAAGAAACACATGGTCTTGATAACCCGACACAGGTAGTAAAGGTAAATTCTCTTTATAGATTTGATGAAGGTGATATTCCTCGTTATAAGTCTGCTAGCCAATGCTTAGATGAGTTTGATAATTTTATTGTCAAACGAGAAAACATCAATGCTTATTTTGGTAGGGAATTAAAACGCAATGCTTATATGATTGAACACTTGGGTGATTATATGTCTAGAGTTAAAGGTGAACTTAAACTCATTAGTAAACATGCTTCTATGGTTACCACTCAAGTAGAACAAGTACTTAAAGCTCAGAATGATTTGCTCAATGAATTGAATAGTAAGAAAAATGACTTTGCTGTTAGAGCTGCAACTAGAGGAGGTAAAGTGACTCGGGAACCCTTGTATCCTGAGGGCCATCCTAAGAGAATTGAGCAAGATTCTCAGAGAACTAATGTTGATGCACCTAGTCCTGCTAAAAGGAAGAAAAAGAAAAATCATAGGACTTTGCCTGCTTCTAGTGAACCTGTTGTTGACACACCTGAGAATCCCAATGATATTTCTATTTCTGATGCTGAGACACAATCTGGTGATGAACACGAACCTAGTGATAATGTTAATGAACATGTTCATGTTGCTGCTCAACCTAGCAATGATAATGATGTAGAGATTGAACCTGCTGTTGATCTTGATAACCCACAATCAAAGAATCAACGTTATGATAAGAGAGACTTTGTTGCTAGGAAGCATGGTAAAGAAAGAGAGCCATGGGTTCAGAAACCCATGCCTTTTCCTCCCAAACCATCCAAGAAAAAGGATGATGAGGATTTTGAGCGCTTTGCTGAAATGATTAGACCAATCTTTTTGCGTATGCGTTTGACTGATATGCTCAAAATGAATCCTTATGCTAAGTATATGAAAGATATTGTTACTAATAAGAGAAAGATACCGGAAGCTGAAATTTCGACAATGCTTGCTAATTATACTTTTAAGGGGGGAATACCAAAGAAACTTGGAGATCCAGGAGTACCCACTATACCATGCTCCATTAAAAGAAATTATGTTAGAACTGCTTTATGTGATCTTGGAGCCGGTGTTAGTGTTATGCCTCTCTCTTTATATCGTAGACTTGATTTGAATAAGTTGACACCTACTGAAATATCTTTACAAATGGCTGATAAATCAACTGCTATACCTGTCGGTATTTGTGAGGACGTGCCTGTTGTGGTTGCAAACGTTACTATTTTAACGGACTTTGTTATTCTTGATATTCCCGAGGATGATAGTATGTCTATTATTCTTGGAAGACCCTTTTTGAATACTGCAGGGGCTATTATCGATTGCAACAAAGGCAATGTCACTTTTCATGTTAATGGTAATGAGCATACGATACACTTTCCGAGGAAACAACCTCAAGTTCATAGTACAAACTCTATTGGAAAAACTCCATCGATTATTTTTGGAGGTTTTGAATTTCCTCTTCCTACTGCCAAGAAGAAATATGATATTCTTATTATTGGGGACGTGCATATCCCCGTTGAGGTAAGATAGTGTTATTCGAAATTTCTCCGGTTTCATGTTACTCAAAATGAGTTTGTTAACAAGACCTGATCAACCTTGTTAGTGGATTCCTTTTGATGAGCATGAGATGGATGAAGTTAGAAAGCACAACCTTCTGTACCCTCCTTTTTCTTTCTGTTACTTAGATTAAATAAAGTAAAATTAGTATTTTCTGTCAGTTTTTTGAATTATCCGTGCAATAAGAAATACCCCAAAAATAAAAGTTCTCCAAATGCCCCAAAATTGAAATATGATTTTTTTCTAGAATATTTGAGAATATCTGGCACTGAGAACACATCAGGGGGAGCTGGCACCTGGCCACGAGGGTCCAGGGCGAGCCCACCCCCTAGGCGAGCCCCCTGCCTCATGGGCCCATGGTGGCTCCCCTCCACTTATTCCTGCACCCACACACTCCTTCTTCCTCCCAAAAAAATCACCAACCAGCTCAAGCACGAGTTCTGGCTCATTTTGCTGCGATTTTCGATCTCCTTGCTCAAAGCTCCACTCACAAAACTGCTTTAGGGGATTGTTCTTCGGTATGTGACTCCTCCAACGGTCCAATTAGTTTTTGTTCTAGTGCTTTATTCATTGCAAATTTTTGCTGCCTATGTGACCCTGTTCTTGAGCTTGCATGTCAAATTTATATGGTCCCAAGTAGTTCTAATGCATGATATAGCTTCTAGGCACTTGTGGGAGTAGTTGCTATCAATTTTGTTGAGTTTGGTTCACTTTTATTTGAAGTTACTAAAATTTTCAGAAATTTTTCAGAGGAAGAAATATGTTTAGGAAAATGTACCAAGGCGGTCCTTCAAGGAAGCAAGGACCCAGGCCCGCAATACACGATGCGGACGATGAACCGCCGAGGGAAGCTCAAGTGCGGGCTTGTGAATGGCCTTCGGAGGACTTTATGGATCGAGCAGGAATCAAGGAAGAATTTAACGCATATGTGCGCAATGCTGATCTTGAGAGCTTCGAGGCAGATAAGTGTCGTCAGTACCACTATCTCACTGATTCCGTTGTGAGAAGGTTTGAATTTTCATCATCACGCAATTCTCAAACTGTCCTGTTTGATCTCTATGAAAATTCTTATACTATGGAGTTAGAGGATTTTAATACTGCTTGAAAACTTCCACAATGGGGTAGTCCTAGTGAACCTCGCAAATATGAATTTAGAGATTTTCTTGCTAGTATAACTGTGGGGGAGTCTAGAGATATAACACAAGCTACCATAGGGAACATTCATTTTCCTGCTATACATTATTTTGCTCTCTTCATAGGTAGGTGCATCAATGGTAAGGATGAAGCATGTCACATGTGTGTCCCTAACCTCAGTGTTCTCAGGAGTGCTGTATTAGGAGATAAACATTATAATTTGGGAGCCATTGTTGCACGTAGGTTGCATAATAATAGAATTAATGGAGATTTCTTTGGAGGAATTTATGCAACCCGTCTAGCTAATTTTCTTGGTATACCCATATGTGAGTATGATATTGAGTTGCCTCCTGTTTATTTAGATTATGAGGCTATGGTTCGTCATCAGTTTGTTGAGAGGAACGATCAGTTCCTTCAGTACCGACTAATCTTTGACAGACGACGCACCTATCACGTCGCTCTCCCTGCTCCTACCTTCTTTGACTTTCAGGCAAAGGGGAGATATGTTGTAACCAGGGGGGAGGCGGATGAGTATGAGAGGAGGGCTGAGACAGATCGCCTCCAAGCTGCAGCCCATGATGCAATAGCCGCTGCTTCTCAGTACGACCCCAACTACAACTTTGGATATCTTCCAGGCCAGCCGTGGCAATAGACCAACTTAGGCCAAAAGCCTAAGCTTGGGGGAGTACGTATTTCTCACCGACATTACATTCATATTCACACACTCATGCTAGTTGTCGGTGCTCATACTTTTTCACTGTAATATCCATGCTAGTTTATTTTCCTTTTTATGCTTTCTTCTTGTGTGTTTGAAAAACCTTAAGAAAAACCAAAAAAAGTAGTAGCTTTTAGCTAGTTTACTTTCTTGCTGTAGTAGTAATAATTAAAAAGAAAACCCAAAAATATTTATTGTTCCTCTTTTGCTTGTTGGGAGCTTTCCCGTGTAAATAGTTTTACTTCTTTTCTTTTCTTTGGGGGTCGATAGGAGAAGACCATAATTAAATTGTTGAAGTGGCTCTTGTATGCATTATTGTTGATTTAACCAAGAGCCCATATTGCCTTGTCTTCTCCTGTTTATTGATGCCTGCAGATTCCAGCTTAGTCGAATGCACGTGCATTATTATTATTATTATTATTCACATCGTTCGGCCGTGCAAGTGAAAGGCAATAATGACGATATATGATGAACTGATTGAGATGAGAGAAGCTAGTATGAACTCGACCTCTCTTGTTTTTGTAAATATGATTAGTTCATTGTTCCTGATTTAGCCTATTATGAATAAACATGTTTGCAATGACAATTAGAAATTATAGTTGCTTATGCCATGCTTAATTAGCTAGGAGTTTATAATGGTTTACCTTGCGTGCCAACATGCTATTAAAATGGTTGTGATGTGGTATGATAGGGTGTTATCCTCCTTTGAATGATTCAAGTGACTTGACTTGGCACATGTTCGCGCATGTAGTTGAAACAAATCAACATAGCCTTCATGATGTTTATGTTCATGATGGATTATATCCTACTCATGCTTGCACTCAATGTTCATTAATTTTAATGCATGTTCATGACTGTTGTCGCTCTCTAGTTGGTCGCTTCCCAGTCTTTTTCTAGCCTTCACTTGTACTAAGCGGGAATACTGCTTGTGCATCCAATTCCTTAAACCCCAAAGTTATTCCATATGATTCCACTATACCTTCCTATATGCGGTATCTACCCGCCGTTCCAAGTAAATTTGTATGTGCCAAACTCTAAACCTTCAAATGAAATTCTGTTTTGCATGCTCGAATAGCTCATGTATCAACTAGGGCTGTCTGTATCTTCCATGCTAGGCGGGTTATTCTCAAGAGGAGTGGACTCCGCTCCTCACTCACGAGAAAATGGCTGGTCATCGGGATGCCCAGTCCCATGCTTTATGCAAATCAAATCAAAATAATTGCAAACAAAACTCCCCCGGGACTGTTGTTAGTTGGAGGCACTCGTTGTTTCGAGCAAGCCATGGATTGATGCTTGTTGGTGGAGGGGGAGTATAAACTTTACCATTCTGTTTGGGAACCGCCTATAATGTGTGTAGCATGGAAGATATCGCCATCTCTCGGTTGTTATGTTGACAATGAAAGTATGCCGCTCAAAATATTATTTATCTCTATTTCAAAATCGAGCTCTGGCACCTCTACAAATCCCTGCTTCCCTCTGCGAAGGGCCTATCTATTTACTTTTATGTTGAGTCATCACCCTCTTATTAAAAAGCACCAGCTGGAGAGCACTGCTGTCATTTGCATCCATTACTATTAATTTATATTGGGTATGACTATGACTGGATCTCTTTTACCATGAATTACAATGTTTAGTAAGTCCTTGATCTTTAAAGGTGCTCTGCATTTATGTTTTGCGGTCTCAGAAAGGACTAGCGAGATACCATCTTGTTATATCATATTATGATTGTTTTGAGAAAGTGTTTTCATCCGAGATTTATTATTATTGCTCGCTAGTTGATTATGCCATTGATATGAGTAAACATGAGACCTAAGTGTTATTATGAATATGGTTAGTTCATAATCTTTGCTGAAAACTTGAATGCTGGCTTTACATATTTACAACAACAAGAGCAAACAGAGTTTGTAAAAGTTTTTCTTTATCACTTTCAGTTTATCAACTGAATTGCTTGAGGACAAGGAAAGGTTTAAGCTTGGGGCAGTTGATACGTCTCCGACGTATCTACTTTTCCAAACACTTTTGCCCTTGTTTTGGACTCTAACTTGCATGATTTGAATGGAACTAACCCGGACTGATGCTGTTTTCAGCAGAATTGCCATGGTGTTATTTTTGTGTAGAAACAAAAGTTCTCGGAATGACCTGAAACTTCATGAAGATTATTTTTGGAAATAATAAAAAATACTGGCGAAAGAATCAAGGCCAGGGGGGCCACACCTTGTCCACGAGGGTGGGAGGCGCGCCTGCCCCCCTGGGCGCCCCCTGCCTCGTGCCCCCCTGGTGCTCCACCGACATCAACTCCAACTCTATATATTCATGTTCGGGGAGAAAAAAATCAGAGAGAAGGATTCATCACGTTTTACGATACGGAGCCGCCGCCAAGCCCTAAACTCTCTCGGGAGGGCTGATCTGGAGTCCGTTCGGGGCTCCGGAGAGGGGAATCCGTCGCCATCGTCATCATCAACCATCCTACATCACCAATTTCATGACGCTCACCGCCGTGCGTGAGTAATTCCATCGTAGGCTTGCTGGACGGTGATGGGTTGGATGAGATTTATCATGTAATCGAGTTAGTTTTGTTAGGGTTTGATCCCTAGTATCCACTATGTTCTGAGATTGATGTTGCTATGACTTTGCTATGCTTAATGCTTGTCACTAGGGCCCGAGTGCCATGATTTCAGATCTGAACCTATTATGTTTTCATGAATATATGTGAGTTCTTGATCCTATCTTGCAAGTCTATAGTCACCTACTATGTGTTATGATCCGGCAACCCCGAAGTGACAATAATCGGGACCACTCCCGGTGATGACCGTAGTTTGAGGAGTTCATGTATTCACTATGTGTTAATGCTTTGGTCCGGTACTCTGTAAAAGGAGGCTTAATATCCCTTAGTTTCCAATAGGTCCCCGCTGCCACGGGAGGGTAGGACAAAAGATGTCATGCAAGTTTTTTTCCATAAGCACGTATGACTATATACGGAATACATGCCTACTTTACATTGATGAATTGGAGCTAGTTCTGTGTCACCTTATGTTATAACTGTTGCATGAATAATCGCATCCGACATAATTCTCCATCACCGATCCAATGCCTACGAGCTTTTCACATATTGTTCTTCGCTTATTTACTTTTCCGCTGCTACTGTTACAATCACTACAAAACCCAAAAATATTACTTTTGCTACCGTTATCACTACTATCATACTACTTTGCTACTAAATACTTTGCTGCAGATACTAAGTTATCCAGGTGTGGTTGAATTGACAACTCAACTGCTAATACTTGAGAATATTCTTTGGCTCCCCTTGTGTCGAATCAATAAATTTGGGTTGAATACTCTACCCTCGAAAACTGTTGCGATCCCCTATACTTGTGGGCTATCACTAGTCTCGAGAAAGATGTGAGATAAGGCATCCACAATGTGATGTTTTTGCGCCTCTAAGGATTGCTAGTCTACCTCTATACGCTGCACGATTTATTTTGTCTGCCTCTATGCTTAGCGTCGCCTCCAACACTAGAGGCAGCCTCCAAGTGAATAAACAAATGGAAGAAAAGAAGAGAGGCGGTAAGAGACCTGCATGCACACGGATGAGAAGTTGTAACTTGGATTTTTTATTTGTTGTAGGCTTATGGTGGGCTCCACCGTGGAGGCATGTTAAAATCTTTATACACTGCGGAACTTTCATTCATGCTTAGAGGCACTAACGTGGGGCCCAGCTTAGAGGCTGCACTTCCTCCATACATTGGAGATGCTCTAAGGCGAGGAGGAGTGGGGCGTGGTGGTGACTGGTGGTCGGACTGGGCGGAGGCATGGGGATGGACGGCGCATTATGTCTAGGTTTGTATCTCTCTCACACACACCCACGTAGGTGGGGGATGTGCACGAAGAGACGAGGTGCACGCACGGCGCACGTACTCCCGTCTCTTTGCCAACCACACTCGCGCGGGTACACGGTGGAGCTCATTTCTGTACGAAAAGGCAACCCACGTGGTAATTTGACACGTGTACTGGTTGTCCACTTGATGGAGGATCGTCTACAACGAGTGACCAAACAAATTGCGACTTGACGCGTTATGTTAAAAAAGAGGCAAACAATGTGGGGCCTACCTTAGAGGCAAGGTTCTATACACTCGAGATGCTCTGTACGTATTACTTTTGATGTGTCCCGTCAACTCGCAGAACAAGGAGAAGCTTGCTTACTACGCCGTCTCCCCCGCCCACGGGCGTTGGCTCGCAGGACAAGGTGAAGCTTGTTTACTACTACTCATTGTATATTGGTTTATTGGTCCCCATTGTATATTGTGTCAAATTTTAACTATAGATTGAACTAACAAAACGTTCGTGCATGTTACCAAAAATTATATCATTGAAAACTATGTTGAAATACGAATCCAACGATATAATTTTTGTTGACATGCATTAACATTTTGTTAGCTAAATATTCGGTAAAAATTTGGCACGAACTACAAAGGTGACCTATAAACCAGGACGGGGGTAGTAGTACTAAGCCTTACGCCCGCTCCCTCGCCCACGCGCGCGGTGGTTCGTAGGACGAGGAGAAAATTTTACTACTCCCTCCGTTTACTCCTCGTCCCTACCTTGGTTAGAGAGATTATCATATTGTTTGGAATATATGTCCTTTAGTAGTACTCACTCCTTTCCAGTTTATGGCTCAATTTCCTTGGAGTAGTATATAGGAGTAGTACTACTACAACAATTTCCTTGGAGTCCGTGGTGCAGCAAGCTACCCTAGACTATGTTACTACTCCCTCCTTTCCAGTTTATGGCTCAATTTCAAAATCTCTCCAACCAAGGTAGACGGTGTGTGGTGGAATTAATTTCGTAGTTTGCACAAGTAATGTACGCTCGTTTTTCTCAATAAGTTATGTTTACCGAGGCATTAATTAGAATGAATGCATGCATGACCACTAAATTTCCATGAACTTCTACATGCATTGGTGAGTTTTCTCTTGACAATGCTTGCATCGGGTGATTTAACGCCCCTCGAAATCCAACATGTGATGGTACTACTACTACTAGTAGAATTGAGACTTATACAACGGAAAAACGAATTTATTTAGACGAGCCCTATAAACCAGAAAGGAGGGAGTAGTAAGTAGTATACTACCTCCATACTGGGTACGTACTCTGTGAAATCAGATTTTCCCAAAACTAAGTTGCTCAACCTTTATTTGCTTGTTTCCCTTCCTGCCTCTTGCCTCAAACATACTATGCCAAACTCCCCTGCCTGCCGCGTGGGAAAAGACCCGCCTTCACATTTTTTTAGTCCGGGTTTGTATCGATGGATCGCGCAAAGCAGCAAAAACCAAGCCGTGTCTTGTACTCCTCCGTCGACGCTCGCTTTCATGAATTCTGTACTTCCTCTCGCCGACATGTGGGACATATAGCAACCGGGTCGACGTGTCATGCACTAACTAACAGTGCAGAATAGCAGGGGGACGCACCCCAGTCGTACCGCCCCAGTAGTAGTAATGAGAAATGAGACGTCAAATCACAATGCCGCACCTTCCCAGACGGACGAAGCAACCATTATTTTTACTACTTCCTCCGTATCGGTCTATAGGGCATGCACGTTGTTCTAGGTTGAGAATTTAACTGGCTATATATGTGATGAACAGTACTCCCTCCGTCTAGGTGAATAAGTCATCTTAGGTTGTGCACCGTGACCAAGGAGGAGAAACCGAGAGAACTATAAACCGAGACGGAGAGGGTAGTATAGTACGTATCTTTTTAGATCAATATAGTCGAGATTCACCGAGGAGCAAAACCAAGTGGTAGGCTGCTCCTGTCGTGTTGGCGTAGCAACTCAAGCAGGGTCAGTCCGCACACGAAATGGTACACACTTAACAGGACCCCTTTGGCCGACATGTGGCTCATCCACCGTCTTGTTCCACGTGCGATGCACCAAATTACAGTTTAGAGCAGCGGTTGGACTTGGAGGCACCCCGATCGTAGCGCCGCAGTAGTAGTAAATGAGCGATGGGGGGTCAAATCACAAAGCCCCACCTTTCCCGCATTAAGCTGGATGGACAAAGCAACCATCATTTCACTCTAGGACGCAAGAGCATAAAGAAAAGAGAAAACCAATGATGCGTGCGGCAGCTACCTAGGGCACCCTAGGGTAGGGGCCTCCACTACAAATCCTTTTTTTTCTTCTGAAAGCGCCTCCACTACAAATCTGCTTCTCCCTCTTCCTCTTGAAGAAAACCGATGATGTGTGCGGCGGTAGGGTTTGTAGGAGTACTACGGCGTGCAAGGCCACGTCGTAGTAAACGGGAGAGGGGTTGAGTTCGAGTCGACGCCTTAATATGTGTGGGCCGCTTGGTTTTACGGGAACGAGGAAGCATTTTGGGTTTGGGGACCAGTGGAGATATACATACAAAAAATTGTGGACGTAGGTTCGACCGAAAGGCAATGATGCATGGGCCCTGCATTTTGTTATACCCGCGGTCGTGTGAAATTTGCTACTCTACTCAGAACTAGTAAGGTACATGCATTGAACGCATGAGATTTGGAAACCAAATTATGAATAAATACACACTATAGCACGTAAAGCTTTGAGTCATATATGCATGATGTAGATGTTCGTTTAGTTCTTATAGTTAATCTCATTCAAAATCAATTAGTTTTATAAAAAGGTTAAGATTCATGGGATTGTGCATTGTAAAGCATAAAGTAAAAAACAAATAATGGTAATTCATTCAGAAAAAAAAAGTTTGGGCAATTATGATACGGAAGATTCTAGAACAAAGGAGAAGTGCTTGTGTTTTGGGAAATCATGCACGGCCCACATCTCTTATTGGTTGATAAGTCACGAAACAAGAAACGAGGAGGGAGTTAATGTACCGTGCCAAAGTGTTTTGGGATTATTTGGTTTTCGGAAGATGACTTACACACCTAGACGGAGGGAGTACAAAGAGAAAAAATGAATTGCAGTTAAAAGAATGGCATTCTAACAAAAATGTGAATTTGAACTACATATATGTGCACGTGACCAGCACATACATTGTCAATTTAATGCAAGAAATAACTTATGTAACATGCACGAATTGATGATGTGGTGCTTGCATGCATAGAGTAGAAAAAACAATGTGATTTATGACTTGCATGCATGACGTGTTCTTGTGCCATAGTTGCATGTCTAGGAAAAAAGCTACTAGTGGGTTGTACTAGCTATTTAGGAATAGAAGATGTATACATGGAAGTTGTAGGGAAAGAGATGACATGTATCTCAATTCCCATGAGTAGGGATTGGAAAAGAGATGTCATTTGGTTCACATCATAGGAACTTCTCTATTGAATCTAGAGATGACATGTATCTCAATTCCTATGAGGAGGGATTAGAAAAGAGATGTCATTTGGTTCACATCATAGGAACTTTTCTATTGAATATACACTAATGTTTATTTTCCTTTGAAATTATGGGAGTATAGGAATCCATTCATATGAACCAAGTGGCTCTAAAGCTATAAAAATGATATCATGTTTATTTCCTTTGAAATGTGGAGTATATGAATCTATTCCTATGAACCAATTGGCTCTAAAGGAAAAAATCCTATAAAAATCATATCATATAGAGTTCCTATGATATTCCTCCACACCAAAGGATGGTTGAAATTGCCGCAGGTGATACGGCGGTCTTTCTTTGTAGACTCCTCCTCCATCTTTATAGTTACCTCTCGAAGATGAATGAAATGATATATACTGGGTATTCTATATGTGCATTTTGGTACACGAAAACTCGGTAAAAGTTTGCGAGGTTCGAATTTTCAATAAAGCTATATGGACTGCATTTTGGAATGGAGGGAGGAGCATGCGGCACTTGCTAACACTCACGTGGAAGATTTGTGTGTAGGAGGAGTGGCTGCTCTGTTAAATGACATGGCAAAACTGACACTGTCGGATGCCGATCTAACGGTTCTTACGGCGTTCGTCAGGAAACGGCTTGTGGCGAACGTTTTGTCGGATAATGATTTACGGACACATGCATTGCATTGATACGTGCCCCCCCTCTCTCACGCACACACGCACCCTCACGAGTCACGACTCTCCCGAGTCCTCTCGCACCCACCGTCTATCTGCAGGTAGACGTCACACACATATGTGCTCTTCACACCCTACCCTCAGAACTTCTAAAAAACAAAAGACGTCGCGCACCTTTTATTTTAGCTCACACGTCACACACTTATACTATTACTCTTGTGGCGAACGTTCTTTGGGCATAGTATATTGTACTCTCACGAAAAGAAGCGGTGCACGCACACACTAGTTCTCTCACACCCACTCGCGGGTACACGTAGGAGCGCATTTTTTTGAAACTGGTACAACAAAATCACTCCACTATATATATATATAAGCAGGAGCCTTAGCGCTTGCTTTACTAGGGTTCCTCTCTTTCACTCTCTCATGCTCTCTAGATTTAAGCAAGACATAGGTGGCCACACTCTCTCTCTGCTCACGGCTGGTCAGAAATCCGGCCGGACCACCTCGACCAGGGCAGGGGTGTAGGTGCATCGTTCACGCTGTCGTCAGCAGCGAGGGAGGAGACTAACGGCTGCCCGCGCATCCCGATCGGTGGCCGCGCCGGCTCGGGAGGGCCTCCGACCCCTTCTTCCTCCCTGCGGTATTGTGGCCAAGATGCGGCCTCCCGACACCGTCTTTGCCACATGCCGACGACCCTCAGGTATATATTCCTTCGAAACCTGCCTTGCTCTACTGCCCCAGCTCCCCACGTGGCTGCGTGTGGATCTTTTTCTACTTTCGTCAGCTGTTCCAAAGCCACCAAGACTTTTACTATTATTAGAGGTAAAGCTAGTTCATGCAGTCGAATCTAAGAGTTGGTTCAAACAGGGAAGAAACTGGGAAAGCTGTAGCATGAATCTAGGACTTGGTTCTAAGAGGAAACGGGGGAAAGTAGTAGATACTGGCTACCCAACCGGTCTATTGGTTGAAAAGGCGAAGAAAGCATGGTGGATGGCGAAGGGTGGGGGGAAGTGGACCTGTCTCTTGGTTGAAAAAGGAAAGAAAGTGAGGGGTGTTGGGGGACAACGCAAATGAGAATGAGCAGGTCTAGATTTCCTGTGCTCACATAGGAAAATGTCGCCGAGGAGATAAAAATGGGACAAATGCAGACATGCTGCCTGAGTGTTTGCCGCTCTCGGCAACCACATCTGCCTCACCACTTTATGCCCCTGCTGTCCCTACGCCCATATCGCTACCGTTAATGTAAAATCACATGAAGCATTAAGCAATGCCACCTAATGTCACTATAAGTAATGGTCTAGTGCCGTCGATAAATTGAAGCAATGCCACCACCATTTTATGAAGTGCTTCCGTCTTGCTTTATTTCCCATGAATTGTGTTTTTGCAGTTACACTTAAATCTCACACCGCTAACATTGCTTCATCCCAGTGGAACTGCACAAATTTGATTGCACATTTACTGACCATGTGCTACTCTCATGACAGTAATACTAATGCTATTGTTCTGCATGTTAATCTAGTGGCAGTGTTGATGTGATGTGATGCTACTTACTTAAGGGCACTTTCATATTGTCAATCTAGTGCCAATTATAACACAATAGATGCTGCTGTTAATCATACGCCACTGTAAATATCTGTCACTGTTTAAATAACCGTATTTCGTATTTGCGAAAATAGGGATGTCTGTCTCCATATCGTTTCTGTCTGCGCAATCAAAAGTACACACCTCAGTTTTAGTACAACTGCACAAAATGAGATGGCTATTCCTAGCTGCCGTCCTCTAACCACCAGTGTTCCAGGTATTCCTACATTTGTTCTAACTATGTAGAATGACCAATGCAATCTAAAAGAAGCTGATTCATACATTTTACTTCCTAATTGCAGTGCAGGGACGAGCGAAAACAACTGCATCCTAGTCTGGAATGCACTTTCTTCCAGTTCATACATGGACCGAGGACTAGCTGGCACGACTGCACGGAGGTTTTTGGACAGGTGCACGGACAAGAGGCATTGTGGTCTGCCTATTTCTGCAAATAGCGGTACTTAAATTTAGTGGAATGCACAAGAATTTCAGCTGGTCAGTACACTACATGGTTCAGTTCAGCATTCCAGCTGAGAACACAATTATAATTGGTTATTCTGGAATGAGAGAACCTAACCCTGGATGGTGGCAACAAGAAAAAACCAGAGTGAACTCCAGGAAATTTAAGCCTGCCGGGAGGCCCTTTGCTCAGAGAAGCCTTGCTTGTTTTTTCCTGATTTGTAAACCTTCTCACAACTTTGTCTTTTGCTGTGAACTAGTATATGTTTGTTATGTTCTATGAATCATTGAGATGTATAAAATTGCTTAACTTATGCTTTTCAAGTTTTTTATGAAGCCGAGTTTAATGTGAGTGTTCCACATGAACGCTGGAGCGTGTGAACGTTTGGAATTTACATTGTGGCCTCAGTTAACTGCATGAACCACTGTAACAAGATACGTAGTTGCTTATATGTCAGACAACAGATTATTGATTGTTAGCTGGTCGATAGCCTAGTGTTGAAGCGAGCTGAGCCAATGTGCCGTGTTTTGCACAACTGCTTACAAGTGGGGTAGCACCAACAGTGTTTACAAGTACTTATGTATACGTCGGCGCACATTTCTCGAACGAGTACTCTAGTTCATCAAACACACACTGCTCGTATGATAAACCGTGACAACTTATGTCTTACCATGCCATATTCATGAAAAAACTAGTGAGGACGCATCTGTTTCGGCAACAATTACGATGGTTCTCACATGATTCACGGGCACACAAAAGTAGCAGCAGTTCCCATAGACGGATTCAAACAGAGTACTAGCCCCAGAGGGCTTGATAATAGGCAAGGTTCGGATAAGTAGACACAATCCAAACTAGTATTAAACACTAGCTGGGGCAACTATTTCATGCCTCGATCTAATTTGGGCTGGACACAAGACGGACCTTGCCATGAACATCATCGAGGACGTCCGGCAGCAGCTCAATCCTGTGAACCTTCATGAAGATAACCTTGTGGCCTTGCCACTCATAAACTTGTTTGTGGAGGCATGCCACGTCATCTTCCTGCGTAAGCTTGACAAGAACAGTATGCCTCACAAACGAAGGAGTAGCTTTGAACTTCTTGTGCTTCAGTACACCCTGGACAACACGCCTGACAACAGTGAGGCTGGAATACAACTCGACATCGGTATAAGCGCAAATGGCTTCCAGGATCCAACAGCCTAAGAACTCTGTTTTCCCAGTGCGTATATTCAGGTCATCCGCCTCATAGCGAGTGACATGTACAACCACACAATCCTTGTCTGCATCAAGGCTCTAATTGAAACAGAAACAAATTCTGAATTACTTTCCAGTATAAGAAACACAAGTTATTTAAACCACTATGTATAGCATGGCATCGAAGCTAATAAAATTTTGCATTATTCATCACCACATACTTAGATGAAAAACCACAATCGAGATCGGCAAAGAAGAAAATCACCTTGGGCAGCTCAGCGGGGGGGGGGGACACATCCTCGAAGGGGGAAAACTGCTCCTGCAGTGCCAAGGGGGCTGTAACCTCAAACGGGGCGTTGACCATCTCAGTAGTGGCCGTGAGCGTATCTGGGGTCGGCTCGGTGGCTGCCTCCATCTTCTTGGAGCTCTCTGTCTCGTGGGGATCAGCCTCCCGCGTCTGCTCCAATATCGGCAGATCTTTGCCTGGTTCTCCTTGGTCCATCATGAAACTAACGAATACTAGGAGACCACTGAAAGGAAAACACAATCGCAATGACAATGAAACAAAAAAGAGAGTGAGGATCGGTTACTGCTTTGCAAAAGTTCTTTTTTTTCTCTGAACGAAAATATACCAATATCACGGATCCGCTTACCTTCCCTTCGTTGGGAGAGAAGAACAGTGGCAGATGCGAGTGTTGGCTTTCTTGAAGACGGTGAGGGAGAAGGGGATTCAGCGAAGAGTGAAATGATGGTTGCTTCGTCCGTCAAACTTAGACTGCGGGGAGGTGGGGTTTTGTGATACGACGGCTCGTTACTGCCGCGCTACGACCGGGGTGACTCTCCGCCTGCATACTGCCTTCTAATTTGGTGGATGGCATTTGGGCCCGCGCGCGGCATGGCCCGCATGTCGGTGAACAAAAGTAAAACGACATTCAGTAGAGGGAGACGTTTCGATGACCTAGGAGGAGCCAGAAGCGGTAGTGTATCCACTGTACTAGTAGTAATTGTTTTTCTGGTAGCTGTAGAGTGTCTCCACTGTACTAGTAGTAATTGTTTCTCTGGGCCCAAGACAAAACAGCCCATCCACCCTAGTAAATAATAAAATCAATTCAAAAGCCCATATATTTACTTAATGAGAGGCGCTACCCACACCCAGCACACCGCCCCCCAAAAAACCTGGGTGCTCTTCTTCCTCCTCACTCCCACCCACCTCACGTTAGCTCGCTCCACTCGTACCCCCAAATTCCTCACCTCACTCCTACAGAAAACCCCAGCTCCCCTTCTTCCTCACTACTACAGAAAAACCTCAGCTCCCCTTCTTCTTCACTCGCACTACAACTAGGCTCGTCATTCGTTACTCTGCTCAAATCCGTGAGCGC
This sequence comes from Triticum aestivum, assembly GCF_018294505.1. Taxonomy (NCBI): domain Eukaryota; kingdom Viridiplantae; phylum Streptophyta; class Magnoliopsida; order Poales; family Poaceae; genus Triticum; species Triticum aestivum. The sequence goes on along the minus strand of NC_057802.1, from coordinate 274,835,280 downwards.
GACGCGACGCCCTCGAGGAAAATGGAGTCGGCTGACCCCAGCGCCAAGAAGATGAGGCTCCCGCCAGCGGCGACGCCTGTTGTAGATCCCGCACCCGGCAGCGCGGGGAGAAGCGGCGACCCCGCCCCCACCGGATCCCAGGAACCCGTAGAATCTCGGGTGGACCGCATCAGCGATCTCCCGGACGCCGTCCTTGGGGAGATCATCTCGCTTCTCCCCACCAAGGATTGCTGCCGCACCCAAGTCCTCTCAATTCGGTGGCGCCCTCTATGGCGCGCCGTGCCCCTTAATCTCGACTGTCGTCAGCTATCTCTCTTCAATGATTTTGAAATCCCCAGAGCCATCATCTCCTCCCACCAGGGCTCCGTTCAAAGCCTCTGCATCCCGTCATGCTACCTGAGCAAGCATACCATGCCCTGCACGGTGGACGCCTGGCTGAAATCCCCTGAATTCACAGAACTACAGCTGCTTGAGTTCTACTATTCCCCTGGAAATCACCTACCAGATACCGAACGCCATCTACCTGTGCCCTCAGCACCGATGTCCATCTCGCGGTTTTCCTCCTCTCTCCACACCGCCACCTTTGCGCTGTGCTACCTACCAGACAATCTGGTACTAAACCTTCGACTCCCATTTCTCAAGAAACTTTCACTTGTGCGGGTTCGTATATCGGAGGCCTCATTGCACAACATCATCCACTCCAGTTGCCCTGCCCTGGAGTGCTTGGTGCTTGTTTTCACAGTTAGAATCGGTTGTCTCCAAATAAAGTCGCCTAACCTTGTAAGAATTGGAATTTCTTTTGACGGAAGGCAGCTCATCATCCAAGATGCCCCTTCACTTCAAAGGTTGATCCTTGATTCTAGTTATTCACCGTCGCAAATAACCGTCCTCTCTGCGCCTAAACTGGAGACCTTGGGTGTAATACATGATCTCTGTGCTCATTTCAAGATGGTGTTTGGCTCCACAGTTCTTCAGGTACTTTATATTATCATCTACACTTGTAACCATAAGCTGCATTTTAAATTTCTGCGCATAAGTTATATATCATCTCGGAGTACACATTTTGTACTAATATTATGTTCTATGCTCAATGAAGAGTTTCTCCATGGATAGCCTATCAATGGTGCTGGATTCTGTCAAGATCTTATATATCCAAATGAATAGTTTTGATCTGAACAAGATTATTGGCTTGCTGCAATGCTTTCCATGTCTGGAGAAGTTGTATATAAAGGTGATAATTTCACGCACATTGGAAGCCCGCATATAGTGTACTAGAATTAACCGTTCAGCTGTTGCTCTTTCCACACTCTTTTTTAGACCTTAACTGTTTTCAATCTTCATGTCTATTTAGGCAACAGGACGGGGTAAGAAAGTTATAACCAATCGGTGGATTCGTAAGCACCGGGATTTTCTCACTTCTCATGACATTCGATTGAAGACAATAACGCTAGAACGATATGTAGCCAACCATGCAAACACTAGATTTGTCACATTCTTCCTGCTGAATGCGAGGTTACTATTGTCCATCAGGCTTAAGTTTATCAGCAGCATGGTTTTGACGGATGGGTATGTCGAAGAGCAAAAAAAGGAGTTTCAGGTGGGCAAAAGAGCTTCTGAACATGCCGGGCTTCTATTTACAACATATTGTGGTCATAATCCAGTAAATTTTACGACCCAGGATGTTCATTCTATGGACCTGACCGATCCATTTGACTGTGACTGCCGAAAACAGTGCTGGAGTTAGATGTTGTTGCCCTTTTCAACCTGGGTTTTGTCTAAACCTGATGAACAATTAACCCTCGTGCTTTTGTACAGTTTGTAAGCTGGAGTTAGATGTTCTTGCCCTTTTCAACTCGGCTGTGACTGTCATATTTTCTTTGAAACAAGGCAAATGGCTTGCCATTCGTTTAATTTAGAGTGAAATATTGTAACAAATCCCAACCAAGGGAAATAACATCACTCTCGCCGGCTGCTTGAGCTCACTGTGCATTACAGAAGCCAAGTGATTAGCCCCCACCAGCACCCACAAACTTATTTCGAACTAGCACACCAAATGGGCTGTAAATTTTCATAGGAAAGGCTGCATGACCGTGACAGATTTGGATTCTGACATTTGGGACCCACGAGGAAATAGCCTATCCAAGGTGGTGTCGACTTACTAGCTAGTCAACAAACGTTTCTGCCTACCAGCCGTTGGATTGACATCCAACATCTGTCGTGTATCTTCTATCTCTGGTCTTCTTCCTCCAGCCGCCCAAACCAAACCACCCCGTCGGCTCCGCCTGCTCCCGCCTCCCATGGCTGGCTGCGCCTCCGCCGCCCTACCGTACCCTCCAACGTTGGCCAGTCCCTCCCTCTATTCCCCCACACGTCCTGTTATTCTCCGGCGACGTCAGCCCCAACACGCACCCGCACCCGAACCAGTCAACCCTCGTACTCCCCTCCGCCTGCGACTGGACCGGCGCATCTTCCACGGCTCCTGTTCGTTCCGTCCGAGGCCTCGCCATCGTCCTCAGCCTTGGTTTGCTCGCCGTGCGCGGTGCGCCTCCCTCTTGCGTTGTCAACGCCGTCAACAACCGAGAGGAACAAGGATATGACTGCACGTGGAGAGTTTGACAGTAGGGACCCACCAGCGTCATGGCAGTACGCAAGCAAGTGCTTCGTTATTACAAGCCCCAAAAAATGGTTCCTCCTAATGGTTGGACATCTGGGGCTCACGCCATTGTCAAGGTAGTCAATAAACGAGAGAATTACACAACGAGCGGCTGACACCAGGGACCCAGCAGGTCACGCAGTTGTTATTTACTTTTTTTAGGAACAAGCAGTTGTTATTTATACTAGTTTTAGCGACGGATCAGGGTAACAACGGGGCTGTGCGGGGGCTGTGGGCCGTCTAGCCAGGGTTTTATTTATGTTTACCACATCATGAGCCCACTTGTGTTTTTTTTGCTGAAAATGGCTAGCCCAGTTCTATTTTTTAAAGAAATACCCAAACGAGGCCTACTTGCTTTATCAGCCCTGCTGGGCTGCAAATCTTTCAAGACGAGGAGAGAGTTTCATTCGGTTTGCCCAGAAATGGGCTGTACATTTTTAAAACACATCAAACCGGGAATTAGTTTCATTTTTTTAATTACAAGATTTTAAATTCCATTGATTTTTATGCCTGGACAATTATTTGGATTTTATATTTATATAAATTATTTTTCAAAATAGTTTGAATGTGACTCGATATTTCGGGATTAAAAATAGTTGACCGCACCGAAATATGCAAAATTTCGTATAATGTTTTACCGTGGCCACAATATGGGGTGTAATGTTAACAAAAAGAAGACGAGCTCCAAAAAAATTCTTAAGAATTGGCAAATGGGCTGTAAATTATTAGAAATAATGGCAGCTGGGTTGTATGCTGTTTTCCACAGATTTGAGGCTCACTTGTGCGCCTACTACAGGTTGACGCGTATGCTTTCCTAAAAAATAAGGTTGACGCACACGCAACGCCGTGTCAACTTAGTCAACACACGAGAGCAGTGACTGTTGGATGTCCATCCAACGGCCGCCGTGCTTCTTCAATCTCTGCTCTTCCTGCTCCAGCCACTCAAACAAGCGCCGGTGGGACTGCCCGCTCCCTCCTCCCGCGGCCGGCTATGCCGCTGCGCAGGCCTCACCGCCCATCGTTCTCCCATCGCTGGCGTAGCCATCCCTCTACTCACCCACACCTTCTGTTATTCTCCGGCGACGGCAGACGAACCAGTAAACCTCGCACTCCCCTGCGCGTGGGAACCAACTACCAAGTTTTCCCTGGCTCCGTGCCATTCCCTTCCTAGGCCTTGCCCTCGTCCACCGCCCTGGTGCTCTCGGCGCGGCGTGGTCAACGAATGACATGCATCGGAAGTGGACTGTACGTGGAGAGGCTGACAGCTGGGTCCACGGTCGCATGCAAGGAAATGCCTCCTTATTACACGCAAAATAATGATTCCTCCACCTTACAGCTGGGACCCACTGGAAGGGCCTCTGTATTTCATGAAAAAATGTTCCCCCGCTGACAGGTCGGACCCATCAGCTATATCTTCGCACGCAAGGAAGTGCCTCGTTATTACTCACAAAAAAATGAATACCCCCTACTAGCTGGGACCCACCATAGTGGGAGGCTGACTTGTGGGCCTACTAAGATGACGGGGACGGAGGGCTTTGTCAACTTAGTAAATATGAATGATTCTAGCTCCAGTGACCGTACGATGTCCATCCAACGGCCGTAGTGCTTCTTCAACCTCTGGTCTTCTTGCTCCAGCCGCCCAAACAAGCGTCGGCCGTGCCGCCCGCTCTAGCCTCCCGTGTCCGGCTGTGCTACCACCGCTGGCCATGCCATCCCTCTATGCACACCCACACCTCCTGTTATTCTCCGGCGACGGCAGCCTCACACCGCAGCCGAAGCAGTCAACCCACGTATTCCCCTCCGCGTGGGCATCCACTACCGCGTCTTCCCCGGCTCCGCGTCATCCCCTTCCTAGGCCTCGCCATCGTCCACCGCCCTGGTGCTCTCAGCGCGGCATGGTCAATGTGGTCAACGAACGACTTTCGTCAGAAGAGTACTGTACGTGGAGAGGCTGACAGCTGGGTCCATGGCCGCAGCAAGGAAGTGCCTCCTTATTACGCGCAAAATAATTATTCCTCCACCTAACAGCAGGGACCCACCGGACGGGCCACCGTATTTCATGAAAAAAAAGTTTCCCCCTGACTGCTGGGACCCACCAGCTACATCTTTGCATGCAAGGAAGTGCATCCATATTACGGGCAAAAAAATGATTCGTCCCCCTGACCGCTGGGATCCACCAGCTACATCTTCGCACGCAAGGAAGTGCCTGACAGTCGGGACCCACCTGGTCGAAGCATACGTAGTGTTGTCATTCTGGTCGCGAACGTGTACGTACATACAATCGGTCTGTCTGCAGGCTGCAGCGATGAACCGTGGCCGTGTAAGGAAGGGCACGTGTCGCAGTAGAGGCGCGCACGTAGCATGTACACGTACGTACATCGGCCATGTTGCAAGAAAGTAAATACGGCCACGTACGTACATACGGGCGGGGTCTCGAACCCTAGTCGCGCATACGTATGGCCAGGGCTCATGTACATGGCTATGGCTGGGTCCGAACAGAGAAATTGCGTCGTCGTCGTGTTCATGGGGAGGCAACAGAATGCGTCGTGTTCATCGGGAGGCAACGGAACGCGTGCTGTTCATCGGGAGCCAACCGGCTTGGACGGAACAACCAATGGAAACGAGGCCTGGCGTACCGCAGAACGGAGGAAACGGCCTTGTGTTCGACCGGCCACAGTGGAAACGGGATCCTGTTCATCAGGAGGGGTGTGGCGTACCGCAAAACGGAGGAAATGGACCTCCTACAGTCGAAACGGTGTCCTGTTGATCGGGAGGGGTGTGGCGTACCGCAAAACGGAGGAAACCGACTTGTGTTGGAGTGCTACAGTCGAAACGGGGGTCATGTTCATCGGGAGGAGTGTGGCGTACCGCAAAATGGGACTCCACGGGATAATGTTCATCTCCACCGTCGACTGCCTCCACGGGCTACTGTTCATCCACCGTCGACCTCCTCCAGCCTCCACCTGCGACTGTTCATCCACGGGCTCCTGTTCATCCAGCCTCCACCGCGCGCTCCTCCACCGACTACTGTTCAACCAGCCCTCTCCATGGGGTCCTGTTCAACCACCCCTCCACGGGCTACTGTTCATCCAGCCCTCCACCGGCTACTTCAACCAGCCTCCACCGGCTATTGTTCAACCAGCCCTCCATGGGGACCTGTTCATCCAGCCCTCCACGGGGTCCTGTTCATCCACCGGCTCGATCGATCGTGGTACTGTTCATCTAGCGGCAACGGCCTCTACTACCACGGGTTCCTATTCATCCAACCCCTCACCAGGAACTGTTCATCCAAACCCCCTCAACAATGCTCACTGTTCATCCAGGGAAGGAGGCAGCAGTGTCCGATCGGCTTCAGTTAGCAGCAGTAGCGAAGGAATCACTCGGGTTCAGTTAACAACAAGGGATCGATCGATCGCTCGGGTCCAGTAACGCGTAGCCTGCAGTGCAATCACTCGGGTTCAGTTAGAGCCCAACGCCTCGCTCGGGTTCAAATAGAGCCCAACGCCTCGCACACACGCGCGTACATACGAGAGAAACGCGCATCGCTCGGCCCCCGACCACCCACCGTAATCGGGAACTCCCCGATATTTTCCTCGCCCTCGCTTCTACCACGGTTTTTTCCGTCATGGATGGCCCAAAGAATGTCATGCAGTTTCGTCTCCGGCCTGCCCAGGACGAAAAGCCCATTTTCTGTCATGATTTTTTTTCATAGAAGTAGGAGCCCACCACATCTATGATGATACCGGGTTTTGTCACAATTATCGTCATAGAAGTGTCATAAGTATGACAGAAAAAAATTCATTCAACCCAAAAGGTCACGGATGTGTCTTTTTTTGTAGTGGTATGTGCTGTTTTAACCTTCAACAAGGACCGGGCGTAGCCACACTTGATTCAACTAAAGTTGGAGAAACTGACACCCGCTAGCCACCTATGTGCGAAGCACGTCGGTAGAACCAGTCTTGCGTAAGCGTACGCGTAATATCGGTCCAGGCCGCTTCATCCAACAATACCGCTGAACCAAAGTATGACATGCTGGTAAGCTGTATGACTATTATCGCCCACAACTCACTTGTGTTCTACTCGTGCAGATAACATCTACGCATAAACCTGGCTCGGATGCCACTGTTGGGGATGCATAGTAATTTCAAAAAAATTCCTACGCACACGCAAGATCTATCATGGTGATGCATAGCAACGAGAGGGGAGAGTGTTGTCCACGTACCCTCGTAGACCGAAAGCGTAAGCGTTATGACAATGCGGTTGATGTAGTCGTACGTCTTCACGATCCGACCGATCCTAGTACCGAAAGTACGACACCTCCACAATCTGCATAGGTTCAGCTCGGTGACGTCCCACGAACTCTTGATCCAGCTGAGTGTCGAGGGAGAGCTTCGTCAGCACGACGGCGTGATGACGGTGATGATGAAGCTACCGGCGCAGGGCTTCGCCTAAGCACTGCAACGATATGACCGAGGTGGATTATGGTGGAGGGGGGCACCGCACACGGCTAAGACAATGTCTGTTGTTGTGTTCTAGGGTGCCCCCTACCCCCGTATATAAAGGAGCAAGGGGGAGGCCGGCCGGCCCTTGGCACGCCAAGGAGGGAAGGAGTCCTCCTCCTAGTAGGAGTAGGACTCCCCCTTTCCTAGTCCTACTAGGAGGGGGGAAGGGGAAAGGAAGGAGAGGGAGAGAGGGAGGGAAAGAGGGGGCGCTGCCCCTTGTCCAATTCGGACTCCTCAAGGGGGGGGGGGCAGCCCTAAGGCCCCCTTCTCTCTCTCTCACAAGGTCCATGTTGGCCCATTAGTTCCCCCGGGGGTTCAGATAACCCCCTGGCACTCCGATAATTATCCGGTGACCCCCGGAACTCATCCGGTGCCCGAATATAGTCATCCAATATATCAATCTTGATGTCTCGACCATTTCGAGACTCCTCGTTATGTCCGTGATCACACCCGGGACTCCGAACTACCTTCGGTACATCAAAACACATAAACTCATAATACCAATCATCACCGAATGTTAAGCATGCGGACCCTACGGGTTCGAGAACTATGTAGACATGACCGAGACACGTCTCCGGTCAATAACCAATAGCGGAACCTGGATGTTCATATTGGCTCACACATATTCTATGAAGATCTTTATCGGACAAACTGCATAACAACATACGTTGTTCCCTTTGTCATCGGTATGTTACTTGCCCGAGATTCAATCGTCGGTATCTCAATACCTAGTTCAATCTCGTTACCAGCAAGTCTCTTTACTCGTTCCGTAATGCATCATCCTGCAACTAACTCATTAGTCACATTGCTTGCAAGGCTTATAGTGATGTGCATTACCCAGAGGGCCCAGAGATACCTCTCCGACAATCGGAGTGACAAATCCTAATCTTGATCTATGCCAACTCAACAAGTACCATCGGAGACACCTGTAGAGCACCTTTATAATCACCCAGTTACGTTGTGATATTTTGTAGCACACTAAGTTTTCCTCCGGTATTCGGGAGTTGCATACTCCCATAGTCATAGGAACATGTATAAGTCATGAAGAAAGCAATAGCAATATACTAAACGGTCTAGTGCTAAGCTAACGGAATGGGTCAAGTCAAGCACATCATTCTCTAATGATGTGATCCCGTTAATCAAATCACAACTCATGTCTATGGCTAGGAAACTTAACCATCTTTGATTCAACGAGCTAGTCAAGTAGAGGCATACTAGTGACACTCTGTTTGTCTATGTATTCACACATGTACTAAGTTTCCGGTTAACACAATTGTAGCATGAATAATAAACATTTATCATGATATAAGGAAATATAAATAACAACTTTATTATTCCTCTAGGGCATATTTCCTTCACTGCAGGCAAAGGGAGACTACACAGCGAACTCTGCATACAGAATGCACTTCCAGGGACGACACCTATCGGATTTTGATAGCATCATATGGAAAACTCTGGCTCCGGGGAAAATCAAGATGTTCATCTTGCTACTGCTGTAGAACCGAGTTTGGTGCAATGATAGCCTCGAGCGTCGGGGTTGGCCGAACGGATATTTCTGCCACTTTTGTCATAGAAATTTAGAAACGATCAAACACATCTTCTTGGAGTGCCCAACAGCATGGGCAGTATGGCAACAGGTCGCAACATGGTGCGGCTGCTCCACCTTCGCGCCAAAGGACGAGTGGCACCAAAAACGGCCGCTTCAAATCATTAGGGGAATCATCAATGCACTGGTACAACGAGGTGCTATACAAACGGTTTTTAACCCCTTTTCGCGATGGCATTCTGAACCGTCGCCGAGTGAGTGTGTGCGATAGGGGGGGTCCTTCCCACACGACCCAGAAACCGTCGGGGATAGGCCCTCCTGAACACATGCTCCACAAAATGAGGTCATGTGCGACGGGCGAGCGATCAAATATGGTTATACGTACAGTTGTGCTAAAAAATACAATTATACAGGCCAAATCATTTCCGGTCGTAAGTACATCCCACACAGTCATTCCCGGCTAAACGTTTATGTTCGTATGTACATTCCACACAGTCAATCCAAGGAATACATTTCCGTTAGTATGTACATCCCACACAGTCAATCTAGGAAGTACGTTTCCGTTCGTATATACATCCCACACAGTCACTCCAAGGAAAACGTTTATGTTCGCATGTGCATCACACACAATTTTCCCCATTAAATCGTTTGTGATAGTGTTGCCATTGCAGACGATATTAACAATTTTACCGTTTGCGTTATTGAATGCATCACACACGGTGCGTAGAAGAAACTGTGTGGCATAGCCCGTCCATCGCACACACTTTTTATGTGGTAAACGTTTGTGCAAGGTGGCCTAACGCAAATGGTTTTCAAGAGGAAATCGTGTGTGATTGTTCATTGATCCAACACGGTTTATTCCTAAAAACTGTGTGCATTGTGTGAGGTCACTGTCAATGGTGTTTTCTCAATAACCATTTGCAATAGAAAAACCCAATTAGCAGGCTAATCGGCCATTAACAGGCTAATTGTCCTATTATTAATAATCCATTTATTACTCTAATTGACATTTCATATTAAGCACACAATATATTTCATTTTCATATTAAGGAAGCCGGATTTCATAATTGAAATACATCAGAGTACAACATCATATAGCTACAGCACTCAGCTACCCCATTACACAACTGCACCAGCACCAAGTTGCGCATGCAACATCTATAACCTTTTGAAATTAGCATCATAGACGGTACATAGACAAATGAATCTCATGTGGAAAACTCCTGAAGCGGAAGGCGAATATTGAGCCTTGATTGATGTTGAAGGTCTTTGCAACTTTAGGCCAGCGCCTGTGGATGATTGACCGTCCATCCTTCGTCCTCTTCAGGAACACTTCAATATTGAACCGTGTGTGTTGCATGAATACCTTCCTGGCCTCCTGACCATACAGGTGGTTTGAGAGGTAATCATCAGTGAACTCCTTTGGAAAGGCCTGAAAATAAGGATGTGCATAAATATCTTCTCTAGATTGGGAATGGGGCAAAGGAATAAAAAAGCCAAGGTATAATAGTTAGTACCATCCTGTAGTGAACTGATGTCTTCTTCATTGTGCAGACAAAGATCTTATTGTTTTTTGTCGCTAATTTCTTTATCCTAACAATCTTTCTGAGTTTCTTATCTTGACTGATATTCATGGACAACTCATTTCTCCATATGCAAAAAGGGTCGAACAGTGGGTCAAAACCTCTGACAGCTTGACCTACATGTGCAAGACCAAATTGTTAAAAACCTAAATATTAGAATGGTTCCTGCAACTGCACAATAATGTTCTATTAGACAAAGTACCATGCATGTGCAAACCTCGATTGTAAACCTTAGTGCTTCCCATTGTTTCCCTGCAATACATATAAGCTAGTTAGTGATCTGGTTAAGTGAGGGTTCGCATGCTCTTAGTAAAATATGTTGATGAAAAATAAGAATATTGCAGATTCATCAGATCAATTCAAGCCACATTTATTCAAACCAAGCATGGTTAAGAATTAGGAAATATAGAAATTGTATATGTTTCTCATGTATTAAGTGCAGCCAAATTCGATTTATTCCTCACATGCACAACAATACAAAATTCTACCCACGACAATTGGACATCGCATTGCAGAATTGAACCAAGCAGTTAACTAAACACCACAACAACTGAACCAAACATTAACTGAGCACCACATTGCACAATATAACATACTCCTAATAGAAGGTCATATAGTTAACCAAACAAATCATGCTTAATAACTTTGAAATATAGCAATTGTATTTGTTTCTATGTATTTAGTACAACCAAATTTGATTTATTTCTCACATGGTATACAATAAAAAATGCACCCACAACAATCGAACATCGCATTGCAGAATTGAACCAAACAGTTAACTAAACACCACAACAAATGAACCAAACCTTAATTGAGCATCGCATTGCACAATATATAACATACTAGAAGATCAGAAAGTTAACCAAACCAAGCATGCTTGACAACTTGGAAATAAAGCAATTGTATTTGTTTCTCATGTATTTTGTAAAGATAAATACAATTTATTTCTCACATGGAAGACAATACAAAATTTCACCCTAAAGAATTGAACATCACATTTGCATAATTGAACTAAATAGTTAACTGAAGACGAAAACTAATTAACCGAATAGTTAATAAGTGAGCACCACATTGCACGGCATATAGAACATATAGACTAGAGCAACAGATTGCATGGTAAAAGTAGATAGGACAATTCACTAGAATTTGTTAAGGAAAGGAAGGAGCAGCAAATGCAATGGGTAAACCAAGCATGCTTAACCGACGTAGCTAGCGAACTGGACATAGGTCCTTATAGTGAGCTAATAAAACAAGCTACTCCTCATCGTCGGAGCTATCGATGATGATTGGCTCCTTGGACATGGAAGAGGGCAAGGCCTCCACATCATGGGTGCCCTCATCGTAGTGGTGAGTTGCCTGAGCCGCTTCGGGCACCAACCTGTTGCCTCTCGAGTTGAGTAAGCACCGGCACGTTGAGAAAACACCTCGAAGTCTTTGTCGCAGGCACCGACGGTGGCCTCGAGGAAACGCCATGAACTATCGTTTAAAGCCGCCAACCGTGTCGCGACGTCGGCACGCGAGGCATCGACGGTGGCCTCGACGGTGAGTTGCTCCTCCAAGATGGGGGTCGGCACGAATGGCAGCCATTGCGACCTCATCCGCGCGTGCGGCCGCGATTTGCTTCTTCGCTGCCAAATGCTCCTTGAGCTCCTGGCTATGTTGTGTGCACCATGGCTTAGGGCGGCGCTTATCTGGGGGAGGGGTCGGTGATTTGGGTGGAAGGTGTTGCGCCGACGGTCGGGGCATGTGGGATGTGGAAGGAGGAGGATGGGGGTCGGGTGTGGATTACCTGCCTGGATCGATTAGTCCGAGCAGCGTGAAGGAGGGTCGACAGCGAGGAGGCGGCGCTGCAAGCAAGGAGTGAAGGTTTCAACTTGGAAAGGAAGGCGGAAACAGGGGAACTGTGGCTTTTGGTAAGGGGGAGGGGGCGGGGAGGTAGATATTTCCGCGGAAGCCGAAAATTTTGGATCGGTGCAGCGAAAAAACTGGCGCACAAAGTGTCATCAGACACGGTCCCTTATTCAGAACTGTGTACAATATGTGAACATCACAAACGATTTAGATAGATTAACCCGTGTGTGATGAGTTTGAATGTCAAATTTTTTTGTTCGAATTTCCCTAGTTACAGTGGTCATCCACGTCATTGCATAATTTGGGTACACAAAGGAGACTACATCACACACACACACACTTCTAAATCAAGCAAGTTCAGCAATTAAATAGAGCTAGCTGACCTAAACATTACTCTAACAAATTAAAGACCTACGGTCTTAATTAAACAAAACAAAGAGTACCACTACGGCTGGTGCTCGTCAATCTCCATCGCCTCCTCCATGTCCAGCTCACGCCCGACGATCTCCTGGGGAAGGGGCTCCATGGCATCCATCGCACCATACTCGGCAAGCATCTCGCCATCCATGTCGCCATCTCTTTGGAAAAGGCCGCCATGAGTTGGGCGTGGGCGGCCGTGATCTGGGCTTGGACGGGCTCCGTCGTGGCAAGATATGCCGTGGAGGAACGGACGGCTGCTCGAACGTTCTCGGCGACTGCCAACTCTTCGGCCGTGGGTTGCCGACCATTGTCGGAGAAGTTTCATTCGATTTGTCTGGTGACCGCCACGAGCTGAGCATGGGCGGCCTGAACATGGTCGTGGGCAGCCTCCATCAGGGCTAAGGCCGCCGCTGCAAAACGGGCAGCTGTTGTGCTGCTCTCGCCAGTTTCTATCCCCGAGGCAGATGTTGCTGCCGCCACCTGAGAAGCAACATCGGCCGTTTGGGCTGCCTTGGCCGCCCGGTTGCAGATTGCGGCCGCGCTCATGCAGCTTGTTAGCACACGCATGGCGGTTGCGACCGCGCTCTTGCCGGAGTGGGCCGCCGAAGTTGCCCTCACGACGCGGGTCCACGTCCCCATCCTTCACCGACGACGATTGAACAGTGAAATGATATTTGGGGAGCGAGCTAGTGTGCTTGACACGCCGGCTGTGGACTGTAGCCGACACACCTTCTCGCGTAAGCCATATGTGTACTATACTCCGACGATGCTCCAAGATATTTTGTGCTGCATCTCACACGGTTGGTGATAATTAAATGTGCGCGATCTACTTGATTTTTCATCTTGATTTGAATTACATAATGGGGTCACAGCGGCAAAGGAGGGTGTCTGAATTGCTAGAACTTTTATCTGCAGTGAACATGCAACTATAGGTGTGTCGTCAAAAAATTGGAATTATTCAGGGTTCGTTTGGACATTTTTATACATTAACTAGGTTTTCTAGGCATTTCAGGTGCACAATTCAAAATTAAACTACATACACATGCTCCGGTGCACCAAAATGGGTTGTAAAATCATATATGTGTCCATGGTTTTATGCTTATGTCCCATGTAAGAAATAGGGATGAATTTCAAACACCACAACACCGTGGCTCTCCAGCAAATGTTGAGGTACTTGCTTTTGTAATTCTAGTAAATCCAAAACCCGTCTGAAATTCATGAACCTTGGCATGCTATCATGGAATGGCATCAACATGCTGGGGTAAAAAATATTGCCCCATTTGGGGCAGGTTATGGTATCAGCTTCTCATAAACCAGAGCTTTTCATAAGACGATATTCATCGCCTCTTCTTGCTCTGGTAGGGAAACGTGTCACCTTTGTGGACAAAATGATATTTGTCGCCTCTTCTTGCTTTCAATTTTTTTCTGGTGTCAACATAGAACAATAGGAGTGTCATGTTAAATTTTGGAATTTTTCAGGGATCATTTGGACATTTTTATACGTTAACTGAGTTTTCTAGGCATCTATGTGCATGATTCAAAAATGAACTACATGCACATGCTCCAGTGCATAAAAATGGGTTGAAAAATCAAATGTGTGCCCTTGGTTGCAAGCTTAGGACACGTGCAAGAAATGAGAATGAATGTCAAACACCTTGACACTGTCGGTCGACCGCTAACATTGAGATACATGGTTTTAAAATTCTAGTAAATCGAAAACTCATATGAAATTCATGAAACTTGACATGATATCATGGAACAACATCGACATGCCACGGTAAAAATATTGTCCCATTTGGGGCGGGTTTGGGTATAAGCTTCTCGCAAACCAAAGCTTCTCACAACAAGCATGATGGTTTCGGTAGGGGACGTGCCACCTTGGGGGACGAAATGATATCCATTGCCTCTTCTTGCTTTCAAATTTTTTCTCATGTCAATATAGAACAACAGGAGTGTTGTGTCAATTTTTGGGATTTTTGGTGTTCGCTTGGGCATTTTATACATTAACTGGGTTTCTATGCATTTATGTGCATAATTCAAATTTGAACTACATGCACATGCTCAAGTGCATATAAATGGGTTCAAAATTCAAATGTGTGTCCTTGGTTGCATGCTTAAGTACCATGCAAGAAAAGGGAATGAATGTCAAACACCTTGCCACCGTCGCTCGCCCGCTCGCATTGAGATACATGGTTTTTAAATTTTAGTAAATAAAAAACGCATCTGAAATTTATGAAACTTGACATGCTAGCATGGAACGGCATCAACATGTCGTGGTAAAAATATTGTCCCATTTGGGGCAGGTTGGTGTATGAGCTTCTCACAAACCAGAGCTTCTCACAACAAGCCTCATGGTTACGGTAGGGAACGTTTCACCTTTCTGGACGAAATGATATTCGTTGCCTCTTCTTAATTTCAATTTTTTATAGCGTCAAGATAGAACAACAGGAGTGTTGTGTTAAATTTAGGAAATTTTCAGGGTTCGTTTGGACATTTTTATACATTAACTGAGTTTTCTATGCATTTATGTGCATAATTCAAATTTGAACTACATGCACCTGCTCCAGTGCATGTAGATTGGTTGAAAATTCGAATATGTGTCCGTGTTGCATGCTTAGGTCCCATGCAAGAAATGGGAATGAATGTCAAACACCTTGCCACCGTCGCTCGGCCACAAACATTGAGATACATGGTTTTTAAATTCTAGTAAATCCAAAACTCGTCTGAAATTCATGAAACTTGACATGCTATCATGTAGCGGCATCAACATGCTGTGGTAAAAAATTTGTCCCATTTGGGGCAGGTTTGGGTATAAGCTTCTCGCAAACCAGAGCTTCTCACAACAAGCGTGATGGTTTTGGTAGGGAATGTGCCACCGTTGGGGACGAAACGATATCCGTTGCCTCTTCTTGCTTTAAAAAATTTTCTAGTGTCAACATAGAACAACGGGAGTGTTGTGTCAAATTTTGTGATTTTTTGGAGTTCGCTTGGACATTTTTATACATTAACTGGGTTTTCTAGGCATTTTATGTGCATAATTCAAATTTGAACTACATGCACATGCTCCAGTGCAGGAAAATGGGTTGACATATCAAATGTGTGTCCTTGGGTGCATGCTTAGGTCCCATGCAAGAAACGAGAATGAATTTCAAACACCAGGGCACTCTTGATTGCCAGCAAAATGTTGAGATACTTTGTATTTAAATTCTAGTAAATCCAAAACTCGTCTGAAATTCATGAAACTTGGCATGCTATCATGGAATGGCACCCGACATGTTGTGGTATTTTTTGTGTCCATTTTGGGAGAAGGCGCACTCGAATAACAACCAACAAAGGCATTTTGAAACAAATAGCCACCACTTTAACATCTCAAACCTTTGTATAATTTAAATCGTGTGCGTTCTGTTAACCATTTACACGACGCCACGTGTCTCTCTTTTAATGCTATAGGAGGTGCCGTGCGGACAGCTGCTTGATTGAACGGGAGGCGTGCGAGCGTAGTCTGGTGCGCAGGCTGACCGAGAGGCATGCAAGCTGACCTCCAATGCGCAGCCTCACCGGGAAGCGTGCGAGTTGTACGCTGCGCAGGCTCACTGGGAAGCGAGCCCTTTGACTTCCATGGCCGCCCGCCTTGCTCGCATCCTCTCTGTTGATGGCACCCGATCCGCTGTTTAATACGGGCGGCCTTACTGTTTGCCTCCCATTCCCCTCCCTCTCGCAGACCTAAACCAACGTCATTGCGCAGAAGGATCATCTGCCACTAGTCTTCCAGTTTGGTGAAGTCGACTCTGATGACCCACAAGTATAGGGGATCTATCGAAATCCTTTCGATAAGTAACTCATATGATTCATAACTCATAACTCTGACTTTTATTTGCATTTTGGTTTGGATCTTAAAAATCCTAAGCAACTCAAGGACCCACGGAGAGAGTTGGGGATTTTATTATTTTCATATTTGAATTTTCTCAAATATTGAAAAGAGGATCATTTGGTTTTAATTATTTTCTCTCCGAAATATTTCAATATATGAGAGGAGATAATATGACTTCTCCAAAATAAAAGAAATATTGGAGGAGAAATATTAAAATCAAATAAATAATTTTATTTGGATTTTATTGCTATTTTATTTGAATTAGAAAATATGCATTTTTACAAAATTGCATTCTAGGCCAAGAAAATGTTCACTTTGTTCTAAATATTCTATTTAGACAGTGAAAATTGTTTTTGGCATTTTTAGATTTTTATTTTTATTTATTTAGGATTTTTCTCGGCGGAATCTTAAAAAAAAATTTGTTTCGAACCGAGCCGGGCCGAAGCCCAGCTGGCCCATCGCCCCGCCCCGCCTCCCGTCGTCGTGCTCACGACGGACTTGGGGAGTCCGACCCCGAGCCGCCGGCGCCGCCCCCTCCCGCACGCCACCCCCCGGGCCTTTAAAGGCCGGAGCCGCCGCCGCCTTGACCCCCACACCGCCGCGCCCCGCCACCCAACGCCGCCGCGCCCCGCCGCCCGAGCCACCGCCCGCCGCCGCCGCCGCCGCGGCTGCGCTGGGCCCCGCGCCGCGCCGCCGTCGCCGCCCCGCTGCCCCGCCGGAGCCACCGCACGCCGCCGGAATCGCCGCCGATTTGATCCGATCTGCCGCCGGTTTTCTTTCGGTTTAGGTAAAAACCGCCCGGTTTTTCTTCAAAACTCTAGATCGGTTTTATTTATTTATTTAGTTTGGTTCGGTTTTTCTCGGTTTAGTTCATTTGCGGACGTTCGTCCGTTCGTTCGTTTTAACGAACGAATTCGCCCGTTCATATCTGTTAGCGGACGTTCGTCCGATTTTTTTTTCTTTTTCTGTTTATTTTTCGGCCAGGGACCTATCCATGATTATTTTTATCGCAGATTAGCCCCTGATCTTCAAACCCTCGCCGTTTCTTAACCGTTCGTCCAAATCCAGTGAAACCAACGCCAAAATCTTCGTCTCGAGCCCCTCTTTCTGTTTAATCAACTTGAACATGGTTTTGACAATATAAAATTTGATTTCAAGCAGATTTGAATTCGAAGTTGTTTTGACCGTAGTTTCAGTTTCGTACCTCCGATTTGGTTGATTCTTTTTGCAGATCGAATCTCTTCAGTTGGATTTTCAGATTCGATCTTCTTATTTGAGTTTTACCCGTGCATCTTTGCTTGAGTGCTTATGTATGCTATTATTTGTTTGCGATAGAATTCCTGGAATGCGAAGCATGCTACTACGAGTCTTTAGGGTTTGCGGATCGTCAGCAAGGGAAGTAACACATTGATCACAACCCTTTATATTGCATGAGTAGGATATCTTAACATGTGGTTCTAGGAAGTAGATGATGAGGTAGGACCTATTGCCTTTTTTATCAAACCCTTGGGAGTTACTTCAATGCTATGCTTATATTGCCATGCTATGCTCGTAGACGTGGATTGGGTTTGAGTGTATCCATGACAGATGTGAGATTGTTAATTAATGGTTAACTTAAGGTGGCTACTTAAACACACATCTGGGTGGATTGGTTGCAGGCACCTGGGGATATACCAGTGTTGTCTTTTTGGTTCGCCTCCCAGGCTCAAAGGGATCATAAGATTATTCATGCTAGAAACTTCCGTGTGCAGCCACAAGCTATTATGGGCTCTAGCATAGTTGAGTATGTTACATGACCTCTTTCAGTGGTGGGCTAGCAGATGTAGGGGATGTAGGTTGGTACTGTCCACCCAGAGTAAAGAGTTAATGTTTTTGAAAGACCGTGTCTCGGTCATCCGTTTCTCAAACACATTGTAGTGTGAGAAATCCAACGGAGGAGATCGTTTCTTGTGGGGAAAAGTTCGCAAACCTCTGCAGAGTGTATAAACTAATCATGGTTAGCCGTGTCCCTGGTTATGGACATCTTGAGTATCTGGTTCTTGGATTATCATGTTGATCTCATCACTCTAAATTAAGTTGTTGGGTTTGTTAATTACCTCTTTAATTGGGAATTGAGATGGGGATTTACCATTCTCAATGTTTCAACTACCATGATAGTTAAAATAAAACATATTCCTTTGTTGTAGGGAAAAATTGGCTTTTCGCAAAACATTATAACCATAGAGTCTCCACCAGCCATATATGCATGTAGTGATAGCCTTTATCTTGTTCATTGCTCTACTTTGTTATATTGCCGGCATATTCCATGTGCTGACCCATTTCGGGCTGCAACATATCATGTTGCAGACTTTTCAGACGAAGAGTAAGGTGCGCTAGGTCGTTGTCGTGCACTGAGCTATGCCGTTGGAGTTGATGGTCTCACTTTATCTTCCAAGCCTTCCGCTGTTATCTTATTTAGATGGCCTTAAGCCATATTTATTGTAATAAGTTCTCTTTTGAGACTATCGATGTATTAAGTGTGTGATTGCTACTCTGTTATAAATCCTTCCAGTACTGTGTGTGTCAGCATTACCGATCCAGGGATGACACTTGAACACAGAGATTTGACCGTCTGAGGTCGGATCGCTACAATTCATTACTTTGATAATTTGATAGGTGGGTGGACCGGTGCTTGGGTGGTGTCCTTCCTTGGACAAGCCTGCCACTTATGATTAACCCCTCTCGCAAGCATCCGCAACTACGAAAGAAGAATTAAGGTAAACCTAACCATAGCATGAAACATATGGATCCAAATCAGCCCCTTACGAAGCAACACATAAACTAGGGTTTACGCTTCTGTCACTCTAGCAACCCATCATCTACTTATTACTTACCAATGCCTTCCCCTAGGCTCAAATAATGGTGAAGTGTCATGTAGTCGACGTTCACATAACACCACTAGAGGAGAGACAACATACATCTCATCAAAATATCGAACGAATACCAAATTCACATGATTACTTATAACAAGACTTCTCCCATGTCCTCAGGAACAAACGCAACTACTCACAAAGCATATTCATAATCAAAATTAGAGGAGTATTAATTACATTAAGGATCTGAACATATGATTTTCCACCGAATAAACCAACTAGCATCAACTACAGGGAGTAATCAACACTACTAGCAGCCCACAGGTACCAATCTGAGGTTTTGGGACCAAGATCAAATACAAGAGATGAACGGAGATGGTGCTGGTGAAAATTTTTATGGATATTGACCCTCCCTCTATGAGAGGATCGATGGTGATGACGATGGCAATGATTCCCCCCTCCCGGAGGGATGTTTCCCCGGCAGAACAGCTTCGCCGGAGCCCTAGATTGGTTCTGCCCAGTTTCCGCCTCGAGACGGCGGCGCTTCATCCCGAAATCTTCTTCTTGATTTTTTCCAGGGTGAAAGACACCATATAGCCAAAGATGGGCACCGGAGGCCTGCCAGGGGGCCCACAAGGTCATGGGGCGCGCCCTCCACCCTTGTGGCTGGCAGGTGGCCCCTCTCTGGTTCTTTCTTTTCCCAATATTTTTTATATATTCCAAAAATAAGCTCCGTGAAGTTTCAGGACTTTTGGAGTTGTGCAGAATAGGTCTATAATATTTGCTCCTTTTCCAGTCCAGAATTCCAGCTGCCGGCATTCTCCCTCTTCATGTAAACCTTGTAAAATAAGAGAGAATAGGCATAAGTATTGTAATATAATGTGTAATAACAACCCATAATGCATTAAATATCAAAATAAAAGCAAGATGCAAAATGGACGTATCAACTCCCCCAAGCTTAGACCTCGCTTGTCCTCAAGCGAAAGCCGATATCGATAAATATGTCCACATGTTTAGAGATAGAGGTGTCGATAAAAATAAAATACAGACATGAGGGCATCATGATCATCTTTAGAACAACAACATATATTGTCATACAATTTCTTATGCTAAAGTAACAATTCGCTCACAAGGTAAAGTATGAATCAGAAACTTCATTGAAAATTAACAAACTATGATCTCAGTCATTGAAGCAATTGCAATTTATCATAACATCGGAAAGAGTCAATATAAGAGCTTTTCAGCAAGTCCACATACTCAACTATCTTATAATCTTTCACAATTGCTAACACTCACGCGATACTTATGGGTTCAAAGTTTCAATCGGACACAGAGAAAGATAGGGGCTTATAGTTTCGCCTCCCAACATTTTACCACAAGGGTAATGTTAACAATAATACTTTATGAAAACCTACATCCGAGTGGATATATATATATATATATATATATATATCCAGATCTCTCCAACACATAGAGCTTGCCAAAAGAAAAAGTACAAAAAGGAAAGGTGATTATCACCGTGACTCTTGCATAATGGTAGAAGATAAAAGTAAAAGATAAGCCCTTCGCAGAGGGAAGCAGAGGTTGTCGTGCACTTTTATGGTTGGATGCACAAAATCTTAATGCAAAAGAACGTCACTTTATATTGCCACTTGTGATAAAAGACCTTTATTATGCAGTCCGTCGCTTTTATTCCTTCCTTATCACAAGTTCGTATAAAGCTTATTTTCTTCATACTAATAGATCATGCATATTTAAAGAGAGCAATTTTTATTGCTTGCACCGATGACAACTTACTTGAAGTATCTTACTCAACCCATAGGTATGTATGATGGACTCTCATGCCAAAACTGGTTTTAGGGATTTTTGGAAGCACAAGTAGTATCTCTACTTGGTGCAAAGAATTTGGCTAGCATGAGGGGGAAAGTCAAGCTCAACATGTTGGATGATCCAAAACAATATAACTTCTATTCGGATATAAGCAAACATAACTCATTATGTTGTCTTCCTTATCCAACATCAACTTTTTAGCATGTCATATTTAATGAGTGCTCACAATTACAAAAGATGTCCAAGATAGTATATTTATATGTGAAACCTCTCTTTCTTTATTACTTCCTATTAATTGCAACAATGACCAAAACTATGTTTGTCAACCCTCAATAACTTTTATTCATCATACTCTTTATACGTGAAGTCATTACTCTCCATAAGATCAATATATGATCTTTTTATTTCTTTTTATTCTTTCTTTTATTTAATTTCCTCAAGATCATAGCAAGAAAGCAAAGCCCTTATCTCAAAACTACTCTTTATTATATATCTCACGGACTCGATTACATAGAGGGAACATAAAGCAAAACTCAAAGCTAGATCATACTAAAAACTTTATTCTACTAGATCAAGATATAACCAAAAGGATCGAACTAAGAAAAGCGATAAAGATAAAGATGTGATGGTGATACAATACCGGGGCACTCCCCAAGCTTGGCAGTTGCCAAGGAGAGTGCCCATACCCATATATTTAGATCTCTTTCTTCGGGGGTGGTGATGTGATATTCTTGGCGATGATGCCTCTTAGGATATGATTCTCTTCCTTGAGCTTATTAATTTGCTGCTTAAGATCCATTATTTCCTTACGCAGTTTACCCGTGACAGCTAGAGCTCCATCAACCCATGGATGTTTCCTTGCTGCAGGAGAAAAAGCAACACTCTTTTTCATATTTTCATAAGAGAGAAATCTAGCATTGGGAGGAATAACTGAATTTGGTATTGCTGAGCTCTGAAGTTCCTCCAGCATGAATCTGGTTTGAAAACAAGAGGTAACTTCTTGATCCTCCTCCATGGCATCCACTCTTTTCAAGTCTGCCTTCATCTCTTCCTCCGTTGCTGGCCCAAAGTGGTTAGCATCACTGTATGCTCTTGGGCCTGGTGCCGGGTGAGATACCCGACTCTCCCCAAACGACTCTTGCAAAGACATCTTGCTCCAAATCTGCTGCAGAAACAACTCAAAACGAAAACAGAGGATTTTGCTGTGGTACGGTTGTCAAAACCTTCGGGAGATTATATAATGATTTTTTACCGACCAAAAGAAGTATTCTGCAGGACTCCGGAGGGCACACGAGGCAGCCACAAGGTCAGGGGGCGCGCCTAGGGGGTAGGACACGCCCTCCACCCTTGTGGTGGCCTCATGTCTCTTTCAGACTACTTTTAATTTTCTAATTTTTTGAAATATTCCAAAACGGAGAAAATTTATCATTGGAAACATTTTGGAGTCGGTTTACTTACTGTACCACATACCTATTCCTTTTCGGAGTCCGAAACATTCTGGAAAGTGTCCCTTATGTACTCGTCCGGGGTTACGGTATCAACTATATTGGTCTCAACATTTATGGGAGCACCTGAGATATAATGTTTGAGTGTTTGACTGTTTACTACCTTCAGATTTTTACCTTTGGCATTGTTAATTTTTATGGCACCGGAATGATAGACCTCCTCGATAATGTAAGGGCCTTGCCATTTAGAGAGAAGCTTTCCTGCAAAAAATCTTAAACGAGAGTTGTATAGCAAAACATAATCACCTACATTAAACTCACGTTTTTGTATCCTTTTATCATGCCATCTTTTAACTTTTTCTTTAAACAACTTGGCATTCTCATAGGCTTGGGTTCTCCATTCATCAAGCGAGCTAATGTCAAATAACCTCTTCTAACCGGTAAGTTTGAAATCATAATTGAGCTCTTTAATAGCCCAATATGCCTTATGTTCTAGCTCAAGAGGTAAATGACATGCTTTTCCATAAACCATTTTATACGGAGACATATCCATTGGGTTGTTATAAGCGGTCCTATAAGCCCACAAAGCATCATCAAGTTTCTTAGAGCAATTCTTTCTAGATCTATTAACAGTCTTTTGCAAAATTAATTTAATCTCTCTATTGCTCAATTCTACTTGACCACTAGACTGAGATGATATGGAGATGCGATTCTATGATTAACATCATATTTAGCAAGCATTTTACGGAAAGCACCATGAATAAAATGTGAACCACCATCAGTCATTAAATATCTAGGGACTCCAAACCTCGGAAAAATAACTTCTTTGAGCATCTTAATAGAAGTGTTATGATCAACACTACTAGTTGGAATAGCTTCTACCCACTTAGTAACGTAATCAACAACAACTAAGATATGTGTATACCCATTAGAGGAAGGAAAAGGTCCCATATAATCAAAGCCCCAAACATCAATTGGTTCAATAACAAGTGAATAGTTCATTGGCATTTCTTGACGTATACTAATATTACCAATTCTTTGACATTGATCACAAGACAAGACAAACTTACGGGCATCTTTTAAGAGAGTGGGCCAATAGAAACCGGATTGCAATACTTTATGTGCAGTTCTATCTCCAGCGTGGTGTCCTCCGCAAGACTCGGAGTGGCACTTGCGTAGGATCTGTTCCTGTTCATGCTCAGGTACACAACGTATAATAACACCATCTACTCCTTTACAAAGGTGTGGGTCAACCCAAAAGTAATGTCTCAAATCATAGAAAAACTTTTTCTTTTGCTGGTATGTGAAACTAGGTGGTATAAATTTAGCAACAATATAATTAGCATAATCAGCACACCATGGAGTATTATGAGAGGCATTTATGACATTTAATTGTTCATCAGAAAAGCTATCATCAATAGGCAGTGGGTCATCAAGAACATTTTCTAACCTAGACAAGTTGTCTGCAACGGGGTTCTTAGCTCCCTTTCTATCAATAATATGCAAATCAAATTCTTGTAGTAAGAGAACCCATCTAATAAGTCTAGGTTTAGCATCTTTCTTTTCCATAAGATATTTAATAGCAGCATGATCAGTGTGAACAGTTACTTTGGAATCAACAATATAAGGTCTGAACTTATCACATGCAAATACAACTGCTAAAAATTCTTTTTCAATGGTAGCATAATTTCTTTGGGCACTGTCTAGAGTTTTACTAGCATACTGGATAACATTTAATTTCTTATCAACTCTTTGTCCTTGAACAACACCAACAGCATAATCACTAGCATCACACATTATTTCAAAGGGTAAATTCCAATCGGGTGGCTGACCAATATATAGGTGCAGAAATCAAGGCTTTCTTAAGTATTTCAAATGCTTCTATACAATCATCATAAAAAAGGAACATCTTTTTGCAAGAGATTAGTGACAGGCCTAGAAATTTTAGAGAAGTCTTTAATAAACCTCCTATAGAAACTAGCATGACCAAGGAAACTTTGTATACCTTTGATATCTTTAGGACACGGCATCTTTTTAATAGCATCTACTTTAGCTTTATCAACTTCAATACCTCTTTTAGAAATTTTATGCCCCAAGACAATACCTTCATTAACCATAAAGTGGCACTTCTCCCAATTCAAGGAAAGATTAGTTTCTTCACATCTCTGCAAAACTCGATCAAGGTTGCTTAAGCAATCATCAAAAGAAGTTCCGTAAATGGAGAAATCATCCATGAAAATCTAAAAAATCTTTTCACAAAAGTCAGAGAATATAGCAGTCATACATCTTTGAAAGGTAGCAGGTGCATTACATAAACCAAAAGGCATACATCTATAAGCAAAGGTACCGAAAGGGCAAGTAAAAGTTGGTTTTCTCTTGATCATCTTTTGACACAGGTATTTGAGAGAAACCAGAATAACCATCTAGAAAGCAAAAAAGTGTACTTTTGGATAATCTTTCTAGCATTTGATCAATAAAAGGTAGAGGGTAGTGATCTTTTCTAGTAACTTTATTTAATTTGTGGAAATCAATTACCATTCTATAACCTGTAACAATTCTTTGGGGATCAATTCATTCTTATCATTAGGAACGACAGTAATACCTCCCTTCTTAGGGACACAATGGACAGGACTTACCCATTGACTATCAGCAATAGGATAAATTATACCTGCCTCCAGAAGCTTTAGTTTTTCATTTTTCTTACCACTTCTTTCATCTTAAGATTTAACCATCGTTGATGATCAACAACTGGTTTAGCATCTTTCTCCAATTTAATTTTGTGCTGACATAAAGTGGGACTAATGCCCTTAAGATCATCAAGAGTATATCCAATAGCGGCGTGGTGCTTCTTCAGAGTTTTCAATAATTTCTTTTCTTCATGCTCTGAAAGGTTAGCACTAATAATAACAGGATATATCTTCTTTTCATCAAGATAAGCATATTTCAGAGTATCAGGTAATGGTTTAAGCTCAAACACGGGATCACCCTTAGGTGGGGGAGGATCTCCTAGAATTTCAATAAGCATATTGTGTTTCAAAATAGGACCCTAATTAAAGAATACTTCATCTATTTCCCTTCTTTCATTCATAAACATATAATTTTCATGGTCTAGCAATTATTGTTCTAAAGGATTATTAGGAGGCATGGCAATAGAAGCAAGACCAATAATTTCATCCTTACCAGGCAATTCTTTATCATGGGGCTGTCTATGAAATTTAGAGAAATTAAAATCATGAGACATATCCCCTAAACCAACAGTAACAATATCTTTCTCGCAGTCTATCTTAGCATTAACAGTATTCAAGAAGGGTCTACCAAATATAATGGGACACAAATTATCTTGTGGGGAACCAAGAACAAGAAAATCAGTAGGATATTTAATTTTCCCACACAAGACTTCAACATCTCTAACAATCCCAATTGGTGATATAGTATCTCTATTAACAAGCTTAATAGTAACATCAATATCTTCTATCTCAGCAGGTGCAATATCATTCATAATTTCTTTATATAAGGTATAAGGAATTGCACTTACACTAGCACCCACATCACATAAGCCATGATAACAATGATCTCCAATTTCAACAGAAACAACAGCATGCCAACAATAGGTCTATGTTTACCTTCCATATCGGGTTTAGCAATTCTAGCAGCTTCATCACAGAAATAAATAACATGCCCATCAATATTATCAGCCAAGAGACCTTTAACCATAACAATACTAGGTTCAACTTTAATTTGTTTAGAGGGTGTAGGTGTTTTAGTATTACTTTTACGAACCACAGTTGAAGCTTTAGCATGATCCTTTATTCTAACAGGGAAAGGTGCTTTCTCAATATAAGCAGTCGGAACAATAGGATCAACATTATAAGTAATAGTTTCTTCTTCAATTTTAATAGGTTCTACTACTTTAACTTCAATGGGAGGATGATATTTAAACTACTTCTCCTTAGGGAGATCAACATGAGTAGCAAAAGATTCACAAAAGGAAGCTACTATCTCAGAGCCAAGTCCATATTTAGTGCTAAAATCATGAAAAGCATCGGTATCCATAAAGGATTTAACACAATCGAACTTAAGGTTTATACCTGACTCCTTACCTTCGTCGAGATCCGAATATTTAGAGTTGCGTTTAATTCTTTCCAATAAATCCAATTTGAATTCAATATCCTTCTTCATATAGGAACCAGTGCAAGAAGTATCGAGCATGGACCGATCATTATGGAAAGCCGAGCATCAAAGTTTTGAATAATAATTTCTCTTGAGAGCTCATGATTGGGGCATGAATATAACATTTACTTAAGCCTCCCCCAAGCTTGAGCGATACTTTCTCCTTCACGGGGCCAAAAATTATATATATAATTCCAATCACGATGAACCAAATGCATAAGATAAAACTTCTGATGAAATTCCAATTTCAATCGGTTGTAGTTCCATGATCCAATATCATCCAATAGCCTATAACATGTCAATGCCTCTCCCTTCAAAGATAAAGGGAATACCTTCTTCTTGAATACATCCTCGGGAATACCTGCAAGCTTAAATAATCCACAAACTTCATCCACATAGATTAGGTGCATATCGGGATGTAATGTTCCATCTCCTGTATAAGGATTAGCTAGCAGTTTCTCTATCATATACCCAAAGGAATTTCATAATAAATATTTTCAGTAGGTGCAGTAGGTTGAGGAGTAACTAATTGTGGTTCCAGTCGAGGTGAAGATACCCCGAACAAACCCCTCAAAGGATTATTTTCCATAGTAACAAGTGACAGTAAATTTCAGCACACTGTATAAATGTTTCCTTACCAAATTCCACTTACCAAAGGCGCTTCACTCCCCGGTAACGGCGTCAGAAAAGAGTCTTGATGACCCACAAGTATAGGGGATCTATCGTAGTCCTTTAGATAAGTAAGAGTGTCGAACCCAATGAGGAGCAGAAGGAAATGACAAGTGGTTTTCAGCAAGGTATTCTCTCCAAGCACTGAAATTATCCGTAACAAATAGTTTTGTGATAAGGTAAATCATAACGGGTAACAAGTAAATGAAGTAACTGAGGTGAAGCAAGGTGGCCCAATCCTTTTTGTAGCAAAGTACAAGCCTGGACGAACTCTTATATAAAGCAAAGCGCTCCCGAGGACACATGGGAATTGTTGTCAAGCTAGTTTTCATCATGCTCATATGATTCACGTTCGTTACTTTGATAATTTGATATGTGGGTGGACCGGTGCTTGGGTGCTATACTTCCTTGGACAAGCCTCCCACTTATGATTAACCCCTCTCGCAAGCATCCGCAACTACGAAAGAAGAATTAAGGTAAACCTAACCATAGCATGAAACATATGGATCCAAATTAGCCCCTTACGAAGCAACGCATAAACTAGGGTTTAAGCTTCTATCACTCTAGCAACCCATCATCTACTTATTACTTACCAATGCCTTCCCCTAGGCCCAAATAATGGTGAAGTGTCATGTAGTCGACGTTCACATAACACCACTAGAGGAGAGACAACATACATCTCATCAAAATATCGAACGAATACCAAATTCACATGATTACTTATAACAAGACTTCTCCCATGTCCTCAGGAACAAACGTAACTACTCATAAAGCATATTCATAATCAAAATAAGCAAAGTATTAATTATCATTAAGGATCTGAGCATATGATCTTCCACCGAATAAACCAACTAGCATCAACTACAGGGAGTAATCAACACTACTAGCAACACACACGTACCAATCTGAGGTTTTGGGACCAAGATCGAATACAAGAGAAGAAATATGGTTTGAGAGGAGATGGTGCTGGTGAAGATGTTGATGGAGATTGACTCTCCCTCGATGAGAGGATCGATGGTGATGACGATGGCGATGATTTCCCCCTCCCGGAGGGATGTTTCCTCGGCAGAACAGCTCCGCCGGAGCCCTAGATTGGTTCTGCCCAGGTTCCGCCTCAAGACCGTGGTGCTTCGTCCCAAAAGCTTCTTCTTGATTTTTTCCAGGGGGAAAGACACCATATAGCCAAAGATGGGCACCGGAGGCCTGCCAGGGGGCCCACGAGGTCGGAGGGCGCGCCCATCGTGTAGGGCGCGCCCTCCACCCTTGTGGCTGGCAGGTGCCCCCCTCTGGTTCTTTCTTCGCCCAATATTTTTTATATATTCCAAAAATAAGCTCCGTGAAGTTTCAGGACTTTTGGAGTTGTACAGAATAGGTCTCTTATATTTGCTCCTTTTACAGTCCAAAATTCCAGCTGCCGGCATTCTCTCTCTTCATGTAAACCTTGTAAAATAAGAGAGAATAGGCATAAGTATTGTAATATAATGTGTAATAATAGCCCATAATGCATTAAATATCAATATAAAAGCATGATGCGAAATGGACGTATCAGACTCTGAGCCGGAGGAGATAGAAAATAAGGAGGAATGGGACCTCATGGACATGGCCCTGAACGAGCTGGCCGCGACAATTGCTGGCCCCGCGCCCGTTCCAGCCCCCATCCCCACGCCCATGCCAGCGACCATCCCCGTAGATTTGACGGGCTGGTCGCCAAGCACTATCACAGAGATGGAAGCCACGGGCGTCAGCGAGGTCTCCACGGACCCGCGCGAGCTCGTGTACATGCCAGCGCCAGCGCCCGTGCCCGTGCGCGCCCCTGCACCCACCGCGGCACCGGTCCCCGTGCGTTTGCCTGCACCCGCCGCGCCCGTGCCCGTGCGCCCGCCCCCCTCAGCGGCATGGGACGCCACCGTCGACCGCTATCTCGCAGCGCGGCGAGTTGCCGTCCTCCCGTGCCCTGCCCGTCGATCGCGCGACGACATGATGTTTGATTTCCAAGTGAAGAACATTCTGTGCTGCCTTGAAGACTTCAACAACGGTGTCCCGGAGGATGACAATGACAATGCCGGCGCGACACGCTGCCTCCACCACCGCCGGAATTAGTTTTTTGGGGGTTTAATATTGTATCTCGGTCATATGAATATAAGTTTGCAGTGTGACTGAATGAAAGATATGGTTTGAACGAACTTGCGTTTTTCTCTCTCAATGTACAGACTTATCAAATGATTTTCTTTAAAAAAATGTCAATGGTTTTTAAATATAAATCACTCATCGCAAACGTTTTAGATAGAACACCCGTATGCAAAGTGGGAGTTATGGTCTTCCCCAGTAAGCCAAGGGAAAATTCGCCGCGCAGGATTTGTGCATCTCTTTAACGCAAACGGTTCAGATAGAACTACCGTATGCAAAGTGAGAGCTATGGTCTTCCCCAGTAAGCCCAGGGAAAATGTGCCGAGCAGGATTTGTACATCCTTTCAATGCAAACGGTTGTTTTGGATGACCAGTGTGCAACCACGTACAGACAATCTGGTAAGATTTGCATCTGTCATATTGGGTATATTGCCATTTGTCAAACCGGAAAGATTGACATTTGTTGATCTAGTAACATTGCCATTTGTCAACCTTGTGACACTTTGATTTGTCAAAATATGCAGCTAAAAATCATTCGCACTATCTAATTTTTGCAACTAAAATTCAGTAATTAAGCATAGATTTCATTCATAGATTAAGCAGTCGTTCTTTTATACAAACAGTTCAACTTGACAGCTGAACCGACCAAACTTTTCCCCAATTGTTGCCAACCACGTACTGAAATAGCTAGTTCAACTATATGTACTAGCTAACTTTAAGTATGTTGTACAGTTCCACCACATCTATAGTCAGATGAACTGAACAAAATAGCTCCTAAATATTACTACTACTATGGAGGGGCTTTGTACTACTTCCGGCAGCCTCTCCTCTCCCGAGCGCGCTCAGGAAGAGGCAGAGGAGGAGGAGCCTACCGACGAGCTGGACAACTGCAATACGGTGCCTGTCGCTGCTGCACCTTCAGCGACGCTCACCTAGAACGCCCTCTGCCGCTCCAAACGATCCCTCTCGAAGTGGTGGTTCTCCTCGTAGATCTCCTGATTCCTCGCCTCTGTGGCGGCGTGTGCTGCGGCCACGGCGGCAGTAAGGCTCTTTGCGTGCTCGATGAGGCGCTCTTCCTCCTCACCAGGAACACGATGTAGCGCGCAAGGTCGCTGATGCACGTGCAGGCCTCCACCTCCGCCTCCCGCCTTCGGGCGGCGGTGGCGGAGCGGGTGATGGCCCCGGCGGTCAGCGGTGGGTTGGCGGCCACGGTGGCCGATGATGGGGTGGTGGCCACGGCCACTACCTCCCGCCTTCGGGCCACGGTGGTGGAGCGGGTGATCGCCACGGTGGCCGGTAGTGGGGTGGCGGCCATGAAGACCACCTCCCGCCTTTGGGCCGCGGCGGTGCAGCGGGTGATGGCCCTGGCTTTCGACGGTGGTGTGGCAGCGACGGTGGCTGGCAACAGTTGCCGACGGGTAGCGGCGGCGGAGCGTGTGGTGGGTGTTTCGCGCACACCCAACAGGGATGCCATGCGCACTACACTACGCCGGGGACTGCGCCGCCACTGGGGTATAGCCTCCCACTGGAGCTATCCTCTGACGACGGCGGAGTGGCTGAGCGACGACGATGAACCGGTGCCATTGGTGATTGTGGGAGAAGTAGACGAGATAAGCTATAGGGAGGGAGGAGATAATGCGACGCATGACTCGCCGGCCGTGAGGGTTTATATAGCAGGCCGGTAAGCATTGGGATTCTTTTGAGGGATTTCACCGAGTCGGGTGGGAAGCTTGCGCGGGAACCTGCGCAGTTGCGCGGGAACTGGCTCACCACTGTTTGGCCAAAAGAACGCCCCCGCACGCTGCTCAAGCTTGCGCTCGAAGCCGTCTATGGCAGCAGGGTGACAAGACGTGCGAGAGGAGGACGAAAGGACACGTACACATACGGTTAATAAAAAATGTTTGCGATTTAATTACCTACTACCCTGTCCTGGTTTATAAGTAGAATTTAACTAATAAAATACGAATGCATGTCGCCAAAGATTACATCGTTGGATTTGTAACTGAACATAGTTTCCAATTATATAATTTTAATAACATGCATCAACATTTTTTTGGTTAAATTTAAGGTCAAAATATGGCACAGAATATAAAGAGGACTAATAGACCAAGACGGAGGTAGTAGTACACGGCCGCTCTCTATGCAGTGACGCAACTGCCGGCCGGCTTGTAGACGGCCATTCCATGCGTGTTCAGTTGCTCTATGCGTGTGGTTGCTCACGGTTGAGGAGGCCCGCGGCGCGCTCTGCTTGCGTCCCGCCGCGCGTGCTCTGCTCTCGCGTCCCTTCGGGCGCTCTGCCCTCGTACCTCCACGCGTGCTGCCAGTGTTTGGGGCTGGCGCACGATTATGCACGTTCGTGTGCATGCGGTTGCGCCGGGCGCGGCTCCACGATGCAGTTACCCTCTGCAAAAATAGCCTTGCGGATGCGCCGAGAATCTAGGACGCCCGGCCCCCATTTTTTCCTGTGGCAATTTACCTTCATCTCTCGCACCACACGACACAATAAGCACACCCACGACCACACATACAGAGAGGACATCCAGCTGTTCCAATGGCGCTCCCCGTGGCTCTAATGGTGCTCCAAGCGGACGACGACGACAACGACAGACAGTTCACCACGCATCACGTAGTGGACACCCACGTGAGGGGGAAGGCCCTCTCGGAGGTGTACATTAGCGATCCGGTCTCGTTGGAGAGCTCCATCCAAACTATGGAGCAATTGCTTGCCGAGGAAAAGTACCAAGTGGTCGGCTTCGACCTCGAGTACACCATCGGTCGTGCTGGGCATGATCAGAAGGTTGTCGTCGCCTAGTTGTGGTGTGACATGATGTCCTCGTCTACCACTACCACCTGTCCATAAGGCCTTGCGAGCATTTCTCCAGGTTTATCAACAGCTCCGACTACAGTTTCTCTACGGTGGAGACCACCAACGATCTAAAAGCGCTCAAGGTTTCGGGCTTGAAATGCCAGAATCCTGTCAACATCCAGGACCACTACAAGGTCTGGGGCAGCGACAACAAACAGAACTCCCTGGTTGACCTCACCTCGGCCATCATCGAACCCTACTACATGAAGATGAAGGATGAGAGCAAGAAGGACAAGAACACCTGGCACAGTTTCTGGCATGAGAGACTGGATGAACAACATGTCAAGTACGCGGCCAAGGACGCGTACACAAGCTACGAGATGTACATGCGGATCGTTGACATAAGGGAGTGTCTTCTTCCTGTCCCAGACGAGGGATCGAGCCATAGAGCAGTGGCGAGAGCGTCACAAGAAGTAGATGACTAGAGGATCATTTCTCCTAGTTTAGAATGCAAGCAATTGTTTATTGAGGTGTGTGCGAATGATCTGTATAGTCACCTATGTAATCGGATGTTTATTTTAGTTATATATATATATATGTTATTCTTCTTTAAATAGAGCAAATCACACGGCTTATTAGCAGCAATCGTCTGTGTTATTATTTGTCTTCGCACACATTTTTGATTATGGACCTATTTGTCACGTATCACACACATCTTGTTCAGTTGAACTGTTTCTGTTGTGTTGGCTCATTGCAAATAGTTCATCCGACTGAAATGTATGCCCTCCATCCCACACACCTTGATCTGGCTGACCATTTCTATTGTGTTGCCTAATCACACACAATTCATCCTAGTGAACCGTATGCCGTATATCACATACACCCTCATCTGGCTGCCCGTTTCTGTTGTTCTGCCTCATCGCAAACAGTTCTTCTGGATTAACCATTTGCCACACATCGTACATGCAACTCTAACCTGAACCGTGTTTGATTTCACCACCATCGCAAACATTTTGCATCTTTTTGAAAGTTTTATTACATCACCATTTGTGATTAATGCATCGCACACAGTTTTGTCGAAGTATCTCTGATTGGACTGTCGCGTTTGGACCATCCTGCAGTAGTGACGAGGCACCTCCAAAGGAAAGAAAAGGAACACATACTATGATTCTGTCAGCATGCTAGGAGATATGGCGCGAGCGAAACCGAAGCACTTTCAACAACAAGACTGCCTCAACCATTGACATTGTGAAAGAAATCAGAAACTCAACTGAGCTATGGAGACTTACCGGAGCGAAATGCATCAAGAGCCCCTTTGGGGAACCGCCGTGAGATTATCGGCGCTTAGTTGTTGTATGGGAGTAGGCTCCTGCCTCCCCCCTCTTTTACCTTATTTTCCTTTTTCTCCATGGTCTCTGACCCCCCGCCAAACTTTGTGTTTCACCACTACTTCCTGCTAAGATTCAATGAAATAGCCTGAAATTGCTGGACGTTTAAAAAAACCTGTTAGGGTTTCAGCGACTTTGCGGCGATTCTCGACAAGGAATGTGACCGGCCTCCCCGTGTGTTCTTTTTTTCGATAAAGGTAATATATTAATATCAAGTTGATACCAATTTCATTCAGCCTCCACAACATTAAGGATGCACACAGCCAAAAAAAGAAAAGGAAAAAAGAAAAAAGAAAACAAAGTCCGTGCCAAAACAGTCAGAGACTCACAGCAGCAAGAGCACCACTAGTAGTGATGACACCTGTACTCCAAAAAAGGTTCTCCAAAGCGACGCCTCTTTGAAGGAAGCAATCCAAAAACACCGTTGTCGTCCGGTCAGTCCAACTATCATAGTCAGATCCTAGATTTTCACCTTGGAGAAGGTCCAGTCTCCAAACAGTGCCTTCAGCAAGGGAACGACTAGAAAGTCACCATTGCCAGCTACAACCACAAGGGTCAGCCTTAGGGATTTCACCCCAGAAAACTAAGAACGCCAAGAACGAAGTCTATCAGTGCCAACGTCATCACTCGCCGAGAACACTGCAGCAAAAAAGCCGATCATTCGACGCGTATACTTCTCCTGATCTGTTGTGAGGATTCTCAAGAAACTTCACTAAATCTCAACTCGACTTAAGCATGCGAGGTGGAAACTCCTAAGTCAATCCAGTCTTCTTCAAACATGAATGTCATTATCCTTCCCATCAACACCTTGGAAAAGGCAGCAATGAAGGTGCCAAGGCAGACCCAAGGTGGATTGGTGTTGCCACTAGCCATAGGAAAATGAATCATCACATCGCTAACAACAACCGAGTTGTTGACCCGGTGGCTAGATCCAAGCATGAACACACACCACGTAGGCGAATTGACATGCTCATGCCTGACTAAAGCAGCCCATGGCGGGGGCATGGATACCATCAAGACGCCCTGGCATCGTCTCCTTTGCCGACTACCCACCCTCGCCATCCGCAACAGCGCCACCATGTTGGGCGGAGGGCAGATCGAACGGAGCGTCTAGGCACGCAGACAGATAATCGCACCCATAGATTCAGGATAGCAGCGGAGTCCACATTGCGCAGTAGGGCGCAGGAGCGGTTGGCCGCGTCGAGATGCGGACGACAAGAGCACGACACATGCGGGACGGCTGACTCACGCGAATTGATGAACACATATCAGATCGAACCCTATAGTAGCGGCAGAGAACATTGGGGACAAAGAAGGAAGCTAAAAAAAGGGGCACCCCACCGCCACGTCCTTATCCGGCGGCAGCGGGATGAGCAAGGCACCATGGAGGCGGATTTTTAGGCGGCGGCTATGTCCCTCCCTATGTGTCAGGCGAGAACAACATTGTTCGTCTGCCCAGGGGCCGTTTGTGCCCCCACCCACGTGATCTTTTCGAGAATACGCAAAGCTTGTGTATCATTCATAAACAGAAGGAGTTAGAACGAGTACATGTAGGAGTACATTACACAACATGAACGAAAGGAGGCATGTACATGACACCCGGAGCAGAGAGAAATGGGATGTTCAACCCAAGCAGAGGAAACTACACAGCTAAACCCACAAAACCCCGAGCAAGAGAAGCAAATTGAACCAACAAGACATCCAACATCATCAAAGCCAGCATCAGGGACACCACGAGCTACAAGATCACGCCTTCAAGAAGGAAAGCGACGCCATAGCGCTGCCGCCATCCGGTTCGACGAACTGGACCTAGGGTTTTCCATGAGCTAGAAGAGGGGCACAGATGAAGGCCATGTCAGCACCTCCAAGAAGGAAAATGACACCCGCGAGCGTCGCCGCTGCCAGCACCGGCAAGCCGAGCAGAGATTTCTCCCTGGCCTAATACTGAGCTATCCCAAAGCCACCGGATTCGAAATCTATGATGGGAGAGCCGCAGTTGGCTGGAGCCGCCAAGTCTGTAGGGAGGGGTTGGCCGCCGGAAGGTGACACCTAGCACCATCGGACACACGGCATAGGATCTTCACTATTGCCGATCTGTTTTCGATCAAGGGACTGGCCTAGCCAAATGTCCGGCCTTGGCAAGGAAGGATCTTACGACTCTCACGTGGCGGAGCAGATCACATGGCTTTCGCAATGTACCTACCAACCTAGCGATTAGCGTCTTTGCCCAAGAGTGGACACCTTTTACTGATCCACTATGTTCTTTTCCCCATACCACTGCATGTGATGATGGCTTTGAATCTGCCTATAAAAACAATCACGACTTTGAACAAAATCATAAGAGGTTTTCTTTGGTGTGTGCATGCGGAGGCCAGCGGGGGAAACTGCTTGGTCACTTGGTCTGTCGTGTGTGCACCTAAGTGGGCAGGGGACTTGGGATCCCAAATCTATGGTGGTTGAACATAGCGATGCAAGCAAGGTGGCCATGCCCGAAGTGTGCTAATTAAACGAGATCTTGGCAAGTTCCAGATGATGGTACTTGACATAGCTTTGCAGTTATTCCAAGCCACAATGAGAGACATTGGGAGATGGGCAGAACACATTATTTTGGGAAGACCACTGATTGGATGGTTTCCGCATCGAGGAGTTGGCATCGACTCTATATGCTAAGGTATCGGCAAGAATTCACTGGTTGCGGCATGTGTGCATGGCCCTGGTTAACCATGCCTGGTCTAGAAACATTAGGCCCGATCTTGAGTTCAACGTGATATTGGAATACATGCGACTATGGCCGAGATTGGCAGGCGTAGTACTCCAGGAGGGAGTCACCAATGAGATAGTTTGGTCTAGGGAGAGACAAGGGGACTTCTTTGTCCAACCGGCGTACGCGACAAAGTTTGTCAGTCATGAGATTGTGCCCATCACGGGTTTTACATGGAAATCTCATGCACCACTACAATGCCGCTTTTTCACATGGCTTGCGCTATGAAATGTTGGACGTCTGACACATTGTCTAGGAAGGGATTGCCTCATCAGGTCTCTTTCCCGTTCTGCCATCAGAAAGAGGAAACCATCAGCCACATCCTGCTCAGTTGTGTGTTGTCCAGAGAGGTTTGGTTCTGAGTATGTGTGGCGATGGAGGTGTGAGCATGATGCATGGGTGCCCTCCACGGAGGTGTGGTGCTTGAGTAAAATCAAAGAAGGGAAAAACATAAAAGACATTAGGGCCATTCTACTTTTAGTCTTATGGGAGTTGTGGAAGCATCGAAACACGGTGGGTTTTGACGGAGCCACTCCTCATATGCATGAGGTTGTGCGAAGTGTGGAGTGTGAGGGAACGGCCTGGCGATCTGCGGGACTGCTACAGGTGATCTTGATGCTTTCCTAGGAATGCTAAACATGTGGCGCGTCGAGAGTAGTTGTGTAGGGTTAGTTGTCAAGGTACATGTGTGGATGCCCAGTTAGTGCAACTGTGTAATATGTAAAAAAGTAACACCGGTGGAGGGTTTCTTATACTCTTTTCCCCTCTTTAATAGATGATACATATGCTGTGCGTATTCGAGAAAAAAGGAAAGATGGCGTCATGGTAACATCAACAGACTGAGAGATCCTTGATGAGTCCTTGAATCACATTTTACCTTTAGTTTTGTGTCATAGTCATAACTTTTGTTGGAATTTTACCGTGTTTGCGCACTCTCTTTCTTTCAATTTCACCAGGATCTTAACCGGGGAGGGGATCCAGAGGCTAGAGCATTAAAGAGAATGCAAGTCTGTGGGTGAAAATCATGTTTTTTGGCGTGATGGAAACCTTCCATAAAGATGAGCGATCAAGTAAAGTAATTTCCCGCCGAAAAAGGGCATCTAGTAGAGAAGACATGCTAGGTACGAGCACACCCGCTCATAGCAGCACTTGTACCAAGTTGTGTCGCCTCCCCTGGATCGATAATTTATCTCGGTGGCTTCAAATCACGAATGAGAGCACCAAATACACCAGAACCAACAACCCTAACCCCTGGAAGGGATCTGGAGGGGAATTCAAAGGAAAGGCTCTGCTACGCCGTCATCTCAAC
The DNA here is from genome assembly GCF_018294505.1 of Triticum aestivum. NCBI lineage: Eukaryota > Viridiplantae > Streptophyta > Magnoliopsida > Poales > Poaceae > Triticum > Triticum aestivum. Next base: position 274,797,497 of record NC_057802.1, on the reverse strand, counting down.
CAAGGAAACTCCAGCATCAACCATCATCATCAACATCTTCTATTCAGCTCTTTGTAATACCAAACCCTAGGTGGAAACCTACGTGTATTACTTTGATCGTTCATCCATGTTTACCACGATTTACCTGTAATGTTTGTCGTCTCTATGGCCGAGTAATACCCCTAGTTCTAGGGGATATGGAGAAACCTTAGTATTTTAGGTGTTGAATGTTGATAGAATTTGACATCCTCTTTGTATGTTTATTTTAGCAATCTTCTCGATGTTGGGTGAAGTCTTCCACTCCACATTTTCCCTTAGGGACGTGAAAGTTACTACTATTGATGCGATGGTGGGTTGCAGAGGTACTGCGGTGACATAAGCTATCTTCCTCCTTCCCTAATCATTTGATGGGAGATTGCCGTAGACCGCCTTTAGGTACATCCAGTGGGAACCCTTAATCAATGTTCTATAACCTACCTGGGAAGGAATGGTGGTGGCATATGTGATATGTGGACGTGGCATGTATGTACATATATGTACTTGGGTGCCAAAGAATAAGCGGTTTTCATTTCTGCTTGCTCGTGGGCAGTAGGCTTCAATGGACTATGTCCAAATCATCCTCACTCTCCTCGAAAACCTGTCTCCTTTGAGTTTCTCTTCCGAGGTGCACCATGGCCACCTCGGCCCCTCCCACGGAACCTACCACGAGGGTAGGTTGACCCGCGGTTTGTCTCCTGGCTACCTTGGATCACTCATCTCTTTGCCAGTAGACACTTCCCCCATTATATGTTTGTCGGAGGATGTACTCCATCCCTACGTTCCTCCATGTCATGACCAAGGAGGCCACAAAACTGCACAAAACTAGCAAATTTTCTCGTACTTGATCTTAAGAAAAATTCTCTCACCGGCGAGATTCATGGGGGTCCAACAAATTAACAGCTTTGAGACATCTATGCTTGCCCGCACACGCACATAATTCCCTTCAAAGTACCAAGTTGGATTGAGCTCGGCACTCCGGACCATGCCGATTCTCCTTGCCAACTGATCAACTATGGGTTCCTTCCGGTATAGGTTTGGGATTTTATGAATTTGAGCCCAAACCGACGGCCTCTGCAAATTTATCGATTCTAATGCGTGTTTACCATCAAACTCCTCGCTTAGCACCATAAGGCGACGAAAGATCCATGGATTGTGGAACATTACCCGCTTCCAATCTCCAAGGCTCAAAACATGGATCATGAACAAGTTGTCGTCCACCTCCTTTGTGATCTTCCTAATCTGCTCTTCTCCCACATAGACCTCGTCAAGTTCCCCTTCCAGTAGGCCCATGTTCTTCATTGCAGCATCTAGACCTTCCTCCACCTTCTCCTTCCCACTCTTGGAACCTTGCGATCCAGAGCCTGACGTAGGCGCAACAATGGCCAGCAGAACCCACCTCCGCTTCCAACATGGAATTGATCCACCTCGTCACGCCCCAGGAACCCAAGGCTCGCAAGATAGACCAGTGTCCTTTAGTCAGCCTAAGGATCCTGCGAGGTAAACATACGAGGGTAGATACGGGCAGTGATTGGAAAACGGCGCTGGTGAGAATTCAGCAGAGCAGGGGAATCTGTCGTTAAGTGTGGTTGCAGGTGAGACCAAAATGAGTTGAGTGGGATTTGGCTAACGGGAAGGATATGTTGGTTGGATGGCCTTTTCTTTTCTCTCTTTTGTCCAAGTCCTTATGTCTGTATGGACATACAAGGAGAGAGGGGCACTATTGCAAGATGGTCCAAACACAACAATACAATGGGAGACCCTGTTAGGACCGAGAGTATATCGACCAGAGGGGGGTGAATGGGAGATTCAAATTTTCTTTGAAATCTTTGAAACTCAATTCACACACCACAGCGGAATAGAGTATTGATAGAAAACATTGAATTAGATTTCTTTGTCAGAGCCATATTCATCGAGAAAAGCATTTACAATGGAGCGAGCTTGATTGATAATAGGTTTAACTACGATCAGAGTTATACAACAAGAAAACAAGTGTAACAGAATGAAACAAAACATAATAATCGCTTAATGAAACACAATCTTAGGGTTACACCACTTAACAAGGATACATATACAATATGTAGAAATCAGGACGAAGATAATGAAAAGATTTGACACTATAACACAGAATAAAAGACACAGAACATAGCAGAGATCAGAGAATCTAATGGCACTAAGCACGAGTGGAAATTACTGAAAGAATTGTAGTAGAGTAGATATAACCAGTGGTGCTCGATGACGACAAGAGATTTGGTAAACCAGTTCACCCTTCTGCCAAAGGGCTACGTCTGGTTGGAGTGGCTGTGTCTTAACACGAAAGATAAACTCTCTTCACCCTATTCTCCTTCAACACAGAGCTCATCAGACTCAGATTGATTTCACTCGTGGTAGATCCTTGTCGACGATCTCCAAACCTTCGGTCGACCTTCGCGAACCACAATCACTCTTGGTTGCTGAAGATGAGGCTCGGTGAAGACAACAACTCTTTATCACTCGAAGCCAAACCTATCCGTCTAGAGAGTGTGTGATATGTCTCCAACGTATCTATAATTTTTGATTTTTCCATGCTATTTTATTATCTGTTTTGGATGTTTTATATGCATTATTATGCTATTTTATATTAATTTTGGGACTAACTTATTAACCTAGAGCCGAGTGCCAGTTTTTGTTTTTCCTTGTTTTTGAGTTTCACAGAAAAGGAATATCAAACGGGGTCCAAACGGAATAAAACTTTACGATGATTTTTCTTGGACCAGAAGACACCCGTAGGACTTGGAGTCCAAGCTAGAAGACCCACGAGGCAGCGGCAAGGGTGGAGGGCGCGACCTAGGGGGGGCCTGCCTTGTTGCCCCCTCGGGAGTCCCCTGGCCTACTTCTTCGTCCTATATATTCACATATATTCCCAAACCCTCGGAGGCATCCACAAAAATAATTTTCCGCCGCTGCAACCTTATGTTCCCATGAGATCCCATCTTGGGGCCTTTTTCGGCGATCTGCCGGAGGGGGATTCGATCATGGAGGGCATCTACATCAACCCTATTGCCCTTCTAATGAAGCGTGAGTAGTTTACCTCAGACCTACGGGGCCATATCTAGTAGCTAGATGGCTTCTTCTCTCTCTTTGATTCTCAGTACCATGTTCTCCTTGATGTTCTTGGAGATCTATCCGCTCTAATCTTCTTTTGTGGTGTGTTTGTCGAGATCCGATGAACTGTGGATTTATGATCAGCTTATCTATGAATATTATTTGAATCTTCTCTGAATTCTTATATGCATGGATTAATATCTTTGTATTTCTCTTGGAATTATCGGTTTGGTTTGGCCAACTAGATTGGTTTTTCTTGCAATGGGAGAGGTGCTTAGTTTTGGGTTCGATCTTGCGGGATTTCACCCAGTGACAAAGTAGGGGTAGCGAGACACGTATTGCATTGTTGCCATCGAGGATAAAAAGATGGGGTATTCATCATATTGCTTGAGTTTATTCATCTACATCATGTCATCTTACCTAAGGCGTTACTCCGTTCTTTATGAACTTAATACTCTAGATGCATGCTGGATAGCGGTCGATGTGTGGAGTAACAGTAGTGAACTCAAGCAGGAGTCGGTCTACTTGACACGGATGTGATGCCTATACTCATAATCATTGCCTTGGATATCGTCATAACTTTGCGCTTTTCTATCAATTGCTCGACAATAATTTGTTCACCCACCATATTATTTGCCTTCAAGAGAAAAGCATCTAGTGAAACCTATGGCCCCTGGGTCTATTTTCCTTCATATATTTTCAGATCTATATACCAAAAATACCGTGTGGCAATCTATTTACTTTTATTTACTTTTACGTTTTAGTAATCTTTTATATCTATCTCTATCAGATCTCACCTTTCCAAGTGACCGTAAAGGGATTGACAACCCCTTTATCGCGTTGGGTGCAAGTGTTTGATTGTTTGCGTAGGTTCATCTATTGGGGACTTGGGCGTTTCTCATACTGGATTGATACCTTGGTTCTCAACTGAGGGAAATACTTATCTCTACTTTGCTGCATCACCCTTTCCTCTTCAAGGAAAAAACCAACGCAAGCTCAAGAAGTAGCAGGAAGAATTTCTGGCGCCGTTGCTGGGGAGATCTATGTCAAGCCTACCAAGTACCCATCATAAACTCTCATATCTTGCATTACATTATTTTTGATTTGCCTCTCGTTTTCCTCTCCCCCACTTCTATAATGATTTTCAAAAAAGTACAAAAAGATTTGCCTTTTTATTCGCCCTTCTTCAGTTCACTTTTTGTTTGCTCGCGTGTTAGCTTGCCTTTATGGATCAACCCAAGGACTTTGATACCTACTACAGGAAGTTGAAAGATATTGAAAATAATACTATGAGCTTCGTATCCTTACAATTTGAGCATAATAGTTTCTTTAGGAATGAGCTCAAGGAGCAGAAAACTTTTATGGAGTATATGAATAAAGTGCTCGATGATATGTCTAAGGAATTTTATGGTCTTAAATCTTAATTTGCTCATCTTGAAATTTTAGTTGGTCAAATTTCTGATAAACAAACCACTTTGGTAAATAAGATGGCCGCTAAACCGGAGTTTCATGAAAATAATGATGAATATCTTAAAGTGATTGATGTGACTCCTATTGAATCTTTGTTTTCTAATATAAATCTTGATAAATATAGGACTGGAGATGAGTCAAGTTTAGTTAAAAGGCGTCCCAATAATTTGGAGTTTATTGATCTTGATGCAAAAAATTAATAAAGTGATTGGAGAGGTCAAAACTTTATGTAGTGATGAACCCACTCTTTTGGATTTCAAGGATTTTAATTATAATAATTGTTCTTTGATAGATTGTATTTCCTTGTTGCAATCCATGTTGAATTCTCCTCATGCTTATAATAAAAAAGCTTTTACTAAGCATATCGTTGATGCTATGATGAAATCTTTTGAAGAAAAGCTTAAATTGGAAGTTTCTATTCCTAGAAAACTTTATGATGAGTGGGAACCTACTATTAAGATAAAGATTAAAGATTATGAGTGCCATGCTTTGTGTGATTTGGGTGCTAGCGTTTCCACGATTCAAAAAACTTTATGTGATGTGTTAGGTTTCCGTGAATTTGATGATTGTTGTTTAAATTTGCATCTTGCGGATTCTACTATTTGACGATGACATGTACCTAGGGAGGGTCTTGGGACTGACCTATATGCCCTACCCAAGGACACCACACAAGAGGCCAAGGCCTACGAAGGTAGAAAGAAGATACCGACAAGAATCATCATGGAGTACAACCCAGTCGACAGAAGATTCACACGTATACCCCAATTCCACTCGACCGTCGCCATTCACTCGGCTGAACCAGAATTCACTCGAAGGAAGGAGGCCTAAGGTCACCTGTAGATAGCAACGGTCGGTCATTCACTCCGTCACTTAAAGGTCATTAAACACGGGCGTTACTAGTAATGTTTGTAGAATTACTCTCTCATTGAACCCTTGCGTAACTGAGGACTGCGAGGGGTCGGCGCACTCTATATAAGCCACCCCTCCCCTCTGGCACAAGGGTTGCACCCCCTGTAACTCAACACTCCAATCAACAAAGGCTCCGCGGCACCGAGACATAGGGCTGTTACCTCCTCCGAGAGGGGTCTGAACTCGTAAATCCGAGTGTACAACTTCACCATAGCTAGGCTCTGCCCTCTCCTTCGTACCCCATACCTCTATTGTCAGATCTGTTCCCATGACAGTTGGTGCCCACCGTGGGGCAGGCATCCAAGCAACTTTTGGCGAGGTTGCGATCTTCCATCTCCATCGACATGGTTTCTGCCGGTGGATTATCCTTGGGTCACGAGATCTGTCTCGGCACGCTCACCTTAATCGCTGCGGAATCGGCTTGGCTCCAAGAAGCCCCCCTCGATGTCGAGGCACTCCCCATTCGCGGGGCGGCACACTTCCGCGCGAGTGCCTGCAGCGTCCTCCTGCGACAGCCGTCGACTCAGTATCGGTCGACTGCCGCGGTGTCTTCCCTTCCCGCTGCTCGCCGCCACAAGCGATCCGGTCACTCATGACTCCAATGGTGCGTGAAGCACGAGGTGGCTCATCAGTCGTCCACTCCTCAGATCGCGGTGATCGAGCCCGACAAGTCCCTTTACGGCATGTTCGATCTGTCCACTGGTCGCTCGGATATTCTTTCCGAGTGTGAAAGCAATGACCCCACGGCAGAGGTCCTGATGGTTGGCTCCCAGCATAGCCCACCAGGATTTCCCCGCGGTGGAAGCTATGGCCTGTCGCATGGCGAAGACGAATACTACCCGCAAGCTCTCACTACAGAACAAAGAGAAGAATTGCGGCGCAGAGACGAACAGGCTCTTCAGACCCCCATCGTTGGGGAGACCGCCGAGGCTCAGGCCTTGGAGGTTGTGCGTGTTGCCACTCTGGCTGAACGCATGCGCCTGGAGAATCTCCAGAAGTCACTCGACCACCGCATGAAACGCCCCGTGCGTGTGCATGACGTTCAGAAGCTCACAGGTTGTCTTGCTGCACTGAGTCGGTTCATTTCCCATCTCGGTGAAAAGGCATTGCCCCTTTACTGACAGATGAAAAAGTCAGATAAGTTCGAGTGGACTCCCGAAGCCAAAGCAGCATTTGTAGAGCTCAAAGCCCTGCTTTCCACCCGGACGGTGCTTGCTGCCCCGAACAGCAAAGAGCCTCTACTATTATACATTGCAGCCACCGGTCAGGTTGTCAGCACAGTGCTCGAACGAGAAGAAGAAGGCAAGACCTATAAAGTTCAACGACCAGTGTATTATATCTCTGAATTCTTGACTCCATCCAAGTAGAGGTATTCGCATTATCAGAAGCTTGTTTACGGGATTTACTTGACTGCAAAGAAAGTTGCACATTATTTCCAAGACCACTCGGTTTCAGTCGCCAGTGATGCTCCGTTGTCTGAAATCATGAACAATCGAGATGCGACTGGCCGAGTGGCTAAGTGGGCAATTGAACTTCTCCCTCTGGATATCAAGTTTGAAGTGAAGAAGGCGATCAAATCTCAGGCGCTCGCAGATTTCTTGGCCGAGTGGATTGAACAGCAACAACCGACTCAGGTTCACTCGGAGCACTGGACTATGTTCTTTGATGGGTCTAAAATTTTGAATGGTTTCGATGCCGGAGTGGTCCTGGTGTCTCCAAGAGGTGATAAACTCAGTTATGTCCTTCAGATTCACTTCGATTCCTCCAATAATGAGGCTGAATATGAAGCACTCCTCTACGGGTTACGTATGGTTATTTCACTCGGCGTCCGTCGCCTGATGGTCTACGGTGACTTGGATTTGGTGGTCAATCAGATGATGAAAGAATGGGATGTCAGAAACCCTGCCATGACAGGATACTACAACAAAGTGAGGAAGTTGGAGAAAAAGTTTGAGGGTTTGGAGGTTCACCACATTCCCCGAATCAAAAATCAAGTAGCTGATGACTTGGCAAAATCGATTCCACTCGGAAGCCTATCCCTAGTAATGTGTTTCTTGAGCATCTCCATTCCCCATCAGTACAAGAAGATCCTTTCACTGAGGAACCTCCCCAAGCGATAAGTCCTACCGATCCGACTGAGATCTAGGTCCCAGCAGTCATTGACCTGGTTATGGGGATCCTTGTAATCACCCCCGACTGGACAGTGCCATACATTGCATATCTGCTCAGACAGGGACTTCCAGACGATGAAGTTGAAGCACGACAGATTATCTGCAGATCCAAGGCTTTCACATTGATAAATGGACATCTCTATAGAAAGAGAGAGTGTTACTGGCGTAGCTCAACGATGCATCTCTCCAGAAGAGGGATGACTGATTTTGGATGAGATCCACTCGGGGACCCGTGGTCACCATGCATCCTCTCGGACAATCATGGACAAAGCATACCGAGCTGGATTTTACTAGCCACGGGCCAATGAGGTTGCAAGGGAAATCGTTCAGCGGTGTGAAGGATGCCAATTCTACGCGAACATGTCCCATAAACCTGCATCTCCCCTGAAGACCATTCCACTCGTCTGGCCGTGTGCTGTGTGGGGTTTAGACATGGTTGGGCCACTTAGGACCGGCAGAAGTGGCTTCACTCACCTGCTGGTGGCAGTCGACAAATTCACTAAGTTGATCAAAGCGAAACCTACTAAGAAGCTAGATTAGAAGACAACCATCAAGTTCCTAAAAGATTTGGTATTCAGATACGGAGTCCCGCATAGTATTATCATGGACAATGGCTCGAATTTCGATTCATAAGAGTTCAGAGACTTCTGCGCCTCCCAAGGCACTCCGGTTGACTACGCATCCGTTGCGTACCCGCAGTCGAATGGTCAAGCTGAGAGGGCGAACGACCTTATCCTCCAAGGGTTGAAGCCCCGACTCATGCGCGACCTTGAGCATGCAGCTGGAGCTTGGGTGACTGAACTGTCATCTATTCTATGGGGTTTAAGGATGACTCCGAACCGATCTACCGACCGCACTCCTTTCTTCATGGCGTACAGAGCTGAAGCAGTGTTATGTAGTGATCTCTACCGTAATGCACCTCGAGTCAAACTCTACTCAGAGGCTGAGGCAGAGCAAGCATGGAAAGACGTTGTAGATCTTTCGGAAGAAGAACGTGAGATGGCCCTGATGCGATCGACTGTCCATCAGCAAAATCTGCATCGATTCAATGCCAGGAATGTCAAAGGTCGAGCATTTCACGAAGGAGGTCTCGTGCTCCGAGTGGACCAACATCGACCTCGCATGCTTGCCCCTGCATGGGAATGCCCCTTCATCGTCACCAAGGTGTTTCATAATGGGGCCTACCACTTCTACAACCTTGCAAAGAAGATCGACGAGCCGCGTGCTTGGAATGCAGATCGTCTCCGTCGATTTTATACCTAGCACTCGGACTGTCAAGATGTAATAAGAGTACCTTTTTGTTTGTCAAGACATGACTCCTATAGTCCCATGATGATTTCTTTCGCATAAGCATGTGTTCAAAACCCCAGTGGGTGTCTTAGCTGCGAAACCTGTTTTTGTCTAAGTTAAAAAACTACTCCGAGTGGAGAGCATCCCTCCCACTCGGGGGCTTAGCCACGAACCTGTTTCGCCTAAGTTAAAAAAACTACTCTGAGTGGAGAGCATCCCTCCCACTCGGGGGCTTAGCCGCGAACCAGTTTCGCCTAAGTTAAAAAACTAATCTAAGTGGAGAGCATCCCTCCCACTCGGGGCCTTTGCCGCGAACCAGTTTCGCCTAAGTTAAAAAACTACTTCGAGTGGAGAGCATCCCTCCCACTCGGGGGCTTAGCCGCGAACCCGTTTCGCTAAGTTAAAAAACTACTCCGAGTGGAGAGCATCCCTCCCACTCGGGGGCTTAGCCGTGAACCAGTTTCGCCTAGGTTAAAAAAACTACTCCAAGTGGAGAGCATCCCTCCCACTTGGGGGCTTAGCCGTGAACCAGTTTCGCCTAAGTTAAAAAACTACTCCGAGTGGAGAGCATCCCTCCCACTCGGGGGCTTAGCCGCGAACCAGTTTCGCCTAAGTTAAATTCTAATCCGAGTGGAGAGCATCCCTCCCACTCGGGGGCTTAGCCGCGAACCAGCTTCGCCTAAGATAAAAGTCTACTCCGAGTGGAGAGCATCCCTCCCACTCGGGGGCTTAGCTGCGAACCATTTTTGCCTAAGTTAAAAAACTACTCTGAGTGGAGAGCATCCCTCCCACTCGGGAGCTTAGCCGTGAACCAGTTTCACCTAAGTTAAAAAACTACTCCGAGTGGAGAGCATCCCTCCCACTCGGGGGCTTAGCCGTGAACCAATTTTGCCTATGTTAAAAACTACTCCGAGTGGAGAGCATCCCTCCCACTCGGGGGCTTAGCCGCGAACTAGTTTCGCCTAATTTAAAAATCTACTCCGAGTGGAGAGCATCCCTCCCACTCGGGGGCTTAGCCGTGAACCAGTTTCGCCTAAGTTAAAAATCTACTCCGAGTGGAGAGCATCCTTCCCACTCGGGGCTTAGCCATGAACCATTTTCGCCTAAGTTAAAATTCTAATCCGAGTGGAGAGCATCCCTCCCACTCGGGGGCTTAGCCGCGAACCAGTTTCGGCTAACTTAAAAGTCTACTCCGAGTGGAGACCATCCCTCCCACTCAGGGGCTTAGCCGCAAACAATTTTGGCTAAGTTAAAAAATCCATTCGCTAGAAGCATGTGATAAACAAAAAAGCAAACATTCGGATAAATCCAGCAAGTTCAGAAACACAAGCAAAAGTACTCAGGCGTCAGGCCCAAATGAGTTTAGCGGTTACATGATCACTCAGCATTCCGAGGCAAATAAAGTTTTGATCTTAAAGTTTTTCTCACTCAGCAGGAGGACTCGCAGGCTCGACAAAGGTGTCCAAATCAATTCCATCTGCGATCCGAGTGGCTGCAACAATGAAGGTCTGCATGAAATCTTCAAACTGGAGCTTCTTTGTGTTTGCCACTTGAAGAGCCTTCAGCTTGTCCTCCCTAGCCTCCTTGCAGTGGACACGAACAAGTGAGAGTGCCACGTCAGCTCCGCAGCGGGCAGCTGATTTCCTCCACATGCTTGCACTCGACCAGGGATTTCATTGAGCTGAGTCATTAGTGACTCGAGGTCGTTCTGGAGTGTATCCTATGGCCATAGCTCCTTGTCTATCCTCGACAGTGCAACCTTCAGTCGGGCAATGTACCCAAGACATTTTTGAGACGAGCTTCAAGTCGCAGCACATTCATTGCAGCATCATCTTTGATGAGTGACTTCCTGGGATCCAGGCCTGGTTCAATTCGTTCAGTTTCCTACTCGAAGTTCTGACAGAATTCTGCACAAAGAGGGAAAATATGAGTCAGGAGCATTGCATAGATGTGTTTTGTGGGTTCACTCAGATGAAGAAGGATACCTTCAATCATGATGTAGATTTTCTTTGCAAGACCCCCAAGTATTCCTCCAGCTCATCCCTCTTTCGAGTGAGTTGGTCCACCTTGTCAGTCAAGACAATCTTCTCTCCCTTCAGCTGAGCGGCTTCCTTCTTCACCTCTTCGACGACAGTCTTCAGGGCCGCATTCTCCTCTTCGAGTTTGCCGACTAAAGCTTGTTTTCTCTCAGCTGCTTCGGTCTTCTCTCGGGCCACCTTCTGCGCTCCCGCGAGTTTGTTGTCTTTCCTCTCCAACGCCTGCTTCATAGTGTCTAAAGAAATAACATTATTCAGTCGTGCTTGGAGTTGACAGTTTTCACTACGCACATCTGTTCGAGTGGAATCACTCGGTTCAAAGGACAAAAAGGAAAAAAAACTGACAAGGCATACAGTCGGCGAAGTGTTACCTCCCATGGTCTTCACTTCCTCCTGAGCCTGCTTCAAGTTCTTCTTGGCCAGCTCTAAGTCCAATTGGAGTTGGATCTTCTCCTTCTCCAAGGCAACATACTGGGTTCCCAGCTCACAAGATTTCTGAGCTCAACAAAAAGACAATTCGGTCAACAAAGAGAAAAACTCTCAAAAGTGTTTCTTCTACTTCCAAGTGGAGAAGAGCAAATCCAGATTGCTATTATCAGAAGTGTTCTAAGACCACCGCCGAATCAAACATTCGATGATGATCTCGGGGACTACACCCAGTGGGTGCACTCAGCGTGCCCACACTGGATCAATTTCCCAAAAAAAGAAAGAGAAAACAACTTGTTCTCAGACCCCCGCTGAATCAAACATTTGACGGCGATCTCGGGGACTACACCTAGTGGGTGCACTCAGCATGCCCCCACTAGATAAGTTTCCACTTGGTACGGCCTGACCGATTTGAGTGAAGAGCTTCAAGCAAAAAATATTCTAAGACCCCCGCCGAATCAAACATTCGATGGTGGTTTCAGGGACTACACCGAGTGGGTGCACTCAGCGTGCCCCCACTAGATCGATTCCCACTCGACGCGGCCTGACCATTTCGATTGGACGGAATACAGAACAAAAAGAAAACACCCAGTGGGTGTACAGATTCAACAGAATCACGACGGAGAAAATCCAATCGGAAATTAACTTAATATCGCACTTACTCGGACATTTGCTTGAAGGGTTGTTCTAGCATCATAAGCTAACTTGCCGCTCTCATACACCTCCTTCAGGCGCTGCATCATCAAACCGGCCTGAATCATAGCCTCCTTGGCAGCTCCTGTTTGGTCCTTTGGGACATGCCGCAAAGTGAACGCACTCGACGCAGGAGTTGGTGGCGCACCTGGAGGGATCAGCACTTGTGGTTGCTCAGTCGGACCAGAAGCTTGAACAGTCGACACGGGAGGCTGAGAAGTCGACAGTGGGACAAAGAAGGAAACACAAGTTCTGGACGAACCACCCGGCCCTTGAGGAACAGATTCAGGCGCCATATGAGACGCCTGACCTGAAGGCACTCTCTTGGTGAGGCTTCGTGAGGTGGTACATGTCCTGCCCCGTCCTCTCGAGCTTCTTGGAGGCTCCTCCTCCTCATCATCTGGAAGTTGGATGACATCTGTTGGCACTACAATCACTCGACAGTAAGATTCCAGTCGACCACTAGAACAATTAGCGAGGCGAGAGTTGATCATACCTACCCGAGAAGTGGCTGCGTCCATTGTCTCCGCGTCAGCCTGCTCGTCGTCCATCGCCATATGCGACGTCCCGGAGGTAGCAGCGCTGGGATTCAGAATTCCACTCGGTCAAATAAAATATTAAGGTCTACAATAGCAATGAAGGAGGAAAAGAGGAAGCACTCACATTGAAGCAATAGGCACAGTGACCTTTATCCTGGGCAGGGCCTTCCGCGGCTTAGGTGGGGCAACCTTGGCTTGCTTGGCAGTTTTCTCAGTCGGGTTAGGAGTTGGCATCCGAGTGCACTTCTGGGTCCTGACACTCGACATCGCAACCTTACTCTGGCCAGCTGCTGGATCTTGGGTCTGCTTGGAGCGGCGCTCGGAACGTGGAGGCAACTCGACTTCTTTTCTATCTGCAGAGTGGTCGCTGTCGTCTTCAATGTTGTCGGTGTAATCGAAGTCGGCACTCCCACCCTCGCTTTCCACTCCTCCAGCGAAGTGTTCCCTGTTCGGCACAGGCGAGTACATCTTCGTGAATATCTGCGAGACACAGATTATAAAGATTAGTTGGATTCCAATACAGTTGCATATTGAAGAGTAAAAGATAAAACACTCGACAAGTTATGTCTGACCTCTCCTGGAGGGTGCTCAGTGTCGAATGGCAAGATCCGTTTTGCTCCACGTGGATTGTCCTTGTTTCCAGTGATGCTCCAAAGCCACTACGCCACTATCTCTTCTTTGACCTCCTCCGGGTGGGTCCGAGCGGTGTCATCTGCACCTTAGTACAGCCACATGGGGTGGTCGCGAGCTTGCAAGGGCCGGATACGTCGACTGAGAAACACTTCCAACAAATCCATGTCTGTCACTCCGCCTCAGACCAGCGCAACGACTGCGTCAACCAGGATGGCCACCTCACCCTTCTCCTCAGTCAATGAATGAGGGGTGCGGAGTCTCTCTAGAGAGAAACGGGGAAGGCCAACCAGAGTTGATGGAGCTTCGCCGGAGTTGCACGGCAATGCTTGACGTCGACGCTGCTTCGAGCTTGGGCTCGGGCGGAGATCAAAGGTAGGGTTTGAGGCCGACCAGAGAGGAACTAATGAAGAAGAGACCCGGAACGGGGGTTTATATAGCCTGAAGAACAAACCACCACTCCGAAATCTATGGATGGAAAAACCGGGACATTCCACATTCGACGGAAGAGATCACGATTAAGAGATCGCGAGCACGTGTCAACCGTTTCCTGCAAAATTCTCGATAACTGAACAGAAAGTCGAAGGTTTGAGGAAGGGAAAGTGTCAAAACAGATGAAGTAATTGAGGAAGATTTTATTGGCGACCAAGGACATCGGAAGGAAATCTTCTTCAGATCAAGTGCATGTTTATGACACGCAGAACAGAGAGAAAAACAGAATAGGAATTGAAACGAAAACACAAAAGAAAACAACTAAAAAGAGAACAAGAACACTACGAATAAAAACAAGAAAAGAGAAGCACCAACAATGATTGCACTCAGGGCATAGGATGAGAGTGTGATATCCCTAAGAGTGTTTCCTGCAAGAAACAATTAGTTCTTCTTCACAACCCACACCTGTGTGGGAGGTGATGATCTCATTTGCTTCGCCTGGCTTGGAACATTTCTTCGGCGTGTTCTGCGTGACACCTGAGTACTATGATAATAATCATATGAATATGCACTTAAGTTGTTTCCAGATGCATGAGTGTAATGATTAGATGATATGCGCATGTACTCCTTCTGACACAAGTGAGGGTGATAATAATTCAAAAATGACAATTTATTTGGCTGTGAATGGTAGCCATTTCCTTGTCGATGATTATCCTGCACAGTCAGATTTGCAGTAATAGATAGATTTCCAATGATATTTTTCTTCACCCAAATTTGCTTCTTGGGAGAGACTGCCCTGCAGTTAGTTCCAACATATTGTGCGAAACCCTTTCCATTCTGTTGCTTGAAGAGTTTGTAACTTGAGTCATTCAACTCATTAGTTTCAACAGAAATGGGTGAAAGACAACCAGAAAGAGTTTCAGGTTCAAGGGTTTTACTATTTGCTTGAACCCAAGTTGTACAAGGATATTGTTCGGGAGTCCAGTACGAACCATCCACATTAAGTTTCTTTTTGAAACCTAATCCTTCCTTCTGAGGATTTTTGTGAAGAATGGACTTCTTGAGCACATCACACAAGGTTTGATGCCCTTTCAGGCTCCTTAGCATTCCTGTCTCAAGTAAGCCTCTTAACCTGCAATTTTCTTCAGTAAGAGCAGCAAAATCCTCGGAAAAGGGGTTAGTGGTGTCATTAGCAGTGGCGGTGTTCTCTTTCATAGCATTGGAAGTTTCAGCATGAGAATCTGCATTACTAAATACTAGGCAAGTTAAGCATGGGGGTACAAAACCATCAGGAAGTTGAACAAATTGCTCGGCAAAGAGAGAAGCTTTTTCTAAAGCCATTTCGTTATGAGACTCTTTCAGTGACACGAGTTCTTGATTCCCGCTAAGGAGTTCATTTGATAAACTCTTGTAGTCAACTACAAGTGAGTCATATCGAATGGTAAGATTATCAATAGTTGATGAAAAAGCATCTTGCTCTTCAATCAACTTTTGATTCTTCTCCATCTCTTCGACCAGTAATCCTTCAGTTTTTCTGAGATTTCTTTCAAGCATTTCAAGTTCAACGTGTTGAGATTTAACAATTTTGACCAGCTTGGCATAAGATATGTACTCAGGAGAGAATTCATCCATGGACCTTAGGTGTTTGGCAGATACCTGATCCTTTGAGGATTTTTCCATGAGGCAAAAGGCGATTGGTTCATCATTGCTTGATTCATCATCACTTGAATCATTATCAGTTTCTGAGTCGGTGACTTTCTTCGATGATTCAATAGCAACGTAAGCATTACTTCCCCCAATCCTTTTGTAGAATTCTTCTTCATCAGAATCAACACTAGTACGCGTCGGTGCTATACAAACGGTTTTTAACCCCTTTCCGCGACGGCATTTGGAACCGTCGTCTAGTGAGTGACGGCGATAGGGGGTCCTTCCCACATGACCCAGAAACCATCGGGGATATGCCCTCCTGGCACACACGCTCGGCAAAATGAGGTCGTGTGCGACCGGCGAGCGCTCAAATACGGAAATACATACATTAGAGCTAAAAAATACAATTATACAGGCGAAATTGTTTCCGGTCGCAAGTACATCCCACACAGTCAGTCCCCGCTAAACGTTTCTGTTTGTATGTACATCCCACACAGTCGCTCCAAGGAAAACGTTTCTGTTCACAGGTACATCTCACACAATTTTTCTCGTTAAATCGTTTGTGATAGCGTTGCCATTGCACACGATATTAACAATTTTATCGTTTGCGTCATTGAATGCATCACACACGGTCCGTAGAAGAAACTGTGTGACAAAGGCTGTCCATCACACACAATTTTTATGTGGTAAACATTTGCGCAAGGTGTCCTAACGCAAACAGCTTTCAAGAGAAAGTCGTGTGTGATTGTTCATTGATCCAACACGGTTTATTCCTAGAAACTATGTGCGTTGCCTGAGGTCATCGCCCACGGTATTTTTTCAATAACCGTTTGCAATAGCAAAACCCAATTAGCAGGCTAATTTTCCATTAGCAGGCTAATTGCCCTATTATTAATAATCCATTTATAATCTAATTGACATTCATAATAAGCACATAATATAGTTCATTTCCATATTAAGGAAGCAGAATATCATAATTGAAATACATCAGAGTACAACATGATATAGCTTCAACACTCAACTACCCCATTACACAACTACACCAGTAGCAAGTGTCACATGCAACATGTAGAACCTTTCGAAATTAGCATCATAGACGGTATATAGACAGATGCATCTCATCTGGAAAACTGCTGAAGTGGAAGGCGAATATTGAGCCTTCATTCATGTTGAAGGTCTTTGCAACTTTAGGGCAGTTCCTGTGGATGATTGACCGTCCGTCCTTCATCCTCTTCAGGAACACTTCAATATTGAACCATGGGTGTTGTATGAAAACCTTCCTCGCCTCCTGACCATAGAGGTGGTTTGAGAGGTAATCATCAGTGAACTGCTTTGGAAAGGCCTGAAAACAAGGATTGCATAAATATCTTCTCTATATTGGAAATGGGGCAAAGGAATAAAAAAGGCAAGGTATAATAGTTAGTACCATCTTGTAGTGAACTGATGTCTTCTTCATTGTGCAGACAAAGATCTTGTTGTTTTTTGTCGCTAATTTCTTTATCCTAACAATCTTTCTGAGTTTCTTGATTTGATTGATATTCATGGACAACTCATTTCCCCATATGCAAAAAGGGTCGAACAGTGGGTCAAAACCTCTGACAGCAGGACCTACATGTGCAAGACCAAATTGTTAAAAACCTAAATATTAGAATGGTTCCTGCAATTGCACAATAATGTGCTATTAGACAACGGACCATGCACGTGCTAACCTCGATTGTAAACCTCAGTGCTTCCCATTGTTTCCCTGCAACACATATAAGGTAGTTAGTCATCAGGTTAAGTAAGGGTTCGCATGCTATCAGTAAAATATGTTGATGAAAAATAAGCACATTGCAGATTCATCAGATTAATTCAAGCCACATGGAAAACCCATTTATCCAAACCAAGCATGATTAAGAACTAGGAAATATAGCACTTGTATATGTTTCTCATGTATTAAGTGCAGCCAAATTCGATTTATTCCTCACATGCACAACAATACAAAATTCTACCCATGACAATTGGACATCGCATTGCAGAATTGAACCAAGCAGTTAACTAAACACCACAACAAATGAACCAAACATTAACTGAGCACCACATTGCACAATATAACATACTCCTAATAGAAGATCAGACAGTTAACCAAACCAAGCATGCTTAACAACTTGGAAATATAGCAATTGTATTTGTTTCTCATGTATTTACTACAGCCAAATTCAATTTATTCCTCACATGGTATACAATAACAGAATGCACCCACAACTATTGAACATCGCATTGCAGAATTGAACCAAACAGTTAACTAAACACCACAACACAAATGAACCAAACGTTAACTGAGCACCACATTGCACAATGTATAACCAAACCAAGCATGCTTGACAACTTGGAAATATAGCAATTGTATTCGTTTCTCATGTATTTTGTAAAGATAAACTCGATTTATTTCTCACATGGAAGACAATACAAAATTGCAGCTTGAAGAATTGAACATCACATTTGTAGAACTAAACCAAATAGTTAACTGAAGACGACAACTAATTAACAAAACATTTAATAAGTGAGCACCACACTGCACGACATATAGAACATATACACTAGAGCCACAGATTGCATGGTAAAATTAGATAGCACAATTCACTAGAATTTGTGAAGGAAAGGCAGGAGCAGCACACACAACGGGTAAATCGAGCATGCTTAACCGGCATAGCTAGCAAATGGCAAGGTGCTCCTCCAAGATCTGGGGGTCGGCACGAATGGCAGCCATCGCAACCTCATCCGCGCGTGCGGCCGCGATTTGCTTCTCCGCTGCCAAATGCTCCTTGAGATCTTGGCTATACTACATGCACCATGGCTTAGGGCGGCGCTTATTTGGTCGAGGGGTCGGTGATTTGGGCGGAATATGTCGCGGTCGCGCCGGCGGTCGGGGCATGCGGGATGTGGAAGGAGGAGGAGGATGGGGGTCGGGCGTGGATTACCTACCTGGATAGACGAGGCTGAGCAGCATGAAGGAGGGTCGCCGGCGAGGAGGCGGCGCTGCAAGCAAGGAGTGAAGGTTTCAACTTGGAAAGGAAGGCGGAAACAGGGGAAATGTGGCTTTTGGTAAGGGGGAGGTGGAAGGGAGGTAGATATTTCTGTGGAAGCCGAAAATTTGGAATCGCTTCAGCGAAAAAACTGGCACGCAAAGTCTCATCAGACACGGTCCCTTATTCAGAACTGTGTACAATATGTGAACATCACAAACGATTCAGATAGCTTAACCCGTGTGTGATGAGTTTGAACGTCAAAAATTTTGGTTCGAATTTCCATGGTTACAGTGGTCATCCGCGTCATTGCATAATTTGGGTACACAAAGGAGACTACAGCACACCCACACTTCTTAATCGAGCAAGTTCAACAATTAAACAGAGCTAGCTGACCTAAACATAACTCAAACAAATTAAAGACCGACGCTCTTAATTAAACAAAACAAAGAGTACTAATACTACGGCTGGTGCTCGTCGATCTCCGCCGCCGCCTCCATGTCCAGCTCGCGCCCGACGATCTCCTGGGGAAGGGGCTCCATGGCATCCATCGCACCATACTCGGCAAGCATCTCGCCATCCGTGTCCGCCATCTCTTTGGAAAAGGCTGCCAGGAGCTGGGCGTGGGCGGCCGCGATCTGGGCTTGGACGGGCTCCGTCGTCGCAAGGTATGCTGTGGAGGAACAGACGACTGCTCGAAGGCTCTTGGCGATTGCCAACTCTTCGGCCGTGGGTTGCCGACCATTGTCGGAGAAGCTTCGTTCGATTTGTGCGGTGACCGCCACGAGCTGGGCGTGGGCTGCCTCGATATGGTCATGGGCGGCCTCCATCAGGGCTAAGGTCGCAGCTGTGGAACGGATAGCTGTTGTGCCACTCTCGCCAGTTGCTATCCCCGAGGCAGATGTTGCTGCCGCCACCTGAGAAGCAACAGCGGCCGTTTGGGCTGCCTTGGCCGCCCGGTCGCAGATTGCGGCCGCGCTCATGCACCTTGTTAGCATGCGCATGGCGGCTGCGACCGCGCTCCCGCCGGAGTGGGCCACCGAAGTTGCCATCATGAAGCGGGTCCACATGCCCATCTTTCACCGGCGACGACTGAATAATGAAATGAAATTTGGGGAGCGAGCTAGTGTGCTTGAGATGCCGGCTGTGGACTATACACCAACAGTGCTCCAGGATATTTTGTGTTGCATCTCACACGGTTGGTGATAATAAACTGTGTGCGATTTACTTGATTTTTCATCTTGATTTGAATTACATAATGGGGTCACAGCGGCAATCGACGGTGTTTGAATTGCTAGACCTTTTATCTGCAGTGAACATGCAACCATATGTGTGTCGTAAAAGAATTGGAATTATTCAGGGTTCGTTTGAACATTTTATACATTAAATTGGTTTTCTAGCCATTTCAGTTACACAATTCAAAATTAAACTACAGGCACATGCTCCGATGCACCAATATGGGTTGTAAAATCATATATGCATGTGTCCATGGGTTTATGCTGATGTCCCATGCAAGAAATGGGGATGAAATTCGAACACCACGGCACCGTGGCTCTCCGGCAAACGTCGACGTACTTGCTTTTGTAATTCTAGTAAATCCAAAATTCGTCCGAAATTCATGAAACTTGGCATGCTATCATGGAGCGGCATCAACATGTCGTGGTAAAATTTTTGTCCCATTTGGGGCAGGTTTGGGTATAAGCTTCTCATAAACCAGAGGTTCTCACAACAAGTGTGATGGTTTCGGTAGGGAATGTTTCACCTTTCTGGACGAAACGATATCCATTCCCTCATCTCGATTTCAATTTTTTTTCCTAGTGTCAACATAGAACAATAGGAGTGTTGTATCAATTTTTGATATTTTTCGGGGTTCGCTTGGACATTTTTATACATTAACTGAGTTTTCTATGCATTCATGTGCATAATTCAAATTAGAACTACAGGCACATGCTCTAATGCATATAAATTAGTTGAAAATTCAAATCTGTGTCCTTGGTTGCCTACTTAGGTCCCATGCAAAAAATGGGAATGAATGTCAAACACCCTGCCACCGTCATTCGGCCGCAAACATTGAGATACCTGGTTTTTAAATTCTAGTAAATCCAAAGCTCGTCTGAAATTCATGAAACTTGGCATGCTGTCATGGAGCGGCATCAACATGCCATGGTAAATTTTTTGTCCCATTTGGGGCAGGTTTGGAGATATGCTTCTCACAAACCAGAGGTTCTCACAACAACCTGATGGTTTCGGTAGGGAACGTTTCACCTTTCTGGATGAAATGATATCCATTGCCTCTTCTCGATTTCAATTTTTTTCCTAGTGTCAGCATAGAACAACAAGAGTGTTGTGTCAATTTTTGGGATTCGTTTGGACATTTTTCTGCATTAATTGAGATTTCAATGCATTTCTATGCATAATTCAAATTTGAACTAGACGCACATGCTCTAATGCATATAAATTGGTTAAAAATTCAAATCTGTGTCCTTGGTTGCATGCTTAGCTCACATGCAAGACATGGGAATGAATGTCAAACACCCTGCAACCGTCACTCGGCTGCAAACATTGAGATACCTGGTTTTTAAATTCTATTAAATCCAAAACTCGTCTGAAATTCATGAAACCTGGCATGCTATCATGGAGCGGCATCAACATGCCGTGGTAAATTTTTTGTCCCATTTGGGGCAGCTTTGGGTATATGCTTCTCACAAACCAAAGCTTCTCACAACAAGCATGATGGTTTCGATAGGGAACGTCTCACATTTGGGGACAAAACGATATCCATTGCCTCTTATTGCTTCCAAAAATTTCTCGTGTCAACATAGAACAACAGGATTGTTGTGTCAATTTTTGTGATATTTCGGGGTTCGTTTGGACATTTTTATGCATTAACTGAGTTTTCAATGCATTTATGTGCATAATTCAAATTTGAACTACACGCACATGCTCCAGTGCATATACATTGGTTGAAAAATCAAATCTGGTTCCTTGGGTGCATGCAAGAAATGGGAATGAATTTCAAACACCAGGGCACCGTTGATTGCCGGCAAAACATTGAGATACCTGGTTTTTAAATTCTATTAAATCCAAAACTCGTCTGAAATTCATGAAACTTGGCATGCTATCATGGAGCGGCATCAACATGCCGTGGTAAATTTTTTTCCCATCTGGGGCAGGTTTGGTTATATGCTTCTCACAAACCAGAGCTTCTCACAACAAGCATGATGGTTTCGGTAGGGAATGTCCCACCTTTGGGGATGAAACGATATCCATTGCCTCTTATTGCTTTCAAATTTTTTCTCGTGTCAACATAGAACAAATGGAGTGTTGTGTCAATTTTTGTGATATTTCGGGGTTTGTTTGGACATTTTTATGCATTAACTAAGTTTTCAATGCATTTATGTGCATAATTCAAATTTGAACTACACGCACATGCTCCAGTGCATATACATTGGTTGAAAAATCAAATCTGGTTCCTTGGGTGCATGCAAGAAATGGGAATGAATTTCAAACACCAGGGCACCGTTGATTGCCGGCAAAACATTGAGATACCTGGTTTTTAAATTCTAGTAAATCCAAAGCTCGTCTGAAATTCATGAAACTTGGCATGCTATCATGGAGCGGCATCAACATGTTGTGGTAAATTTTTTGTCCCATTTGGGGCAGGTTTCGGTATATGCTTCTCACAAACCAGAACTTCTCACAACAAGCATGATGGTTTCGGTAGGGAATGTCCCACCTTTGGGGACGAAACGATATCCATTGCCTCTTATTGCTTTCAATAATTTTCTCGTGTCAACATAGAAAAACAGGAGTGTTGTGTAAATTTTTGTGATTTTTTGGGGTTTGTTTGGACATTTTCATGCATTAACTGAGTTTTCAATGCATTTATGTGCATAATTCAAATTTGAACTACATGCACATGCTCCAGTGCATATATATTGGTTGAAAAATCAAATCTGTGTCCTAGGGTGCATGCTTAGGTCCCATGCAAGAAATGGGAATGAATTTCAAACACCAGGGCACCGTTGATTGCCGGCAAAATATTGAGATACCTGGTTTTTAAATTCTAGTAAATCCAAAACTCGTCTGAAATTCATGAAACTTGGCATGCTATCATGGAGCGGCATCAACATGCCGTGGTAAATTTTTGTCCCATTTGGGGCAGGTTTGGGTATATGCTTCTCACAAACCAGAGCTTCTCACAACAAGCATGATGGTTTCGGTAGGGAACGTCCCACCTTTGGAGACGAAACGATATCCATTGCCTCTTATTGCTTTCAAAATTTTTCTCGTGTCAACATAGAACAACAGGAGTGTTGTGTCAATTTTTGTGATTTTTCGGGGTTCGTTTGGACATTTTTATGCATTAACTGAGTTTTCAATGCATTTATGTGCATAATTCAAATTTGAACTACATGCACATGCTCCAGTGCATATAAATTGGTTGAAAAATCAAATCTGTGTCCTAGGGTGCATGCTTAGGTCCCATGCAAGAAATGGGAATGAATTTCAAACACCAGGGCACCGTTGATTGCCGGCAAAATATTGAGATACCTGGTTTTTAAATTCTAGTAAATCCAAAACTCGTCTGAAATTCATGAAACTTGGCATGCTATCATGGAGCGGCATCAACATGCCGAGGTAATTTTTTGTCCCATTTGGGGCAGGTTTGGGTATATGCTTCTCACAAACCAGAGCTTCTCACAACCAGCATGATGGTTTCGGTAGGGAACGTCCCACCTTTGGGGACGAAACAATATCCATTGCCTCTTATTGCTTGCAAATTTTTTCTCGTGTCAACATAGAACAACAGGAGTGTTGTGTCAATTTTTGTGATTTTTCGGGGTTCATTTGGACATTTTTATGCATTAACTGCGTTTTCAATGCATTTATGTGCATAAGTCAAATTTGAACTACATGCAGAAGCTCCAGTGCATATAAATTGGTTGAAAAATCAAATATGTGTCCTTGGGTGCATGCTTAGGTCCCATGCAAGAAATGGGAATGAATTTCAAACACCAGAGCATCGTTGATTGCCGGCAAAACGTTGAGATACTTTATTTTAAATTCTAGTACATCCAAAACTCGTTTCAAATTCATGAAACTTGGCATACTATCATGGAATGGCACCGACATGCTGTGGTATTTTTCGTGTCCATTTTGAGGGAAGGCGCAATCGAATAATGACAGCCAACAAAGGCATTTTGAAAAAATAGCTGCCGCTTTAATATCTCAAACGTTTGTATAATTCAAACCGTGTGCATTCTGTTAACCATTCACGTGACGCCACGTGTCTTGGTTTTAATGGCTGTAGGAGGTGCCGTGCGGACAGCTGCTTGACCTTGACCGAACGGGAGGCATGCGAGCGCAGTCCGGTGGGCAGGCTGACCAAGAGGCGTGCAAGTTGTCCTCGAATGCGCAGGCTCACCGGGAAGCGTGCGAGCTGTACGCTGCGCAGGCTCACTAGGAAACGATCCATTTGACTTCCATGGCCGCCCGCCTTCCTCTCCGTGCGTGCGCCCCCCTCAGCAGCATGGGACGCCGCTATCGACAATGGCATCCCGAAGGACGACAACGACAATGACGGCGCTGCACGCCGCCTTCGCCGCCTCCGGAAATAGTTTTTTTTACTGAATGAAAGATATGGTTTGAACAAACTTGCGTTTTTATCTCTTAATGTACAGACTTATCAAACGATTTTCTTTTGAGAAAAACGTCAATGGTTTTTAAATATAAAACACTCATCGCAAACGTTTTAGTTAGAACACCCGTATGCAAACTGGGAGCTTCCCCAGGAAGCCAAGGGAAAATGTGCCGAGCAGGATTTTTGCGGCTCTTGATCGCAAACGTTTTAGATAGAACACTGTATGCAAAGTGAGCAGGATTTGTGCATCTCTTCAACGCAAACGGTTCTTTTGGATGACCCGTGTGCAACCACTTATAAACAATTTGGTAAGATTTGCATCTGTCATATTGGGTATGTTGCCATTTGTCAAACTGGAAAGATTGACATTTGTTGATCTAGTAACATTGCCATTTGTCAACCTTGTAACACTGCAATTTGTCAAAATATGAAGCTAAAAATCACTAGCAATATCTAATTTTTGCAACTAAAATTGAGTAATTAAGCATAGATTTCATTCATAGATTAAGCAGTCGTTCTTAATTTATACAAACAGTTCAACTCGACAGCTGAACCGACCAAACTTTTCCCCAATTGTTGCCAACCACATACTGAAATAGCTAGTTCAACTATATATACTAGCTAATTTTAAGTACGTTGTACAGTTCCACCACATCTATAGTCAAATGAACTGAACAAAATAGCCCCTAAATACTACTACTACTACTGCGGGCGGGCTTTGTACTACTTCCGGTTGGCTCTCCTCTGCCGAGCGCGCTCAGTAAGAGGCGGAGGAGGAGGAGCCTACCGACGAGCTGGGCAACCACAATACGGTGCTTGCCGCTATTGCAGCTTCAGCGATGCTCACCTCGAACGCCCTGTGCCGCTCCAGACGACCCCTCTCGAAGTGGTGGTTCTCCTCGTAGATCTCCTGATTCCTTGCCTCTGAGGCGGTGTGTGCCACAGCCACAACGGCGGTAAGGCTCTTTGCATGCTCGACGAGGCGCTCCTCCTCCTCCCGTAGGAACTCGGTGTAGTGCGCAAGGTCCCTGACGCACGTGCGGGCATCCACCTCCGCCTCCCGTCTTCGGGCGGCGGTGGCGGAGCAGGTGATGACCCCGACGGTCGACGGTGGGCTGGCGGCCACGGCGGCCGATGAGGGGGTGGCGGCCACAACCACCATGATGTCTACTACGCAACCTTCTTCTTGTAGACGTTGTTGGGCCTCCAAGTGCAGAGGTTTGTAGGACAGTAGCAAATTTCCCTCAAGTGTATGACCTAAGGTTTATCAATCCGTGGGAGGCGTAGGATGAAGATGGTCTCTCTCAAGCAACCACGCAACCAAATAACAAAGAGTCTCTTGTGTCCCCAACACACCCAATACAATGGTAAATTGTATAGGTGCACTAGTTCGGTGAAGAGATGGTGATACAAGTGCAATATGGATGGTAGATATAGGTTTTTGTAATCTGAAAATATAAAAACAGCAAGGTAACTAATGACAAAAGTGAGCACAAACGGTATTGCAATGCTAGGAAACAAGGCCTAAGGTTCATACTTTCACTAGTGCAAGTTCTCTCAACAATAATAACATAATTGGATCATATAACTATCCCTCAACATGCAACAAAGAGTCACTCCAAAGTCACTAATAGAGGAGAACAAATGAAGAGATTATGGTAGGGTACGAAACCACCTCAAAGTTATCCTTTCTGATCGATCTATTCAAGAGTCCGTAGTAAAATAACATGAAGCTATTCTTTCCGTTCAATCTATCCTAGAGTTCATACTAGAATAACACCTTAAGACACAAATCAACCAAAACCCTAATGTCTCCTAGATACTCCAATGTCACCTCAAGTATCCGTGGGTATGATTATACGATATGCATCACACAATCTCAGATTCATCTATTCAACCAACATAAAGAACTTCAAAGAGTGCCCCAAAGTTTCTACCAGAGAGTCAAGACGAAAACGTGTGCCAACCACTATGCATAAGTTCACGAGGTCACGGAACTCGCAAGTTGATCACCAAAACATACATCAAGTGGATCATGTGATATCCCATTGTCACCACAGATAAGCACATGCAAGACATACATCAAGTGTTCTCGAATTCTTAAAGACTCAATCCGATAAGATAACTTCAAAGAGAAAACTCAATTCATCACAAGGAGATAGAGGGAGAGAAACATCATAAGATCCAACTATAATAGCAAAGCTCGCGATACATCAAGATCGTGCTGAATCGAGAACACGAGAGAGAGACAGAGAGATCAAACACATAGCTGCTGGTACATACCCTCAGCCCTGAGGGTGAACTACTCCCTCCTCCTCATGGAGAGCGCCGGGATTATGAAGATGGCCACAGGTGAGGGTTCCCCCCTCCGGCAGGGTGCCGGAATAGGGTCCCGATTGGTTTTTGGTGGCTACAGAGTCTTGCGGCGGCGGAACTCCCGATCTATTCTGTTCCCCGATGTTTTTATGGTATATGGATATATATAGGCGAAAGAAGTCGGTCAGGGGAGCCACGAGGGTGGGGGGCGCGCCCAGGGGGACAGGCGCGCCTCCCTGCCTCGTGGCCACCTTGAAGCTTCCTTGACTTCAACTCCAAGTCTCCTGGATCACGTTCGTTCCAAAAAATCACGCTCCCGAAGGTTTCATTCCGTTTGGACTCCGTTTGATATTCCTTTTCTGCGAATTACTAAAACAAGGGGAAAAACAGAAACTGGCACTGGGCTCTGGGTTAATAGGTTAGTCCCAAAAATAATACAAAAGTGCATAATAAAGCCCATTAAACATCCAAGATGGATAATATAATAGCATGAATACTTCATAAATTATGGATACGTTGGAGACGTATCAGCATCCCCAAGCTTAATTCCTGCTCGTCCTCGAGTAGGTAAATGATAAAAGAAATAATTTATGAAGTGTGAATGCTAGCAGGTGCACAAGTTTGATCAATGATAATTTCAATCACCTTTTCTAGCATCGTTATATATCATAACAGTAGCTCATCTCGTAAAGCTTCTCCTGATCAAGTAACAAGCTATTCACATGTTAAAGTATAGATCATAAACTTTCTTGAAAACTAACAAACCGTGTTATTAGTCATCAAACAATTACAATTCATCTTATTTTCAGGAAGAGTCTATGTTAGAGCTTTGATTTAGTAAACTCCACATAATCAACTATCATTTAGTCTTTCACAATTGCTAACACTCACGCGATATTTATGAGTTCAAAGTTTTCATCAGACACAGAGAAAGATAGGGGCTTATAGATTCGCCTCCCAACCTTTTACCTCATGGGTAATGTCAACAATAATAGCTCATGATGCCTTACATCCAATTGGATATATATATCAGAATCTTTCCAACACAATGTGCTTGCCAAAGGATAAAATGTAAAAAGGAAAGGTGAAGATCACCATGACTCTTGCATAAGGTAAAAGACAAGAATAAAAGATAGGCCCTTCGCAGAGGGAAGAAGAGGTTGCCATGCGCTTTTATAGTTGGATGCACAAAATTTTAATGCGAGGGAACGTCACTTTATATTGCCACTTGTGATAAGGACCTTTATTATGCAGTCCGTCGCTTTTATTGCTTCCATATTACAAGATCGTATAAAGCTTATTTTCTCCACACTAAAAGATCATACATATTTAGAGAGCAATTTTTATTGCATGCACCGTTGACAACTTACTTGAAGGATCTTACTCAATCCATAGGTAGGTATGGTGGACTCTCATGGCAATATTGGTTTAAGGGATGTTTG
This sequence comes from Triticum aestivum, assembly GCF_018294505.1. Classification (NCBI taxonomy): domain Eukaryota; kingdom Viridiplantae; phylum Streptophyta; class Magnoliopsida; order Poales; family Poaceae; genus Triticum; species Triticum aestivum. The sequence continues at coordinate 274,769,748 of NC_057802.1, read as the reverse complement.
GAAGCACAAGTAGTATCTCTACTTGGTGCAAAGAATTAGGCTAGCATGAGGGGGAAAGGCAAGCTCAACGTGTTGGACGATCCATGACAATATACTTTATTTCGGATATAAGAAAACATAACTCATTACGTTGTCTTCCTTGTCCAACATCAACCTTTTAGCATGTCGTATTTTAATGAGTGCTCACAATTACAAAAGATGTCCAAGATAGTATATTTATATGTGAAATCTCTCTTCATTCAATATTCTTTCATGAATTGTTCAAGTGACCAATACAATGTTTGCTAACCTTCAAAAAAATTACCACCTCTACTTCTTATATGTGAAGGCATTTGTCAGGACCCCGATTCCAAGTCACATCGATCTAGCCGGTAACACCTCATATCACTTTGCGGCCTCACGCATGGTATTCCCACGGGTGTCGCCTTACCATGGCCCGGGACCGTTTGCGCCTTTTGGCTCACGTATATGATAGTGTTGCTAGCATGCATATGACAGAGAACCCGGGCCGACATGACTAGTCGTGAACCCAAAGTGGCACTAACTTACGGGGACATGCATACATGAATCAACATCGAGCATGTCGGTCAGCAGCGTGCGAATCCGGGCTGTAGCACTGGGCTAACAGGACTCCGGTGAACCGGGCTGTAGCAGGCTAGGCAGGACTCCGGATGTCACCGCGTGACATTTCCCTGAAGGGACAGACACAGGAACGAAGTGAATCACATGCCGGCCAGTCAAGTGTTCCGGAGCAGTAGTGCTGGGCTAGCAGGACTCCGGTGAACCGGGCTGTAGCGGACTACTATGGCTCATGGAAGCACAAGACTACATTTCCCCATAAGAGAGGCTACCAAGGATAAACAACTAGGTTGTCGGATCCCACACATACCAAGCATTTCAATCATACACACAATATGCTCGATATGTGCAAATACAACATGGCATCACAACAAGACTCTACGACTCAGAGTATTTATTCATTAGGCTCCGAAGAGCCAGATATTACAAACATGGGTCTCATGACCCAACATTCAGAGCATACAAGCAACAAGCACATGCGGAAGCTTAACTTGTCTGAGTACAGACAACTACAAATGAAAAAGGCTGAGAAGCCTGACTATCTACCAGATCCCGCCGAGGGTACAAGATCGTAGCTGAGGTAACAAGCTAAACGTCGAAGTCCACACAGCACTACTAGCGAGACTGACGTCTCTCTGCAAAACATAAAATAGGCAAACGTGAGTACAAATGTACCCAGCAAGACTTACATCAGAACTATCTACATATGCATCAGTATCAAAAGGGGGTGGTGGAGTTTAACTACAGCAAGCCAGCTTTGACTCAGTGGCTATCCTAAGCTACAATTGCAAGTAACTCTTTTGAGGTGGCTCACACGAGTCCACATATTCACCATATCAATACACCACTATGGATCCGCTCCCGTCTCCCTACGAGAACGCCATCCATAGCACTCACGCTTATCTTGCGCAGTTTTAGAGTATCCACTTTCACTTGTCTATGAACTGTACAGGCAACCCAGAAGTCCTTTACCGCGGACACGGCTATTCGAATAGATCATATTAACCCTGCAGGGGTGTACTTCGTCACACACGCTCTCGCCACTTACCACCATGTACACGTCGTGTACCTCGGCAACCTTCAAGCGGAAGCCTGGCGAGGGAGTCGGCCACGACCTGACTAACCACACAAGTCTCTCGTCCAGGTTTATCGCCTATTTGGGTTCCATCCGCAAGGAGATCCGGCCGAGGTGTCGCTCACGGCCCCAAACGATGTGTGCAGGGTTCCCAAGCCCACCTTGATGGATGGATCTATGCTTGGTACACCGTGCCACGGTGCCTAGTCTGTCCCAAGCCCACCTGTACCGGGTACCACTTGGTAGACTACTAACACTACCTACAAACACCAGAAACTAGTTGCAACTCCTGGACAGAGATCAGGTTGATTAATAAGTCGAGAGGGGCACTTAAGCATTCCAATGCGTGGTAGTAGCTGTTTCATGGATCACAACCACAGGATTCTGTTCCTGAGGATGGCTGCAATGAGACAACCCACCATGTACTCCTACATGGCCTCTCACCGCTACCTTTACCAAATCGTGTTCACACACTTAGCTCACACACAGTAGGACATGTTCATCACCATTCCAACTCATCCCCGATGAATCAGACTCGACTCAACTCTAAGCAGTAGCAGGCATGACAATCAAGCATGAATGAGTAGGCACATCAGGGCTCAAACAACTCCTACTCATGCTAGTGGGTTTCATCTATTTACTGTGGCAATGACAGGTCATGCAGAGGATAAGGGGTTCAACTACCACAGCAACTAACAGATGAATCGTTGTTGTCCTAATGCAGTAAAAGAGAGCAGGAGCGAGAGAGTGGGTTGTATCGGAATGGACAAGGGGGTTTTTCTTGCCTGACACTTCCGAAGATAGTATAGCTCTTCATCGGTGTCATCGATCGCATCGTCGAAGCAACGTCTACTGAGAGGGGACAACACCGGCAAACAGAGAAGAAACACCATCAATGCAATGCACAAAATGATGCATGCTATGACATGGCAATATGAATGTGTTTTGAGCTAATGCAACTAGCAACATATTAAATGGCGTTGGTTTGAACCTTAGGTTCAAATTCAAACTTCATATGTGAGGGTTTAAATGCCTTTTATAAGATTTGGTCTAAACAGTAGCCAGATGGATAGATTGGATTTTTCTGATCATTTTTCATATATAATTTGTTTCATTTGGAGTTATGGTTGAATTACTATGAATTTTAGAAGTTTTAACTATTTTCTGGAATTTTCTGAATTATTTAAAAATCCGGAAAATCACTTACTGCGTCAGCATTCGGTCATGCTGATGTCAGCAGGTCAACATGCGCCGTCCAGGTCAAACCTGACCTGGGGGACCCACTGGTCAATGACACCACTAATTAACCGAGTTAATTAGCACTAAGTTAAATGTTAAACTAAGTTAATTAGGGCCTGGCCCACGTGTCAGTGTCTAACTAACAAACTTAGGTTAATTAGCACTAAACCAGATTAGTTAGCGAGGTGGCCCCCACACATCAGTGACTTAGGCGGTCAAACCTGGTCAAGAAGGGGTCAACCTCACCGGTCAAACCGGTCAACCCGCCGGCGTTTAGCCGCCGGCGAGGCCAGACACGGCAGAGCGCGTCAGGATCCACCTACAGGGGCCCTTTTGGCGCGCAGACAGCAGCTACGGGAAGAGGGTGGAGTGGCGCATCCAACAGTGGCGGTGGCGGGAGCTGGGGTGGCCGGGAGTAGCGCCGGCGACGAGGTTTGCGGCGGCCGGAGTCGGCAGAGAGCGGGGACACGGTTGCGGTGGCCGTGGCGATGTGCGTTTAGCACCTACGGCATCTACGTGGTGCGGTGAGTACGATGGACGCATGCCCGGGACCAAATGGTCACCGGAGCAGCACCAGCAACGAGCGCGGGCGACGGTGGGGTTCGTTCTCCGGCGGAGCGACGGCTACAGCGTGCAAATGGAGCGCAGAGGAGGGGGGTTCGGGTCAGTGGCTCACGGCGAGTCGGACGAGCAGGTCGGCGAGCTCGGAGACGGTCCGGGGCGGGCGGTGCGGCGAAGGCGATCTCCGGCGGCCGGAGGTTGAAGAACAGCTCGGGTCGTCGCTTGGGGCGTTCGGCGTCGTCTGCGTCGACGGAGATGGCGATGGCGATGAGGCGGAGCTTGGGGGCGCGTCGGAGAGGCAAGGGGGTGGCGGTGGGCGCGGTGGCAGTGAGCGGCGGCGAGGGACACGTTCGGGTCCGAGGTGCGGAGCGAGAGAGAGGCGGAGAACGGGGACGCGAGCGAGAAGGTGGGTCTTGGGAACGTGCGTGGCGTCCCTAGCCAGCTCCAGGCGGTCGGCGGCAAGTAGGAGGAGGCGTGGCGCCTCGCGCGCGCGTGCGCTGTCCCGCCTCTGCCTACTGGCAGAGGTTGGGGATGACTGGCACCAGGCCAGGTGGGCTGAGCCAGCACAGGTGAGGCCCAGGTGGGTTTCTCTCTCTCTCTCTCTCCTTTATTCTGTTTCAGTTTTCTATTCTATTTCTCTGTTTTGAATTAGTAAAAATACTAATTCATTTTGTAAAATCCTGAGAATAATTGTGGGCACTTTTGAAAATATTTCCAACAACCCTCAAATCATTTCAGAATAATTTGAGCATTTAGAATAATTATAGCATTTAAATGCCCAAATTCAAATACTTTATGATTTAATCCAATGATCCAAAATATTCCACAAAAATGTTCACTACTTTTGGTTTGGACTCAAAGCCTTGCCAAAATTATCAAACATTGATGAAGGCATTTTGGGTTCATTGAAAACATTTGAATTTGACCCTAGTTGAGTTCATTTGGTGCTAGGGTTTGTTCATCCCCATTTCAAATTTCAATAAATTTAGACATGATGCAAGCATATCTAGCTAGCCTAAGTGCATACCAGACTAGGGATGTGACAGCATTACTCCCCATGGGAAAGGCATATGAAACATATATAATTTCAGATTTATGACATTCAAGTCATTCAACCATTTACTTATAGGATATAAGTGAAGCACACGAGTAAATGACAAACTACTCCAAATAGATATAAGTGAAGATCAATGAGTTGTTAAAAAATTATGTAGCTATGTGAAGTCTCTCTCTCATTTAAGAATTTCAGATCTTGGTATTTTATTCAAACAGCAAGCAAAACAAAATAAAACGACATTCTAAGAATAGCAAACATCACGTGAAGAAGCAAAAACTTAGGATCAACCGATACTAACCGATAATTGTTGAAAAAGAAAGGTGGGATGCCTACCGGGGCATCCCCATGCTTAGATGCGTGAGACTTCTTGAAGTATTATCTTGGGGTGCCTTGGGCATCCCCAAGCTTGAGCTTTTGTGTCTCCTTAATTCCTCTCATATCACGGTTTCCTAAATCTCGAAAGCTTCATCCACACAAAACTCAACAAGGACTCGTGAGGTAAGTTACTAAAAACCTCGCTCCCGGAGGTTTCATTCCGTTTGGACTCCGTTTGATATTCCCTTTCTGCGAATCACTGAAACAAGGGAAAAAACAGAAACTGGCACTGGGCTCTAGGTTAATAGGTTAGTCCCAAAAATAATATAAAAGTGCATAATAAAGCCCATTAAACATCCAAGATGGATAATATAATAGCATGAATACTTCATAAATTATAGATACGTTGGAGACGTATCACACCACCTCCCGCCTTCGGGCCGCGGTGGCGGAGCGGGTGATGGCCACGGTGGCCGGCAGTGGGGTGGTGTCCACAATGGCCACCTCCCGCCTTCGGGCCGCGGCGGCGGAGCGGGCGATGACCCTGGCTTTCGACGGTGGTGTGGTGGCAACGGCGGCCGGCAACATCTGCCGACGGGCACCGGGGGCGGAGCGTGCGGTGGGTGTTCTGCGCACACCCAACAGGGACGCTACGCGCACTACATTACGCCCGGGACTGTGCCACCGCCGCAGTGTAGCCTCCCAGCTGGAGCTACCCTCTGATGATGGCGGAGTGGCTGAGTGACGATGACGGACCGGTGGCATTGGCGATTGTGGGAGAAGCAGAAGAGATAAGCTACAGCGAGGGAGGGGAAAATGCTACACAGGACTCGCCGGCAGTGAGGGTTTTTATAGCAGGCCGGTAAGCATTGGGATTTTGGGGGATTTCACCGAGTTGGGCGGGAAGCTTGCGCTGGAACCTGCGAGGTTGTGCGGGAACGGGCTCACCGACGATTCATTGGCGCCACCGTTTGGCCAAAAGAACGCCCCGTGCGTTGCGCAAGCTTGCGCTGTAAGCCGTTTGCGGCAGCGGGGTGACAAGACGTGCGAGAGGAGGACGAAAGGCCACGTACACATACGATTAATAAAAAAATGTTTGCAATTTAATTACCTACTATACCCCCGTCCTGGTTTATAAGTATGATTTAACTAATAAAATACGAATGCATGTCGCCAAAGATTATATATTTGGATTCATATTTGAACATAGTTTCCAATTATATAATTTTTATAACATGCACTAATATTTTGTTGGTTAAATTTGAGGGAAAAGTATGGCACAAAATATAAAGGGGACTATAGACTAGACGGAGGTGGTAGCACACCGCCGCTCTCTACGCAGCGACGCAATTGTCGGTCGGCTTGTAGGCGACCATTTCCTGCGTGTTCAACTGCTCTATGCGTGTGGTTGCTTACGGTTCAGGCGGCCGCGGCACGCTCTACTCTCGTGTCCCTCCGGGTGCTCTGCCCTTGTCCGTCCACGCGCGCTGCCAGTGTTTGGGGCTGACACACGATCACGCATGTTCGTGTGCATGCGGTTGCGTCGGGTGCGGTGTGACGATGCAGTTACCCGCTGCAAAAACTGCCATGCGGACGCTCAGAGAATCCAGGCCGCCCGGCCCCCATTTATTCCTACTTCCATTTACCTTATATCTCTCGCTTCACACAACACAATAAGCACACCCATGATGACGCATACAGAGAGGACATCCGGCGGTTCCAATGGCGCTCCCCGTGGCTCTAATGTCGCTCCCAGTGGTCGACAATGACAACAGCGGGCAGTTCACCATGCATCACGTAGTGGACACCCACGTGAGGGGGAAGGACCTCTCGGTGGTGTGCACGAACGATCCGGTCTCGGTGGAGAGATCCATCCAAACTATGGAGCAGTTCCTTGCCGAGGACAAGTACCGAGTGGTCGGCTTATACCTCAAGTACACCATCGGTCGTGCCGGGCACGATCAGAAGGTTGCCGTCGCCCAGTTGTGCATGCGACATGACGTCCTCGTCTACCACTACCACCTTGCCACAAGGCCTTGCGAGCGTTTCTCCAGGTTTATCAACAGCTGCGACTACAGTTTCGCTATGGTGGACACCACCAACGATCTTAAAGCGCTCAAGGTTTCGGACTTGAAATGCCCGAATCTTGTCAACATCCAGCACCACTACAAGGCTGGGGCAGCGACAAAAACAAACTGAACTCCCTGGTTGACCTCGCCTCGGCCATCATCGACCCCTACTACATGAAGATGAAGAATGAGAGCAATAAGGACAAGAACGCCTAGCACAGTGTGTGGCATGAGAGACTGGATGAACAACATGTCAAGTACGCGGCCATGGACGCGTACACAAGCTACGAGATGTACAGGCGGATCATTGACATGAGGAAGTGTCTTCTTCCTGCCCCAGACGAGGGATTGAGCCACAGAGCAGTGGCGGGAGCGTCACAAGAAGTAGATGACTAGACGATCGTTTCTCCTACTTTAGAATGAATGCAATTGTTTATTGAGGTGTGTGCGAATGATCTGTATAGTCACTTATGTAATTGGATGTTTATTTCAGTCCAATTACATAAGTGACTATACAGATCACACACATTTCTGATTATGGACCTGTTTGCCGCGTATCACACACATCTTGTTCAGTTGAACCGTTTCCATTGTGTTGCCTAATCACACACGGTTCATCCTAGTGAACGTATGCTGTATATCACACACGCCTTCATCTGGCTGCCCGTTTCTTTTATTCCTCCTTATCCCAAACAGTTAACTGAACTGAACCGTATGCCCTGCATCGCACACGCAACTAAAATCTGAACCGTGTTTGATGCATCCGTCATCGCAAACGTTTTGCACCTTTTTTGACCATTTTTTACACACCGTTTGCGATTATGGCATCGCACACAGTTTTGTCGAAGGGTCTTTGATCGTAATGTCATGTTTGGACCATCCTGCAGTAGTGCAGTATCCATGGCTTCTTCTTCATATTCTACTATCAAGTCTGCATATGCTCGGTTCAACCGTGACATCCTCTTCATATTTGATTCAATGACTGCTCTGGCCTTAATGTCAGTGACTGGTCTCTTCGAAGAAGATGAAGTAGTAATTTTCTTCGAGATCTTAGTATGACGATCCATTCAAGTAAAACCACTGCAGTGAAGATATTTCCATATGCTGCTAGTTTTTCCTTCCCAACCAGGGCAATCAACGATGACATGGCCATGTAGTTCGCATTTGAAGCACTTCATATCTTTCGGAGGCAAACGACTTCTTGATGATTCTGGTGCATGGAATTCTTCATCATTGACGAGATAAAGATTGTGTCTCTTAAGATCATTCAGTCGTTGTGTGAGCATTTCAAGTTCTTGAGTGATGGAGTGTTGATTTTCGACATCTTCTTCTTCTTCTTCGGAACTGCTATAATGTGAGAGAATTTGTCCTTCACCTTCCGAAGAGGATTCTTGATTCGATGTTTCCAGCTCCATCTTTTCTTCGTGGATTGACAACAACATCATGATCTCAACATACTGAAGTTCTTCATAGCCAGGTCTTTGTTTCATTTTAGACACAGCGAGATCAAAGGATTCGTCAAGAGCACTCAGAAGCTTTTTGACTACATATGTATGAGTGATATCAGTTACCCCTAGCTGGTGTAGTATTTCAACAATGTTTGTCAATCGATTAGTGAGTTTCGTAACACTCTCCTTGCACAGGCTTCTAAATCCAGTGAACATGGCCCGAAGCATTTTGATGTGAGGATCAGATCGGGCAACGAGATCTACATGAGCACTGTTAAGAGCATCCAACATTTGCTTCGCGGTGTTGAGCCCGTGAAACCAAAGGAAAATGTCTTTTGATAGACTGCCACGTATGATATCTTTTGCTTGAGCATCCAACTGTAGATTTCCCTTGTCATCAGAGGACATATTGTCTTGTTGCTGAATGGTGTATCCTTCTTCCACAATCTGCCAGAGATCATAGTTGACAGCTTGAATTTTGATTCTCATTCATTCTTTCAAGTACAAATAGTCATTTCCATCAAAGATGGGAAACCTTCCAGAGTGCAAGGATCTACCTGCAAGCGACATACTCAAAACTCCAAGGACGTTACACCTTTAATAAATAGAGATAGGGAGTACCTACTCTGATACCAATTGTTAGGACCGAGAGTATATTGAACGGAGTGGGGGTGAATGGGAGATTCAAAATTTCTTTCAAAAGCTTTGAAACTCAATTCACACACCGCAGTAGAATAGATTATTGATAGAAATTCATTGAATTAGATTTCTTTGTCAGAGGCATATTCATCGAGAAAAGCATTTACAATGGAGCGAGCTTGATTGATAATAGGTTTAACTACGATGAGAGTTGTACAACAAGCAAACAAGTGCAACATAATGAAACAAAACATAATAATCGCTGAATGAAACACAATCTTTAGGGTTACTCCATTTAACAAGGATACAGATAGAAGATGTAGGAATTAGGACGAAGATAATGAAAAGATTTGACACTATAACACAAAATAAAAGACACAGAACAGAGGAGAGATCAGAGAATCTAATGGCACCGAGCACGAATGGAAATTACTGAAAGAATTGCAGTAGAGTAGATATAACCAGTGGTGCTCGATAGCGACAAGAGATTTGGTAGACCAGTTCACCCTTCTGCCAAAGGGCTACGTCTGGTTGGAGGGGCTGTGACTTAACACGGAAGATAAACTCTCTTCACCCTATTCTCCTTCAACACAGACCTAATCAGACTCAGGTTGATTTCACTTGTGGTAGATCCTTGTCGGCGATCTCCAAAACTTCGGTCAACCTACGCGAACCATCGTCACTCTTGGTTGCTAAAGATCAATCTCGGTGAAGACAACAACTCTTCATCACTCGAAGCCAAACCTATCCCTCTAGAGAGTGTGCAGCTCCCAAGAGTAACAGGCACAAGAACTCTTACTCAGAACTGCTATGATGCTAAACCACTATCTAAGTTTGGGCTCTTGGTTTTCTCTCGGTGGATCTTAAACTCAAATCACTCAGAGAGGGGTTGCTCAAATCAATCTTCTCAGAAATCTCAAGCGGAAGAGCCAACGGATTACTATGGAGCGGGGTGGCTATTTATAGCCGTAGCCTTCCCAGATGGGAAATGACCAAATTGGACATCGGCCTCAGCCAATGGCCGAACGACACGATTCCAACGGTCGGATATGAGCACAACGGTAATATTCCTTGCGGAGCAAGAAATGCTAACTCCTTGGTCCGAGGCAAATCTCTTGCAGCGAAGAAGATCACAGTCTCTTGCTGGCAAGTATTTACTCGGAGCACAAAGAGATTTCTCTCGCATCTTCCGTAGGTTGTAGCTAAGCATCACAACTGATCTAAGCAACGAGAACCTATACCCCTCTTAATAGTACGGAGGCCCTATGACTCAAAAGACTGAAAGAAGAAAAAAAATTGAATACTACGTCTTCATTTTGTCTTCGACTTCAATCACAGTAGTCAATTTCTTCGGATGATAGTATCGAGACAGAAAGCTTTGCTATCTCAGCTAATCTTTCGAGGGGTCGATTTCTTCACATTAATCTTGTCGACTCTATCTCTTCATGAGATATGGCTCATTCTTCTATGCAACATAGATGTGCTTCGGTGAAGTTCCTCGAACTCAGCATCGGAGACAGTATTCTCTTTGGTTGTGTATGGACTTTTCTCTCTGTGTGCACTAGCAAACACATTAGTCCATACATGTTTCTGTCAACAATCTCCAACACCCAAGGTAGGCAGATATTGCACCAACAGACCCTTCGACCAAACTGTGCACGATGCAATAATCCCAAACGATGGTGTAAAAAAACTGTCAAAATGATATGAAACATTTGCGATGGTAGAGACATCAAACACGTTTCAGATTATAGTTGAGTGTGCGATACGTGTCACATAGTTCACTCGCATGAGTTGTTTGCGATGAGCATAACAACATGATTAATGAAATGAAGGTGTGTGTGATATACGGCATATAGTTCACTCGGATGAACTGTTTGTGATTAGGCAACACAAAAGAAATGGTCAGCCAAATCAAAGGTATGTGCGATATACGGCATATAGTTCACTTGGATGAACTGTTTGTATTGAGCCAAGAGAACAGAAACGGTTCAACTTAACAAGATGTGTGTGGTATGCGGCAAACAGGTCTGTAATCATAAATGTGTGCGAAGAACGAAAATAACACATACGATTATTGCTAATAAGCCGTGTGTGTTGTGGGCAAACACGTCCTGGTATACAACTATTAGCGATTGATGAATTCATCACCGACGGTTTCCCTATTATGGTCCGTGTGCGATGTGATTGCATATAGAACAACAACATATATACTAATAAGGACATGATTGCACAATCAAATTAAACGTCCAATTACGTAGCCTTGGGTGAGCAATGTGCCCGCATGTGTCGTGCTAGCTTGTTGTTCCTTCTATGCTAAGTTTCCATTACTTGATGGCGTTTTATGAACACGCCACCGTTTCTCGCCATTTCCTTGATCAGTTTCTTGCCGCCACCCAGCGATATTGCGCATAAACCTAGGTGGTGCGCGACGCATCGAGGCAACAAGTGCAGCCTATAGCACATACAACTTTTCCAAGCATGCCAACCCACCGAAGCGCCGCCTCTGCCATCAACCTCCTCGACGAGGAAAATGAGAAGGCGCCATGGCCCGTCGAGGCCGAGGCGCTCCCCGGCAACACGATGGACGACGCCGTGTTGCGTGTCATCGCCATGGTTGAGTAGAACCTTGGCGCACGACGCTTCAGCACCGCGGATCAAGATAGGCATGTCAGAGTCGAGAGGCTGCAGCTCGCCGCACAACATGTTCGATTGTGCGCCGCACAACAAGCTAGGCGCGTCCGCACCGATAGGCTGTGGCTCGCCACACAGTGAGACCGTTGGAGCTCTGCAGAGCGAGAGGCGCGGTGCGCCACACATCAAGAGTTGATCCAACGGCGCTTGCCTGCTGTCGACAGGGCGTCGCAGTTGGGTGCATGACCCGTCAGTAACCCCGCCAGGACTGGGCAGAGGCTGTTTGCACCATACTTGCACCACAGGCCGGCCACGCCGTACTTGCACCGGTCGCCCACCGCGTTGTTCAAATGGGTCTTGCCATTTGCCTTGTCCGCGGCCCGCTCGATGCCAACGCGCTGGTCACTAGGCTCAACCGCCTCCTTGGCCCGTGTCCACCTAGGTGCAGTAGAGAAACATGGTCGTCGCATCCTTGAGATGGTGATCTCCAATGAAATAGCCAACTTGCAGCTCGAGATTATGCCCCAGATGTATCACGAGCATGTCGACCGCTTGGACGAACGCCTACACGAGTTCAGGCAGAGCCAAGAGCTACCATAGGCAAGGGCTGCTAGTCATGGACGTGTTTTATTTTGTTGAGTCATTTCGACGTGGATCACTATGTATTCACAACAATCATAATATTACTCTGTTTATTGCTCTGTTTCAATGTGTGTACTCTGTTTTCTGTTCTTATATGTTCTGTTTCAATGTGTATATATATGCTTTCCATTCTATATATGTGGATAATAACAGCTAGATACAAATTAGTATACGAAAATAGATAGAAAATGGAATTCATAATTTATATTAATTTTTCATTAGTTAATCATGGAATATATAAAATATCATCACATATACATGATGATCCTTTAACTACTATGTACAATGCATAAAAATGAAAACGAACAATACTAAAACTAATAATCCCTCCTTACGGTGGCAGTATTTCGGCTTCCCCTCGCCAGCAGCTCCCTGGTGCACGGCGTCTTTCCAGCGCGGAGGCAGTACTCCGCCTCCTCCACCTCGCAGTGCTTGACGTATCAATCTGCCTCTTGCTGGCGGACGTGCGTGAATGATCTTGCCATTTCGTTGGGCGCCCACCGGAGCTCCTCGTCGGTGGCATGCTGGAGCTTATCGGCCCACCTCCATGCAACGATGAGGTGCCTAGCGCCTTTAGCCTTCCCAGCGAAGTACCCATCTTCGTACACCTCCTCTGGACGTCGACGCGCCCGCCCCCAAAGCTCCATCGCCTCCTTTTTCCAGGCGGCCTCATGGGCTTCACAGACCGCCTGGTACCTGGCTTCCTCCTCCGCCATCTCCTTCTTGAATGCCACTTGCCTGGCTTTCTCAGCTGGCAGCAGCGACTTCCATAGACAAAGATTGTACTGGCCCCAAAACCACTCCAAAGTTGGGGTCCGACATAACCTAGTCCGGCGGCGCATAGGGGTCCTCCTCGTCGCTGCTCTTCGACTAAACATCCTCGGGGGGGGGGGATTTGTGAGTGTGTGTGTGTGAGAGAGAGAAAGAGGGCGAGCGAGGGGAGGATGTAGATGAGAATGTAGGCAGGATGACATGACCAAGGTAGTATTTATTGGCAGCCGGAATCTAAATTGAAGGGAACTGTACACACGCCGGTCGCTGGAATTTACGAGTACTGTAGTTTGAATTGCACACGATTCCCGCAGTAAATGCCGTGTTTGAACTTAATAGCTGACGGTTTCCAATACAGAACCGCGTCTAATTAATAACCTGCGCCACTCACCTTCCAAACCTCGAGGCACGAAATAGAGTGCCAATCGTGTGGGGCCTGGTTGTCTAGCCAGATATTTACATTTTCTTTCCTCATATAAGGCACGAATGCTTATTTTGTGTTACCATGGCACTCCATGCTTGTGTCCAAGACGTGACACCAATATTTTGAAAATTCCTTCTGATTTACTGCACATGTAATTAACTCACACACAAGTACACAAATATGATTTTTCAAACCGTTATTGTTAGTTGTTACATGTACATCTAGTTCAAATTTGAATTACGGTCATTAAATGGCTAGAAAAAAACTTAAATGTCTTTAACAGGTCAAATGACCCCTGAAATTTTCCAAATTTTGACATGACAGTTGTATTAGTGCACGTTAGCGCTAGAAAAAGTTTGAAGGCCATAAGAGGAAGCTATCATCGGTTCGTCATCAAACATGCATTGTTCCCTCTCGGAACGATGAGCCTTCCAGTGAGTTGCTCTAGTTTGTGAGGGGTGTGTGTCCAAACTTTCGTCCAACAGGCCAATTTTTTACCACAGCATCTTGGTGCCATGCCATTATGTGAAGCAAGGTTTCATGTATTTCTGATCATTTTTTAATTTTTTGGAATTTAAATGCCATGGCACTCCATGCTTGTGTCCAAGCCATGACACCAATATATTTGAAAATTCCTTTTAATTTAGCGCACAAGGAATTAACTCGCACACAAGTACACATATATGATTTTTTAAATCGTTATGGTTAGCTGTTGCATGTACATGTAGTTCAAATTTGAATTACGACCATTAACTGGCTACAAAATCACTTAAATGTCTTTAAAAAGTCAAATGACCCTTGAAATGTTCCAAATTTTGACATGACAGTTGTATTAGTGCACGTTAACTATAGAGAAAGTTTGAAGGCCATAAGAGGAAGCTATCATCGGTTCGTCATCAAACATGCATTGTGCCCACTGGATCCACGAGCCTTCTAGTGAGTTGCTCCGGTTTGTGAAGGGTGTGTGTCCAAACTTTTGTCAAACAAGCCAATTTTTTAGCACACCATCTTGGTGCCATGCCATTATGTCAAGCAAGGTTTCATGCTTTGTGTCCAAGTCATGACACCAATATGTTTGAAAATTCCTTCCAATTTACAACACATGGAATTAACTCGCACACAAGTACACAAATATGATTTTTCAAACCGTTATGGTTAGCTGTTGCATGTACATGTAGTTCAAATTTGAATTACGGTCATTAAATGGCTAGAAAATCACTTAAATGTCTTAAAAAGGTCAAATGACCCCTAAAATTTTCCAAATTTTGACATGACAGTTATATTAGTGCACTTTAACGGTAGAAAAAGTTTGATGGCCATAAGAGGAAGCTATCGCCGGTTGGTCATCAAACATGCATTGTGCCCTCTTGGAACCATAAGCCTTCTAGTGAGTTGCTCCGGTTTGTGAGGGGTGTATGTCCAAACTTTTCTCAAACAGGCCAATTTTTTTACCACACCATCTTGGTGCCAGGCCATTACGTCACGCAAGGTTTCATGTATTTCTGATATTTTTTTGAATTTTTAGAATTTAAACGCCATGGCACTCGATGCTTTGTGTCCAAGCCGTGACACCAATATGTCTGAAAATTCTTTCCAATTTACTTCACATGGAATTAACTCACACACAAGTATACAAATATGTTTTTTAAACCATTATGGTTATCTGTCGCATGTACATGTAGTTCAAATTTGATTACGGTTATTAAATGGATAGAAAATCACTTAAATGTCTTAAAAAGGTCAAATGACCCCTGAAATTTTCCAAATTTTGACATGACAGTTGTATTAGTGAACGTTAACGGTAGAAAAAGTTTGAAGGCCATAAGAGGAAGCTATCGCCGTTTGGTCATCAAACATGCATTTTGCCCTCTTGGAACCACGAGCCTTGTAGTGAGTTGCTCCGGTTTGTGAGGGGTGTGTGTCCAAACTTTCGTCATACAAGCCAATTTTTTTACCACACCATCTTGGTGCCATGCCATTACGTCAAGCAAAGTTTCATGTATTTCTGATATTTTTTGAATTTTTTGGAATTTAAATGCCATGGCACTCGATGCTTTGTGTCCAAGATGTGCCACCAATATGTTTGAAAATTCCTTCCAATTTACTGCACATGGAATTAACTTGCACACAAGTATACAAATATGAATTTTCAAACCTTTATGGTTAGCTGTTGCATTACATGTAGTTCAAATTTGAATCATGGTCAATAAATGGCTAGAAAATCAATTAAATGTCTTAAAAAGGTCAAATGACCCCTGAAATTTTCCAAATTTTGACATGATAGTTGTATTAGTACCGCAAATTTTTTGTACATTTAAAACACCATCTGTTGCCACTATACTCCAAATTCGTCTTTCAGAGCTAATACAAAACATCAACAACATCACATGCAGTTTGTTGTAGGAACTGTTTGCGATGAAAATTCGTGGGTCTATAGTCTTCCTCCATAAGCTTATCGGCTTCGTCTGCTCTAGTGCTGATCACCCCTAAATCCACGAATCCTCGATCCCCATTCCTGCAAATCCTTCTTGCAAAGAATGACACCATGGAAACGCTTCGTGAGGGCCCGTACGATGGCCGCGTCCTCCCTGAGCGCCGCCGCTGTGCCGAGAGCACGGTCGCATCCGCCGAGAGGGCGTCTGCGGCAGTTGACAGGGCAGCTCCAGCAGCCGAGACGGCTGCAGCTGCTGCTGCTACGGGGGTTGCAAACTCTGAGAGCGCTCGAGCTGCCGTCCGTGCCGCCGATGTCGCCCTGGCCCGGTTCGAGGCCATCCATGCCAAGATCGAGGACAGACACGCCAAGATATTCCAGGCCACCTCGAAATCCATCATGCAACCCACGTCGGAAAAGGCGGCGGAGGCCATGGAGCACCTGCTTCCTCATGAGATCGCTGAGCAGGAGGTGGAGATGCATCGACGGAGATAGAGGAGCGCCGAGACGAGGAGTTGCGCGTGGCTGAGGACGAGGTAGAGAAGATCCTGTCCGTCGAGGAATCGGCGGTGGAGTACCAACACGAGCTCTGGCGCAACCACTACTATGAGTACTACGACCTTGAGGGCGACGTTGAGGACGAGGACGAGGTCGACTTCAGTCGGGGCATAGGGTGGGGTTGGTCGACAAGTCATCAACGTCTCATCTTACACCAGCGAGGCATAGGGCGGCAGCTTTGTTAAAATAATGTGTACTTAGCCTTTATCTATAATGCTGGTCTTTTGTTAGAGCAATGTTTAGGTCAACTGGATCTGTTTAATTACTAAAGTTGCTCGATTCAGTAAGTGTGGTCTATGCGCCGTAGGCTCTTTTGTGTGCCCAAATTAGCAAGCGATATTAAATTATGCAATGACGTGGATGAGGACATTACCAGGGAAATTTCTACCAAAATTTGAATGATCAAACTCATAGCATGCGCGCAAAGCCGATGCTGCTTGAACTATGTCGGTATTTCCCCAAAGAGGAAGGGATGATGCAGCACATCGACGGTAGGTATTTCCCTCAGTGATGAGATCAAGGTTATTGAACCAGTAGGAGCACCACGCAACACCACGTGAACGGCTCATACTCACAAAGAACAAATACTTGCAACCCGATGTAAGAGAGGGGTTGTCAATCCCTCACGGGTAAAAAGATAGGTAAAATTGTAGTAGATTGGCTAAATAAATCCCGCGGGAACGCGAGATAAAATAAATAACAATAAATTGCAGCAAGGTATTTTTGTGTTTTTCGATTAATAGATCTGAAAATAAAAGCAAATAAAAATAGACCACGAAGGTAAATATAATAAAGAAGAGACCCGGGGCCCGTAGATTTCACTAGTGGCTTCTCCCGAGAAAAATAGCATACGGTGGGTAAACAAATTACTGTTGGGAAATTGATAGAACTTCAAATAATCATGACGAAATCCAGGCAATGATCATTATATAGGCATCACCTCCAAGATTAGTAGACCGACTCCTGCCTGCATCTACTACTATTACTCCACACATCGACCGCTATCCAGCATGCATCTAGTGTATAAAGTTCATGGAGAAACGAAGTAATGCAACAAGAACGATGGCATGATGTAGACAAAATCTATTTATGTAGAAATAGACCCCATCTTGTTATCCTTAGTAGCAACGATACATACGTGTCGGTTTCCTATCTGTGACTGAGATCAAGAACCGTAAGATCGAATCCATCACAAAACACCTCTTCCCATGGCAAGAAAAATCGATGTAGTTGGCCTAATTAAACCAAAGATTCGAAGAAGAAATACGAGGCTATAAGTAATCATGCATATAAGAGATCAAAAGACTCAAATAACTTTCATGGATAAAAACATAGATCTGATCATAAACTCAAAGTTCATCAGATCCCAACAAACACACTGCAAAAAAGAGTTACATCAAATAGATCTCCAGGAGACCATTGTATTGAGGATCAAAACAGAGAGAGGAAGCCATCTAGCTACTAACTACGAACCTGTAGGTATACAATGAACTACTCAAGCATCATTAGAGAGGCACCAATGAGGATGATGAACCCCTCCGTGATGGTGTCTAGATTGGATCTGGTGGTTCTGGAACTTGCGGCGGCTGGAATTGATTGTCGTCGAATCCCCTAGGGTTTCTGGAATATTGGGGTATTTATAGAGCAAAGAGGCAGTACGGGAGGCCACCGAGGTGGGCACAACCCACCTGGGCACGCTTGGGCCCCCAGGCGTGCCCTGGTGGGTTGTGCTCCCCTTGGATCCGCCTCTAGTACTTCTCTGGCTCAACAGGTGTCTTCTCATCCAGAAAAAATCTACAAAAAGTTTCACTGTGTATTGACTCTGTTTGGTATTGATTTTCTGCGAAGTAAAAAACAAGAAAAAAACACCAACTGGCACTAGGCACTATGTCAATAGGTTAATCCCAAAAAAATGATATAAAGTTGCCATAAAATGATTGTAAAATATCCAAGAATGATAATATAACAGCTTGGAACAATAAAAAATTGTAGATATGTTAGAGACGTATCTGCATCCCCAAGCTTAATTCCTGCTCGTCCTTGAGTAGGTAAATGAAAAAAACAAAAAAAAATTATGTGGAATGCCGGCTAACATGTTCATCGCATATTATTTTCTTTGTAGCATGGACATTTGGACTTTTATATGATTCAAAGCAATAGTCTAGTTTTGACATGAAGATTTCAATACTCAAGCATATTAACGAGCAACTATGTCTTTCAAAATATCAACACTAAAGCAAGTTATCCATAGCCCATTATGCTCAATCATTAATCCATTCATGAAACACACTCGCATATTAGCTACACCCAATGATCAAGTACGATCATAGTGCGCCTTAGTTGGTGCTTTATAAGAGAAGATGGAGACTCAAAATAAAAATTACATAAAGTAAATACAAAGGCCCTTCGCGGAGGGAAGTTGGGATTTGTAGAGGTGCTAGAGCTCATAGCGAAAAAGATAGAGATAAAAACATTTTGGGTGGCATGCTTTTCCTGTCAACAAAAATGATCGAGTATTTCCCAATACTTTTCGTGCTAGATATATCATAGGCGGTTCCCAAACAGAAAATATAGTTTATTCCTTTTTCCACCATATTTCACTTTCCATGGCTAACCGTATCCACGGGTGCCTTCCATACCAACACTTTCCAAGCAATTTATTATTTGACAACATAAAGTAAATTAATTTTTCATTTCGGGACTGGGCATTCCTTTGCTGTACTCTCGTGCAATGACAAGTGAATAAACACTCATTGTCGGGGTTCAAGAACGACACCTATGGGATCACAGGGAATCCCTACTACGGTTGGCGGGGCGCGGGGATGTGCAAAGAGCGGGTTTAAAAGATCAACACGGGGGAATTTTATCCAAGTTCGGGCCGCAAACGATGCGTAATACCCTATTCCTGCTTTGGTGTATAATTGGTGTTCTTGAGCTCTTGAACTAGCTGCCGTGCATCCCTAGCCCAAAAAGTCTGAATCCTTCCTCAGTACGCCTCGGGCCTCCTTTTATACGTCAAAGGGGTCGCCACAGTGGCACACAGGAGGTGGAAAGTATGTACAATGTACAATTCTATCTCTGACATCGTGGGACAAAACGCATTTAATACACCGCCGACGTGTCCTCTTGCTTTATCGGGGACAAAAAGGAAGCTCGTCTTGTCTGTCGCCGCCTCGCCTCGCTTTGACGCAAGTCATAGCTGATGAGGCATGCAGCGCCACGCTGGCTGGCTGGCTGCTGCGCTGGTGCAGTGGCAGGGTCTTGACGAAGATCTGCATGCCACCAAGCAGGTGCTTGCCTGGTTGGCCTAGAAGCATCATGCTGCCATGTAGGTGTGTGCCTAGTTGGCAGGCTGGCTGCTGCGTCGGAATGGCCATGGGGCAGCGAAACCTTGGTAAGCGCGGGCCTGGTTGTGGCCCCGCAGATGCCCCCGGCAAGGGTCTTGCTGGGGTCTTGCGGGCGTCCCCGACAAGGGTCTTGCCGGGGGACTTCGTCTTCTGGTTCTCATCTAGTCTTGCAGGCCTTCAGTCTTCACAAAGATCTGCATGCCACCATGCAGGCGCCTCCTGAGCCTTGGTTCCAATGTTGTCGATGGTGCCGGAACTCTCAGGCTCAAGGGTGGCGGTCTTGCTGGTGTTGGGTAAGTTGACCCGGCAAGGCTCTTGCTGGGGCAGCGTAGGTCGTCCACGGCAAGGCTCTTGCCGGGGGGAAACCCACCTTGCCCCTTCACTCTTCGCACCCCTGGCTTCAGCGCTGCTCTGGTAGTCTTGTTCCCCGCTTCCTCTGCCCTGCCAAGCATGGCCGCAAGTGTGGCTACAACTGCCCATGCACAAGTAAAGGGGTACAGAAGGCCCCTACTTTTGTACACCAACAGGAGCCCCCGGGCCTGGGCCACACATAAGCGCGACGTGTTGTTGGGCCAGGCCCAGAATGGTGCGCGGGCATGTGTGGCAGAGTTTTAACTGCGGTAACTTCCTTTGACAGTTGCGCTTCCCCACGACCCGTGTTGAATGCGTGATGTGGGAGTCGTGCGTGGGGCGGTTGCAGCGTGCTTGCGTCACCCCACCATAAAATAGTAAAGAGGCAGTCCGCATCCCCCCATAAAAACAGAGGAAGCCGCAGGGGCACGGCTCATTTACTAAGTCGACTTGGGTCGTGGCCATCATGGCGCCCGCGCCCCACAATCACGGGGCACGAAATGGCCGTTCCACTTGCCATCCGAATTTTGGCTTGTCTGCCACGTGTCCCCCATGCCTCGGGGAGGGTAGGTGGTGGACACGGAGGGAACGAGCTTTAATGCCGAGGTGGGGTGGACGGGTGCCGCTGATTGGAGCAGTGGCTCAGTCCTAACTCCTCGCGCCCCCGGTGGCTGGATTGGTTGATTGGGGCGGCCGCCCTCAGGCTCGCTCGGCCCCATCCCCCTATAAAAAAGGGAGAGGGACATCGTTTTTCCGCATTCGTCTTCTTCCAGTTTGATCCCTTCTGTCGGGGATATACCCCATTGTATGACCCGGCCGGATATATGACCTGGCTGGACTTGGCGACTCACTGGCAACCTACCCGGACCTGGCGGTTTACGCACAATTTTCCTAATATTGCGACTCACTGGTGACCCGACGGGTGGGTCAGACAGACGACAAGGCCCAAGGCCCAGACGACCGGCTCATGTTATGGTGGGCCGGCTTAAGAGAAAAGCATAAGGAATACTCCCTCACAATCATGACCCGGTGTCTATAACAGTCATGACCCGAAGTCATCAGTTTTTATAACCCGGTGATTTTAGGAAATCATAACTCAACAAGTTCTACAAGCCGGCTGAATATCAGTTGAATATTTCAAAGTCAATATTTTTGTCAAGTCAGAGCATTGAAGGCCGACGCGAAGGGATTCTTTATTCACAATATTTCTTCTACAAGCGAATTGATTATAAAGTTGGTCTATTGACCCGGACTTTCTAGAAGAAGGAAATAACAAGGATTTAAGGACGATCAGGTGCCGGCTTACAAGAATATTTAGCCCGGAGTACAACCTGTCAAGTTTGTTCTTGTGTTTATGTTGCAGATCAGTTTAACATGGATAAATCCAAATTAAATTGGGGGCTAATGTCGGGGATATACCCCACGGTATGACCCGGCCGGAGTATATGACCCGGTTGGACTTGGCGACTCACTGGCAACCCACCCGGACCTGGCGGTTTACGGACAACCCGCCTAATATTGCGACTCACTGGTGACCCGGCGGGTGGGTCAGACGGAGGACAAGGCCCAAGGCCCAGACGACCGGCTCATGTTATGGTGGGCCGGCTTAAGAGGAAAGCGTAAGGAATACTCCCTTACAAAGGAAGACTCCCTTACAAAGGAAGCAAGACTAGGACTCCACTTGTAATAGATTAATCCTAATCCTACTAGGACTAGTCATGTAACCCGCCCCTTCAACATATATAAGGAGGGGCAGGGCACCCCAAGAGGGACAAAAAATAATCGCTAAGGCTAGACACAACTAAAGGGGAGCCGGCTTATGCGGCGACTCCCTCATGAGCATAATGAGATCTAGCCACAAACAACATGTAGGGCTAATACCGGATGATATTTCTGAGGGCCCGAAGCTGTCTAAATCCTTGTCTTGTGTGTTGATCCGCCTTGCGTCTCTCGATTCCGACAAACCCCTTCAAGCTACTGCATAGATGCGTTGGCCTCATGACTAAGTCCTCACACTAGGACATCTTCCGTGACAAATCCACGACAGTTGGCGCCCACCGTGGGGCCTGCGCACGGTGGTGTTGAGTTCCTGGAGGGATCTCTTTCAGGGATCGAGGAGTTCACAATTTTTCGGATGAAGAAAGGATCTACGTCATCAACGAGCAGTCGGATAAATTAGGGTTGCAGCATCCCGTGAGCCGTCGCCGATGTGACCTGACGATCCATCAATCCGAAGCAAGATCGTTTTTTCTTCGGCGCAATCAGGTGTTATCGAGACCGACAAATATTTTTAGTGTTGAGTCGATTCATACACAGCAGCGGAGGTCTGCAGTCAATCCGCCAAAACTACTGGCGCGTCTACATCAAGCCGTCAAGTTGCCAAGTCACCGAGACAATCAATTTCTTCTATCGTGTACTGTTCAAGTCCAGGGGGCGTCAACTCATAGCTGCTGGTGCTACTCCTACCAAGAATACTACTTGGAGACCTGTCCTTGCTCACGTGAGCTCTCAATCAAATAGAAAAATGCCCTGACCTAGAAGCAGGATACAGCGACAACGCGGACTCAACCGCTGCGGTCGCGGACTCGCCTGTGAATCATCCCTGCCGCGTCGTCCCGCCCCCGCTGGCTCATCGGCGACCAATCTTCTACCATGGCCGAATCGCCCGAACACCGCGCAACCTCGTCGCTGAGTCGCCGGGCTCCGCTACGGCCCCGCCTTGCGTGGACTCCATTGGTCCGCTGCCACGGCCCGTCCCCGCTGATGCGGCGCAAAGCCGCCTTCGCCACGCCACTGGAGAGCCACCTTTGCACTACCCTTGAGCTACCGCGCCTCGTGAGCAGGCCCCCGTGGCCCCCTGGCTTATCAATACCTCTGCCGCTCGAGCGGCCAGTCGCGGCATCGGCCATCTCAGTGGTCTCAACCCGCCGCCGGCTCGCCGAGCCTGAGCCGCCGCCGCGGCACCCTCTCTGAGCTGCCTTGGCCCGCTCAACTCCATAGCGGGACGCCCATGCCGGAGTTGCCCGTTTCTGAGGCACCGCCGCCTTTGTCTTTGCCTCCGCTTTGAGCTGCCATGGCCTCGCGACCGCAGCCACCGCTGACAGCTGCCTCTGTTGCGAAGTCACCGGCGCCCCTTTTGCTACGGTCGTCAACGGACTCTTGCTTTGGCCGAGCAGCGCTCCTTGGCTGGCCTCAGCCCGAGCCCGGCCGCGTTGCCCGCTACGGCGCCTCGCCGCAAGCCGTCTCCCGCTCAAATCCGTCCTGCTGATACAAGCCATTTCTGCCGTATATTGCCGCGATTCCGAGTCGCTGCTGCTAGGTTCGCCGTCTCCGTTATTGCGGTTTCGTCAAGTCGCCCCTGTTCAACTCCTGTGACGGCCAGCTTCGCACGGGCTCACCTCGTGCCGCTATTGCTCAGCATCTTAAGTTTGCCCTGAGACACCTCCAAGTCGCCTTCAACCTGGCCGAGCAGCATGTTAAAATCTTCAGAGATGATGCTGTCAAAATTTCTGGTTTTGGAGTAGCAGTTAATGGTCCTGTGGGTCAGGAGAATCATGTATCTATAGCGGCTGTTCTGTGCTCGATTCAGTATGGTCCAGAGAGTCGCTGCCAGGACTCAGTAGGTTTCTATCTAAGGAATCAGAAACAGTGAAGCGACAGGAATCAACATATCCACCGAGGCACATTCAAATGGTGATTGCTTCCCACATAAGCTGAAAAAACAAGAGTGCTACCACGAGCGGCCACCAGGCCGATGAAAACTGCTGTCACTACTACCACTGCTGCATCCCACACAAGGCCAAAAGTTATAATTTTCTACCGTTTGTGTAAAGTGACTTGGGCACGGAGACCTAGGCTTTGGATGAACAAGCCTAATTACGTGGAAACCATGTGCTATCACACAAGGCCAAGTACTGGTTGTACTTTTCTCTGTTCAAAGGTTGAAATTGCAGTACAAGACATCCTGGACAGATTCTAGGGACATTTCACATCTATTGTCCAAACACATCAGGACAATTGTTCATGAGGTGTTCTACTGCGGGTATGGAGCATGCACTGGCAACGTTCTGCAGTGACGTTTTCGTCCGTGCCACACTACCTGATGAACGGACGTGCGCAAGTTGCCGCTCCAGTGGCCCGGTCTACATCCACTCGCCCGTCCGCATGGCTCACCGCGCCCGCGATTGACTCGCCTGTCCGCACCGGCTTATAAAAACCGCGGCCGACTCACCCGTGAGTGATTTCAGTTTCACCATAGATATCATCAACTCCATGGCAGATTATTTCTGGCCTAACATATCAGGTGATATCCATCTAAGTTTGTTTTATTAGCACGTATTGTTTATGTCAAAGAACAGTTTATCTTTGCCTTGGTCTGCAATATTGTTTATGCAGGAGAATTTTTCACTGCAAGAGTCGGGCTTACAAACGCCGCGCCCGACTCTCCCGTCCGCACCGGCTTACAACTCCGTGTCCGACTAATCTGTCTGTGCCGCCTCTGATGCTGCGGTCGTCTTTACTGTCCGTCTCTCGCGGCCTGGTCTAAATCAACACACCGGGCCGCACCTGTCTGCATGAGCGGTTTATTAAGTATAAAGACAGTCACTGCTCGGGTAGCCCGGTTTTCTTCCAACAACTCTGGAGCAAATTATCATGTATTATCAGCCGCCGTCTGTACTGGATGACTCAATGGGCAGGCGCACAAGTCGCCGCTACTACAGTTTGGTTAACTTCAAACAGCCAGTTGGAAGGAACCATTGGCCGAGTTGCTGACACGGCTCATAGGGGATCATTTATAACCCGCGCAGTCACCTCAACCTTATTTGTATTCACATCGCGTTATCAACGCCGATGATATACATCCTATGCTATGGTCAAATATGGAGAATCTCAAGGCAACTCCTCGAGTCATCTTAAGACTCGGGGGCTACAATGACATGACTCAGCAAATCTTGCCAGTTCCAGCTAATTCAAGAAACCCGGGTCATCGGAGGAAAAAATAACCCGATCCCGAAGGCCGTTGTTATATTGATAAAAATTTCAAGGCCGTCAGCAAAATTCCGGCTCACATTGATGCTTTCGGTTTAAAAATCCGGGTCAAGGGAAATCTATCTCCCACAAGGCATTGAAGCTCTCAATATCTGGTTTACAATCCGGTTCAAGGGAAATCTGTCTCCCACAAGGCGTTGGAGCTCTCAATATCCGGTTTACAATCCGGTTCAAGGGAAATCTATCTCTCACAAAGTTTTGAAGCTCAATATCCGGTTTAAAATCCTGACTCAAGAAGAATTTATCTCTAAAAGTTAAAGGTTGCCGAAGAGGACCTGCTGCCATGATGCGCGGTTCAAACATGGGTATCTTGCCTTACCGGCTCATCACATTATGGTCACTTGGGGGCTTCCTGCTCGTATTCGAAGCATAGCATTACTACCCTTTTGATCCGGTGCAATGCCACAATTATGGTCACTTGGGGGCTTCCTGATCGTATTCGATTCATAGCATTACTACCCTCTTGATCGGCTCAATGCCACACTCGTCAGTATGTCACTTGGGGGCTTCCTGTTCAAAGATAGGCTTATTCGACCAAAGAGAACATAGCGTTACTATCCTCTTGACCAAGTTTGTTCAAACATAGGCGTATTCGACCAAAGAGAACATAACCTTTCTGGGTCATCCTACCTATAGCCAGCTGCTTCAACTCCATTGGGTAATCCCGATTGACCCGCCAAACTCTTAACGATCAGTCTTTACGGCGTATTCGACCAAGATCTGAGCTCGTTAAGGTTCAAACGGCGGTTTGTCACATGAGAGTACGGCTTACAGATAGTCAGGATAGACTCAGGCTTCATAAGCCGCCTTCCTTGAAACTTGGATAAATCGGCCCGTGATGCATGATGTTACTCTGACCCCGCGTACTCCTGATAAGTCTATAAAGCAAGACCTGACTTTATCTGGGTTCAAATGTCGATTGGGTATTGTGAGTCAGGCTCACAAAAAGCACGGACCTTCCAGTGGCTTGGGCTAGTTTCATTGAAGTATTCTGTTATCATACACATATATTGCATCATCATACATCATCATCATACATTGCATTATCATTGCATCATCATAGCATGCATCATATATACATGGATATACTGGTTTATATTGCAGGAACCGGTTTTCAAACCAGGTTATATTATTCAAATCTTTAATAGCCAAACATGGCTGGATTTTTATCATGGTTATCAATAGCCAATATCATGATTGAGGTTTTCAAAGTTGCTTTAGTGCAATGGCTATTATCTTATCAATGGATATGATTTATTCTACAATGGAAGGAATAGTCCCGAGTCGCTACAGGCTTACGACCCGGCACTTGGGGGCTACATTATTCAAGTTGAGATTACATCAAATATGCAAGTCTCATGTCACTGCAAGCATGCACCATGACACTTGGGGGCTAATGCAAAGTCATTTTTACTAGCCTTATTGAAGACCCGACTCATCACATCATAATGAGCCGGCCCTTGGGGGCTACCAATTGCTCCTGTCAACAATTCAAGGTACACAAGTCTTAATCCATTATATTGAAGGGTCCGCTGCTCAGTTGATAAAGCACAAAGCTCTTAACCTTGTGGACGTGGGTTCAAGCCCCATGATGGGGGTTACATCATATGATGTTCTTTTCCAAGAAGTATATATAAAGTCCCAGCTCAATATTATCTTACTAAGCTGGCCCTTGGGGGCTACACGTTGCTGTTCAAGTCTACATGATCATATTTATAAAGTCCAAGCTCATTATTGTATAATGACCCGGCACTTGGGGGCTACATATATGGAGTATTTACTTTTTACATAATGACTCGACCCTTGGGGACTACACTAGTTGAAGTTTTTATGGGCATCAGGCAATTACAAGTCCCAGGTTGCTGCAAGCATGACAACCTAGCACTTGGGGGCTACATATGTGGAATATTTAGTTTTGACTAGTGACTGAGATGAACAGTCTGGATTTCTTCAAGGTTGCAACATTTATATCGAAACAAGGCTTAAGCTATCACTATGTTCTCCTCTTAAGACTTGGGGGGCTACAGGTAATATGCATATAAAGGAGGAACATCTTCAAATTCTCAGATTTGGGCAAAACAGGAAGATTAATTGTGTGACCCGGCGTTGGCAACAATCATGACCCGGTGTCTATAATAGTCATGACCCGAAGTCATCAGTTTTTATAACCCGGTAATTTTAGGAAATCATAACTCAGCAAGTTCTACAAGCCGGCTGAATATCAGTTGAATATTTCAAAGTCAATATTTTTGTCAAGTCAGAGCATTGAAGGCCGGCCCAAAGGGATTCTTTATTCACAATATTTCTTCTACAAGCGAATTGATTATAAAGTTGGTCTATTGACCCGGACTTTCTAGAAGAAGGAAATAACAAGGACTTAAGGACGATCAGGTGCCGGCTTATAAGAATATTTAGCCCGGAGTACAACTTGTCAAGTTTGTTCTTGTGTTTATGTTGCAGATCAGTTTAACATGGATAAATCCAAATTAAACCGGGGGCTAATGTCGGGGATATACCCCACGGTATGACCCGACCGGATATATGACCCGGCTGGACTTGGCGACTAACTGGCAACCCACCCGGACCTGGCGGTTTACGGACAACCCGCCTAATATTGCGACTCACTAGTGACCCGGCAGGTGGGTCAGATGGACGACAAGGCCCAAGGCCCAGACGACCGGCTCATGTTATGGTGGGCCAGCTTAAGAGGAAAGCGTAAGGAATACTCCCTTACAAAGGAAGCAAGACTAGGACTCCACTTGTAATAGATTAATCCTAATCCTACTAGGACTAGTCATGTAACCCGCCCCTTCAACATATATAAGGAGGGGCAGGGCACCCCAAGAGGGACAGAAAATAATCGCTAAGGCTAGACACAACTAAAGGGGAGCCGGCTTATGCGGCGACTCCCTCATGAGCATAATGAGATCTAGCCACATACAGCATGTAGGGCTATTACCAGATGATATTTCCCGGGGCCTGAAGCTGTCTACATCCTTGTCTTGTGTGTTGATCCGCCTCACGTCTCTCGATTCCAACCAACCCCTTCAAGCTACCGCATAGATGCGTTGGCCTCACGACTAAGTCCTCACACTAGGACATCTGCCGTGACAAATCCACGACACCTTCCCTGCCTTTGCCATGGCAAGACGGCGCGGTCGGAGCCATCCTTCCACGGAGGTGACTAGGTCTTCCTCCCGCCAGAGAGCCGCGGTGGTTAAGGAAGATCCAAATGCCCAAGGTGAAGGCCACGCTCAGGGCAGAGGCGCCTGACGGGGCCGCGGTCGGTGAGGCGGTCGAAGCAGCGGTGGGCGCGGAAGGGGGGCACCCGCGTCGTCACCATCTCCGCCTCCATCTCCTCCACCATCTCCTCTTGCTTCGTCGAGCGGCCATGTCGGGGACACGGCGTTGGAGTTTATCCTGCGATTGCGTGAGCCACCGCGTAGCCGCCTTCGCCTTCCCGAGGCGTTCGCGAGGGTGCTATTGATCGACCAGCCACCGAGGCTGAGGCTTCACATGAAGGGGTGTTGCAACGGCGACATGTGGGTGAATACAAGGTTCCCCATCCCTCATGTGATGCTTCTTTGTCGGGGTTGGAAAGCCTTCGCACATACCCATTGCTTGATGAAGGGGCACGTTCTCTGCTTCAAGTTAGTGGAGAGCGACCTGCTCTCCGTCAAGGTCTTCGGGCGCTCGGGACACAGGTTAGGGTGCTGCGCGGAGAGCTCAACCGATGACGAGAGATCCTCCTCGAGCGACAGCGACGGGGAGGGGACCGGTGGGGAGGACGACGGGGACGGGTCCGACTAGACATTGGACGCCCCGTCCCTAAGCGACGCCGGCAGCAGCACCATCTGCACCTGGCCTTCTTCCCAGCAGAGTGATTTGCCGGGGAGGGGTAGCTCTTGGCGGCGACTCCTTAAGGCAGCTCCTTGAACTTCTCGGGGCCGTTGCTTCTGGCGGCTGGTGCTGGAGAGCCGGAGAAGACGAAGAAGGCGGGTGGTGGGCCGTCAAGTCAGAGAATGATGGCACCGACGCGTTCGTCGCGTATTGGAGGCCCGCTGCCTCATCTTCCAGCTTCTTCCCCGACACCATCATCACCAACCTTCTTATGGGTGGCCACCGGGACGTTCTCTTGGTGTCTTCTGCTGCTCGTACCTCGCCTAGGCACTCCTTTTGCCCTCCTGCTATCCCGATCCATTTCCTGAGGAGAGGGACAAGAAAGGGATTACGGGCATCTTATCTTTTTTTAGATCTTAAGCCTGTGGGCACTTGTCGAACTTAGACTTTGTAACCCCTTGCTCATGTTTACATTCTGTATGAATTGTACTTGTTTGCTCAATGTATTAATGAAAAGGGTGTTTGCCATGTTCTTTTGTGCGTGAGCAAGGCCCACACCAAGGAGCGAGTCCTTGTTATTTTAAGCAAACAACGTCGCCCGGCAACAAGCCTTGCCGTCCTCCCGCTTTATAGCCCGACCACACTCACGCCCTTGGCGGAGGTAGGGGCAAAGCAAGATTAGGCCCCTCGCTCGTCCCCTTTCTACTGCGACTACAACTAGGTTCCGGCCCAAAGGAGAGTCTTTGGGAATAGGAAGGAGGGAGCACGGTGGCCTAGGAGTGAACGAAGTCCCGTACGTTTAAGCTTCATACGGAAGTGCACAGCAGGGGAGAAAAGACTTATCTGAATCTGCAGCCCCCGACAACCTTGGCTTGCCGGGGTCGGGGTGTCGGTCCATCTTATTTTCTCCCCATGGTTCTGCAGAAACGCCTACGCATCCTGCGGACCAAAAGAGGACTGGAAGAGACAGAAAGACACGCACTCGACCTCTATGCTAGGGGTTAGCTGCCGCCAAGCACTATCACCCCTAACAGAGAGAGAGAGAGAGAGAGAGAGAGAGACTCAACCTAGCATGCATGCTAAATTCTAGGGTGCCAGCGCATCATTTATTTATCTGTTGCTCAGGGTCTGCGTGTGGCTTTGTACAAAGGGTTACATGCCTTGCCGGCAAGGCTTGTACAAAAAGTGGTATGCCGGGAGGCCCGGCAACCGCGCCTTATGGGTAAAATTTGTGAAGATGTTCGATGTTCCAGGAGTTGCTCACCGGAATTCCATCTTCGGTCTCCAGGCGGACTGCGCCGGGCCTGGTGACTCGTATAACCCGATAAGGGCCTTCCCACTTTGGCGTCAACTTGTTGGAATTCTTGGCGGATTGAACTCACCGAAGAACAAGGTCGCCTTCCTCAAGGCTTCGGGCATGAACCTTGCGGCTATGGTAGCGGCGCAAGGCTTGCTGGTAGCAAGCAGCTCGCACAGCAGCCCGAAGACGATCTTCCTCAAGGAGCGTCACATCATCTTGGCGCAACTGCTTTTGCTCAAGTACATCATAAGCGAGCACTCGAGGTGACCCGTACATGAGTTCCGTGGGGAGAACTGCTTTTGCCCTGTATACCAGGGCAAAGGGTGTCTGGCCAGTGGCTCGATTTGGTATCGTTCTGATCGACCAAAGAACCATTGGCAACTCATCAATCTGGCGCCTTCCGCACTTGTGCAGCCTGTCAAAAGTCCTGGTCTTGAGGCCTCGCAACACCTCTGTGTTTGCCCTCTCAGCATGGCCGTTACTTCTGGGATGAGCAACAGAAGCAAAACAAACCTTGTCGCCGAGGTCTTGGATGTATTGCATGAAGGTGCGGCTCGTGAACTGTGTGTCATTATCGGTGATGACCCTATTGGGCACACCAAAACGGCAGACTAGCCCCTTAAAGAACTTGACGGCTGACTGTGCTGTCACCTTTCTCCCCGGCTCCACTTCCGGCCACTTTGTAAACTTGTCGGTTGCAATGTACAAGTACTCAAAGCCCCCGACAGCACGGGGAAAGGGGCCTAGTATGTCGAGCCCCCAAACCGAAAATGGCCAGGAAAGAGGGATTGTCCGAAGAGCTTGGGCTGGTTGATGATGCTTCTTTGAATGGAACTGGCACGCTTCACACTTGGTTACTAGTGCAGTTGCATCCTGGAGAGCGGTGGGCCAGAAGAAACCTTGCCGGAACGCCTTGCCGGCAAGGGCTATTGACCCTATGTGGGAGCCACACATGCCTCCATGTATCTCTGCCAACAGCCCCAGTCCGTCCTCCCGAGGAATGCACTTCAATTTCACACCGTTCGGTCTCCTTCTGTATAAGGCATTATCCACAAACTGGTACATGCTGGACCGACAGGCTACTTTCTCTGCTTCTTCCTGTTCCTCAGGGAGTTCCCCTGTTTGGAGGAAACGGACGGTGTGTCGCGCCCATGCTGGTGCCTGGGGCTCGACAGCAAGGACTAAAGGCCCGTCTTCGGCCGTAGGGGCAGCTGTCTCTACGGCCATGGCTTGAGCTCCTGCCGGAGCTTGCTGCTCCTCGGCAGGCTTGGGGCACCCAGCAGCCTCCTTGCCGGTGGCTTCTGGGAGCTCAGCGGGAAAGTACTTGCCGGGTCCCACCTTCCTTCGCTTGTTTTGTCCTGCTGATGGTTCAACAGATGGCTGAGTTAATTGAAGCACAAAGGTACCTGATTCCACAAGCAACTTGAGGGCAGCATGTTTCGACAGGTCGTCGGTAATGATGTTCTCTGCTCGGGGAACATGCTCTGCTTGCAGTTCGTCAAAACGCTTTTCCAACTTCCTCACTTCATCCACATAGGCCTCCTTCAACGGGCTCTGGTAATCCTTGTTAACTTGCTTGACGACGAGCTGCGAATCACCTCTGATTATGAGCTTCCTGATTCCGAGGTCTACCGCGATCCTGAGACCGACAAGCAATCCCTCGTACTCCGCCATGTTGTTTGTTGACTTTTCCCGAGGAAAGTGCATCTGGACTACGTACTTAAGGCACTCTCCATTGGGTGCGACGAGTAGCACGCCGGCACTAGCACCTTGCAGTGAGAAAGCCCCATCAAAGTACATAATCCAATCACGGCTCGCCTCCTTGCGGGGAAGGATGGTCTCTTGAATCTCTTCGTCGGGCGTTGAGGTCCATTCTGCTATGAATTTTTCCAAGGCTCGGCTCTTGATTGTTGAGGTACTTTCAAACTTGAGGCCAAAGCTCGACAGCTCCAACGCCCACTCCAAGATCCTCCCAGTTGCATCTGGGTTGTGCAAGACTCGTTGCAAAGGGAGGCGGGTGACGACAGTGATCTCATGCGCTTGGAAATAGTGACGCAGCTTTCTCGAGGCCATAAGGAGGCCGAAAAGTAGCTTCTGCATCCCAGAATATCTTGATCTAGCCCCTGCAAGAGGGAGCTGACAAAATAAACCGGGTGCTGCACCACCTTCTTCTTCTGTTCGACTTCGCCCATCCGCGCAAACTCTGTCTTTCCGGGACTGGGCCTTGCGGGGGGTTCCACCTTGCCGGGGAGAGCCCCAGCCCACCATCCGACTGCTCCGCTGCTACTGCTGCTTCCTCCTCAAGTTCCCTTTGTGCTACTAGCGCAACACTGACCACTTGATTCGTCGCTGCTAGGTATAGCAGCAACGGCTCTTGTGGTTTAGGTGCGACTAGTATTGGCGTGGAGGAGAGGTACTTCAAATCCTGTAGCGCTGCCTCTACCTCCGGAGTCCATTTCATTGGACCCGCCTTTTTCAAAACTTTGAAAAAGGGGAGGACGCGCTCAGCATATTTGGAGATGAACCTACTTAGAGCAGCAACGTAGCCGGCAAGCCTACGGACGTCTTTGACCCGTCTCGGCGCCTCAATCTGCTCAATTGCTTTGGTCTTGTCGGCATTTGCTTTGATCCTGCGTTGAGACACAAGGAACCCAAGAAATTTGCCGGATGGGACACCAACCACACACTTCTGTGGGTTGAGCTTGAGGTTGATCTTGCACAGATTTGCAAAGGTTTCTTCCAGATCCTGCACGAGCGTAGCCTTGTCCTTGGTTTTGACCACTATACTATACATGTAAGCTTCCATATTTCTATGCAGCTGGGGCTCAAAACCAATTTGGACTGCTCGGGCAAACGTCGAACCAACGCTTTTCAACGCGAAAGGCATTCATACAAAACAGTACGTACCACATGGGGTGATGAACGCAGTCTTTTCTTCGTCTTCCTTCATCATGAAGATCTGATGGTATCCTGAGTAGGCGTCAAGGAATGACAGCAGGTCACACCCGGCAGTGGAGTCCACAATCTAGTCGATGCGTGGCAGAGGGAAAGGATCCTTTGGACAAGCCTTATTGATATCTGTGTAACCAATACACAGCCTCCACTTCCCATTTGCCTTTCGCACCACCACTGGATTGGCCAACCACGTGGGGTGGAGCACTCCTCTGACCAAACCTGCCGCCTCCAACTTCCTGATCTCTTTGATGATGAACTCTTGCTGCTCCAAAGCTTGCTTCCTGACCTTCTGCTTGACGGGCCGCACATGAGGACAGACAGCAAGATGGTGCTCAATCACCTCCCTGGGAACGCCGGGGATGTCGGATGCTTGCCACGCAAACACATCGACATTCGCCCGCAGGAAGGCTACGAGTGCGCTTTCCTATTTGCTGTCAAGGGTGGAGCTTATAGTAAAATCCCCGCCCGTGCCATCCTCCTTGGCGGGCACCTTCTTGGTCTCTGGTGGTGCTGCCTTGGATTTCTTGCTCTTGCCGGTGGAGCTCTCTGGTACGTCCTCAGACGGGAGCGCTGCACTCCGAAGAGGCACGCTTTCCAGAGTGGGTGCAGGAGGTCTTGCTGGAAGAGGTCTTGCCGGTCTTCTTCCCTCCCGGGGCTACAGCGGTAGGAGCAAGTGCCTTGGCGGCAGTTGCTGCAACTGCCTCCTGGTAGAGTTGATCGGCGCAGATGAGTGCGTCTTTCTTGTCAGAGGAGACGATGATGATGCTCAGTGGCCCGGGCATCTTCAACATGTTGTAGGCGTAATGTGATGCCGCCATGAACTTGGACAGCGCTGGGCGGCCAAGGATCCCATTGTAGGGCAAGGGTATCTTGGCGACATCGAAAACGATTTTCTCCGTCCTATAGTTCAGCTCGCCCCCGATGTAACGGGCAGCGTGATTTTACCTTTCGGCTGACTCCTCCCTGGGTTGACCCCTTGAAATGTGTCCGTCTCCTCGATATCTCCATCAGGGATTTGCAGCCTCTCGATCATAGTGGGCGAGATCAAGTTCAGACCGGCCCCGTCATCAACTAGCACTTTTGTCACCTTGAGGTTGCATATTGTTGGTGAAACCAACAACGGCAAACACCCGACCGCAGTTGTGCGATCAGGGTTATCCTCGGTGTCAAAAATGATAGGTGTGCTGGAGCACTTCAGTGGCTTCTTGGCATCGAACGATGGCTCTGCCGTAGTGACCTCACACGCCCACTACTTCAGCCAGTGGTGAGAGGTATGCAACGAGGCTCCACCTTCATCGCACATGGCCTCCATGGCTTTTCTGGAACTCGTGCTCGCCGGACTCATCGTCCTCACCATGATCATCATCCTCCTCCTTCTTGTCATGACCCCGAGCGGGCCTCTCTTGTTGATTATCCTTGCCGCGGAGACCTCCTTGGCCGCCACACTTCTTGCCGGACCCCTCAGCACCATCCTGGCCCTTCTCCTTGTCACGCCTCTCATATTCGGCTTTCTGTTTCTCTGCAAGTAGCTCAACTTGTCGGCAGTTCTGGAGGTCGGGGCCCTTGGTGCAATGGATCTTGCAATACTGCTTGTCGGCAACCGCCAAGGTCCGGCAGGCGGCGCACCCAGCAAGTTCCTTGCCGGGGTCGTCAGCCTTGGCCTTCTTGGCGGGCCGGGGTCGCCGGATCTCACAACGGCAAGCACGGTCTTGCCCTTATGCTTCCTATTGCGGTGTCGGCCCTTCTTTGCTAGGGCGCATGCGTTTTCGTCTGTGGAGTCGGTTTTCGTGCCGGCATCTGCGCTGGGGTACTTCCTTCCTTCCCTGAGCACATCTGTCAGCCAGAACTTAAGGCTCGGCTACATCCTTGACCTTGTTCATCGCCAGCTCTTCACGCATCTTGCGGTTGCACACATTCTGATGGAATGCATTGATGACAGCAGCGGGGTGAACATCTGGGATGTTGTACTGCACACGGCTGAACCTTTGTATGTACTTGCGCAGGGACTCACCGTCCTTCTGGGGGATGACATGCAAATCGCTTGCCTGGCCAGGAGCTTGGTGGCCTCCGGTGAAGGTGCCAACAAACTCGTGGCACAGATCCGACCAATAAGAGATGGAGTCCACTGACAGGTGCATTAACCATGACATGACGTTGGGATTAAGTGCCAACGGAAAATAGTAGCGAGCACCTTGTCATCGCGAGCCCCGGCGGCTTGCATCGCGATGGTATAGATGTTGAGGAACTCCGATGGGTGAGTCTTGCCGTTGTACCTTTCCCCAACATCAGGCTTGAAGGTGCGGTGGGAGGGCCACTGGAACGGCCACAACTCACGGGTAAAGGCCGGACAACCCACCTCGTAAGGTAGGTCGCCGGAGCCCCCCGGCGTTGGGTGGTCCATAGTGGGCCCCGCACGCCTATCTGACTGATGGCGTGCTTCCTGCCGCCGCTCGATTGTGGTCCGAGCGTCCTCCTGAGCTCGCTCTCGAAGAACTTGATGTTGGTCGCAACGGGCCCGCGGGTCGGACGACGCTGTGGAAACGTTGTCACAAGCGTCGGCCCGACGAGCCGACTGCTGCTGTTGTTGGCGTGGGGGGAGGGGAGTGCACCATGGTTGTAGCACCCCCAGTCCTCCCTCCTCCGGCGTGCCCCAGCTCTACCGAGCGCCAGCACAAGGGTCCCGCTAGCTATGGTTCGTCTTTGTTGGCGAAGCTGATGAGGCTTTGGATGGCGGCTCTCCACTCCTCGAGCTTCTCCGCAGCGGGAGGGAAGTCGAGGAGCTGTTGCACATGCACCAACGCTTCTGCTGGCATGGGTGGCAGTGAGAGCTGCATGGACCGTGATGCGCTCCGACTTATAACTACGTTAGAAGGAGCTCCATCACGGTCTCGCGGTCGTGCGCCGCTTCCGCCAGCGTCCCGGTCTGCAGGCCGGCCTGGTGCGTCCTGGGAGTGACGCA
The DNA here is from genome assembly GCF_018294505.1 of Triticum aestivum. Lineage (NCBI taxonomy): Eukaryota > Viridiplantae > Streptophyta > Magnoliopsida > Poales > Poaceae > Triticum > Triticum aestivum. The sequence goes on along the minus strand of NC_057802.1, from coordinate 274,733,505 downwards.
AAGGGCTCTTCCCGCGGCGGCGCCTGGGGGCACCGACATCGCGGTACTGCTCATGGCGCGCGGCCTAAGAAGGCCGCGGCGCGGGCGCCGGCTAGGGTGTCATAGAGGTTGCCGCGCCGCCTGTGGGCAGCACGGCCCTGCCCCTGGACCCAGCGGCGTGTGGCTCGTCGTCTTGGACCCGAACGACACCGCTTGCCTGGCTCCGATTGCCAGAGTGTCATGGACGCTCCCGGGCCGCGCCTCCGGCACCATCCATTGCCACCCCGCCGCCTGCCCGCGCTGGTGCGGATGGGCCAGCTCCGGATGACCCGATTGCTGTGATCTCCTTCTTCTTGGGGGCCATCGCGATGATGAAGTCGATGCGCTAACTTCTAAACCTAATTTTTCACAGCTTGCGCCCCCTACCTGGCGCGTCAAAGATGTCGGGGTTCAAGAAAGACACCTATGGGATCACTGGGAATCCCTACTATGGTTGGCGGGGCGCTGGGTTGTGCAAAGAGCGGGTTTAGAAGATCAACACGGGGGAATTTTTATCCAGGTTCGGGCCGCAAACGATGCGTAATACCCTATTCCTGCTTTGGTGTATATTTGGTGTTCTTTAGCTCTTGAACTAGCTACCGTGCATCCCTAGCCCAAAAAGTATGAATCCTTCCTCAGTACGCCTCGGGCCTCCTTTTATACGTCAAAGGGGTCGCCACAGTGGCACACAAGAGGTGGAAAGTATGTATAGTGTACAAGTCTATCTCTAACATCGTGGGACAAAATGCATTTAATGCACCGCCGACATATCCTCTTGCTTTATCGGGGATGACAAGGAAGCTAGTCTCGTCTGTCGTCGCGTCGCCTCGTTTTGACGCGCGTCCAAGCTGACGAGGCATGCAGCACCACGCTGGCTAGCTGGCTGGCTGCTGCGCTGGTGCGGTGGCAGGGTCTTCACGAAGATCTGCATGCCACCACGCAGGTGCTTGCCTGGTTGGCATAGAAGCTGCATGTTGCCACGTAGGTGCGTGCCTAGTTGGCAGGCTGGCTGCTGTGTCGGAACGGCCATGGGGCAGCGAAACCTTGGTAAGTGCGGGCCTGGTTGTGGCCCCGCAGACGCCCCGGCAAGGGTCTTGCTGGGGCCCCGGCAAGGGCCTTGCCGGGGTCTTGCGGGCATCCCCAGCAAGGGTCTTGCCAGGGGCCTTCATCTTCTGGTTCTCATCTAGTCTTGCAGGCCTTCAGTCTTCACAAACATCTGCATGCCACCATGCATGCGCTTCCCGAGCCTTGGTCCCAATGTTGTCGATGGTGCCGGAACTCTCAGGCTCAAGGGTGGCGGTCTTGCTAGTGCTGGGTAAGTTGCACCGGCAAGGCTCTTGCCGGGGCAGCGTCGGTCGTCCCTGCCAAGGCTCTTGCCGGGGGGAAACCCACCTTGCCCCTTCACTCTTCGCGCCTCTAGCTTCAGCGCTGCCCTGGTAGTCTTGTTCCCCGCTTCCTTTGCCCTGCCAAGTGTGGCCGCAGGTGTGTCTACAACTGCCCGTGCACAAGTAAAGGGGTACAGAAGGCCCCTACTTTTGTACACCGACACTCATCTTGAGAATAACACATCTAAGCATGGAAATATATCAGCCTCCCCCTACCGTTTCATGAGTGGTACGAGCACACAAAAGAGAAATTTATTTTGAAAATTAGAGATGGCACAGACAAATTTGCTTAGAACGGCAAAAGAATACCCCTCCCCTTCCCCTCCCTCTCCTCTCCACCACTCCCCTCCCCCTCCCTCTCCTCCACCGCACCCACCATGGTGATCTCTAGCTCCTACCCCTCATGGAGGGCTTACTTCATTGGGATTTTGCACCGGGCATTGCCCTAGCCGATCAGGTGAGGTGAAGGTTTGGTTCTATAGTCCATTTCTCACCTTCTAGAGGCACCAAGGAGTTATTTTCGGTGGTCTATTTTTCCTCGGCTTCGTTTCCCCTCTTGGTGGATTCTGTTCGAATCGCTCTGCAATGTTGTATTGGTGGTCTTTGCTCAGGTTTCAATGTGGTGCAAATCAATTCTCGTTCCGTCCGGTTTTCTGGCAAACAACAAAGTGGGGGCATTTCATCTATAGGCTCTAAGATCGTATTTGGCCAGATTTTGTTTATCACTTCCACTTGTTCAACGAGAGATTTTCCAAAGCCCCAATACTTGTCACTGGTTGGCATGCAGACACAGAATTAACTGATATTGCAACTCGTAAACCTTTGGCTATCAAGTCTGATTTGAGGTTCTTACACTCTAGCAAGCAAGCATTACAAGATTTGTCTATGGAATATAATATGAGTCGTTTAGTGCCAATTTCTGGTATGGCTTTCCCGGATAAGAATGCTCATGAGGCTTCTTCATCCTCATCGATCCCGAAGATGATCATATCAAACTCAGACAAGGATGTTCAAATTAAATTTGTATCTTTTTCTCCGTTCGCCAAGGATTCAAATTCTCACGAACCCCATAATTCCTCCTCCGATAGCATTGATCGTATCGCTTTGATGGAGCTACTCATGTCAGAGGCGGAGTTAGAGGAGCAACAATTGCCCGATCACATTAATTTTGGGGAGTTTAAATGCCCGTTAAACATTCCTTATCCACCTCTTCCGCAGAGTTATTTGAATTCGGCCCTCTGTTATGCTCCCCCACATACGTCTTGGCTGCCTATGCTCACAGTCAGACACAAAGCGTACTTGGCCCAGGCCCACTATTCACTTGACGAAATTATCACTTTATCTGCTTATTGGGCCACTCTTTGCCCATGTTGCCTGCAATGGGGTCACAACAAAACTGTCTGTCAAGCACGCCTCATTTGTCTTAAATGTTCAGGGCGAGATCACAAGGCAAGAAATTTCCCAAGTTTTGGAAAGTGCCACTCAATTCCTAAAAATGGTTTGTTGAATCACAATAAAAATATTATGCCCGGATCTCCTGCGCCTTCCATTCTCAAAGGCCACAAAAGGAGGAAGACCACAGTCACCGTCTGATGCACCATTTGTGCTTTCTATGGCCACGTGGCTCGATCTTGCCACAGGAGACGCTATGCACAAAAATGGAAATGGATTCGCAAGGCAACTATTCTTTCCAATCCTACCCCTCACGCTCTGTCTCCCGCAACAATTCCCCAAATGATGCCGCCCAGTCCAGTTCCGTCACCATTACAGCTCTCTGAGCAACCCCCACCTCCACTGAGCTCTCTTTCCATGGTGAACTACCCACCGAACCTGGTGTTGTTCCTCCCGCCGGGGTTCGCCGTCGAACCTGGCCCCGCCGACCGCTTGGTGCGTAGCGGCATGGTGGTTGGCCCAATACCGCTGCTCAATCATGATTTCCTGGCCATCACGGAGACAAGACACTATGTTCCTCTTCATCGCCGAGCTTCCATCCGCAACACGATCATAGGTCTGCTCCATGAATCTCAGATCTTTACTACTGAAGTCAGCGACCACCCTTTCGGCATTGGTATTTTTGGTTTTGTGGACTCATTCATGCGAGATACGACGGTGGCCACTCCCATTGAGTTGGAGGATGAAGATCTGCTCATCTCTTCCGTTCCCCACAATGTAGCTCTGAACAGGCGCACTACTTCATTTGGTCCCGAGGTTTGGTTAATGTTTTTTGGATTTCTGTATAATTACCAGATGAATTATTATCTCAACAAAGCCCTGGGTGGATTTGGTTCTCTGGTCTCCTGGTACAATCCGCGGTAGGACAGGCGATCTATTCTTATGAAAGCTTGTGTCATCCGCCTCAAGCTAATCCCTAAGAGTTTTGTTGTCTGGCAGATGGGTGGCGCCAGGGATTGCTGGACAGTGCAGATCACAATCCTTAGAAGCAATGACTGGAATGGCCTCTTGCCTGAGGTTCTGCCATCTGGGGAGGAGCCACCACCTTTGGACGGCAACCCATATCCTCAGTTTGGGCCTGAGCTCACAGCAGAGCAACTTTACCAGCAGCAAGTCCACAACTGGCTAGTCCAAAATGTTGCACCACCTGCTGGTATCAATGGTGACAATGTTGAGATGGATGGACATGCTCAAGATGGCTGGGGTGCATGGTTAGCTCCACAGGCTCATCCTCTCCCTGCTTTACCACCCCACTTGATCAACTACCAAGCCTGGCTGGCTGCACAAGGACTGACTATTCAGCATGGCCTAGTCCCTGAAGATAACCTCTCTGATAGTGCCACGCAAGCCTAGAATGATTCTATCATAGTCTCTGATGATAGCAGCTCTGAGAACTCTGCCTTCTCATAGTGCCACCCTTGCCCTCGCAACAGTTGGATCCCCCAATGCCTACTGAATCGCTCACAGTTACAGTTGCAGTTCATAATCAAGGTATTCACTTTGGTCTTTCTGCTGATGGCAATGATCTTCTGTCCCTCCTGGTCTCTAAACCTATACCCAGGCAGCAGTTGAACACTTTCATCTTTGAGGATCTAAGGCCAATGATCTCCACAATTGGTCCCTGGTCTAATGGCTATGGTATGAGGAACAATATCACTGAGATCTCAATCTTAGTGTCTTCTGATAATGATGGCCTCCACTTTGCCCAACAGCCAGCTTCTTCAGTGGTCATAGAAGAACTCCAGCCTGAAACCACTGCACTTCCAGCTCCACAACTTGATCTGGTTATGATGGAGGAAGAGCCAAGCAGACACACAGCTACTGCTGATACCTTGCTTGATCCCAATGCTGCCGAGATGGTAACCAACTTGCACCCTCCTCTTGTCATCGCTGATGATTTGCCTGCTCCATTTGAAATCCCTCCAACTATGAGAGGCTCTGAAAATCTCTCTGGCCATGTTGTTGGCCTGTCTCACGAGGGCCTGGACCTTGCTGCAGTTGGCACAATCACCGCTCCTGTAGGGCCTTTAGTGACCCGCGGCCGTCGGCCCAAAGCATCTGCACCCTTCACGACTACTGAAGTCAGACGCAACACCAGGACCAACAAGTACAATGGTTTTCATATCAATCAGAACTTTGATAGTCGCACGGTCACTTCCAAGGTTCTCCCCAAGATCATTCCATCCATGGGATCGTCCTCTACTGTCAGAGATCTAGGGCCAGAGCACAATGTGATCCCACCGCCAACTCCTATTCCAGTTCTGCAAGCAATTGGCACCAACCAGTGCGTTGTTCCTGCATCTGAACTGACCAAAGAAGCTCTCCTGGCTGCCCCGTCTGCGCCCACTTCTACCAATATTGTTTCTTCTGAAGATGAGCCTAGGTCTGGGGAAGCTGGGGATGGAGTTGCCCCTACTTCAGCTTAGACAACTCAATCCCTAAATGCCACTTTTGCGTAGCTGGAATGTTCTCTCCTGGAACATACGAGGTCTGAACTCTGAACCTAAACAACTAGCGCTTCATAATGCCGTACTTTCCAGTGGCTGATCTATTATATGCCTGCAAGAGACCAAAAAGACATTATTAGATCTTGCGTTTATTAAGTCTTGTTGTCCTCGCCAATTTGATCGTTTTGCGTTTGTTCCTTCTCGGGGTTCATCTGGAGGTCTTGTTACAATTTGGAAAAGCTCGATGTTTACTGGCACAATTCTGTTTTTGACGTCTTTGCACTCGTAGTTCATTTTGTCAGTATGCAATCCACCCAATCATGGACTTTAGCTAACATTTACGGGCCTTGCGTGGGTGACGGTCGTGCCACTTACACCAATTGGCTCTATGATCTGGGGATCCTGAACACCCAAGATTGTTTGCTTTTGGGCGATTTTAATTACATCAGGGCCCCCGATAATCATAATAAACCAGATGGTAGCACTCAGGATATGTTCACTTTAACGACATTATCCGTCAGCAAAACCTTATTGAACTACATGTTAAAGGTCGCACCTACACGTGGAGTAACATGCAGCTCGATCCGCTCTTAGAACACCTGGATTGGTTCTTTACGTCGCTTCACTAGACAAATGTTTACCCCAAAACCCTAGTCAAACCACTAGGGAAACCTGTCTCTGACCACATCCCTTGCGTTGTCACGATTGAAACCAAGATTCCACGCAGCACACTCTTCAGATTTGAATCCTTCTGGATCCAACACCCTGGCTTCATGGATATTGTCAGAGACACATGGGACAAACAAGTGAGATCGCAAAATTCTGCAATGATCCTATGCTGCAAATTAAAAGCTCTTCGACATGCACTCAAAATTTGGAGCAAAGCAATATCCCGCCTCTCAATCACCATTGACAACTGCAATAAAGTCCTAGCTGACATGGATGAGCTCGAAAACAAGAGAACCCTGTCCACTCCTGATACCAACTTCAGAGGCATACTTAAAAAACACTTGCTCAGACTTCTCCAATACCAGAAGCAATATTGGAAGAAGCGTTGCACTATACAATGGGTTAAATTCGGCGATGAGAACACAAAATTTTTTCAAGCTGTTGCAACTGAACGTTACCGCAACAACAATATAGCCTGCTTTGAGGACAGTGATGGAACCCAAATTGAAGATCACCCAAGCAAAGAAGCCCTACTGTTCCAAACCTATAAGAATCGCCTTGGGACAGCCTCCCCCGCCGAGATGAAATTTGATCTACCTACCATCATTAAACGAGCTGATAACTTGGATCAACTAACGGAACCCTTCACACATGAAGAGATTAATGCTGTGATGAAACAGATGCCCACTGATCGGGCTCTGGGCCCTGATGGTTTCAGTGGGGCATTCCTCAAAGCATGTTGGCCCCTGATTAAACATGACTTCTATGCATTATGTGAACAATTCCACGCTGGTGACCTTGACCTTACAAGCATTAATGATGGCCTCATCACGCTCATCCCCAAGATCAACTCGCCGGAAACTGTTAATGATTATCGTCCAATCACCCTCCTCAAGTGTTGTCTCAAGCTAATCACCAAGCTCTTGGCTAATCGGTTACAAAAGGTTATCCTGCAACTCATCCACCGTAACCAATATGGCTTCCTCAAGGGTCGAACCATCCAAGACTGCATGGCTTGGGCCTTCCAATATATTCATCAGTGCCACGCTCCAAAGAGATATATTGTATTTCTGAAACTTGACTTTGCCCAAGGCGTTTGACACTATTGGACACAGACCTATGATCAACATAATGAGACAAATGGGCTTCAATGATAAATGGATCAAATGGATTGAATGCATATTCTCCTCTGGACGCTCCTCGATCCTTCTTAATGGTGTCCCTGGCCGACAATTTCTTTGCAAACGTGGGGTCGGGCAGGGTGATCCCCTCTCGCCTCTGTTATTTGTTCTGGTGGCTGATCTGCTCCAAGCTGCAATCAATGATGCTTTTAGACAAGGTAAGATTGACTTGCCATTCCCATGGCCGGGGCAAACTGATTACCCAGTCATCCAATACGCAGACGACACGATCCTAGCCCTACCTGCATGTCCAAGGCAAGCCACCCTAATCAAGCAGATCATGTCTGACTATGCATCTTCTGTTGGCCTTAAGATCAACTGTCACAAGTCCACATTGATCCCTATCAACCTTGACTCAGCCTCGGTGACTGACCTGGCAAACATCTTTGGCTACACTATTGGCATTATGCCTTTCACGTACCTTGGCCTCCCCATGGGCATCTCAAAACCCACGGTTCAGGATCTCATGCCGTTGGTTTGCAGCGCAGAACGTCGCCTCACATCTACTATCTCGATGATGTCTTATGGAGGTAAGCTCTCATGGCTGAACGCAACGGTCACGTCGTTGCTCATAAGTGCCTTGTGTACGCTCAAGATACATCCAAAAATCTTGGAAATGCTGGACGAAGAAAACTGAGCAAGGAAACAAATGCAACTCATTGGCAGGCTGGGGTATGGTGTGCAGACCGAAAAAGCATGGCGGCCTTGGAGTGCTCAACCTCATAGTCCAAAATGAAGCGCTGCTCTTAAAATTCCTGCACAAGTTTTATAATAAAAAGATGTCCCTTGGGTACAACTCCTCTGGACAACCTACTGCACTGGCAAGATCCCTCTTGCAGCTGACGCGGTGGGGTCCTTCTGGTGGCGAGATCTGCTCAAACTAACCCTCAAGTACAGAGGGGTAGGCCGCATCCAAGTGGTCGATGGCATGACAGCTGTTGCATGGAAAGACCTGCGGCTAGATGATGCACTGGAAAATTCCCATCCCCGCGCGTTCAACTACGCCTTGCATGAGGATGCCTTTGTTAAAGATTTATTGGAAAGCACGTCACTACATACAACCTTCCATCTTCCGATCTCGCCCGAAGCATTTAATGAAGTTCAAGACATCCAAACAATCACTAGACTGCAACCCTGCTCGACCAACAAAGACATCTGGCACTATGCATGGGGGAAATCTGAATTCAAGGCGGCCGACTATTACAAATTTTACTTCAGGAATGTTCAGGCCCACCCCTCGTTTTGTCTCCTTTGGAGCTCAAGGTGCACTATGAAGATCAAAGTCTTCGGTTGGTTGCTTCTGCACGCCAGGTTAAACACACGCAACATGCTGACATGCAGACACTACAACATTGGGAATGACTTCAACTGCCTCCTTTGTGGACAAAACATTGAAGACATGGTGGACCACATGATTTTCACCTGTGAATTTAGCCTGACCTGCTGGAGGAGACTTAACATCACCTGGCCTACATCCCCCTCGCGCCTTGATATGATCCAAAGCGCTCGAGATGCCTCACATAGGCCTCTCTTTGTTGAAATCCTCCTCACGGACTCCTGGAGTTTGTATAAAGAAAGGAACAACAAGCACTTCAGAGGTGTGAGACCCACCCAAGCAACCTGGCTAGCAAGGTTCATTGAGGATTTTAGCCTACTGCAATATAGGGTGCGCGAGGTCCATAAGGACACTATTGCCACCATTTGTAACAGTCTTGTTTGAGCTACACTCTCTCCTCTCCCTCCTTTTGTAACCTGTAAAAGCACTGTCTGACCCCCCCCCCCACAAGTGGCTTGTGTGGTGGGGCATGTACACTGATGTATCCATGTAACACCCATTATAGTTATTATATATACACTGTAGGAGCCTCTCCTACCGTTTCCCCCTAAAAACGGCAAAAGAATACCGCATATAGGTAGGTATAATGGACTCATATGGCAAAACTGGTTTAAGGATTTTGGATGCACAAGTAGTGATCATACTTAGTGCAAATGAAGGCTAGCAAAAGATTGAGAAGCATCCAACCAAGAAAGAAAAGATCTCATAAGCGAGCATGAAGCATAACTAACACCGAATAATACACCAAAAGTAGGATGTAATTTCATTGCATAAATATTGAATTTCTTGCTTGCATAGGGAATCACAAACCTTAACACCAATATTCTTACTAAAGCATAATTACTCATCAACATGACTCACATATTATATCATCATATCGCAAAACTATTATAAGGAATCAATTTTATTTTGTGCAATGATCTTCATGAAAGTTTTTATTATATCCCTCTTGAATATCTATCACTTTGGGACTAATTTTATTTGTTGCTTTTGATAGCTCAAACAAATCTAAGTAAAGAACATGAGCATAAAAATTTTCTTCTCTCAAAATAATTTAAATGAAGCAAGAGAGAATTTCTTAAAAAATTTACTAACTCTCAAATAAATCTAAGTGAAGCAAGAGAGCATTTCTTCAAAAATACAAAAGCACACCATGCTCAAAAAGATATAAGAGAAGCACTAGAGCAATTCCATAGCTCATAAAGATTTGAGTGAAGCATAGAGAGCAATTCTAAAAAGTTATAGCATAATTTTGGCTCTCTCAAATAGGTGTGTCCAGCAAGGATTCAAGACTAAAAAGAAAAATCAAAGCAAGCAAAGACTCATATCATACAAGACACTCCAAGCAAAACTCATGATATGTGACGAATAAAAATATAGCTCCTGGTAAAATACCGATGGTCATTAGAAGAAAGAGGGGATGCCACTCGGGCATCCCCAAGCTTAGTTGCTTGCTTCTCTTTAGATAATAGCTTGGGATGCCATGGTCATCTCCAATATCAGGCTCTTCTTACTCCTTATTCCTTCATCCATCATGATCTTACCCAAAACTTGAAAACTTCAATCACATAAAACTCAACAAAACCTTCGTGAGATCGTTAGTATAAGAAAGCAAATCACTACTATAATTACTGTTGCAAACCCATTCGTATTTTATTTTTTGCATTATATCTACTGTATTCACCCATTTCTATGGCTCAAACCCCCGGAAAGAGTCCATAGATTCATCAAAATTAGCACAGAAGGCAAAGAAAACAGAATCTGTGAATAACATAACAGTCTGTAGCAATCTGAAAACTTTCGATACTTCTGTAACTCCAAAAATTATGAAAAATTAGGACAACGTGGGAAATTTGTATATCAATCTTGTGTAAAAACTTCAGAGCAAAAGCACGTTTTTGTGATTTACTAAAATTATTTTTCTGAGCGTAGAAGTTTTTGTTTTTCAATAAGATCAAATCAACTATCACCCAACATGATCCCAAAGGCTTTGCTTGGCACAAACACTAATTAAAACACAAAAAAACACAATCATACTAGTAGCATAATTGTGCAAACACTCAAGAACATAGAGAAAAAGACAAAAAAATTATTCATTGGGTTGCCTCCCAACAAGCGCTGTCGTTTTACGCCCATAGCTAGGCATAAAGCAAAGATTCAAGTATTGTCATCTTTAGTTCTAGGTCCATAAGACGCCCTCATGATTGATTCATATGGTGGCCTAGTTCTTGTTCTAGGGAATTGTTCCATACCCTTCCTTAGTGGAAACTGAAATTTAATATTGCCTTCTTTCATATCAATCATGGCACCAATAATACGTAAAAACGGTCTACCAAGAATAATTGGACAAGACGGATTGCAATAAATATCAAGAACAATAAAATCTATGGGAACATGATTCCTATTTGCAAGAATAAGAACATCATTAATTCTTCCCATAGGCGTTTTAATACTAGAATCCGCCAAGTGCAAATTTAAAGAGCATTCTTCAATATCGGTAAGACCAAGCACATCACATAAAGATTCCGGAATTGTGGAAACACTAGCACCCAAGCCACATAAAGAAAAACACTCATAATTTTTTATCTTGACTTTGATAGTAGGTTCCCATTCATCATGTAATTTTCTAGGGATTGAAATCTCTAATTCCAACTTTTCTTCCAAAGCTTTCATCATAACATCAACAATATGTTTAGTAAAAGCTTTAATTTGTTCATAAGCATGGGTTGAATTTATCATGGATTGCCATAAAGAAACACATCTATCGAAGAACAATTATCATAATTAAAGTCTTTATAATCCAAAAGCGTGGGCACATCACTAGTTGAAGTTTTGACCTCTCCAAACCCACTTTTATCAATTTTCTCAACAAGATTTTCACCCTCCGAATTATCGAGACGCCTTCTAACTAAAGTTGACTCTTCTTCAGTCCCTTTTTCATCAATTTTAATTTTACTAAACAAAGAATCAATAGAAGAAACACCAATCATTTTAATATCTTCATCATTTTTATGAAAGCAATCGCTAGAAAATGCTTTTTCTAAAAATTCTCTTTTAGCTCTAAGCATAGCGGTTCATTTCTTACTTTCATCCATAGAAACATATAAAGATTTAATAGATTCTTCTACCTTAGGCACAAAAAAATTTATCTTGAGATTTTCTACATCATGAGCAATTCTATCAATGCTTCTACACATATCATCAATCTTACTCAACTTTTCTTCTATCGTAGTATTAAAATTCTTTTGAGCATTGATAAATTCTTTAACATTATTCTCAAGATCAGAGGTCTTCCTATTATTATTATAAGAAGGATTACCATAATTATTAGAAGAATTTCCCGAAAAAGGTATAGGAATAAAATTACCTCTATAAGCATTGTTATTAAAATTGTTTCGCGAAACAAACTCACATCCATGAAATCACTATTTTTCTCAATCAAAGTAGACAAAGGCACATCATTAAGATCAATAGGGGAATTTTTATTAGCAACCAACTTCATAAGAGCATCAACTTTTTCACTCAAAGAATTTATTTCTTCTACTGAATTAACCTTTTTACTAGTAGGAGCTCTTTTGGTATGCCATTGTGAATAATTAGCCATAATATTATCAAGCAATTTAATAGCTTCACCGAAAGTAATTTCCTTAAAAGTACCTCCTATGGCGGAATCTAAAAGATATCTAGAAACAAAATTCAATCCCGCATAAAAAAATGTATGATCATCCAAAGAGTTAAAACATGAGTAGGACAATTTCTTAGCATCAATTTCATTCTTTCCCAAGATTGCACAACATGTTCATGCTCAATTTGTTTAAAATTCATGTTTTTTGTCCTAAGAGAAATAATTTTCATGGCCGGAAAATACTTAGTAATAAAAGCATCCTTGTACTTATCCCAAGAATCGATACTATTGCGAGGCAAAGAAGAAAACCAAATTTTTGCACGATCTCGCAAAGAAAACGGAAATAATTTCAACTTCACAATATAATTGTCCACATCTTTTTTCTTTTGCATATCCATAATTCCACGAATGTGTTAAGATGGGACGCGACAACCTCATTAGGAGTACCGGAAAATTGATCTTTCATAACGAGATTCAACAAAGCAACATTAATATCATAAGACTCCTTACTAGTGGCGGGAGGAGCAATCGGAGTGCTAATAAAATCATTGTTGTTGGTATTGGAGAAATCACACAACTTGGTGTTCTCTTGAGTCATGGTGACTACGCAACAAGATTGCACTCAAAAACAGATCTGGTGAGAAAAACGACGAACGAAAAGAGGGCAAATAAAATGGCAAATTTTTGTGAAGTGAAGGAGAGGAAAACGAGAGGCAAATGGCAAATAGTGTAAATTGCAAGATGATGAGATTTGTGATTAGGAACCTCATAGATGTTGATGATGTCTCCCCAGCAACGGCGCTAGTAATTCATTTTGATGCGGCTTGAACTACGTTAGTATTTCCCCAAAGAGGAAGGGATGATGCAGCACAGCGACGATAGGTATTTCCCTCAGTGATGAGACCAAGGTCATCGAACCAGTAGGAGAACCACGCAACACCACATGAACGGCTCCTGCTCACGAAGAACAAATACTTGCAACCCAATGTAAGAGAGGGGTTGTCAATCCATCACGGGTAAAAAAATAGCTAAAATTGTAGTAGATTGGATAAATAGATCTTGCGGGAACGCGAGATAAAATAAATAACAATAAATTGCAGCAAGGTTTTTGTGTGTTTTTGGATTAATAGATCTGAAAATAAAAGCAAATAAAAATAGATCGCGAAGGGAAATATAATAAAGAAGAGACCCGGGGGCCGTATATTTCACTAGTGGCTTCTCTCGAGAAAAATAGCATACGGTGGGTACACAAATTACTGTTGGGCAATTGATAGAACTTCAAATAATCATGACGATCTCTAGGAAATGATCATTATATAGGCATCACATACAAGATTAGTACACTGACTCCTGCCTGCATCTACTACTATTACTCCACAAATCGACTGCTATCCAGCATGCATCTAGTGTATTAAGTTCATGGAGAAACGGAGTAATGCGATAAGAACGATGACATGATGTAGAAAAGATCTATTTATGTAGAAATAGACCCCATCTTGTTATCCTTAATACCAGCAATACATACATGTCGGTTCCCCTTCTATCACTGGGATCAAGCACCGTAAGATCGAACCCATCACAAAGCACCTCTTCCCATGGCAAGAAAAATCGATCTAGTTGGCCTAACTAAACCAAAGATTCGAAGAAGAAACACGAAGCTATAAGTAATCATGCATATAAGAGATCAAAAGACTCAAATAAATTTCACGGATAAAAACATAGATCTATTCATAAACTCAAAGTTCATCGGATCCCAACAAACGCACCGCAAAAAAGAGTTACATCAAATAGATCTCCAAGAGACCATTGTATTGAGAATCAAAAGAGAGAGAGAGGAAGCCATCTAGCTACTAACTACGAACCCGTAGGTCTACAATGAACTACTCATGCATCATCGGAGAGGCACCAATGAGGATGATGAACCCCTCCATGATGGTGTCTAGATTGGATCTGGTGGTTCTGGAACTTGCGGCGGCTGGAATTGATTTTTGTCGACTCCCCTAGGGTTTCCGGAATACTGGGGTATTTATAGAGCAAAGAGGCAGTGCGGGAGGCCACCCCAGGCGCGCCCTGGTGGGTTGTGCTCCCATCGGAGCCCCCCACTAGTACTTATTTGGCCCAACAGGTGTCTTCTGGTCCAGAAAAAATCTCCAAAAAGTTTCGCTGCGTTTGGTATTGATTTTCTGCGAAGTAAAAAACAGGCAAAAACAGAAACTGTCACTGGGCACTATGTCAAAAGGTTAATCCCAAAAAATGATATAAAGTTGCTATAAAATTATTGTCAAACATCCAAGAATGATAATATAACAGCATCGAACAATCAAAAATTATAGATACGTTGGAGACGTATCAGCATCCCCAAGCTTAATTCCTGCTCGTCCTCGAGTAGGTAAATGATGAAAACTTAATTTTTGATGTGGAATGTTTCCTAGCATGTTCATCACATATTCTTTTCTTTGTATCATGGACATTTGGAGTTTTATAAGATTCAAAGCAATAGTCTAGTTTTGACATGAAGATTTCAATACTCAAGCATATTAACAAGCAACCATGTCTTTCAAAATATCAACACTAAAGCAAGTTATCCCTAGCCCATTATGCTCAATCATTGATCCATTCATGAAACACACTCGCATATTAGCTACACCCAATGCTCAAGTACGATCATAGTGCCCCTTAGTTGGTGCTTTATAAGAGAAGATGGAGACTCAAAATAAAAATTGCATAAAGTAAATAGAAAGGCCCTTCCCGGAGGGAAGTAGGGATTTGTAGAGGTGCCAAAGCTCAAAGCAAAAAAGATAGAGATAAAAACATTTTGGGTGGCATGATTTTCCTATCAATGAAAATGATCGAGTAGTTCCCAATACTTTCCATGCTAGATATATCATAGGCGGTTATCGAACAGAAAATAAAGTTTATTCCTTTTTCCACCATACTTTCACTTTCCGTGGCTAACCGTATCCACGGGTGCCATCCATACCAACACTTTCCAAGGAATTTATTATTTGACAACGTAAAGTAAATTCATTTTTAATTTCGGGACTGGAAATCCCTAATACCTTTGTCGTACTATCATGCAATGACAAGTGAATAAACACTCATCTTGAGAATAACACAACTAGCATGGAAATATGTCAACCACCCCCTACCGTTTCATGAGCGGTACGAGCACACAAAAGAGAAATTTATTTTGAAAATTAGAGATGGCACATACAAATTTGCTTCGAACGGCAAAAGAATACCGCATATAGGTAGGTATAGTGGACGCATATGGCAAAACTGGTTTATGGATTTTGGATGCACAAGTAGTGATCATACTTAGTGCAAATGAAGGCTAGCAAAACATTGAGAATCATCCAACCAAGAAACGAAAAATCTCATAAGCGAGCATTAAGCATAACTAACACCGAATAATGCACCACAAGTAGGATGTAATTTCATTGCATAACTATTGACTTCCGTGCTTGCATAGGGAATCACAAACCTTAACACCAATATTCTTACTAAAGCATAATTACTCATCAACATGACTCACATATTATATCATCATATCACAAAACTATTACAAGGAATCAATTTTATTTTCTCCAATGATCTTCACGAAAGTTTTTATTATATCCCTCTTGAATATCTATCACTTTGGGACTAATTTCATATGTTGCTTTTGATAGCTCAAACAAATCTAAGTGAAGAACATGAGCATAAATTTTTTTCTTCTCTCAAAATAATTTAAGTGAAGCAAGAGAGAATTTCTTACAATTTTACTAAATCTCAAATAAATCTAAGTGAAGCAAGAGAGAATTTCTTCAAAAATACTAAAGCACACCGAGCTCGAAAGGGTATAAGTGAAGCACTAGAGCAATTCCAGAGCTCATAAAGATTTGAGTGAAGCATAGAGAGCAATTCTAACAAGTCATAGCATAATTTTGGCTCTCTCAAATAGGTGTGTCCAGCAAGGATTCAAGACTAAAAATAAAAAGCAAAACAAGCAAAGACTCATATCATACAAGACGCTCCAAGCAAAAAACATGATATGTGACGAATAAAAATATAGCTCCAAGTAAAATACTGATGGTTGTTAGAAGAAAGAGGGGATGCCACTTAGACATCCCCAAGCTTAGTTGCTTGCTTCTCTTTAGATAATAGCTTGGGATGCCATGGTCATCCCCAAGCTTAGGCTCTTCTTACTCCTTATTCCTTCATCCATCGTGATCTCAGCCAAAACCCGAAAACTTCAATCACACAAAACTCAACAAAACCTTCGTGAGATCCGTTAGTATAAGAAAGCAAATCACTACTATAAGTACTGTTGCAAACCCATTCATTTTTTATTTTTGCATTATATCTACTGTATTCCAACTTTTCTATGGCTCAAACCCCCTGAAAGAGTCCATAGATTCCTCAAAATAAGCACACAACGCAAAGAAAACATAATCTGTCAAAAATAGAACAGTCTCTAGCAATCTGAAAACTTTTGATACTTCTGTAACTCTAAAATTCTGAAAAATTAGGACAACGTGGGCAATTTGTATATCAACTTGTGTAAAAATTTCAGAGCAAAATTACGTTTCTGTGATTTATTAAAATTATTTTTCTGAGAGCAGAAGTTTATGTTTTTCAACAAGATCAAATCAACTATCACCCAACATGATCCCAAAGGCTTTGCTTGGCACAAAAACTAATTAGAACACAAAAAAACACAATCATAACAGTAGCATAATTGTGCAAACACTCAAGAATAGAAAGAAAAAGACAAAAATAAATTTTATTCATTGGGTTGCCTCCCAACAAGCGCTATCGTTTTATGCCCCTAGCTAGGCATAAAGCAAAGATTCAAGTATTGTCATCTTTAGTTCTAGATCCATGAGATGCCCTCATGATTGATTCATATGGTGGCCTAGTTCTTGTTCTAGGGAAGTGTTCCATACCTTCCTTAGTGGAAATTGAAATTTAATATTGCCTTCTTTCATATCAATCGCGTCACCTATAGTACATAAAAACGGTCTACCAAGAATAATTGGACAAGATGGATTGCAATCAATATCAAGAACAATAAAATCAATGGGCACATAATTCCTATTTTCAAGAATAAGAACATCATTAATTCCTCCCATAGGCTTTTTAGTAGTAGAATCCGCCAAGTGCAAATGTAAAGAAAATTCTTCAATATCGGTAAGACCAAGCACATCACATAAAGATTTTGGAATTGTGGAAACACTAGCACCCAAGCCACATAAAGCAAAACACTCATAATTTTTAATCTTGACTTTGATGGTAGGTTCCCATTCATCATGTAATTTTCTAGGGATTGAAATCTCTAATTCCAACTTCTCTTCCAAAGCTTTCATCATACCATCAACAATATGTTTAGTAAAAGCTTTATTTTGTTCATAAGCATGGGGTGAATTTATCATGGATTAAATAAAGAAATACAATCAATCAAAGAACAATTATCATAATTAAAGTCTTTGTAATCCAAAAGAGTGGGCACATCACTAGTTAAAGTTTTGACCTCTCCAAATCCAATTTTATCAATTTTCTCAACAAGATTTTCACCCTCCTAATTATCAGGACGCCTTCTAACTAAAGTTGACTCTTATTCAATCCCTTTTTCATCAATCTTAATTTTACTAAACAAAAATCAATAGAAGAAGCACAAATCATTTTAAGACCTTCATCATTTTTATGAAAGCAATCGCTAGAAAACGCTTTTTCTATAAATTCTCTTTTAGCTCTAAGCATAGCGGTTCTTTTCTTACTTTCATCCATAGAATTATATAAAGCTTTAATTGATTCTTCCACCTTAGGCACAAAAATTTTCATCTTGAGATTTTCTACATCATGAGAAATTCTATCAATGCTTCTAGACATATCATCAATCTTACTCAACTTTTCTTCTATCGTAGTATTAAAATTCTTTTGAGCATTGGTAAATTCTTTAATATTATTCTCAAGATGAGAGGTGTTCCTATTATTATTTTAAGAAGGATTACCATAGGAATTACCATAATTATTAGAAGAATTTCACATAAAAGGTCTAGTATTAAAATTACCTCTATAAGCATTGTTATTAAAATTGTTTCGCGAAACAAAATTCACATCTACGGCATCACAATTTTGCTCAATAAAAGGAGACAAAGGAAATCATTAAGATCAATAGGAGCATTTTTATTAGCAACCAACTTCATAATAGCATCAACTTTTTCACTCAAAGAATTTATTTCTTCTACCGAATTAACCTTTCTACTAGTAGGAGCTCTTTCGGTATGCCATTGTGAATAATTAACCATAATATTATCAAGAAATTTAGTAGCTTCACCCAAAGTAATTTCCATAAAAGTACCTCCTGCGCAGGAATCTAAAAGATTTCTAGAAACAAAATTCAATCCCACATAAAAAAATTGTATGATCATCCAAAGATTTAAACCATGTGTGGGACAATTTCTTAGCATCAATTTCATTCTTTCCCAAGATTGCGCAACATGTTCATGCTCAAGTTGTTTAAAATTCATGATTTGTGTCCTAGGAGAAAAAAATTCGCGAGCGGAAAATACTTAGTAATAAAAGCATCCTTCTACTTATCCGAAGAATCGATACTATAACAAGGCAAGGAAGAAAACCAACTTTTTGCACGATCTCGCAAAGAAAACGAAAATAATTTCAACTTCACAATATCATTGTCCACATCTTTTTTCTTTTGCATATCACATAATTCCACGAATGTGTGAAGATGGGACCCGACATCCTCATTAGGAGTACCGGAAAATTGATCTTTCATAACGAGATTCAACAAAGCGGCGTTAATATCACAAGACTCCGCACTAGTGGCGGGAGGACCAATCGGAGTGCTAATAAAATCATTGTTTTTGGTATTGGAGAAATCACACAACTTGGTGTTCTCTTGAGTCATGGTGACTACACAACAAGATTGCACTCAAAAACAGATCTGAGGAGAAAAACGACGAACGAAAAAGAGGGCGAATAAAACGCAAATTTTTTTGAAGTGAGGGAGAGGAAAATGAGAGGCAAATGGCAAATAATGTAAATTTCAAGGAGATGAGATTTGTTATTAGGAACTTGGTAGATATTGATGATGTCTCCTCGGCAAAGGCGCAAGAAATTCCTTTTGATGCGGCTTGAACTACGTCGATATTTCCCCAAAGAGGAAGGGATGATGCAGCACAGTGACGATAGGTATTTACCTCAGTGATGATACCAAGGTTATCGAACCAGTAGGAGAACCACGCAACACCATGTGAACGGCTCCTGCACACAAAGAACAAATACTTGCAACCTGACATAAGAGAGGGGTTGTCAATCCCTCACGGGTAAAAAGATAGGTAAAATTGTAGTAGATCGGATAAATAGATCTCGCGGGAACGCGAGATAAAATAAATAAAATAAAGTGCAGCAAGGTATTTTTATGTTTTTGGATTAATAGATCTGAAAATAAAAGCAAATAAAAATAGATCGCGAAGGCAAATATAATAAAGAAGAGACCCGGGGGCCGTAGATTTCACTAGTGGCTTCTCTCGAGAAAAATAGCATACGGTGGGTAAACAAATTACTGTTGGGTAATTCATAGAACTTCAAATAATCATGATGATATCTAGGCAATGATCGTTATATAGGCATCACGTACAATATTAGTAGACCGACTCCTGCCTGCATCTACTACTATTAATCCACACATCGACTGCTATCCAGCATGCATCTAGTGTATTAAGTTCATGGAGAAACGAAGTAATGGAATAAGAACGATGACATGATGTAGACAAGATCTATCTATGAAGAAATATACCCCATCTTGTCATCCTTAATAGCAATGATACATACGTGTCGGTTCCCCTTCTGTCACAGGGATCAAGCACCGTAAGATCGAACCCATCACAAAGCACCTCTTCCCATGGCAAGAAAAATTGATCTAGTTGGCCTAACTAAACCAAAGATTCAAAGAAGAAATACAAGGGTATATGTAATCATGCATATAAGATATCAAAAGACTCAAATAACTTTCATGGATAAAAGCTCAGATCTTATCATAAACTCAAAGTTCATTGGTTCCAACAAACACACCACAAAAAAGAGTTACATCAAATAGGTCTCCAAGAGACCATTGTATTGAGAATCAAAAGAGAGGGATGAAGCCATCTAGCTACTAACTACAGACCCGTAGGTCTACAATGAACTACTCACGCATCATCGGAGAGGCACCAATGAGGATGATGAACCCCTCCGTGATGATGTCTAGATTGGATCTGGTGGTTCTGTAACTTGCAGCGGCTGGAATTGATTTTCGTCGACTCCCCTAGGGTTTTTGGAATATTGGGGTATTTATAGAGCAAAGAGGCGGTGCGGTAGGCCACCGAGGTGGGCACAACCCACCTGGGCGCGCCTGGGTCCCCAGGCGCGCCCTGGTGGGTTGTGCTCCCCTCGGAGCCCCCCTCTGGTACTTCTTTGGCCAAACAGGTGTCTTCTGGTCTAGAAAAAATCTCCAAAAAGTTACGCTGCGTTTGGACTCCGTTTGTTATTGATTTTCTGTGAAGTAAAAAACAAGCAAAAAACAGCAACTGGCACTAGGCACTATGTCAATAGGGTAGTCCCAAAAAATGATATAAAGTTGCTCTAAAATGATTGTAAAACATCCAAGAATGATTATACAAAAGCATGGAAGAATAAAAAATTATAGATACGTTGGATACGTATCAAAAGCAGAAGAATCGTTTGCGATGCACACATTCGTTCAAAGTGAATGGTGTCTAGTGGCACCGCGCACAAAGTTTCCCTCCACCTTCCAATTTTTTTGGCCTACCGCCGAAATATCTTACTCCCACCCCTCCCCACCCCCTTTTCTCCCCGACCACAAGTAACATATCCCTTGTTTCCTCCTTCCTTCCTTCCCAAGCTATAGTGCTTCCTCGCTTGCTTCCTCACTCTTGCCGTCTCGCATCCGACCGCCGCAGTCGCCATGGTCTTCTTCAATGACCTCTCCAGCAGTTCCTCCTTCGACGATGAATCTTTCACCACTCGGGTATGCCTCTCTCCTCTCTCTCAGGTTATGATTTGGAATAAAGGATTTAACCCGACAGTCGATTTGAGTCATTTCTTCCACTTGTAGCTCCCTAGGACCATCAGTTGTGACGAATGGAGTGGGGTGGCTGAAGATCTGCCTGCTCATTGTCACCATCAATCTCCATGCGTGAAGTTAGTTGTGTTTGAATCTATGGACACCGGGAGGAAGTTTCTGGCCTGTGCAGAGAATATTAGCGCCGCTTTCGTTGTTACATATCATTTGTTAGATGTGATTCAGACATTTTCACTGCGCTATGTTATTCTGGATGTGATTAAGACAGTGTCACAATTTCTACCTAGTATCTAAAAATGTTGCCATCTCATCAACGGTGCCATTAGAAAATTATTTGGCACTGCTTCAGCAGTTTGTGCAGCCAACTTTGGTCCACATATCCGAGTAGCCAAGCAGTAAAATACTAAACCTTTATGGCACGAAGGAACTGGGCATCGGAGCAACTAGGTGCTCCGGAGTCCGGTACCCTGAATTTTTCCTCTGCATCGGCTCGCCAGTGTAGGGCTATGCTGTTGCAATGTACACACCTATTAATAATAATTTGACGTCATCGAAACACTATCGCTATGCTCTTGCAGTTATATTTAGCTTCCTCATAAAATGTTCAATTTGTTATTTATAGTACATGACTAAGAACTTGTAGCATTTATACAGTTAATTATAGCTTGTGATGTTTATGAATTTGGTTGTTGTATCAGTAACAATTAATTCATTTGCACATTGATCTTTTTGAGAAGATATGTCATAATTAACATGTTTCTTCAGTTTTTCAAAATATGTATGTGGTGATTTTCTATGTTGCTAGAAACCCATTTTCCCTACAATTGTTACTGATTTAGTTTTAAATACTATAGGATGAATGATGACCCACAAGTATAGGGGATATATCATAGTCCATTTGATAAGTAAGAGTGTCGAACCCAACAAGGGGCAGAAGGAAATGACAAGCGATTTTCAGTAAGGTATTCTCTGCGAGCACTGAAATTATCAGTAACAGATAGTTGTGTGATAAGATAATTCGTAACGGGTAACAAGTAACAAAAGTAAACAAGGTGCAGCAAGGTGGCCCAATCCTTTTTGTAGCAAAGGACAAGCCTGGACGAAGTCTTATATAAAGCAAAGTGCTCCCGAGGACACATGGGAATTATTTTCAAGCTAGTTTTCATCATGCTTATATGATTCACGTTCGTTACTTTGATAATTTGATATGTGGGTGGACCGTTGCTTGGGTGCTGCCCTTCCTTGGACAAGCCTCTCACTTATGATTAACCCCTCTCGCAAGCATCTGCAACTACGAAAGAACAATTAAGGTAAACCTAACCATAGCATGAAACATATGGATCCAAATCAGCCCCTTACGAAGCAGCGCATAAACTAGGGTTTAAGCTTTTGTCACTCTAGCAACCCATCATTTACTTATTAATTCCCAATGCCATCCCCTAGGCCCAAATAATGGTGAAGTGCCATGTAGTCGACGTTCACATAACACCACTAGAGGAGAGACAACATACATCTCATCAAAATATCGAACGAATACCAAATTCACACGATTACTTATAACAAGACTTCTCCCATGTCCTCAGGAACAAGCGTAACTACTCACAAAGCATATTCATGATCAAGATCAAAGGTGTATTAATTATCATTAAGGATCTGAAAATATAATCTTCCACCGGATAAACCAACTAGCATCAACTACAAGGAGTAATCAACACTACTAGCAACCAACAAGTACCAATCTGAGGTTTTGAGACAAAGATCGGATACAAGAGATGAACTAGGGTTTGACAGGAGATGGTGCTGGTGAAGATATTGATGGAGATTGACCCCCTCTCGAGGAGAGGATCGTTGGTGATGAAGATGGCTTCGATTTCCCCCTCCGGGAGGAAAGTTTCCCCGGGAGAACAGCTCTGCTGGAGCCCTAGATTGGTTCTGCCCAAGTTCCACCTCCAGACGGCGGCGCTTCTTCCCGAAAGCTTCCTTCTGATTTTTTCCAGGTCAAAGTACGCCATATAGCAGAAGATGGGCGTTGGGGGCCTGCCAGGTGGCCCATATGGACGGGGGGCGCGCCTAGGGGGGTAGGGCGCGCCCCCACCCTTGTGGATGGCAGGTGGCCCCGTCTGGTACTTTCTTCGCCCAATATTTTTTATATATTCCCAAAATATTCTCCGTGAAGTTTCAGGACTTTTGGACTTGTGCAGAATAGGTCTCTAATATTTGCTCATTTTCTAGTCCAGAATTCCAGCTGTCGGCATTCTCCCTCTTCATTTAAACCTTGTAAAATAAGAGAGAAAAGGCATAAGTATTGTACCATAATGTGTAAAAACAACCCATAATGCAATAAATATCAATATAAAAGCATGATGCAAAATGGACGTATCAACTCCCCCAAGCTTAGACCTCGCTTGTCCTCAAGCGAAAGCCGAAATTGAAAAATATGTCCACATGTTTAGAGATAGAGGTGTCGATAAAATAAAATATGGGCATGAGGGCATCATGATTATGTTTAGGACAACAACATATATTGTCATATAATTTCTTATTCTAAAGTAATAATTCATTCACAAGATAAAGTATGAATTAGAAACTTCATTGAAAACTAACAAACTATGATCTCAGTCATTGAAGCAATTGCAATTTATCATAACATCGGAAAGAGTCAATATAAGAGCTTTTCAGCAAGTCCACATACTCAACTATCATTTAATCTTTCACAATTGCTAACACTCACACGATACTTATGGGTTCAAAGCTTCAGTCGGACACAGAGAAAGATAGGGGCTTATAGTTTTGCCTCCCAACCTTTTACGTCAAGGGTAATGTCAACAATAATATTTTATGATAACCTACATATCCGAGTGGATATATATATATCGGGATCTCTCCAACACATAGTGCTTGCCAAAGGAAAAAGTGTAAAAAGGAAAGGTGATGATCACCATGACTCTTGTATAAGGGTAGAAGATAAAAGTAAAAGATAGGCCCTTCGCAGAGGGAAGCAGAGGTTGTCATGCGCTTTTAAGGTTGGATGCACAAAATCTTAATGCAAAAGAATGTCACTTTATATTGCTGCTTGTGATAAAGATCTTTATTATGCAGTCCGTCGCCTTTATTCCTTCCATATCACAAGTTCGTATAAAGCTTATTTTCTTCACACTAATAAATCATACATATTTAGAGAGCAATTTTTTGCTTGCACCGATGACAACTTACTTTGAGGATCTTACTCAATCCATAGGTAGGTATGGTGGACTCTCATGGCAAAACTGGTTTAAGAGATGTTTGGAAGCACAAGTAGTATCTCTACTTGGTGCAAAGAATTTGGCTAGCATGAGAGGGAAAGGCAAGCTCAACATGTTGGATGATCCATCACAATATAACCTCTATTCGGATATAAGCAAACATAACCCATTATGTTGTCTTCCTTGACCAACATCAACTCTTTAGCATGTCATATTTTAATGAGTGCTCACAGTTATAAAAGATGTCCAAGATAGTTTATTTATATGTGAAGCCGCTCTTTCTTTATTACTTCCTATTAATTGCAACAATGACCAAAACTATGTTTGTCAACTCTCAACAACTTTTATTCATCATACTTTTTGAATGTGAAGTCATTACTCCCCATAAGATCAATATATGATTTTTTATTTTTTTATTCTTTCTTTTATTTAATTCCCTCAAGATCATAGCAATAAAGTAAAGCTCTCAACTCAAAACTACTCTTTATTATATATAACTCACAGACTCGATTACATAGATAGAGATCGAAACAAAACTCAAAGCTATATCATACTAAAACTTTATTCTACTAGATCAGGATATAACCAAAAGGATCGAACTAAGAAAAAAGATAAAGATGTGATGGTGATATGATACCAGGGCACCTCCCCCAAGCTTGGCAGTTGCCAAGGGGAGTGCCCATACCCATGTATTTATGTCTCTTTCTTCAGAGGTGATGATGATGGAGTTGTTGATGATGCAGGCTTGCCCTTTTTCCTCAGCTTACGCTTGAGAATGGAATTTTCCTCCTTCAGCTCACCGATCTCCTGTTCCAGTCTTAATATCTTTCTACATAATTCTTGCTTGTTCTCCTGCAAAAGACTAAAAGGGATAAACTCGATCTTTGGTTTCTTTGCTTTGTTCGGGAGACTTGACTTTTTGAACTCAACGTGCATGTCCCCAGGTTGGGGTAGAGGGGCTTCCTCTTCATCGGAGTTTGTCTCCTCCTTTCCCTTTGGATCATAGTCTTCTTCTTCCTTCGAGGTCCAACCATAATGTTCCACATCCCCATATACTTTTGGGTTTGTGATATAATCAGCTATGTAGCTCTCTCTCCCTCTGAATCTTGGGACGACATATTGCTCTAAATCTGCTGCAGAAACAGGTCAAAAGGAAAACAGGAGATATTGTCGTGGTGCAGTGGTCAAAGCCTTCGGGAGATTATAAAATGAATTTTTACCGACCAAAAGAAGTATTGTGCAAGAAAACGGAGTCCGGAGGGCACACGAGGTGGCCACAAGGTAGGGGGGCACGCCTAGGGGGTAGGGCGCGCCCTCCACCCTTGTGGTCGCCTCGTGTCTCTTTCGGACTACTTTTAATTTTCCTAATTTTTTAAACATTCCAAAACAGAGAAAAATTGCTATTAGAACAGTTTTGGAGTCGCTTTACTTACTGTACCACGTACCTATTCCTTTTCGGAGTCTGAAACGTTCTGGAAAGTGTCCCTTATGTACTCCTCTGGTGTTACAGTGTCAATTATATTAGTCTCAACGTTTATGGGAGTACCTCAGATATAATGTTTGATTCTTTGACCGTTTACCACCTTTGGATTTGTGCCTTCGGTGTTCTTGATTTTTATGGCACCGGAATGATAGACCTCCTCGCTAATGTAAGGACCTTACCATTTAAAGACAAGCTTTCCTGCAAAAAATCTTAAACGAGAGTTGTATAGCAAAACATGATCACCTACATTAAACTCACGCTTTTGTATTGTTTTGTCATGCCATCTTTTAACTTTTTCTTTAAACAACTTGGCATTCTCATATGCTTGGGTTCTCCATTCATTGAGTGAGCTAATGTCAAATAACCTCTTCTCACCGGCAAGTTTGAAATCATAATTGAGGTCTTTAATAGCCCAATATGCCTTATGTTCTAGTTCAAGAGGTAAGTGACATGCTTTTCCATAAACCATTTTATACAAAGACATACCCATAGGGTTCTTATAAGCAGTTCTATAAGCCCATAATGCATCATCAAGTTTCTTAGACCAATTCTTTCTAGATCTATTAACAGTCTTTTGCAAAATCAATTTAATCTCTCTATTACTCAATTCTACTTGACCACTAGACTGAGGATGATATGGAGATGCAATTCTATGGTTAACATCATACTTAGCAAGCATTTTACGGAAAGCACCATGAATAAAATGTGAACCACCATTAGTCATCAAATATCTAGGGACTCCAAACCTCGGAAAAATAGCTTCTTTAAGTAGTTTAATAAAAGTGTTATGATCAGCACTACTAGTTGGAATAGCTTCTACACACTTAGTAACGTAATCAACAGCAACTAAAATATGTGGATACCCATTAGAGGAACGAAAAGGTCCCATATAATCAAAGCCCCAAACATCAAATGGTTCAATAACAAGTGCATAATTCATAGGCATTTCCTGACGTCTACTAATATTGCCAATTCTTTGACATTCATCACAAGACAAGACAAACTTACGAGCGTCTTTGAAGAGAGTAGGCCAATAAAAATCGGATTGCAATTAGTTCTATCTCCAGCACGGTGTCCTTTGTAAGACTCGGAGTGGCACTTGCGTAGGATATGTTCCTGTTCATGCTCAGGTACACAACGTCTAATAACACCATCTACTCCTTCTTTATAAGGGCGTGGGTCATCCCAAAAGTAATGTCTTAAAGCATAGAAAAACTTTTTCTTTTGCTGGTATGTGAAACTAGGTGGTATAAATTTAGCAACAATATAATTAGCATAATCAGCATACCATGGAGTATTACGAGAAGCATTTATGATAGCTAATTGTTCATCATGAAAGCTATCATCAATAGGTAGTGGGTCATCAAGAACATTCTCTAACCTAGACAAGTTCTCTGCCATGGGGTTCTCAGCTCCCTTTCTATCAATAATATGCAAATCAAATTCTTGTAACAAGAGAACCCATCCATTAAGTCTAGGTTTATCATCTTTATTTTCCATAAGATATTTAATAGCAGCATGATCAGTGTGAACAGTTACTTTGGAATCAACAATATAAGATCTGGACTTATCACAAGAAAATACAACTGCTAAAAATTCTTTTTCAGTAGTAGCATAATTTCTATGGGCACTGTCTAGAGTTTTACTAGCATGATGAATAACATTCAGCTTCTTATCAACCCTTTGTCCTAGAACAGCACCAATAGAATAATCACTAGCATCACACATAATTTCAAAGGGTAAATTCCAATTAGGTGGTTGAACAATAGGTGCAGAAATCAAGGCTTTCTTAAGTATATCAAATGCTTCTACACAATCATCATCAAAAATGGAAGGAACATCTTTTTGTAAGAGATTAGTGAGAGGCCTAGAAATTTTAGAGAAGTCTTTAATAAATCTCCTATAGAAACCAGCATGACCAAGGAAACTTCTTATACCTTTGATATCTTTAGGACACGCATCTTTTCAGTAGCATCTACTTTAGCTTTATCAGATTCAATACCTCTTTTAGAAACTTTATGCCCCAAAACAATACCTTCACTAACCATAAAGTGGCACTTCTCCCAATTCAAGACAAGATTAGTTTCTTCACATCTCTGCAAAACTTGATCGAGGTTTGCATAAGCAATCATCAGAAGAAGTTCCGTAAACAGAGAAATCATCCATGAAAAGCTCAACAATCTTTTCACAAAAAGCAGAGAATATAGTAGTCATAGATCTTTGAAAGGTAGCAGGTGCATTGCATAAACCAAAAGGCATACGTCTATAAGCAATATCGAAAGGGCAAGTAAAAGTGGTTTTCTCCTGATCATCTTTTGACACAGGTATTTGAGAAAACCAGAATAACCATCTAGAAAACAAAAATGTGTATGTTTGGATAGTCTTTCTATCATTTGATCAATAAAAGGTAGAGGGTAATGATCCTTCCTAGTAGCTTTGTTTAATTTGCAAAAATTAATTACCATTCTATAACCTGTAATAATTCTTTGTGGAATCAATTCATTCTTATCGTTAGGAACAACAGTAATACCTCCCATCTTAGGGACACAATGAACGGGACTTACCCATTTACTATCAGCAATAGGATAAATTATACCTGCCTCCAGAAGCTTTAGTATTTCATTTCTTACCACTTCTTTCATCTTGGGATTTAACCGTCGTTGGTGATCAGCAACTGGTTTAGCATCATGCTCCAAATTAATTTTGTGCTGACATAGAGTGGGACTAATGCCCTTAAGATCATCAAGAGTATATCCAGTAGCGGCACGGTGCTTCTCCAGAGTTTTCAATAATTTCTTTTCTCCATGCTCTGAAAGGTTAGCACTAATAATAATAGGATATATCTTCTTTTCATCAAGATAAGCATATTTCAAAGTATCAGGTAATTGTTTAAGCTCAAACACGGGATCACCCTTGGGTGGAGAAGGATCCCCAAGGATTTCAACAGGCAAATTGTTTTTCAAAATAGGCCCTTGATTAAATAATATTTCATCTATTTCCCTTCTTTCATTCATAAACATATCATTTTCATGGTTTAGCAAATATTGTTCTGAAGGATCAGTAGGAGGCACGGCAATAGAAGCAAGACCAATAATTTCATCCTTACTAGGAAATTCTTTATCATGGGGTTGTCTACGAAATTTACAGAAATTAAAAATCATGAGACATATCCCCTAAACCAACAGTAACAATATCCTTCTCGCAGTCTATCTTAGCATTAACAGTATCCAAGAAAGGTGCACCAAATATAATGGGACAAAAATCATCTTGTGGAGAACCAAGAACAATAAAATCAGTAGGGTATCTAATTTTCCCACACAAGACTTCAACATCTCTAATAATCCCAATTGGTGATATAGTATCTCTATTGGCAAGCTTAATAGTAACATCAATATCTTCTATCTCAGCAGGTGCAATATCATTCATAATTTCTTGGTATAAGGTATAAGGAGTTGCACTCACACTAGCACCCACATCACATAAGCCATGATAACAATGATCTCCTATTTTAACGGAAGCAACAGGCATGCCAACAACATTTCTATGTTTATCTTTAGTATCAGGTTTAGCAATTCTAGCAGCTTCATCACAGAAATAAATAACATACCCTTCAATATTATCAACAAAGAGATAGTTAACCATAGCAATACTAGGTTCAACTTTAATTTGTTAGGGGGGTGTAGGTGTTCTAGTATAACTCATACGAACCACAGTTGAAGCTTTAGCATGATCTTTTATTCTAACAGGAAAAGGTGGTTTCTAAATATATGCAGTAGGGACAATAGGATCAACATTATAGGTAATAGTTTCTTCTTCAACTTTAATAGGTTCTACTACTTTCACTTCAATGGGAGGATGATATTTAAACCACTTCTCCTTAGGGAGATCAACATGAGTAGCAAAAGATTCAAAGGAAGAAGCTACTATCTCATAGTCAAGTCCATATTTAGTGCTAAAATCATGGAAAGCATCGCTATCCATAAAAGATTTAACACAATCAAACTTAAGGTTTATACCTGACTCCTTACCTTCGTTGAGTTCCCACTCTTCAGAGTTTCGTTTAATTCTTTCCAATACATCCCATTTGAATTCAATACCCTTCTTCATAAAAGAACCAGTACAAGAAGTATCGAGCATGGATCGATCATTTTGAGAAAGCCGAGCATAAAAGTTTTGAATAATAATTTATCTTGAGAGCTCATGATTGGGGCATGAATATAACATTGACTTAAGCCTCCCCCAAGCTTGAGCGATACTTTCTCCTTCACGAGGCCAAAAATTATATATATATAATTCCGATCACGATGAACCAGATGCATAGGATAAAACTTCTGATGAAATTCCAATTTCAATTGGTTGTAGTTCCATGATCCAATATCATGACATAGCCTATACCATGTCAATGCCTTTCCCT
This sequence comes from Triticum aestivum, assembly GCF_018294505.1. Lineage (NCBI taxonomy): Eukaryota > Viridiplantae > Streptophyta > Magnoliopsida > Poales > Poaceae > Triticum > Triticum aestivum. Next base: position 274,703,168 of record NC_057802.1, on the reverse strand, counting down.
TCAAAGATAAAGGGAAGACCTTCTTATTGACAACATCCTCGGGCATACCTGCAAGCTTAAATAATCCACATACTTCATCCACATAGATTAGGTGCATATCGGCATGTAATGTTCCATCTCCTGCATAAGGATTAGCTAGCAGTTTCTTTATCATACCCGAAGGAATTTCATAATAAATATTTTCAGTAGGTGTAGTAGGTTGAGGAGCAACTCTTTTCTCTTCCGGTCGAGGTGAAGATACCCCGAACAAGCCCCTCAAAGGATTATTTTCCGTAGTAACAAGTGACAGTAAATTTCAGCACACTATGTAAATGTTTCCTTACCAAATTCCACTTACCAAAGGCGCTTCACTCCCCGGCAACGGCGCCAGAAAAGAGTCTTGATGACCCAAAAGTATAGGGGATCTATCGTAGTCCTTTCGATATGTAAGAGTGTCAAACCCAACGAGGAGCAGAAGGAAATGACAAGTGGTTTTTAGTAAGGTATTCTCTGCAAGCACTGAAATTATCGGTAACAGATAGTTGTGTGATAAGATAATTCGTAACGGGTAACAAATAAAAAAAGTAAACAAGGTGCAGCAAGGTGGCCCAATCCTTTTTGTAGCAAAGGACAAGCCTGGACGAACTCTTATATAAAGCAAAGCGCTCCCGAGGACACATGGGAATTATTGTCAAGCTAGTTTTCATCATGCTCATATGATTCATGTTCGTTACTTTGATAATTTGATATGTGGGTGGACCGGTGCTTGGGTGCTGCCCTTCCTTGGACAAGCCTCCCACTTATGATTAGCCCCTCTCGCAAGCATCCGCAACTACGAAAGAAGAATTAAGGTAAACATAACCATAGCATGAAACATATGGATCCAAATCAGCCCCTTACGAAGCAACGCATAAACTAGGGTTTAAGATTCTGTCACTCTAGCAACCCATCATATACTTATTACTTCCCAATGCCTTCCCCTAGGCCCAAATAATAGCGAAGTGTCATGTAGTCGACGTTCACATAACACCATTAGAGGAGAGACAACATACATCTCATCAAAATATCAAACAAATACCAAATTCACATGATTACTTATCACAAGACTTCTGCCATGTCCTCGGGAACAAACGTAACTACTCACAAAGCATATTCATGATCAAGATCAGAGGAGTATTAATTATCATTAAGGATCTGAAAATATAATCTTCCACCGGATAAACCAACTAGCATCAACTACAAGGAGTAATCAACACTACTAGCAACCCACAGGTACCAATCTGAGGTTTTGAGACAAAGATTGGATACAAGAGATGAACTAGGGTTTGAGAGGAGATGGTGTTGGTGAAGATGTTGCTGGAGATTGACCCCCTCTCGAGGAGAGGATCGTTGGTGATGACGATGGCTTCGATTTCCCCCTCCCGGAGGGATGTTTCCCCGGCAGAACGGTTCCGCTGGAGCCCTAGATTGGTTCTGTACAAATTCTGCCTCAAGACAGCGGCGCTTTGTCTCGAAAGCTTCCTTCTGATTTTCCAGTCCAAAACACACCATATAGCAGAAGATGGGCGCCGGGGGCCTGCCAGGTGGCCCACAAGGACAGGGGGCGCGCCCTCCACCCTTGTGTATGGCAGGTGGCCCCCTCTGGTACTTTCTTCGCCCAATATTTTTTATATATTCCAAAAATATTCTTCGTGAAGTTTCAAGACTTTTGGAGTTGTGCAGAATAGGTCTCTAGTATTTGCTCCTTTTCTAGTCCAGAATTCCTGCTACCGGCATTCTCTCTCTTCATGTAAACCTTGTAAAATAAGAGAGAAAAGGCATAAGTATTGTACCATAATGTGTAATAACAGCCCATAATGCAATAAATATCAATATTAAAGCATGATACAAAATGGACGTACCAATGAATAGAAGTGTTCTTACCTGGAGTGGGTTGATCAAGAGTTGCCACAGTCTTTGAAGATGTGCCTAGCAAAGCTCTAGAGCATGTACGAGGAAGAGAACATAGATAGGCTTAGAGAAAGTGTTGTCAACGCTGAAGAATATTTCAAGATGCGGGAAAAAAGAGGAAGATGGAGAATGAGATCAGTTTTTTTTAATTAGACTTTGCTAAGATGGTGTTGGCGAAGGAGGAGGCACTCTCCCAGTTGGTCAGTGCAAAATAGGTTCTTACTGAACTGAAAGCAGAGGTGGAGAAGACGAACCTGGCTTATCATGCATTAGTCGATTAGGGAAATGAATATATTGTTCTAATATTGTTCTTATGAAGGTGAACTAGCTATATGTTGTACTGTGTTGTTTTCATGCAGCTATCATATTGTGATGTTAAAATATATTTATGTGCCTGATATGAAATTGGCAAACATCTGTTTGATATGAAATGTGAATTTATGTACTACTGGTGAGGGAGTCCTGGATTAAGGGGTCCTCGAGGCGCCGGCTCATCTCACATGAATTAGACTGTTGGGCCGCACCGTGTCCGGAGCGAAGACCTTTTGTGCCTTGGAGTGCACCCCAAGTCAAGATGGAAGATCCGGAGTCTCCTTGATGTAACCAGCTATCTATAAACCCTAGCACCCTGGTGTCTATATAAACCAGGGGGCTTAGTCCGTAGAGCCTAGAGGAACAATTACCATCCTACTAGTTAGGGTTTAGTTCGTCTGATCTTGTGGTAGATCTCCTCTGTAACCCCCTCATACACAAGCAATATAATCAAGAAGGACATATGGTTTTACCTCTCAGAGAGCGCCCGAACCTGGGTAAACATCATGTCCCACGTCTATTGTTCCCCATCAATCCAAGGTCCACAGTTCAGGACCCCCTACTCGAGATCTTCCGGTTTTAACACCGACATTGGTGCTTTCATTGAGAGTTCCGCCCTCGCATCGCTGAAGGATCGATGGCTCGCCTGATCATCGAAGACGGCATCAGCACCGGAGACATCTTCATCCCCGGGAAACCTTTTGCATTCGGCAGCATTGTCTTGCACACTGACTTGACCCTTCATCTCAATCCGGTCGATAGCTTCGCCCCTGAGCATCAGATCAGGTTCGGTAACTTCGAATACTTTACCGACGCTCGGGGCGATCTGATCTTCACCAGATTCTCAGCCTCACCTGAAACTACCATGGCCTCCGAAGTATTGACCTTGGGGGCTATCCCCGATCTGATCTCCGGATCGACCCTTACTATGCAACCAACGCTGAGCTCGGAAGCGTCTCCCATGTCCGAAGACCAGGAAGCAACCCTATCCAGACACTCCCTCCTTGATGAGGATCCGGCCTTGAGCCCAGACAATAATTAGGTGTCCAAAGATACGGAGTCAACCCCCGTGGAACTAGCCCTTCTCCGCCTTGATGCAAGTACGATGCCCGACAACCAAGGTTTCGCCCTGACCGGACCCGTGCCTCACCCCACCATTGCGACTGAGGTCAGCTCTAAGGAAAACTTCATACGTCAATCTGGCCAGCCTCCCCTTGTTGAAGGAGGGACTCGACCAGATCCAGATGATGGCTATTATCTATGGCCCATCCTCGGCTCACGCTCAATGAAGCCTCAAGGTAGGCCATAAGGAATTTTACGTCCCACCCACCACCCACTTGATAGCCACTATCGAGGATTTAACCGACAGGCTATACTATGCCTCTGAGGAGGCCGACGACATGGATGACGACGAGGAGGCCGCATCTCGCATAGAAACCACCCCTCCCATCACCGGCCACTGGACAACCACATCCACCTACAACATCTACATGGTGGACACCCCTAGGGACGACGGCGACATCGCTAATGGGGATGGCACCCCCAGAAGGGATGGTAACAATCCCGGAGAGGAGCTCCCCAAACACCGAAGACAACACCGATGATCCAAGGGGCGACGTAGCAGGGAAAGCAACACTGGTACCGGAGAAGGGGACACTCCGGACAATGCATAGGATCTCGACGTCCCCGCCCCCGAGCACTAGTCTGACGGCTCGAAGGGGCATGAGGATCAGCATAACCCCGAAGACCCTGATGATTCTGAAGATAGGAATTATATTCCCCTCTCGGAAGAAGAGATCAACCATGGAGCCGAAGACTTCATCGTCCCAGAAGAATCACTGGATCAGGAGCGTTCAAGCGACAACTTATAGCCACTGCGCGAAGTCAAAAAAAGTAGCAGCAAACGATAAAGGTTGAGCAAGATACCCTCAACGAAAGATGGACGAGGGTCCTAGCAGCCGAAGAAGGATACGGCTACGAACGACAAACAAAGAGCTACCCCAAACACATATTGTTGCCGTAATTCAACGACGAGGCTGCCGAGCCCGCACCACCCATACAAACCCAAGGCAACCAGCCTGATCGCGCCCCTCCAGGAAGGGACAGGGCAGCCAGTGAGACCGAATATCCACCCACCCTCCTCGCTGTAAAGGCAAGGAGGCGACACTGCCAGAATGTCAATACGATCTCAGACATGATCTGGCCGCTAGAGCCGGCCAGTCAAAATTCATTTATGGATCAAAAAGTTACCCTCCCAACGGGAGAAATGGATATCAAGCATGGCTGAACCGAAACAATAGGATTTGGGATCAACACATGGCCAGGATGGAAACCGAGGTTCGACACAATGTAGCGCGAACAAGAGGAGCTGCTCACCCAATGTGCTTCATCGAGGAGGTGATGCAACACCAATTCCTAGAAGGGTTTAAACTCGTTAGCATCGAGTCATATGATGGAACCATGGACCCAGCGGTATGGATTGAGGACTTTCTTCTCCACATTCATATGGCACGGGGAGACGAGCTCCACGCCATCAAATATCTGCCATGAAAGCTCAAAGGAACAGCCCGACATTGGTTGAACAACCTCCCCGAAGACTCCATTAGGGAGCTAGGAAGAGCCCGAGGATGCTTTTTGAGCCAATTTTCAAGGTACCTACGTTCGGCCTCCGGACGCCGATGACTTGGAGAGTTAGCCCGACAATTCAGGAATCGGTTCTTAAGTAAAACAAACCAGATAGTAGACTGCCCAAATGCCGAAGCTATAGCCGTCCTCATGCACAGTATCTGGGATGAATGGCTGGCATGACAACCCGGATAGGATAAGCCGAGGACTATGGCGGCTCTTACCTACCTTATGACATACTTTTGTGTGGGCGAAGACCGTTGGCTGGCTCGTAGGAGAACCAATCAAGGAGGCACCGGCACTTCGAAAGTCCGGGACGACAACGGAAAGCCTAGGCATAACAAAAATAAATGCCGACACAACGGTGCTGAGGCCAATGACACGACAGTACAGTACAAAAAAAATACACTTCCATGATGATACGTGTTTGTCACAGTAGGTCACGTTTTCTGTCATGCATGTACATCCATGACGATTTTATGACAGAATCAAGATAGTCATACATGTGCTGACGTAGAAGTGTTCCATGACAATACCAAAATTATCATCACGGAAGTGTCCACTTCCATGACGATAAATGGCGCATCATGGAAGTGTTTTCGTCAAGGGTAACTGACACGTGGCATCCACCGTAACGGGTCGCCGTTAAGCTATCAGGTTCCAGTTTGGATCCGATAACCCGTTAACAGCCCCAACCAATGGGGATTTTCCATGTGTAAAATTCTCATTCGCCAGAGGATCCACGTGTCGGCTCAGCGTTGGGACAGATGTCATCCACTCATTGTACGGGAGGCGCCTATGATACGTTGGCACGTGGCAAGGCCCAACAGTGGCCCATTTAGGTGAAAGAGGCCGGCCCAGTCAAAATTAGCAGGCTGGCCCATATAGGGCCTACTTGTGTCTGGTCCATTTAAGCCCATGACCCATACGAGATGTGCCAATTCGGCCCGTCAACGGCCCATTAAATATTTGACACCATTGCAGCCCATCGTCAGTTCGAGCCCGTTAATAGCTCGCAATATATTTGGGCTCAATATCAGCCCGATGTGGTTTTAGCCTGTTAACGGCCCATTCAAGGGATGGGCCAATTTCCAGGATGTACGTCTTTCGGCCTTTTAGTGACCCATTTAAGTGTTGGGCCAATTTCCAGCCTGGTGTGTCTTTCAGCCTGTCAATGGCCCATAAATGAGTTGGGCCATTTGCAGTCAGATCTGACTTTTGGCCTCTCAACAGCCCATGCTCTTCATGACCAATACCAGCCCGGTTTCTCTTTCGGCCTGCTGAAGGCCCACAACACAGTTGGTCCATATACAGTTCGACCTGACTTTCGGCCTCTTAGCGTCCCATGCTCTTCATGGTCCAGTACTAGCCCGCTCTCTTTCGGCTTGCTAAAGGCCCACAATATAGTTGGGCCATATATAGCCCGACCTTAGTATCGACCTGTTAATGGCCCGCGAAATCGAATGGGCCCACTTATTTCCCGCTTTGATGTTGGCCTGCTAACGACCCGGGAGGTAACAAGGCTGAGCATTAACTGTTGGCTCGTTTCAACTATAGCGGCCTAATAGAGCTTTCAGCCTGGTTGCGTCCCATTAACTTAATGGGCCCACTAAAGTTCAAACATGTCTGTATGCCCAATTAGATAACGTCGATTCCAGCCCAGCTATAATTTGAGCCCATTACGACGAGCAATTATGGACAGGACAAAAACCGATCAATCAAAGCACTACAAAAAAAGACACATCCGTGACATTTTGGGCCGAACGAATTTTTTTCTGTCATACTTATGACACTTCTATGACAATAATTGTGACAAAACACGGTATCATCATAGATGTGGTGGTGTCCTACTTCTATGACAAAAAATCATGACAGAAAATGGGCTTTTCGTCCTGGGCGGGCCGGAGACGCAGCTGCATGACATTCTTTGGGCCGTCCATGATGAAAAAAAACCGTGGTAGAAGCGAGGGTGAGGAAAATATCGGGGTGTTCCCAGTTACGGCGGGTGGTCGGGGCTGAGCGATGCGCGTTTCTCTCGTACACGCGTGCGCGTGGGTGCGAGGCGTTGGGCTCTAACTGAATCCGAGCCAGGCGTTGGGCTCTAACTGAACCCGAGCGATTGCACTGCAGGCTACGCGTTACTGAACCCGAGCGATCGATCGATGGCTGTTAACTGAACCCGATCGAGCGATTCCTTCGCTACTGCTACTAACTGAAGCCGATCGATGCTGCCTCTGAATGAACAGTGAGCGTTGCTGGGGGGTTTGGATGAACAGTTCCCGGTGGGGGTGGATGAACAGGACCCCGTGGTGTTGCCTCTGGATTAACAGGACCCCGATCGATTGAGCCGGTTGGGGCTGGATGAACAGGACCCCGTGGAGGGCAGGATGAACAGGACCACCCCGTGGAGGGCAGGATGAACAGTAGACGGTGGAGGGCTGGATGAACAGTAGCCCGTGGAGGGGTGGTTGAACAGGAGCCCGTGGAGAGGGCTTGTTGAACAGTAGCCGGTGGAGTAGCGCGTGGTGGAGGCTGGATGAACAGGAGCCTGTGGATGAACAGTCGCAGGTGGAGGCTGGAGGAGGTCGACGGTGGATGAACAGTAGCCCGCGGAGGCTGGAGGGGTCGACGGTGGAGATGAACAGTATCCCGTGGAGTCCCATTTTGCGGTACGCCACACCCCTCCCGATGAACAGGACCCCCGTTTCGACCGTAGCCCTCCAACACAAGTCTGTTTCCTCCGTTTTGCGGTATGCCAGACCCCTCCCGATCAACAGGACCCCCGTTTCGACCGTAGGAGGTCCGTTTCCTCCGTTTTGCAGTACGTCAGACCCCTCCCGATGAACAGGATCCAGTTTCGAACGTGGTCGGTCGAACACAAGGCTGTTTCCTCCGTTCTGCGGTACGCCAGGCCTTATTTCTATTGGCTGTTCTGTCCAACCCGGTTGGCTCCCACGCGTTCCGTTGCCTCCCGATGAACACGACGCGTTCCGTTGCCTCCCCATGAACACGACGACGACGCAGTTTCTCCGTTCCGACCCAGCCATGTACACGAGCCCTGGCCGTACGCACGCGCGAGTAGGCGTTCGAGACCCCGCCCGTATGTACGTACATGGCCGTATTTACTTTCTTGCACCCTGGCCGCTGTACGTACATGTACATACTACGTGCGCACCTCTACTACGACACGTGTGCGCCTCTACATCGACCAGTATGTACGTACACGCTCGCGACCAGAATGACAACACTACGTACGCTTCGATCAGGTGGGCCCCGACTGTCAGGCACTTCCTTATGTGCGAAGATGTAGCTGGTGAGTCCCAGCAGTCAGGGGCAAATCTTTTTTTGCCCGGACGCACTTCCTTGTGTGCGAAGATGTAGCTGGTGGGTCCCAGCAGTCAGGGGGAAACGTTTTTTTCATGAAATACGGTGGCCCGTCCGGTGGGTCCCCGCTGTCAGGTGGAGGAATAATTATTTTGCGCGTAATAAGGAGGCACTTCCTTGCTGCGGCCGTGGACCCAGCTGTCAGCCTCTCCACGTACAGTACTCTTCCGATGGAAGTCGGTCGTTGACCACATTGACCACGCCGCGCCGAGAGCAGCAAGGCGGTGGACGACAGCGAGGCCTAGGAAGGGGACGACGTGGAGCCAGGGAAGACGCGGCAGTGGATGCCCACGCGGAGAGGAGTACGAGGGTTCACTGGTTCGGCTGCGATGTGAGGCTGCCGTCGCCGCAGAATAACAGGGGGTGTGGGTCAGTAGAGGGATGGCCTGGCCAACGGTGGGAGTAGTAGGGGGCGGTGAGGCCTCCGCGGCATCGCAGACGACCACGGGAGGCAGGAGCACGAGGCACGACCGGGGCTGGTTTGGGCGGCTGGAGCAAGAAGACCAGAGGTTGAAGAAGCACTACGGCCGTTGGATGGACATCGTACGGTCAATGGAGCTAGAATCGTGCATATTGACTAAGTTGACAAAGCCCTCCGTCCCCGTCAACTTAGTAGGCCCACAAGTCAGCCTCCCACTATACTGGGTCCCAGCTAGCAGGGGGAGTATTCTTTTTTTGTGCGTAATAAGGAGGCACTTCCTTGCGTGCGAAGATATAGCTGGTGGGTCCAAGCTGTCAGCGGCAGTAATGTTTTTTTCACGAAATACAGAGGCCCTTTCGGTGGGTCCCAGATGTTAGGTGGAGGAATCATTATTTTGCGTGTAATAAGGAGGCATTTCCTTGCGTGCGGCCGTGGACCCAGCTGTCAGCCTCTCCATGCACAGTCCACTTCAGATGCATGTCGGTCGTTGACCACGTTGACCAGGCTGCGCTGAGAGCACCAAGGCGGTGGACGACAGCGAGGCCTAGGAAGGGAACGACACGGAGCCAGGGAAGACCCGACAGTTGTTTCCCATGCGGAGGGGAGTACGATTGTACGAGGGTTTACTGGTTCGTCTGCCGTCGCCGGAGAATAACAGCAGGTGTGGGTGAGTAGAGGGATGGCTAGGCCAGCGATGGGAGTACGGAGGGGCGGTGAGGCCTGCGCGGCAGCACAGCCGGCCGTGGGGAGGATGGAGCAGGCAGTCCCACTGGCGCTTGTTTGAGCGGCTGGAGCAGGAAGAGCAGAGATTGAAGAAGCACGACGGCCGTTGGATGGACATCCAACAATCACTGCTTGTACGTCAACCTTTTTTTAGGAAAGCCTCAAATCTGTGGAAAACAGCATACAACCCATCTGCCATTATTTCTAATAATTTACAGCCCATTTGCTAATTCTTAAGGTTTTTTTGGAGCCCATATTCTTTTTGTTAGCATTACAGCCCATATTGTGGCCACGGTTAAAAAATTATACGAAATTTTGCATATCTCAGTGCGGTCCGAGCTGTTTTTAATCCCGAAATTTCGAGTCACGTTCAAACTGATTTTAAAAATAAATATATATCAATATAAAATCCAAAAATTGTCCACGCATAAAAATCAATGCAATTTAAAATCTCGAAATGAAAAAAAGAAACTTGAAACTAATTGCCGGTTTGATGTATTTTAAAAATGTACAGCCCATTTCTCATTACTGATAGGCCATTTTCTCGGCCAGCCGAATGAAGCTCTCCTCGTCTTGAAAGATTTGCAGCCCAACAGGCCTGACAAAGCGACTTACTTGGCAAATCACAAAAAAACTGGGCTGTGGCCGTGGACCCAGCTGCGGCCGTGGACCCAGCTGTCAGCCTCTCCACGTATAGTACTCTTCCGATGGAAGTCGGTCATTGACCACATTGACCACGCCGCACCGAGAGCACCAAGGCGGTGGACGACGGCGAGGCCTAGGAAGGGGATGACGCGGAGCCGGGGAAGACGCAGCAGTGGATGCCCACGCGGAGAGGAGTACGAGGGTTCACTGGTTCGGCTGGCGGTGTGAGGCTGCCGTCGCCGTAGGGCCTGGCTAGCGGTGGGAGTAGTAGGGGGCGGTGAGGCCTCAACGGCAGCACAGCCGGTCACTGGAGGCAGGAGCAGGCGCTCTCGTCGGCGCTGGTTTGGGTGGTTGGTGCAAGAAGAGCAGCGATTGAAGAAGCAGCAGGACCGTTCGATTCAAATCCAACGATTACTGCTGCTAGAATCGTTTGTTGACTAAGTTGACAAGCCCTGCGTACGCGTCAACTTAGTAGGCCCATAGGTCAGCCTCCCAACCGGTGCGCCCCAGATGTCAGTGGGAGGAATCATTTTGTTTCGCGTAATAAGGAGGCAGTTGATTGCGTGCGGCCAGCCCAGCGGAGGGAGTAGGGTGGGCCAGGGAAGCCTGCGTAGCATCACAGCGGGCCACAAGAGGAGGGAGCAAGCAGTCCCGTCGGCGCTAGTTTAGGCGGCTGGAGCAGGAAGATCGGAGATTGAAGAAGCACGTCGGCCGTTGGATGGACATCCAACAGTCACTGCTGCTAGAATCGTGTGTTGACTGACAAAGCCTTGCGTAAACAAGTCAGCCTCGAAATCTGTGGCGTGTACATCCCATTTGCTATTATTTTTATAATTTTTACTCATTTTATAATTCATATGGAATTTATTGCAGCCCGTTTTCCATTTTTAGAATTGCTTCCCATTTTCTGGTCAGTACCAGGGTTAAAAAAATTAACTAAATATGTGGGAAATTTTGAAAATTCGCAAATTTTTGCTGGGAAAAAATATTCTTAATCCAAAAATTAGTAGCCATACTAAAACAAATTTAAAAATAAATTAGTACTATGTCATGTTAAATCCAATGAAATACGTATAAGATATCAGTGAAGAAGAAAAACAAAAAGAGAAACTAATATCCCATTTGCTATAATTTTTTTTGGAATTTTCAACCCCTTTTGATATTACTTTTAACAGACACTAACCATACTCTTTGGCCAGGCCGGAATGCATCCCTCCTCGTCTTGAAAGATTTGCAGCCCAGTAAGTCGGGGAAAACAAATAGGCCTAGCTTGTGTATTCTTCAAAAAGAAATACTGGGCTACCTATTTTCCCAAAGAAAAAACTGCTGGGCTGGTCATGTTGTTAGACGGGCCACAGAGACCGCACAACCCAGTTTATAGCCTGCTCCTCCGAATTACTCCTAAAAAAGTTGTGCAATTCTGTTGTTAATTGACTATACATTGAAAATGATGTGGGTCCCAGATATCAGCAGGGTGGATTAGAGTAAAAACGAGGGGTTCATCTGAGTAGTAAAAGAGGCGCTTGCTTGTGTTCGGGAGTGGACCTGGTGGGTCCGTACTGTCATACTCACAACTACAGTCCTCTCCCGATTCACTATGTTGACAGGTACCGTTTCGAAAAAAACTATGTTGACAGGGCGGGACGGCGGCGCCGCGGTGAGCGCACCAAGGCAGAGGATAAAGTGCTGTCACCAATGTGCTGGGCTAGGTTGGACATTCTTATTGAAAAATAAAAATGGACCGGATCTATTTACGACATTGACAACGATTTGCATGGGTCTGCTAGTTGCAGGAAGAAAATACTGGGAGAAAGAAGACTGGTCGCTATCTTTGCCAAAAAATAATATCGACTGAATGTAACGACACTATCATAGGAAATAAGATCCTCCTGTTAAATCGTGAATTTAAAGAACTGGTGCGTGAGCATTTAGCTTTATTTATTTACCTATTTATGTTTAGGGGACCATGAGCATGTACCTGGGCCGGATTCATGTGAGAGCCTCCCTTCCAGTTAATTATGGGCTTCTCTATTGGGCCTTCATCAGTGGGCTGCATGTTATCAACAAGTGGAAAATGTGTTCTATACGAAAAATAGTATGCTCTACGTACGGTACGGGGCACTAATGGATCGAACCGTGCAACGACTTCCAAAACATTGTGTTTGTCATTCTAACAACACATTTATTCAACCAACAGACGAAATATACTACTGATTGTACATTGAAAACAGCAGCGGCAACCAGGGCTGGGGGTGCAACAGAAGCAGTAAGCAGGCCAGAATAGTGAAGACGCAGCTCTCTCTTCCAAACCAAACATCAACCATCATTACAAAAGGGCTACAAAAAAAGAACAAGTGTATGCATCAAACTAAATAAAGATCCTACTACACCAAGTGTACGCATCTAACTAACTGGCTCAGTTAGACGTTACTATTTATTAAGCTGTGGAGATTGGCTGACGGCTTGAACCAGATGGGTGCCTGACGGGGGAAACTCCAGCCAGCAGGTCGAAGTCTGATACTTGCGACCCTCTCTCCTACTTTGGGCTGCAGAGCGTGGCGGCACATATCAGGGTATGGTGCATGCAGAGACGCATGGTACGCTGTGTACACACAGTTTTGCCTGATGAATGAAACCGCGCTGCCATCATGATCCTTGCCGTCGGTTATCTCCTGGTTAATCGGATAATCTAGTCCGGCAAACAGAGAGCGTGTACCAAGGCTACTTACCAACCTGCAGTCAAAAATTCCTGAAGGCCCAGAGAAGCTGGGATACTGCTCAAAGACCTTGCAGTGACTGTGATTGTATTCCGCGAAACAACATGTCCGGTATGTGCGAACGATCATCAATCGTTCGCCGTTGTCTGATCGAGCCAGGAACCACCAGCAACTGCCATGCCTCTTTTCTTTGAAAGGTTCTGGGATTAGGAAGGGTAGGGACACCAGGCGGCCTACAACATCATATCAAGTTGGAGTCAAATAACCCTCAAGAAAAGTTGGAGTCAAATAAAAAAGGGCTCTTGATGTAGTCAATCTTAAGAACAGCATGTTATGAGCATGAATATTTTTTCAGTAAATGTTGACAGTAATATAAGCAAGCCATCATGATATCATAGGAAAGTAACATACTGCTGTAACAGCCGTTTGTAGCGACGACTGGAGTAGGCCAGCAATACGTCCAGCCATAGAAGGAGTCGACAGCGTAAATGAAGCCCTTGTGTTCAATGGCATCAGAGAACCATGGAGGATGTATGATCCTGCGATGGACGTGCAGATTTATCCACTTACCGCAGTGACCTGTCAGATAGGCGAGTCCGCGGTTAAAGAACGCAATTAGCCTGAAGTCTTTATAATTCGCAGATCTTGTGGGCACTTGGCAGATTACAACCTTGAGCAAATCGAACTTAGTATCATGTTGGCTAATATAAGATTCCGAGTATTCTGGGCCGCGGTGCCAAAGTAGTGCAGTGTTAATCGAACGAAGGGGGATCAATTGCCGAGTGTAGACCTCCACGAGCATCCAGCTGTCGCGACCGTCGACGAGCACCATCCAAGACGTGTTCATGCGGACCCAGTACATACCGTTAATGTAGTTGAGGATGACGGGGATCGGATCGTAGTCAACGGGGTTGATGCTTGCCACCCTATGATCGTTATGCTGCGTGACACGCCGTTTCTGAAGATCAGGCGGCATCAGCAAGCAAGGAGCTGGCTTAAAAAGCTCCGGCCTGAGGGCTTTGAGTAAACGGTACAGCCCCGACGAGCACGCGGCGAGCGGCATGGTATTGAGATTGTCCACACGCGAAACAATTAGCTTGATTACCTCTGTGGGGAGCGAATTCCAGCCACTCTTTCAGCGGACGCTGCTCGGTTCTGCCATTGTTAGTGCTTGGGTTTCGGACAGGGGGGGAGGCGCCTTAGCGTGGATGGAAGATTGGATGAGGGGGGAGGCGCCTTAGCGGGGATGGAAGAACGGACAAAGATGGAGAAGCGAATATGTGCTGCGGGAAGTGGACGTGTGATGATGACTACAACACGATGCTTGACTTACGAGACACATACCAATAGCGTAGGGTCATATCAAAGTCAGACAACTTGCTTGAGTGATCACAGTACTATTCCAATCATTGTTATATCAAAAGTAAACTGTTTGGAGTGAAACATAAGATATTTTTAGTGATATGTATATCAAAAGTAAACTGTTTTCTTTCAAATTTGTGTATATGTATAATTCTACTTTGGATTCGTTGCAACGGACGGGCTCATTGTTATAAAGGTTTATCTCTTGCATTCTCCGCAACCAACATCTAGTGTACTGGTCTGGGCCGGATGCTCGCAGCGCGATGACCTAAGTTCGAATTCTGTCCTAAACTTTAGCTTTTTATATATTTTGTAATATATACTATACTTCTTTCGCTACTGTACTGGCAGTGGAACCCATAGAGTACTTAGAATACAGGATTAACGATGGATTTGTTTCTTTTTAACTTTCTGTACGAATCTGTAGCTAGCCTGCAAGTCATGTACACTATACTGACAGTGGAACCCACAGAGTACTTAGAATACAAGATTAAGGATGCAATTAACTTTATAGAGGGAGATCATACACGCAATTAACTCAAATGGATTGGACGTGACTCTATTATTCTCCAACGGCAACCGGCAAATTTCCTCCCACAGGTCGGAGTAGGTTTCTCGGTTTGCATGTGGGTGTAACAGAGGGGTTTGATGGAGGCGAGGAGGCGTGTTCAGCCGGGCGTGCAATGGATGGCGCAGTACTATTTGATTTGACAACTACAACTAGTATATTATAAAAAACAAATAAGAGTAGTAGAGATAGAGATAAGAACAGAGACTAGGGAGGAGCACCATCTACTGCTTCGTGGGCTACTCCTGCGCTCCATTCGGCGGCCGTAACGTCACCTATAGCCACTCCCTCCTGCGCTCCATTCGGCGGGCGTTGTTGAAATTTGGGCAGCGCACTCTTGCGACTGCTAGCAGCGACGACTTCACCGACGACGACTTCTTCCCCGACCTCGGCAATCTCTTCCTCAACGACATGGGCGACAACCTCAACGCCAATGGTGCTGCTCCCGTTGCACCAGATGTGTTTCCATCCTTCCTGTTCGAAATCGTGGTAGAATTCATGTTTCTAGTCTGTGTCCTAGATTCGATCTGTTCATCTACGATGCTAGTCCACATGATTAGTTTAATTTCTGTTATAGCCGTCATGATTTATTTTGTGCTTATTCGGACTAAATCTCGTACTAACTTGCTCATATATTCAACTGGCAGAACGTCCCCTACAGCCACTCACGTTTCATGGATGGCCTGGTCGATCCCTCCAAGGAGCCCTTCGTCTACTGCTATGAGTGCCCGGTGTCGTTTTGGGGCTCGCCGGCGGACATCATACATCACCTGACGCAGGCGTGCGGCGATCACTACTGGCCCTTGGCGAAGAACATCAAGTACGAGACGTGCTACCCGTTCACCGTGTCGGAGTCGCTGGAGGATCACCGCTACCTGCTAGTCTTGGAGGAGGACGGCAGCGTCTTCCTCTTGATCGTGGGCACCGGAGAGGCCCGCGCAGGCCGCCGCCCCGTCTCTATAGTGTGTGTCAGGGGCGACGCCGCTGATGCTGACACTAACACGAGGCCGATGTACGGGTGCGTGCTCACTATTACTACCCCTCAGAGGTACGCGGGCCGCGACACTGGCTACGTCAAGCTGACTTGGACTCTGTCGAGCTGGGACCTTCCCGCCGATGTGGACATGGAAGACACATGGTATTATTTGACCCCCAATAATGTGCACGGGGACTCCAAGGAGGTTCACCTGGACATCCGCATTATCAAGTTAAATGTTGATCATTAGTCTTCGCTCAATGTAATCCGATGTCTAAGCATGTGGAGACTTCCATGCATGATCTTGTTCTATTGGAGTATCGCGCATGAATAAAAGTGTATCCATTTATGGTTTAGTCTAGAATCTTCCATGTATGAATTTTTACTACAGTACTGGTGAAAGACTTATGATGAACCATTTCTTACATATCCTCTGCCCCCTTCCAAGTCATCCCGATTTAATCCCTCCGTCTAGGTGTATAAGGGCATGGTTAATACTTAAATAGTATAGCCAACTGTTGACTATAAGAAAGTGCCATGTCATCTGTAGCCAACATGTATAACAATGGATACTCAAAAAACTAATTCTTGATGATCATTTCTTGCAAAGCACAATAAGAGTTATTTCTTCACAAGTTTTGGATGCAGGTTGAACAGTTGAACGCTTTTGTTTGCAAAAGATA
Organism: Triticum aestivum; assembly: GCF_018294505.1. NCBI lineage: Eukaryota > Viridiplantae > Streptophyta > Magnoliopsida > Poales > Poaceae > Triticum > Triticum aestivum. Next base: position 274,686,823 of record NC_057802.1, on the reverse strand, counting down.
CTTTTTTATCTATTTCACCCGGATGTTTGTGAGCTCTAGAGATGAAATAATATCCGAAGAAACCTACCGATACCCGTTACACATGAGATGACCCCCACATCCTTTGTCAAAATAAACAACTCCCCGATCAATGCATTTCACTCTTCTCTGCAACGCACGGGCACCTTACTATAGATTAGTACGACCAAAAATTGAACTAACATTATATATAGTACGATAAATGATGATGCATGTCACCTAAAATTATATCATTGAAAACTATGTTCAAATACGAATCCAACGATATTGTTTTTGTTGACATGCACTAACATTTTGTCAGTTAAATCTTCAGTCAAATTCAATGGGGGGTAAACCATGACCGATGTAGTAAACCATGCCCGAGTACTAGTGTAGAGGGCGGTGCTGCATGGGAGTCTCACCCCGCTCGTGGCGCAGCAGTAAAGCCGTCATATCACAAAACCCAACCACTCCCAGTAATAAGTGGCATGGTAAAATAAACGGACAAGCAACCATCACATCCCTCCATCTTTTTTGCATTTCATCTCTCTGCATTTACTTTCTCCGGTTCATCTCGCACACTCAATCCCTAGCTACTACTCCTAGTATCCCTAGCTACTACTCCTAGGGCCAGTTCTTTTGGCGGCTTCCCCAGCTTTTCCCATAAGACTAGTCACAGTGGAGAGTAACATTAAGGCGCTTCACTCATTTATTTGGGCTTCTAAACTACTACTTGTAGTACCTCCGTTCTGGTTTATTCCTCACCATTGTAATTTGTGCTAAATTTTGACCAAAGATTTAACTGATAAAATGATAGTGCATGTGACATGCACTAACATATCATTAGTTAAATTTATGGTCAAAATTTGACACAGATTACAATGGGGACCAATAAACCAGGACGGAGGTAGTAGTTATGGGATTACTAATCTAGAAGCCTAAAAGAACTGGCCCCTGGTACTCCTACTAGTAGTAGTACTCAAGTTGGATTCCAATTGCACGGCACAACTTGTTAGGCAAAAAATTCGATACAGGGTGTAGGAAGCGGTTTGGGAATTTGCATGCCTTTCCGACCAGTGAGATACTCCGTACAAAGTACGACAGAGAAATAACTATAGAGAAGGAAGCTAAAAGTAAACAATCAAACGAGCATTTTTGCATTTGTTTTGCATTGAATCGTTTCACAAGCTTGACTAGTGCTGTTTTCTACTTTTAGAAAAACCGTATCATAATGTTAAAACGTGCATTTGCACGTACATAAGTAATAGTAGTACTCCCTCCGTCTAGGTGTATAAGTCTTCCCTCCTTCTTGGTCACGGTGCACAACCAAAGATGACTTATTGACCTGGACGGAGGGAGTAGCACAGTCTACAAGCATATATAGAGACAGACGTGTAGTGCGATAGTATATAGTAAAGTTTGTGCTATATGCACGTACTTACAAAATACGTACGAATACACAAGGTTTCCAAACTTTCCCTTTTACATACTTAATTAAGGACGCCAATAATTCCTGAACGTTCGGGATTTAGCATTTGCGTCCCAAAACTAATGAGATGGCCTTACGAAACAAAAATTATACTCCTACTAAAAGACACGGCGCTCGCAGGAGCGCTTGCGGCACGCCACGAGTGTCCTGGTGCGCGGCCGTTTCCTATCGCGCCGACACAACGCCTCTTCCTCAGCCTCGCAACTTGCGAGGTGCTGATTGGCGGCTTGCCGGCGGGCGAGCGCGATCTCACCGGTGTGGTGATCCGGCGCCAACAGGTACTCCTCCTTGCTGTAAGCGTGCACCCGGTCCATGTACTGCCAAGCGTAGATGAGGCGCTTGGGCCCGACTGCATTCAGGGCTTCGGCACGGGCGTCCTCCGCCACCCTCACGACCCTCGCACAAGCCTTCTGCCAAAGAGCCAATTGCCTGACTCTCTCGGACGCGACATAGGCCTGCCAGGCTGCTTGTCCCGCGGTGCGCTTCTCTTCCTTGGCCTTCTTCTCCGCCTCTATTTTGGCGCGCTCTGCTGGAGGCAAAGCCTCCCACAAGGCGACATACATTTCTTTCCAAAGCTCCTCGAGGCTGGGGGGCTCGATGCGCGGTGCGGCGTTCTCCTCGTAGCGGGGAGCCGACGCGTCCTCCGACGCGCGTGCTGGCGAGATTGGGAACGCCGACACGTCCACCTCGACGCATCGCGGCGAGGAGCAGAACACTGACATGTCCTCCTTGACTAGTGGTGGCGAGGAACGAAACGGCGACGCGTCCACCTCAACGTGTCGCGGTGAGGAGCGGAACGCCGACGCGTCCTCCTTGACTAGTGGCGGCGAGGAACGGAACGGCGACGCGTGACCGTCCGCGCGGTACAGCGAGGGGCGCCTAGGGCTTGGGAGGGGCGATGCCATGGTGGTCGACGTGAAAGGGAGTGGGAGGAGATAGCGATGAACGTGAGGGGGAGGAGATAGCAATGTCGTGGGAGGCGCAGTATTTATAGCGAGCAATGGCACACCTATGTAAGATATGGACTGAGCTGCACTGACTTAACTGCAGGTCCAGTTGCGTCACTGACATGTGGGCCTGACCCCTGTTGGGCCCATATGTCAGTGACCCAATGCACCTGCAGTTAAGTAACTGAAGCAGCGTCCCGGAAGATATGTTGCGTGATTAACGTACTCCCTCCTTTCCGGTTTATAAGGCTCAATTCAAAAATCTCACCAACCAAGGTAGATGGTGAGTGGTGGAATACTTTTTGTAGTTTGCAAAAGCACCCAATTAATGCTCTTGTTTTCCTCAAAAAAGTATGTTTACCAATGCATTAATTGCAATGCATGCATGCATAAATTACATGCATTGGTCAATTTTCTCTTAATACTTGCATGCAATGATTTAATGCACCTTGGAATCTGAACATGTGATGGGAAACAACCAAATTGAGCCTTATAAAATGGAAAAACTAAAATTTTGAGATAATCCCTATAAACCGGAAAGGAGGGACTAACAGCTACATGGGCATATTTGTTGGAGTAAATTACGGGGGAGGGAAGGGGTGGAAATATTGCTGGTCACAACGGATTGGACGAGCGCGGGGGGAGGAGAGTCATGCATGCAGATTTTTTCCACACGGAGTGGAGTGGTGGGACCACCGGAGGGAGAAGGAGAGTCTGGCAGGCATATTGTTTCCACACATGGAGAGGAAAAGATTTGGAGACGAACGGGCTTCCTGTAGGTATGGGGAACGGTGCATAATAAGTCTCATCTTGCATGTCGGGCCAGGTATAGTCTCAAGTCATTAAAAACATACACACCCCACACATGTTCATATTTCAAGGTGCACTAAATTATTGCATGCGATGATTAAGGCTGGCCATAATGGTGGTATCTTAGCGGTATCATGCACACGGGAATAGCAAACATGCTGATGTGGCAAAGAATTAAAGAAGAGAGGGTGGTTAGAGTAACTAGTGTTCATGCATGCATTGGTAAACACATTTTTTGTGAAGAACTACAAAAACTATTCCACCGCCTCTATCTTGCTAAGAGTAGGTGAAATTTTTGAATCGAGCCCTTTAAACTAGAAGGGAGGTAGTAGTACTCTAATAGCTAACCTTGGCCTTGTTTGGATCCATGTGTTAGAGTTAGTTTGGGTTAGTTTGAACTCAACTAACCCAAAAAAAATCTAACCCACCCAAGAGGTGCTTATTTGGGTTAGTTCTTCTCGGGACATTAAAAAACACAATTTTCTCTCGCTCTCCCCGCAGCAGATCCCTCCCCACTTCCTCAAAGCTTCTCGTCCTCTCCCTCCCTCCCTCCCTCCCTCCCTCTCGCACCACCCATGAAGGCACCTCGCCGTATCCGCGCTCCATCTAACCCTGTCGTCCAAACACCTCTTTCGCTAGAGTTACTTCAGGGTTAGTTCAGGATTAGAATCTTTAACTCATCTAATAGTAGTTCTTATACTCATTATAATCAGTATTGTAGATATTGATATTTTTAGTATAAATTTGGTCAAACACTTTGCCAACGGTTGACGGAAGTAAAAAGGACCAGAGGGAGTACTCCCTCCATTTTTGTATACAAGGCCACTATGAAAAACACATTTTGCATCTATATAAGGCCACCAACAGTAATCGAGGCAAATATTAATGATGTTTTCTCGTAGTAGTAACCCATGGTTTAATTACTAGCATGCATGTAGTGGATGATAATGACACACTCAACTACTTTCTCTCTCCTAGCCACTCAGTTTCCTCTAATGTGCATGCACCCTATTAATTAACCCGGTAATCGAGAACACAAATTGGCATGTAAAACACGCATTAATTTTTATCTTGTTACCTGTAATTTGAGCTTGTGGCCTTGTATATAAAAATGGAGGGACTATCATGCATGCGGAGTAGGCAAAAAAATTGCTCATTTATAGCCGGTCGAAGTCTCAAAGGGCGCGACCGCGCGAGGGAGGCGAAGGTTGTGGGAGGCGCGACGGTTGACGGAATTAAGTGAAGTTACCCACGCGCCGGCATGGCGTGTGAACAGGCAGAAGCTATACCGTCAGGCCTATGATATGGGTCTAGTAGACATGACATCTAGTGGGTCCCGCATAGTTCTCGAGAACTCTTTGGGGGCTTGCAGCCATTTATCCACCGGGCAAGCCAGCAACCCCATGCCGTTCGCACGCCCTACTTGTCCCCGTCTTCTACTAGTACAGTACCTTACAATAGTTCGCTCCCAGTCGTCCCGTCCTTTCACATTACACCAGTTCGACTTCTCCTAACCCTCCTCCAAAATCCATGGCCTCCCAAATCTCCATGGTCGCCGCTGAGTACCAGGTTTGAGCCATCACCGGTGATGAGTTCTTCGTCATCTACACACGTGGATCCGCGACGGTGAAAGCATGCCTTGCTCGCTTCCTACGCATGTTCAACAGTTCAACGGATGAGTGGGTCGGTGGGCTAGATGTTGAGTACACCATAGTCCTGCAAAGAGAGAAGAAACTAAAGGAGGCAGAGAAGAAGAAGCCCGCGCGATCCAGGTTTGCGTACATAACGTGTGCTTGGTCTACCACATATGCCATGCCGACGTTGTGTGCCAGGATTTTAAGAACTTCCTCAAGGACGAAAGAGTGAAATTCGTTACTGTAGACTTTAGGAATGACAGGGATGTCCTGGGTCGGATAGGCCTCATTGTAGGCCAGCCCTTCGATCTCCAGAAGGCAAGCCTGGTGTCCTCCTCTCAGCCTTCAATGCTGACCCTGGCAGCAGCCATGTTTGATCCTTCGTACGCTAAACTGAACAAACCTCACCACGAGTTTTATCATGCATGGGAGTCGAAGACATTAGATGAAGATCACATCCTGTACGCAGCAATGGATGCCTATCTTTGTTTAAATATCTACAAGGGTTGGATGACGAAGTAGAGCCCAGTGTCCGGTTCAAGCAAAGAAGCGTCGGCGAAGAGGAAGAGGAAGAGGGACGAGGACGAAGTCGAGGACATGGACTCAGACTCCGAGGAGGTGGCAGTGCCGTCGCTCATGCTGGTTCTACTGCAGTGTCAAGCGGACTAGTTGCTTAGTTTATTTTCAAGGGTGTGTTGTGTTGAGGCCCCAGCAGAACTATGTTTATGTTCTTTCTCGTCATTTGAACTCTTTAGTACGTATAGTTGTACTAGTACTATGTCTTACTACTGTTCTTCTTGCAGTTGATACTACTGCTCGTATCTTCGTGTTTCTACTGTACTTAATACGTTCGTACTAGTAGTATAATTTGGGTCAGTCGATTTGTGAAAGAAGTTCGATGGAGTGAAGGAAGAAGACGGCAGAGAAGCTACCCCAGTATCTATATTAGGGTGGAAGGGTGCCCATGATCTATCTTATGAGTGTTGGGTGTGGAATGCAGTTCGCCGGAAAAAAAATGGATCGTGCCGAGGGTTAAACGGATGGCGGGGGTGGGGGAGCATGGCGGTAGCAGGCGGTTTAGGGGAGGGCGCGGCGGCGGCGGCAGGCGGTTAGGCATGTGGCGGGCTGAGAAGATGAACCATGCATCAATTTCGGAGGTTGAAGAAGCCCTTCTAGCCATCCATGTTGCATCAAATGGCTCACAAGAGTCAACTGACCCCAAATTGCTCCTTCAGATTGCAGGATCCACGTGGAATTCAAGGTCTCGAAGGTAGATTCCGCGTCCGCACCCGGTTTGCGGGCTCGACACGCGCGCGACCGGCTTCCGCCGCGACAGCCACCATGCGCGCCTCCTCCGCGCGGGCGGAGACGACAATGACACGCTAGTTCCTCCTCGCCGGCGTGCTGGAGCACGCGCTCGTCCTCCTCTTCGTACGCTGCATGCATAGACGCGGCTCCACCAGCTGCTCGCATTCTTGGTAGCGCGGTAGCATCGCGAGGAGGGACTGTAGACGACGTGAGCGGGCGAGCCTTCGGCTTGGTGGCGACACGGCGGTGATGGGCGAGAAATTGTTGGCCGGAGCAGGCGGGCGCCGGCATGCGCAACGGCGGCGGCATATTGATGAGTGCATGTATGGGAGCTTAGTTTAGTTTTATATAGGGTTGGTCAAACTTAAAAGAAAACCGTACTAGTACATGTAAACATTAGACTTATGTAACACACCGCATGTAACTTGCCATATTTGTAACTCCGACTCTTGCCATTTCCGGCTATGTGATATGTTTTTCCCTCCGTTGTTGGGTTTTGTCTTTCGTTTTGTTTTTTGTCATGTTATGCATTTTCATATCATATCATCATGTGCATTGCATTCACATACGTGTTCGTCTCATGCATCCGAGCATTTTTCCCGTTGTCCGTTTTCCAATCCGGCGCTCCTATCTCCTCCGGTGCACCCCTCTAGTTTTCTTTCGTGTGAGTGTGTCAAACTTTCTCGGAATGGACCGAGGCTTGTCAAGCGGCTTTATTATACCACCCGGAGACTACCGGTCAAGTTTCGTTCCATTCGGAGGTCGTTTGGTACTCCAGCGGTTAACCGGGCCTCCGCAATGTCCATTTGAGTGTCCAGCAAAAACCCCCTCCAAAACCAGCCCAAAACCCACCAAACTCTCTTCCATGCTCTAGGTCGTTCGATCACGATCGTGTGGGCGAAAACCGCACCTCATTTGGAGCCTCCTAGCTCCCTCTACCTATTTATATGTGGGCATCCCGAAAACGAACTCGCAGTCTCCCGTAACCCTAAATCGCATCTCCGCGGGCGGACGTGTCCAGCCGCCGCCGGACAAAACGCGCCGCTGCTCCCGGCCAGTGGCATCGCGCCACGTCACCCCCGCCGCCGTCTCCACCGCGCCAGGCCCGCCGGGCCCGGATCGGGCCCACGGGGCCAATCTCCGCCGCCGCGCGCCCGCGAGCGCGCCCTCGCCTCACCGCCGCCGCCCATAGCTCGCCGTGGCTCGCCGCCTCGCGCCGGCGCGCCCCCGCCCGCCGCCGGTCTTCCTCCGCCGCCGCCGGTCTTCCTCCGCCGCCGCCGCCGCCCTCGGGTGCTCCGCCACCGGCCGGCGCCGCCGCTCCCCTGCGCCCCCTCGTCCTCTCCCGTCGCCGGACTCCTCCCTTCTCCTCCCGCCGGCGAGCCGCGCCGCCGCCTCGGCCGCGCCCGAGCCCGAGACGACGCCGGCCCCGATCCCATCTGGGTCAACGGAGGTTGACTCCCGAAACCCTAGTTTTTTTCGCTAAGTCCTCATTTATTCTCAGCAACTTGCTATGTTCCCGATGCCGTAACTTTGTGCATATAGATCCGATTCGCGCGTATAATATGTCAAATTGTTCGCCTCGTGATGCTCTTCATTTTGTTCAATTGCATCATTTTCATTAGAGGTCATCTTGATGCCCAAATCTTCGTTGGAAGAGGGCTAGTTGCTGTTATTCTCTGGTTCTTATCAGAACTTGGAGATTTGTCTTTTTTGTATCATTTATTCTGTGCATCTTTTGAGCATGAGCTCTACATGTGTTTTGAAGTATGCCATGCCATCTTTCCAGTGGTATAGTCCATGTATTTTGTGATCTATGTGGTGACTAGCACAAGCATGCAAAGTAGGCCCCGTAATATTTCTGATTTCAGGGACTTAGTGATTTCTCTAAGTCCTTGTCTGCTGTAATTTTGTTGCCATGTAAACTTGATGCTACAGAGAGATCCATGCATATTTTGGAGATGTTCATTAAGGATGTTTTGTAGATATAGTTGTAATTGATCCATTCCTGCAATTGTTTGCAATTTTAGAGTACCATAGCATGACTCAATCTTGCTCTACTTTTGCTATAAAATATTTCTGGCAGATTCTTAACATGATATGCATTTTTGCCAAGCTTATTGTAGTTTATCCATACATGCTATGCAATTGTTCTTGCCATGGATAGCTTCATAAACATGCCATATTGCTGTAGGTATGCTTGGTTTGTCATGCATTGCTCTGTAGTGAGTGCATCAAGCTCTCAAAGAGGCCTACATATTAATATTTCTGCCATGCTCTGTTTTCTGCTAAGTCTGAAACCTGATAACGAAACTTGCTATGTTTACATGCTTGCCATCATATCTTATGGTCCTTTTTGGCTTATGGTCAGTAAGGGACTTTTTTCATGTGCTTTTAGTAGAACACTACCATTCCTTGTTTTGCTACGTTAAGTTCCTGTAGCATGTTGATTTCGTGCTCTGAACATTGGTACCTGATGCTGATTTCTGCCATGTCCAGTTTTTCACCGAGTGTGTGAACCTGTAATCTTTTGCACTTTTGCCATGCTTGTTTGAGCTTGATATGTTGTGAACTAGCCGTAGCTCAGTGTTCATCTTTTGTCAAGCATCTCCTGTAGATTACCGTCATATGCTTTGTTGCTATGTTGGGGTGCTGTAGCATTGTTATTTATTGTATTTTAAATGCTATCTTGCTGTTTATCGCAGATTAGTGTCATTCTTGTTTTGCTTGCCATTTGCAAACTGTGCATCCGATTCCGGTGATCTTTATATCGATTTCGACCGAAATCATCTCATCTTTCCAGTGGCATGCTTGGTTTGCCAAGTTACTGCCATGTTCATCATTTTCCTTCCGGAGCACGCATATGCATCGCATATCATATCTTGCATATCACACATGTTTTGCATCATGTTGCTTGCGCATTTCTCGTTGTTGATTGTGGTTCCGTTTGTTTGTGTTCTTGTTTTGGGTAGAGCCGGGAGACGAGTTCGTGAACGAGGAACCTGTCGAGTACGCTTACGAGGATCAAGCTTTCGACAACTCTGAGAACCTTGCAGGCAAGATGACCACCCCTCGAAATCACTTCTATCTTTGCTATGCTAGTTGTTCGCTCTATTGTCATGGCCGCTACCTATCACTTGCTATATCATGTCTCCTATTTCAGCCATGTCAGCCCCTAACCATCCTTTCCTAGCAAACCGTTGTTTGGCTATGTTACCGCTTTTGCTCAGCCCCTCTTATAGCGTTGCTACCTGCAGGTGAAGTTGAAGTTTGTTCCATGTCAGAACATGGATATGTTGGGATATCACAATATCTCTTATTTATTTAATGCATCTATATATTTTGGTTAAGGGTGGAAGGCTCGGCCTTATGCCTGGTGTTTTGTTCCACTCTTGCCGCCCTAGTTACTGTTTAACCGGGATTATGTTCCTTGAGTTTGCGTTCCTTACGCGGTCGGGTGATTTATGGGACCCCCTTGACAGTTCGCCTTGAATAAAACTCCTCCAGCAAGGCCCAACCTTGGTTTTACCATTTGCGACCTATACCTTTTTCCCCCGGGTTTTCTAGAGCCCGAGGGTCATCTTTATTTTAAACCCCCGGGCCAGTGCTCCTCTGAGTATTGGTCCAAACTGTCAGTCGCCGGTGGCCACCAGGGGCAACTCTGGTCTGGCCTATCGGAAGCTTGGACAATCCGGTGTGCCCTGAGAACGAGATATGTGCAGCTCCTATCGGGATTTGTCGGCACATTCGGGAGGCTTTGCTGGTCTTGTTTTACCATTGTCGAGATGTCTTGTAATCCGGGATTCCGAGACTGATCGGGTCTTTCCGGGAGAAGGTTTATCCTTCGTTGACCGTGAGAGCTTATGATGGGCTAAGTTGGGACACCCCTGCAGGGTATTATCTTTCGAAAGCCGTGCCCGCGGTTATGAGGCAGATGGGATTTTGTTAATGTCCGGTTGTAGATAACTTGTCACTTGACCCAATTAAAATACACCAAGTGCGTGTGTAGCCGTGATGGTCTCTTCTCGGCGGAGTCCGGGAAGTGAACACGGTCTGTGTTATGTATGACGTAAGTAGGTGTTCAGGACCTCTTCTTGGTCATTGCTAGATGACGCCCGTTCCATTGCTTCTCTTCTCGCTCTCATTTGCGCAAGTTAGCCACCATATATGCTTTTGCCGCTGCAGCTCCACCTTTTTGCACCTCTTTGTCCTATAAGCTGAAATAGTCTTGATCTCGCGGGTGTGAGATTGCTGAGTCCCCGTGACTCACAGATACTTCCAACACCAGTTGCAGGTGCCGGCGATGCCAGTGCAGATGATGGCGTCGATCTCAAGTGGGAGTTCGACGAGGAACGTGGTCGTTACTATGTGTCTTTTCCTGATGATCAGTAGTGGAGCCCAGTTGGGACGATCGGGAATCTAGCATTTGGGGTTGTCTTATTTTCATCTAGATTTTGACCGTACTCGGTCTATATGATTGTATTTTGGATGATGTATGAATGATATTTATGTATTGTGTGAAGTGGCGATTGTAAGCCAACTCTTTATCCCATTCTTGTTCATTACATGGGATTGTGTGAAGATGACCCTTCTTGCGACAAAACCACTATGCGGTTATGCCTCTAAGTCGTGCCTCGACACGTGTGAGATATAGCCGCATCGTGGGCGTTACAACTTAGGCAGCGCTTTTATTAGTTACCACAGCCACGATATGGAATCCTATGCAAGTGCGTAAACCGCGGCCGTGCGGTCGATAGAACGGTGCGTCACCGTGTTGCGCTTCGAAGGACATCCACCGAACCTTTTTGTGTGTGTGAAAACAATCCCCGAATATTACTCAACTTTTTTTCCGGGAAAAGTTCTTGACGCTACAATATTTCCATATATTTGAATTTGTCGGATCACGAGTTCCGGAAAAACCCTCAAGGTTCGAACACTGGGGTGCGCACGAAGATTTCCCCCCTACCGGTCCACGTCCTAGCTTGCTAAGATCTCGAGAACGAACTCAACGAACTCGCAACACAAGGGACACAAGATTTATACTGGTTCGGGCCACCGTTGTGGTGTAATACCCTACTCCCGTGTGGTGGTGGATTGCCTCTTGGGCTGATGATGAACAGTACAAAGGGGGAAGAACAGCCCCCTGAGGATGAGGTGTTCTTGTGCTTGGCGAACTTGTGTGGGTGAGGACTACTCAAGATCAGATGCCTGAGGCTCAGCTGTCTCTTGATCAGTCTGCCCCTACGGTGGTGGCTAGTCCTATTCATAGAGGCCCTGGTCCTCTCCCCAAATATTGAGCGAGAAGGGAGCCAACAACGGCCAATTTGAAAGGGGACAGCTAGTACAGCTTATCCTGACAAAAGCGGTCTTCACCTGCAAAAGGCTCCGGTGGTGACGCCGCCTTGGGCTCCATGGTGACCTCCGTCTTGCCGTCTTGCTGGTCTTGGTCTCGTTGCACTGATATGGAAACCTTTGCTTGATGCCTCGGTACTCCGCGCCTGCGCTTGCCTCCTTAGCACCAAAGAGGAAACAAGGACGCTACGCGCGCTGGCGCCCACCTGGCGCCCGCCTGGTCTCGATTGTAATGGCTCCCATCACGAGAACCTCGCGAAGTTTGCCTTGCCTTGATCTCTCCACCCCTCGCGAGCCTGCCTGGCGAGGCCGCTCCTGAGGAGGTCTTGCGTCGTCCGCCTCGCGAGGTTCTTGGATGCCTTGTTGATAAAGATGGGTCGTACGGGCCTGCTAGCAGAGCCATGCCATGGGCCGCAGGCAGGCAAGTCTGGGGACCCCTGTTCCCAGAACGCCGACAGTAGCCCCCGGTTCCAAGCCGCGCTCGGGCTTGGCTTTGAGGCGAAGCCAAAGGCCAAGCACGGAGCGCCATGGGCCCCAATAGCCCGCGGCCTTGGTCTACGCGTGGCGGTTGACTGGACGTGGGTGTCTCCGCTTCCCCGCGCTGCCTCGGCAACTGCCCGACTTGACAAGTCCCTGCGACATGCAAGGAAAACCATCATTACTTGTGATCGTGGGGGCGCTGGTGTGCCTTCTCCTGCTATATATGAGGAGGGGGGCAGAGCCCCTGTCGCCACTTCTCCCCATCCTGTTTGCTTCTTCCTCCTCGATCCTCTGCTAATAGCAATGGCGCCCATCCGAAGGTTTTCTGCTGCGGAGAAGGGAAAGACTCCCCTCGACGTGTCGGCGCCGCTCCCGCCGAAGAAGAGGTCGGTTCACCACCGCGACGCAGCGGCGATGCAGGTGGTGACGAGGCCTTGGTGCGAGCGGCCTCCTCCTGGGTATCCACTACCCCTGTACGCCCAAGCCGGGGGCTCAGCGGGACAGAGCGACGAGCGCCGGCGCGCGCGCCGCGGCCAAGGTCGGCGTGCCGCGGTAACGCGCGTCGCAGCTCCTGGAGTCCACGCGGCGGACTCCTCGCGCGAGCTTGTGCTGTGGGCAGCGATGCCCCCGAGCTCTTGGATCCACTTCCCGCGGTTCTTCTCCGACGTGATGCCACCGAGGGGACCCCTCGAGCTCTGGTTGCAGCATGCTGACTGCGACGCTCCGGCGACCGGAGCAGAGGTTGAAGCGGTCTCCCCCGGCAAGATCTTCATGACCCGCGGCTGGGGTGAGGTCGCGCGGGTCTGCTGTGCTGAGGGTGCCCTCACGATCCATTTTGATTATGACAGCGCCTCCACACTGTTCTTCAAGGTCTTCGATGCGGAGGGCCGCCGCCTGGAGTGCTGCCCCGGGGGGGAGCGCCAGGTCGATGCGCACTCCGCTCGCGGCTCCTCTAGCAGCAGCGAACCTTGGGAGTCCAGTGGTTCTCTTGAGCTCTGTGACACTCCGGAGACGAGCGACAACAGCTACGTGCCCCCGAGCTCTCGCCGTGCCCGGAGCAAGGCTGCAGCGTCCGGCCGCCGCCATCGCTGATCTGGATGGGTTTGGCGCCGGCCTCCCGTGGCCCACTGTTGATGATGGCGTCGGCCGCGGGGGCGTGTAGATAGGATTCTCCTAGGTTCTCATCTTTTGTTCCCTGTGAGAAATCAAGAAGTACCCTGTGGGGGCGTGTAAAGGGTCTGTAATGTCCTTTGTTGATATTATCCCGATCATGGAAACTTGTGAACGCATGTCCTGTTTAGGCTCGGTCTCCCCTTTCCAACCTCGCGACGGCTTGTTGCTCTACACTGACAGGTCCCGGTCCCCAGGCAAGCTGCAGCCATCACTGGTATGCCAGGTCGCGTGCCGTGGTCAAGGCCAGGAGGTGAGCGGCCCGAGGTCCAGTAAGAGCTCCTGAAGCGCGATGCTCAGGGGGTCCCCTTTAGCGCTCAAGCAGCCGTGGTAAGGTAAGAAAGGGAGGCGACGTTGCCACAATAGGGCTGCGGCGAGCGTGACCCCTAGGCTCCAACGGTTAGCCGATATGAGCGCGAGACTTATCTTGGCGGTTCGGGGTCGATTCCTCGTGATGCGCCAGGTTTGTGCGCAGGCGTCCGCAGTGTAGCTAGGTCGGGTCCATACGAGTCTCCCCCTCTCCCACGCTTTCCTTCGTGCTCTACGTCCTCAGGTCCCAGCCCTCGAGCAAGCTCAGCCGCCGCTGGTATGCCAGGTCGCGTGCCGTGGTCAAGGCCAAGGGGTGAGGGCTGGAGAGCCAGTAGGACCTCCTGAGTTGCAATGCTGAGGAGCCCCCCTTTTAACGCGCAAGCGGGTTTCATGGGGGGAGAGGGAGCTCGCGGTGCTGCCTGCTGTCATTCTCATGAGATTCCTGCGAGCCAACACAAGGAGAAACACAGTTTGCCATTATGGTTGCCAGTCCGCCGTCGGCTGCTTCGCGAGGAGACGAAGGCACTGAGGGCCTGGTGAGGTGACGTGTGCGGGGCGTGCCGCGAGCCAGAGCTCGACCGCTTAGATTTGTCGACGTTGCAGGGATGGACCCGTGCACAAGCGCCGTGCCAGCGCGGGTAGCCCCCGTGGTGGGTGACGATCAAGCAGGTAATAGTCATAGGTAGATTAAGCATGGAAGCAGCAGGCTTAAGTAAATGCAAGGGAGATACATGCCACTGGGTCAGGCCCCAGCGGCTTGGGGATGATGCAGCCCGAGGGGCGCCCCCAACAAGCTAAGCTAAAGACATAAAAGGGATACATGCCACAGGGACGGACCCATGCGGCCTGGGAATGATGCAACCCGAGGGGCGCTCCCAGCTAAATGAACTTGGAAAATGTCACCTGGTTCTGTTGATGAAGGAGAGTTGGGGCAGCTGAAGGTATGCGGCGAAGGGGTTACTCCTCATGAGCCACCGGGGCCCTGAGCCTCGGGAGGCTTTGGGGGTCCAGGTGGTTCCTTGAGGACCGTCTCCATCTCCGCCAGCACAGCGTGGTGCCTGGCCTCCTGAGCCGCCAGGATGATCCGCAGGTTGCGCTGATAGGCGGTCGCCACGCTCGGCAGGCCAAAAGGCATGTGAATGTAGCTGTGAGGTGGGTCCTCGCAGCGTCCCACGCGCGAAGGCCAGAAAAGCTCCTGAGAGGCGGCCCTATTGAGCCCTGGGACGTTGATGTAGACGCGTAGCCCGGCATCCTCGCCTGGACGGGGAGCTGCGCCTGGTGAGCGGCGGCCGCCACGCTTGGCCCTTGCGCCTTGCAGTTCCTGAGTGGTCTTGGTGATGAACTCCTGAACTATGGGCACTCCTTGCCCTGTGTCCTCCTGAGGGAAACGTGCCGTGAAGCACGCCTCCAAGTGGTGCCCAAGCGACTCCCTCGTGACATTGGCAAAGTCTGAGGCCCTCCAGAAGAGAGCCCCCGAGCCCTGCCCGAGAGGGGCACTTTTCTATGCGATGGAGGGAGGCGCCCCAGGCGCGGGCACCGATCCTGATGAGGCGCCGCCTGCCTGAGCCCCTGCGTGGTGCAGCTGCTTCTTCTTCTTGGGGGTGACCTCAGGAGGGCGCTCGCCCTTGCTGTCGGGGTCGTCGATTGCTGCAGCTTGGAAGGCACGCTCGAGGGAGCACACCGCATCTCTTTCTTCGCACGGGACTGATGATTCCGCCGCTTCCCGGCATCTTGAGGACATTGTAGCCGTGATGGGTCACCGCCATGAACTTGTCCAGGGCTGGATACCCGAGGATGGCATTGTACGGCAGACGGATGTGTGCGGCATCGAAGTCGATGAGTTCGGTGCGGTAGTTGTTGCGTTCTCCGAAGGTGACAGGGAGGCGGACCTGCCCTATCGGTGTGGTGGAACCGTCGGTCACTCCTGAGAAAGGCTTGGTAGGCTGAATCTGGTCGTATGGCACTTGGAGGTTGTCGAACATGTCGACGGACAGGACGTTGAGCCCTGCACTGCCGTCGATGAGGGTCTTGGTGACTTGCACGTTGCTGATGACTGGGAGCAAAGCATCGGGAGGGCGCCTGCGGTAGCCGCACACTTGAGTTGATCTGCCGAACTGAAGGTGATGGCACACTTGGACCACCTGAGCGGGCGTGTGGCAACGAGCTTGGGGAGGACTGCGTTCACTTCACGAGCAAACTGTTTGAAGATACGCTGTGAGGCTGGGGCTTGAGATCCACCCAAGATGCAGGCGATAATGCGCGGCTCCTGGAAGCCCCCAGCCCCATCGTCTTGTTGGTGGTCGTCATTCCTTCTTGGCGGTGGCGGTAGTGGAGGAAGGCCAGCGTTGCCTTGAGGACGATCCTCATGAGGCTGGTCCCTCCAAGCGCCCTCGCGAGGCTGATCCTGCCAGCGGTCCTCACGAGGCCAGTCGCGCCACTCCTGGCGCGGGCCACGGTTGTCCCAGCGTCCGCCACCATGTCCTCCTCCTCGGCCGTAGCCCCAGCCGCTGCGCTCGGGGCGTCGACCGAAGCATCCTTCTCGAATGGCTCTGAGCTCTTGATAGTCGCTGGTGTTGTGGGTATGCAGGTTATGGAAGGCGCAGAACGGTCGGCTGCTCTTGGATGACGCGGGCTGGTCTCTGCAGCGCTTGGTGTCCGGTTCCGCCACGAGCACGGCTCCCTTGCGCTTCACGTCCTTGGCCTTGGCTTTCTTCTCCTCCGGGTCCGCAGCCGGGAGCTCGAGGAGGGAGAGGCGCCCCTCCTCAGCTCTGGCGCACTTGGTCGCCAGGTTGAACAACTCCAGAGACGTGCACAGCTCCTCGTGGATGGCGAGCTCCTCCTTCATCTTGACGTCACGGATGCCATCAGAGAACATGGAGATGATGGCCTCGTCCGTCACCTTGGGGATCTTGAGACGAACGTTGTTGAAGCGCTGGATGTACTTCTGGAGGGTCTCTCCTGGTTGTTGCTTGACGTGACGCAGGTCACCCGCTGCTGGGGGGCGGTCAGGAGTGCCCTGGAAGTTGGCGACAAAGCGGTTGCGGATCTCGTCCCAGGAGGGATTGAGCCTGGAGGTAGGTTCAAGAGCCAGGAGCGGGCGCCATCCTTGAGAGCCATGGGAAACCAGTTCGCCATGACTTTCTCGTCGTTGTTGGCCGCCTTGATGCTCGGCTCATAGAGCTGCAGGAACTCCGCGGGGTCGGGGGTGCCGTCGTAGCGAGGAGGCAGATCTGGCTTGAACTTGCCCGGCCAGGCGATGCTACGCAGCTCGGGGGTGAAGGCGCGGCAGCCGGCCATGGTCACCGGGGCCCGCCTTGGAGGTGCAGCTTGGTCTTGGCGCCCGCGCGCGTTACGGCAAGCAGCGCAGGGCCTTGCCACAACAGACGATCCTGGCGTGGCGGTGCGAGAAGTGGCGGTGCGTTCTCTTGCGGTCGAGGGACTTCTTGACAGCTTCTTTCTTCACGCGCGGGCGCCGGACGCGGTGGGTCGCGGCGTGGAGCCGCGCGCCTTGGCGCCAGGGCGCCGTCTTGGTGTAGAGGTGGTGGAGGTGCTCCGTGAGCTTCGTCGCCCGTGGCTGGCGGAGGGCAAGGCAGAGAGAGGGCGGCGCAGGGGAGCCCCCTGCGGCACAGACAAGCTCGGCGATGCGGTCGAGCCAGTCCTCGTAGAGGTCGTCGACTGGGCGGTTGCGCAGGAGCTCGTGCGCCATGAGGAGTGCGGCCCATGCGTCCGTGGGAACGCGACAAGCGTGAGACGATGAACCAGCGGGAGTTAGCGATGGAGTGGCGGTGCGGCTGTCCTGTCGTACCGAGGGGTGCAACGAGGATGCTTGCTGCTCGTTCAAAACCGGGCCGGTGGCGGTGTTGGCGGCAGGTCACGGAGAGCGATGGGGTGGCCCGCCGACAGGGGCCGTCTTAGCAACATGGGTGGTGAGGGCAGCCCGACGCACGGCGTGGGCGTGGCGTGCGTTCACCATGGAGACGACGAAGCGATGTGACGCGGAGCAACGGAAGGGAAGCTTCGGCGCACCCCTACCTGGCGCGCCAAATGTCAGATCACGGGTTCTGGCAAAACCCTCAAGGTTCGAACACTGGGGTGCGCACGAACATTTCCCCCCTACCGATCCACGTCCTAGCTTGCTAAGATCTCAAGAACGAACTCACAACAGAAGGGACACAAGATTTATACTGGTTCGGGCCACCGTTGTGGTATAATACCCTACTCCAGTGTGGTGGTGGATTTCCTCTTGGGCTGATGATGAACAGTACAAAGGGGGAAGAACAACCTCCTGAGGATGAGGTGTTCTTGTGCTTGGCCAACTTGTGTGGGTGAGGATTACTCAAGATCAGATGCCTGAGGCTTAGCTGTCTCTTGATCAGTATGCCCCTACGGTGGTGGCTAGTCCTATTTATAGAGGCCCTGGTCCTCTCCCCAAATATTGAGCGGGAAGGGAGCCAACAACAGCCAATTTGAAAGGGGACAACTAGTACAGCTTATCCTGACCAAAGCGGTCTTCGCCTGCAAAAGGCTCTGGTGGTGACACCGCCTTGGGCTCCATGGTGACCTCCGTCTTGCCGTCCTGCTGGTCTTGGTCTCGTTGCACTGAAACCTTTGCTTGATGCCTCGGTACTCCGCGCTTGCGCTTGCCTCCTTAGAACCAAAGAGGAAACAAGGACGCTATGCGCGCTGGCGCCCGCCTAGTCTCGATCGTCATGGCTCACGTCATGAGAACCTCGCAAAGTTTGCATTGCATTGATTTCTCCGCCCCTCGCGTGCCTGCCTGGCGAGGCTGCTCCTGAGGAGGTCTTGCGTCGTCCGCCTCGTGAGGCTTGGCCCCTCGCGAGGGTCTTGGATGCCTTGTTGATGAAGATGGGCCGTACGGGCCTGCTAGCAGAGCCACGCCGTGGGCCGCAGGCAGGCAAGTCTGGGGACCCCCGTTCCCAGAACGCCGACAGAATTTAGCTCCAGTTCGTGTTTATTTGGATTTGGACGTTTTAGGTGCCCCTAGTTTTTTTAATACTGATTTTGTGTGTGTGACTGAGAGAGAACGTGTGTATGTGTCCATATGTGTGTTGTGGCGGAAGGGCGATGTGGAGACGGTGTGCGTGTGATAGAGACATAGAGAGGTGTGAATGTGCAAATGATCATGCATGAGTGAGACATAGACAGATGCCGATACGTTGTGTATACATGAGAGAACGGTCTTCTATTTTACTTGTGTGTGTGTGTGTGTGAGAGAGAGAGAGAGAGGAGCATCCATAACACAACAACCATCTCTCTCGATTCGTCCGTCCCTCGCACGATCGCATGTAACACATGCATCAACGCGCACATTTTGACACCCTCACCCGGCCCCTGCCCACCTCAAGGCCCGCACATCGCTATCTATCTTGCACGCACAATCTCTTCGTGAATACCCTGTTTAGCATGTAGCTTTCCATCACATACACACACATTTCTCTCCTTAGGTTTGTTTTCTCTCAATATCTGACACACACACACACACATAGCACACAGCACACAGCACACAGCACACACACCCCCCTCCCCCGAGCACACAATTCATCCCCATCCAAGGTTATATGGCGACCACTCTCGCTTGTGCTTCTCCGCACCCCAGCATGCACAACACCTCAATCTTCAAAGAGGGCATAGAGGAGATCGAAGACGGAGACCACACTGCGCTAGAGAATGCGGGGCCATTTGGAAGCAGGATGATGTGATGACGGCTGACTGACTCCTCCCCCCCACCCTCTCTCTCGCACAAAATTACCAATCCCTCTCTCCCCTGCACAAATTTATCAATCCCTCAACCCACGAGGTCCTTCCCCTCTCGTCCATGTTTTTCCAGCTCTCTCATCAAACCTGTTGTCTCTTCTCCTCCACGTGTACAGAATCCGGATGCACACGCATCTCACGTATATTACATGTCTCCATCTTTCTCACAGACCTAACTTCTTCCTCTCTCTTTCTCTCTCTATCTCCCTCTCTCTGTTTCGTTAGGTTTGTCTCCTACTCTCTCGTCCACATACTTACAGTCTTTCCCGCCCTATCTGCTCCATCTTCACAAGCTCTCTCTGCACGTTTCATTTACACATTGGGATATGTTCAAAATGTTGCTTTTTTAATGGCTGATGTAGAGTTATTGTTGGTTTTGTTTCATCCTACAAAGTAATAACTATGAAATGCATTTTGACTGTCATTTGACTGGGATTATGTGAGTTTGATCATGTTGTGAAGTACTATAGACCTCGTATACATCTTGCAATTCGACAATGATTGTAACTATTGAATTGTATAGACCATTACATTCGAAGTCAGTAGCCTAAAATATTTATTTCACAATTTCAACAAATGATTAATTCACTACATACTAAGAATACAAATGTGTACACCCTCCGTTTTTATTTAAGTCCGCGTATTAGCATTGGTCAAAGTCAAGTTTTGTAAACTCTTAGAAAGTTTATAACAAAAAATATTAACATATACAATAACAAATAAATACCATTAGATTCATTATTGAATGTACTTTCACATCATACATATCTGTTATGGTAAATTTTTATATTTTATATAAACTTGGTTAAACTTTAGGAAGTTTGACTTCGGTCAAACCTAATATGCAGAGTTTACTAGTACTACTCGCTAGTTGCTTAGCCGAATAACCCAACACGCCACACGGGGAGTTCAGTGTCACAAAATTTTGAGGTCGGCGGGAAAATCTCCCGCGACCCTGATTCCAGTAGTGGGAAGTTACCATCATAGCCTTCGAAACAGGCCTATGGATGACGGTTGGTAGGGGGCTATTTTCATAACTTCAGGTTCACCCTACCCAGCCAACCCCACCCCGGCATCCAGAGTAGTACACCTGAATACTCCCCATTTTCTATCCCCACCGCAAAATAGACTTCTCCATGGCACCGCAACCTTCGTGCTCCTCCCCTTCTACATCGGCGCACTCGTCCACCGCAACGCATCTGCCTCATCGACGACCTCGTACGCCGCACTGGAGCCGGTCCACCGTCGTCGTCGTACACGGAGCCTCTTCCCTGGCACCGTCTTCCACGGTCTCGGATCTGCTTCCCGGAAGCCGACGCCAAGCGCAGAAGCACCACCGTCGTGGACAATGAACTGACTCCCGTTGCCAACCATGACTCACAGAGGCCGCCGTGACCATCGTTCTCCTCCTCGATTGGTAATGTGTGTATTTAATCACTTAGCAATACATGTGCAGTTCCAATTTTGTTCATACCTACCCTTCAAATTTCCTGGGTGCTATTGTTCCCATAAAAGTAATTGGTTATAGCCTCCATTTTTCTTGCCATGTTGAGATTTTAAAACCACGAGTGCGAACATGCAGAGGAGCAATGAAGACCAAACACGGGATATTGGGGACATCTTCAAGGAGCATGGCCAGTTAAAGAGGAGCTGCACCGAACCTGTAAAACGAGCTTTGGTAAGTAACACCCTTTCAATTACTTTCGTTTAGCCTCGTGTTCTTCGATGTGTATATGTTGTAGTTTCTGTTTCTCTTAAGCCTCATGTTCTTTGATGTGTCATAAGAAGAATCTTAATCGTCCTAATGCTTTCGTTTTTAGCTTGATGTAGGAAGTGGGTGTTCTCACCTTGTAGTCTGTTTTTATATATTTTTTTCCTTTTGAACCCACTTCTCCCAGTTCTGTTTATCTGGCTTCTACTAAATGGATCTGGGTTGCTCTGAGTATTGATCTAAAAAAGAAGTAACTTCATGTCAGGATGCAGTTCCTGTGAGGAGGGAAGTATGGTCAACCTCGAGATCATGTTTCCAGAATGAGGCTGGATTACACACAAGGTGTCAGTTCCCTAATGATGCTGATTAGACACAAGGTGCAAATTCTCAGATGATGTTGTATTACACACAAGCCAGGTGGAGTCGTCAGCTGTTCGTGTCCTCGTGGCTCTAGTAAAGGCTGAAAGAAAACGTGCAGCAGCCCTTGAGAATGTAGCTGAGTTCCTGAAGAAGCGAAAAGAGCAATCAGATGCTCTCTTCACCCATGCCAAAGAAGAGATGGAAGAAGCCAGAAATAAGCTAGCAGAGGCAGAGCAAGCTAGGCATCTCCTGCTATCTAAAACTGTTGTCAATACAAAATTTCCTTCATAGTAGCTAGGTTGAAATGTTTATCCAGTCAACATGCCTATTGTGATGTCCGTGCATCTACTGATGTGGCACAAAATATATATTTTTGGGTCATGTAATAACAACAATTACTTTCCAAACAATAACAGATGAAGCATTGGACATGGTATAGTTCACGCGCAAGCCCGACATTCCAAGTTCAACTTCCACATCAAACTCATGTTCACAGATATCTCCACATTCATACATAATGTCCACAACCATGATTCACTTCAAAGCCAAAAAAATTGAGGAGAGTTATGAATAAAGAAAAACCTCTAGTTCCTGCTACCAGTGCGAGCACAACAAGTCAAGACCATGCGTAATTAATTATATTTTGGTCATTTTTTGTGTTCTAAAATGCCGGTCGGGTCGCGGAAGGATGTGTTGCCGGCACACGTGCGGATTCAATGAAGGCAGGCGGGGCAGTCTGAAACCGGTTGCATGCGGCGAGGAGGCATGTTCAGCCGGGCCTGCAGCGAGTGGGGCCCTCTTGGCCGGCATGCCGGTTCAATGCCTGCGCTATGAGAGGTCGCGTCCATGTCAGAGCAATCACTCCCTCCAGTCCTTTTTTGTTTGCGTATACAAAATCTCGTTTTCCATTTGCATTTTACAAGTAAAATTCGTGGACAGATTTTGACCCAAAATACGATGGGGACTAGTAAACCAGAACGGAGGTAGTAGTTTTTTTAATCAAAGAAGGGTTTCCCCCTTCCGATTTTCATTACTGAAAACCAACATCTAAATCAAACCATAGTATCTTCCCTAGAACTACCAGGTTCAACATCTCGCAACATAAACCCATACAACCATACGCCAAGGAGGTACATAGTACTATGAATTCCATTTTCGCTCCATACCAATCATTCTAAAAACTACTTAGTACTTATAACGCGCCATTGAAAATCGGAACTCTTAACCCCGCTAAAAATGATATTTTAAACGTGGCTACTCGATCTGTGGCAACTGGCGAGCCACCGCCTCCAAGTCGTTCACCTGTGGTCCCGACCATCAACTCCTACGGATCAAATTATCACGCGAGCTGACTATTCCTACAAAGGTGCACTCCACCACGTACCCGGTACCCGCGAATGCAACAATCGTGCACCTAGGGTTTTAGGGTTTATTTGTTAACGTTGCCTTTACGTAACACTCATGTGTGCGAGACAGCGAGAGACCGACTGCGTGCGTGCGCCTCTTCTCTTCGTATATGTACTCCACCGTTTGTCTGGTGTCCAAAAAATTATAATAACTACTAGCAATGTGCCAATGCGTTGCCACACGATCAGAGTATATTAATACATATTCACCGATTTGATAGAAAAAAATTCTAGTTTTGAAATACGTATATCACTAAAAAATGTTATGTTTCACTCAAAATATATTCCTTTGGCGGTTTTGATGAGATAAGGGAGGAATGTTGTTGGTTTCAAGATTCGAGAAGTGGTATATGTCTAATTTCTACTCTTACTAGCAAGATGCCCGTGCGTTGCACGGAACATCAAGATCTTGTGGGAGAAAAGGATGAACGAGGGAAGGCCTTATCTGCAAATGTGGAGAGGAGTGCGGGTAAATTGCCATAGTTTCGTTCCTATCCGTCAGATATAAATCGGACGGCCTATATTGCAGGATGGCAGGCCCACCATCATCACCAACTCTGTTTTTTATCCCTACTCTTATAAAAAGCATAGTCGGTGATGATCGTGTGCCTGCCATCCTGCAATATAGGCCGTCCGATCTATATCTGACGGATAGGAAGGAAACTATGGCAATTTTGCAAAAAGATACCCACACCCCTCTCCACACTTGCAAATAAGGCCTTCCCTTGTTCATCCTTTTCTCCCACAAGATAAACTACTCATACAAATGCATCTTCATGTTCCGTGCAACGCATGGGCATCTTGCTAGTTGTTGCAAAAAGCCCATGTGTGTGAGAGAGAGGGAGAGAGGAGGAGGACGGAGTGCATGTGTGACAAAGACACAAAGAGTGTGTGTGCGAGAGGTATCAGCTTAAAATGAGGCGATAGTGTGTGTGTGCACGATCGAGAGGGCGTGTCTCAAGAAGGGAAGAAAAATCTACATAGATACAAGGAGCGGGAGAGAGACATGTATGCGATAGTGGAAGCACGAGTGTGCGGGTGTATAAACCTATCTAGATGCTAGTCGATAAATGTTTGTGAGAGAAATACGAGTCGGGGGTGCGAAAGCGAGAGTTTTGTGTGTGTGAGAGAGAGACGGTAGTCGGGAAGGGGAGTGGAAGCAGGAGTTTTGTGTGCGTGAGAGAGGGGGGGGGCGGGGAGTTTGTCTGATCGGTAAACAAATGAATAATGTCAGTCTGGGATGGAGACGAAAAGGAGACCGCAACAAATGTTGTGTCTACAGGAGAGGGAGAGAGAGTAATTTTAGTGCTATGATTCATATCTATAGACATATAGGGTGTGTGAGAGAATCCCATAGAGAGAAAGACAAAGTGAAAGACGAGTGGAGACTGTGTGTGTGGCGGTGAAAAAGAAAGCTTAGGTACCTAGTGATATGAGAGAACGGTAGAGACGTGAGAGATAATGAAAACCATGTAATGTATAATGATAGGGAGAGTGTGACACTTCTCAAGGGAGACGTCGAGAGACCATGTTTGCGAGGATAGGAGAAACATGAAGTGAGTGTGCAGGTGAGCTAGAGAAAAGAGAGTGATAGCTACATGAAGGAGCATGCATGCGAGAGAGATGGGCGTGAAAGGAGTGAACATAAAAGGGATTCAAATATTTCAATTCGAGATGATGATACATGTAATCCATACTCGAACCAAAATTGATCTATCAAACATGCATACTCATATGAATTCACGCGCATCTATGTTATTTAATATGTAGATATTACTGATCCATACATTTTAGTAGAACATAATTTGGTTTAATTTTTTGAATTCAACCTTATGATTTTGAGATCATTGTATTTGTAAATCATATTATACATATAAAGGAGCAGAATTCTTTGTTGTGCTTTTGAAAGTATATATAAAAATGATGTATATAGAATTTTATTCCAATCGAAAATGGATCCCGCCCGAAAAAATAGAATACAAACGGGATTCGAATTGAGTTGGCACGGTAAATGTGCACTTTGCAAAATTTGAATGAAGCGGGGAAAGTCGTAGTAACCGCCTGAAACCAAAATCTGTGAGATGGAAATTACTACTGCCTATCCCTGCCACGCAAAGCCTATCTGCTCGATTTCTATAGGTTTCGATAGGGGTAGGTTTGTAATTTCACTCAAACATGACATAACCGCCTCTCACCCGGATTCATACACGGTGGGCGCCAAAACACAGTGTGTCCTCGGCCGAAATCGACTCCCTCCCCGATTCATACACGGTGGGCGCCAAAAACAAACTCTCGTCGGCAAATATTCGGTGTATGCGAGATTACCGTCCTATCCCCAACCGACTAATATTGCTGTGATGTAGGAAATTTGAAATGGGGGCTAAGTTTTTAAATTTCCTCGCATTTGAGACAAGCGCGCCCTGAAGACATGGTTCCCCCCTTCCTCTCCACCTTCATTTCCCCATTCGTACTCCGTGGGCGCCAAAACACCCTCTCCACCCCAGCCTCCTTCGTCTGCCACCCCATCCACCGCCGTCCTCCTCCACCATGCCGGAGCTGATACCCCGACGCCGCCGTCCATTACAAGAGATCGACCTCTCTCATCCACGGCTTCGAACCGGGATCCTTGCATCCCGTCCTCTCGCTTCATCCCCGCCGTTGTCCACCTTGCCGGCGCCGATCCTACGACCGTCTCATCCACCGCGCCCTGCCGCCACTGTATACCCTCCTAGATCTACTTCCACGCCGCCGACAGCCATCGCTACCGCAGCACCATCAAATTCTCAGCAGATGCATACACGGGGCCGCACCAGAGGTGGTACTCTTTCGTATCTGCTCAACTTATTTATCGCAGCAAGAAAATAGATCGCCACTGCTTTACTCTGATTTCTTGTCCATCACTTACTTGCTAGTTGAAAGCAAACATTGGTTGCGAAGTTGCCTTTGTCCGGTTTGCACCTTCAGATCTGCCATGGCATGCTCAACACTATACTCCCAATGCTTATGGTTTTCCCCTTTTATATTCAACACTAGTTAAATCATAGTAGACTAAATTTCAAAATTGGGTCAGTCGATTTCTCAGAGCTCGCCGGAGTTCGCCGATGCGAACGAAGGGGCTCGGGTGGGGACTTTGGTTGTGGGGGGCGGTGGTGGGGCCTCGCCGAACAAAGAAAACTCGACGCGCGTGGGGGCGGGGGTGGGGGTGGGGGTGGCGGAGGAACATAGGCGGTGGGGGCCGGTGGTCCGGCCGGCGGCCCGTGCGCTGTTCTGTATGGGAAGAACCAGAGACGACGAAGAAGAAGGGTTAGGAGACGTAGGATCTTCATCCAACCGCCTGAAATGGTCGACTGACCCAAATGACAAAAGTCACGCGACTTGCATGCAGACATGCCTTTATATTCAGTACCATCATCGTACCTACTTAGCACTGCTCCTGAATCCATCAAGCTAAACAACGTGCCACTCATAATTCCAAACTTGTTGCTCAAGTACGAATCTGATATGATGTTGATATTACTAAAACAGATAACATTTAATTGGTCAGCTAATGTTCCTACTTTACTTTCGAAAAAGCATGTGCACCACATATAGAGAGACAGCAGGGAGTTGCTTTCTTAATGCGCTCTGGTTCATCATGTGTGGGCACTGCGCAATGAACATTTTATTATCCAAAATCTGCTTGCTCTTCTTTAGCATGTTCCTCTTTCGTTCTTCTTTAATAAGTACTCTCTCCATTCCTAAATACAAGTCTTTGTATAGATTCCACCATGGACTACATATGGAGCAAAATGAGTGAATCTACACTCTAAAATGTATCTGGATACATCTGTATGTGATCCATAGTGGAAATCTCTACCAAGACTTATATTTTGGAACGGAGGGAGTATGATAGTAGTACAGTATGTTCCTTGTAGTGAAGATGAGCAGGGACATTTGCAGTGTAGAGGTCTATACGGTCGGTTGGTATGGACACTTTGAACTCTTCGGGCATCTTTGATTCGTAGGATTTTGTAAACATGGGAATAGGATTTGTAATGGCCTGCCCACTTGAATCCTATAAGAATAGCAAGGAAATGCGGGGAGCTGTGTCGCCTTTGAGAGTTAGGTTTTAGTAGGCTGAGAAGTAGGTTGGGCCTGAAACGTGCCGAACAGCTCACGGGCCCACTTTTCGCAAGAAAACTCAATGGGCTTTTAGTAGGCTGAGAAGTAGGTTGGGCCTGAAACGTGCCGAACAGCTCACGGGCCAGCAGAAGCCCAAAATGGACCCCGGCCCATGATTGTGCCAATCAAATCACGGGCTTTTAACAGGCCAAAATTGTCTCGGTCCTTGTTTGGCCCAATCAGATTATCGGCTGCGAGCAAGTCGGATGCAAACCGGGCCGTAGTTAGGCCCAACTATATGACGGGCTTTTAACAGGCCGAAATTAATATAGGGCCGAAATGTTAAACGGGCCCTTAACAGGACGAAACTAATATCAAGCCGAATTACTAAATGGGCCTTTAGCAAGTGGGCCCAAAAGCATAGCGTCCAGTTGACGGGCCGAATCTGATATGGGCCATAATTTAGCCCAAAGCCTCTTAAAGGGCCGGACCTGATCTGGGCCGTAATTTGGCCCAGGCGTGGTAGGCTTTTAACGGGCCGGATCTCATATGGGCCATTGTTAGGCCCGGAACGTGGCAGGCCATTAATGGACCAGATCAAATATGGGCCGGCATTTGGCCCAAAACATGGCAGCCAGTTAATGGGCCGGCCTACTAGGGTCCTCAAAATCTTGTGGGCCTACAGCTGGGCCGGCCCATTAATGTCGGTGAAATCTCGTGGGCCTTTAGCTGGGCCGGCCCATTATGGTCCACACAAATCTTGTGGGCCTTCACCTGGGCCAGCCCATTATGGCCTGCAAAAATCATGGGGGCCTTTACCTGGGCCAGCCCATTATGGCCCGCAAAATCTTGTGGGCCTTTAGCTGGGCCAGCCCATTATGGTCCGCAAAATCTCATGGGCCTTTAGCTGGGCCGGCCCATTATGGTCCGCAAAATCTTGCGGGCCTTTAGTTGGGCCGCCCATTTAAACTTTATGCGCCACTTTTGGGCCGGTCCACGTGTCAACATATCATAGGCGCATCTCGCCCATTGGATGAGTGACACCTGTGCCAACGCGGAGCTGACACATGTTTCCGTCAGCCAATCAGAATTTTACACATGGAAAATCCCCATTGGTCCGGGCTGTTAATGGGTTATCAGATCCAAAACCGGACCTGATAGCTTAATGGTGTTCCGTTACGGTGGATGCCACGTGTCGGTCACCCTTGACGAAAGCACTTCTGTGACGCGCGATTTATCGTCATGGAAGTGGACACTTCCGTGATGATAATTTTGGTAATGTCATGGAATACTTCTACGATAGCACAGATATGACTATCTTGATTCTGTCATAAAATTGTCATGGATGTACATGGATGACAGAAAGCGTGACCTACTGTGACAAACACGTATCATCACGGAAGTGTATTTTTTTGTAGTGAAGGCCTATGAGAATTTTGGCCCATGCGAGCCCATTAGGGAAGCCCGTTAAGGGCAGTGGGCCGCTTCCTTCATATAGGGCCCATGACTGTTCATGCTAACTAATAATTTCACTTCTTTTTTTGGCTTCCTAGCGACCAGTTAGCTGGAATGCGAGGCGCGCTAACCAAACATATGGCATACAAGGAAAATGTTGCACATCCAGCATATATTACAGGAAATTACATCCACTGGGCAATCAAATATTGATGCCAGTGCAAATAAATGAACATAACTTAATGATCTACAACCTCACAATCTGCAACCTTAGCATGGATGACGCCCATAAGCATGTGAGCAAGTTCTTCCTTCTTTGCTACACTGTCTCCGGAAACATTGATCAGTTGTTGTTGCGCAAGAATGTGCACCTCTGATTCCTCCACGATTTCCATGATTGCTACTGCCAGTAATTCGTTCACAAACATACATTTTTTCCGTTGGATTCGAGACAGAGGAAACTCAACAGATTCAGATGGCGATTTTGGCAGGCTTGTATTATTGATAGTGGAGAGTGTCTCAACCACTGCATCATAACATAAATTAGGAGGGGAACCGACAGATTAATCAAGATTTATTGCCATATTACTTGGCCTAGATTTATTGGAAAGAAACAATGGGGTTGCCTTGCTGTTTTCTTATCTTCAGCAGCCTGCACAAAATTAACACACTAGCATTGCTATCATTGGTCAGGTCAGATAATAGGAAAGTAACATTGACACAACGAATGTTTGGGCAACCAGACCACACCAACCTACACCAAATTAACACAATATGGCATAACTATCATCATCTAGGCACTAGTACGCGTCGGTGCTATACAAACGGTTTTTAACCCCTTTCCGCAACGACATTTGGAACCATCGCCTAGTGAGTGACGGCGATAGGGGGGTCCTTCCCACATGACCCAGAAACCGTCGGGGATAGGGAGCCTTGATGCATACAGTTGTCCCTATATAACCGTTTTCGATATCTCGAATATCCCAAACGCTTCATCCTTGCTACTCGTTTGTGCTCGCATTGCCATCGCAGTCGGAGTTTTGTGGTTTTACCTCAAACCAGGCAGATTCCAGGCACGGGAGCTTTCCAGGCAGATTCCAGGCATGAGAGTTTTACAATGCCTAGCACATCACAAACAGTTCATGATTATAAACCGTGTACGATAGGTAGACAATCACACACATTTAGTTTTCCCGCATCGTATGTGATAGTGTCTGACATCACACACGCTTTGCAAACGGCAACTGTGTGCATTGGTACACACGTTTCCTCTCCGTGAACCGTGTCGGATTATGATGTGTATATCGCGCAATCTGTGCTTTATTAACCGTGTGCGCTCTAATGACGTGCACACCATAATTTCGCCCTAATTTAATTGTTGCTATTTAAAATTGTACCTAATTTAAACTTGAAAGTAGGCTATAGCTTTATTCATATCCATCAAGTTTAAACAACCAATGCATTATTCGATTCACAGGTACATATGTTTAAGAATTACATAAGCACCAAATAAAGAATGATGAACCAGGGTTCTATACTTGTACTATTATAGATGGTAAAGAAAGAAGTGACACACATCCCGATTGCTGAACAAGGTGAAGCGGAATGGCCCTATTGTGCTCTCCTAGGTGCAGAAGGCATGCAGGACTCTAGTCCAACCTCTTGTGATGGCCGGACGCCAATCATGTAGTTTGAGAGGTAATCTTGTGTAAACTGCTTCAGGATCCACTGCAAAAGAAAAAAATATTCAGACATTGTCATCTAACACAACTCATTACGGGCAGTAAAAAGGCTACAGGGTTCTTACTTACCATCCCGCAGTTCACTGTTGTCTTGCATAAAGTGTAAACAAATAGTTAGATTGACATCTTTTAACCCATTTTAATAACAATCTTTATCAGTTTCCTCACTTGATGCTGGTTCATGAATATCTCATTGCCCCATACGCAAAAAGGGTCGAAGTGTGGATCTTTGGCAATGATATATGTACCTAAAAGCACCAAGTTAATATTAGAAGTTAAACAACAATTGAAAAATGATGTAGTACAACACTCCCTCCATCCCATTATATAAGATTTTATTACATGTATATCTAGACATCATCAGAACATTAAGGTAACACTCTTCCTTGTTGCTATGTAGCCTAGGATTGCATATTTAGTCATTCAGTACAATGCATGTTGCTATGTATCCTCATATATATTAAATATGGCCCTATTTAACCTACTGATAAATGGTTTATAGATATATTCAGTGAAATGTTTGATTTGACGATTAATCCCTTATCAGCCCCAGGCTATATGGTAGCAGCTACCCATATCCTGAATAGTGAGTACATATAAGCAATGCGATGAAACTAACCTCGATGGAAAACAACACTGTTCTCAATATTGTCCTGCATGAGTACATATAAAGGCATGTTAAGCACAACAGGCTAAACATCAACCAAATATATCCATGGTAGACAACATAATCTACAAATGATAGCTTCAGTGTGTAGGCTTAAACACACTAGTTAAGCAAAACAAGAAGTGGAAATGTGTGTTAACTGCATCAGGCACAACATTTTAAAACAAGCAAATAGTCATTCAAACTGGTATTGTGCAGGTCTAAAGTACACTAGTTATTGTTAAAAAACGAAAAGGCATGTTAACTGCAATATCCTTAACAGCAACCAAATATCGTAATTCATAGTGGTATTGTTGAAACTGTTATTGATGAAATTGAACTGCACGGCAAATAGTTGCACATATAGAGCATCACATTGTGAAGAACTCAAATAAACAAGTCATAAGGCCATCTCTAGCCGATCCTTAAAAAGTTAAAGGACTAAAACCCTTAGTGGATATATATATATATATATACTCCCAGCAATTTTTGGCCTTTTCTAGTTGATCCCCTAAACTTAAGGTTGTAAACTTCGATTTGATCAAGTTCAAAGCAGGTTCAACCGAAAGTAGCATGCATTCAAACATAAACATAGATAGTTTTGCATAACCGAACATAAAACATAAATTTAAACTAAGCTAAACTACTTTCGGTCGAACTAGAGGTCGAGCCAATCCTTCCTCGTCATGTACGGTGTGCTGCGAGCCGTGTCCGAGCCGGTGTCGTCGTCGGGGTCGTTGGGGAAGGCACTCCTCCACTCGTCGACGTAGATCTCCTCGTCCTCGGGGCCCACCTCGACGCCCTCTGCGCCGCCGCTGCCTTCGACCTCGTCATCGGAGGAGAGCGCAATAACCTCGCCGCCCTCCATGCCGCCGTCCTCACCGCCTTCGACCTCGTCATCAAAGGAGAGCGCGATAACCTCGCCGCCCTCCGCGCTGGCAAAGATCGCACGTTCCGCCTCCATGAGCTCCGGGTGGTGCCGGTGGAGCTCTTGCATGTAGGCCTCGTCAGCGGCCTCGGCCTCGAGGCGCTCCCACGGCTCGCAGTCCTCCCATGCCATAGCCGAGCTCACCACCCCTGGCTCCGGCGGAACGAGGTCGATCGGACGTGTGCCGAAGGGGAAACTAAGCCTAGCCGCCGCTCCATGGTAGCGGACCTGCCAGCGGTCGTACTCCGTGGCCGCGAGCTCGGCCGTGTGGAAGCTACCGAGCCACCGGCGGGTGTGGGTCTCCCGATCTGTAATCTCGGTGACCCACGTCCCCCACCGCCGCTGCCGGACCCCGAGGTAGGACCTCGTCGGCTGCCGGGTCCGAGGGAGGACCCCGAGGTAGTGACGCGGCGGCGGGCGGATCGGGGGACCGGCGACGGTGGATCGAGCCCGCGGAGGATGACGGGGACACCTCGCTGGCGTCGGGCGAAAGGCTACGATAAACCTCTTTTTGGCCATTGGCTCCTCGAGCTCCCCGGCGCACAGGCAGAGGTTGAGGATGGAGGCGCCGGCGATGGCGGCGACCTACCAATGCTTTCGGGGGTGGTGTGTGTCTGTGTGAGCGGAGGTTTTGGGGAGTGTGTGGTGTGTGTGGAGGGGGGCAAGGTTGTGTTTGAGGAAATACTGCGGCAACTGAAAATTTTACTAGGCGGGAGTAACAAGGCGGGGCTACTGAAAATTTGGATCAAGGGCGAGCAGATATTTTTGAGATTGCGAGGGATGCAGAGGTGGAGTAAAATGTCGGGGCTACTAAAAATTTGAATCAAGGGACTGAAGCCGAGTGGGAGTAACAGACATCACACATGATCCGCACATACTAATCGTGTGCTATCAAACATTAAAACCTTCCAGACGGTAGATATTTTTGAGATTACGAGCCAGTAATATTTTTGAGATTGCAAGGGATGTAGAGGCGGGAGTATTTGGGGAGCGAGCTAGTGTGCTTGACACGCTGGCTGGGGACTGTAGCCGACGCACCTTCTCGCGTAAGGCATAGGCATACTATACACCGACGGTGCTCCAGGATATTTTGTACTACATCTCACACGGTTGGTGATAATAAACTGTGTAGGATCTGCTTGATTTTTCATCATGATTTGAATTACATAATGGGGTCACAGCGGCAATGGATGGTGTTTGAATTGCTAGACCTTTTATCTGCAGTGAACATGCAACTATATGTGTGTCGTAAAAAAATTGGAATTATTCAGGGTTCGTTGGGACATTTTATACATTAAACTGGTTTTCTAGCCATTTCAGGTGCACAATTCAAAATTAAACTAGATGCACATGCTCTAGTGCATATAAATTCTTTGAAAAGTCAAATATGTGTCCTTGGGTGCATGCTTAGGTCCCATGCAAGAAATGGGAATGAATTTCAAACACCAAGGCAGTGTTGATTGCCGGCAAAATGTTGAGATACCCCGTTTTTAAATTCTAGTAAATCCAAAACTCGTCTAAAATTCATGAAACTTGGCATGGTATCATGGAGCGGCATCAACATGTCGTGGTAAAAAATTGTCCTGTTTGGGGTAGGTTTGGGTATAAGCTTCTCACAAACTAGAGCTTCTCACAACAAGCCTGGTGGTTTTGGTACGGAACGTGCCACCTGTGGGGACGAAACGACATCCGTTGCCTCTTATTGCTTTCAAAAAAATTCTAGTGCCAACATAGAACGACAGGAGTGTTGTGTTACGTTTTGGAATTTTTTGAGGTTCGTTTGGATATTTTTATACATTAACTGGGTTATCTAGGCATTTTATGTGCATAACTCAAATTTGAAATACATGCACATGGTCCAGTGCATATAAATTGGTTGAAAAATCAAATCTGTGTCCTTGGGTGCATGCTTAGGTCCCATGCAAGAAATGGGAATGCATTTCAAACACCAGGGCACTGTTAATTGCCAACAAAACGTTGAGATACCTGGCTTTTAAATTATAGTAATCCAAAACTTGTCTGAAATTCATGAAACTTGGCATGGTATTATGGAGCGGCATCAACATGTCGTGGTAAAAAATTTGTCCCATTTAGCGCAGGTTTGGGTATAAGCTTCTCACAATCCAGAGCTTCTCACAACAAGACTGATGGTTTCGATACGGAACGTGCCACCTTTGGGGACGAAACGACATCCGTTGCCTCTCATTGCTTTCAAAAGTTTTCTAGTGCCAACATAGAACAACAGGAGTGTTGTGTTAAGTTTTGGAATTTTTCGGGGTTCGTTTGGACATTTTTATACATTAATTGGGTTTTCTAGGCATTTTATGTGCATAATTCAAATTTGAAGTACATGCACATGCTCCGGTGCATATAAATTGGTTGAAAAATCAAATATGTGTCCTTGGGTGCATGCTTAGATCCCATGCAAGAAATGGGAATGAATTTCAAACACCAAAGCACTGTTCATTGCCGGCAAAACGTTAAGATACCTGGTTTTTAAATTCTAGTAAATCCAGAACTCATCTGAAATTCATGAAACTTGGCATGGTATCATGGAGCGGCATCAACATGCCGTGTTAAAAAATTTGTCCCATTTGGGGCACGTTTGGGTATAAGCTTCTCACAAACCAGAGCTTCCCACAACAAGCCTGATGGTTTCGGTAGGGAACGTGCCACCTTTGGGGACGAAATGATATCTGTTGCCTCTTATTGCTTTCAAAAAATTTCTAGTGCCAACATAGAACAACAGGAGTGTTGTGTTAAGTTTTGGAAATTTTTGGGGTTCGTTTGGACATTTTTATACATTAACTTGGTTTTCTAGGCCCAGTCAAAAAAAACTTGGTTTTCTAGGCATTTTATGTGCATAATTCAAATTTGAAATAAATGCACATGCTCCAGTGCATATAAATTGGTTGAAAAATCAAATATGTGTCCTTTGGTGCATGCTTTGGTCCCATGCAAGAAATGGGAATGAATTTTAAACACCATGGCACTGTTGATTGCTGGCAAAATGTTGAGATACCTGGCTTTTAAATTCTAGTAAATCCAAAACTCGTCCGAAATTCATGAAACTTGGCATGGTATCATGGAGCGGCATCAACATGCCGTGGTAAAAAATTTGTCCCATTTGGGGCAGGTTTGGGTATAAGCTTCTCACAATTCAGAGCTTCTCACAACAAGCCTGATGGTTTCGGAACGGAACGTGCCACCTTTGGGGACGAAACGATATCCGTTGCCTCTTATTGCTTTCAAAACTTTTCTAGTGCCAACATAGAACAACATGAGTGTTGTGTTAAGTTTGGGAATTTTTCGGGGTTCGTTTGGACATTTTTATACATTAACTGGGTTGTCTAGGCATTTTATGTGCATAATTCAAATTTGAAATACATGCACATGCTCCAGTGCATATAAATTGGTTGAAAACTCAAATATGTGTCCTTGGGTGCATGCTTAGGTCCCATGCAAGAAATGAGAATGAATTTCAAACACCAGGGCATTGTTGATTGCCGGCAAAACGTTGAGATATCTGGCTTTTAAATTCTAGTAAATCCAAAGCTCGTCTGAAATTCATGAAACTTGGCATGCTATCATGGAGCGACACCCGACATGCCGTGGTAAAAAATTTGTCCCATCTGTGGCAGGTTTGGGTTTAAGCTTCTCATAAACTAGAGCTTCTCACAACAAGCCTGATGGTTTCGGTTGGGACGAAACGATATCCATTGGCTCTTATTACTTTCAAAAAAAATTCTAGTGCCAACGTAGAACAACAGGAGTTGTTGTGTTAAGTTTTGGAATTTTTGGGGGTTCATTTGGATATTTTTATACATTAATGGATTTTCTAGGCATTTTATGTGCATAATTCAAATTTGAAATACATGTGCATGCTCCAGTGCATATAAATTGGTTGAAAAATCAAATATGTGTCCTTGAGTGCATGCTTAGGTCCCATGAACGAAATGTGAGTGGATTTCAAACACCAGGGCACTGTTGACTGCCGGCTAAACGTTGAGATACCTGGCTTTTAAATTCTAGTAAATCCAAAACTCGTCGGAAATTCATGAAACTTGGCATGGTATCATGGAGCAGCATCAACATGTCATGGTAAAAAATTTGTCCTTGGGGCAGGTTTGGGAATAAGCTTCTCACAAACCAGAGCTTCTCACAACAAGCCTGATGTTTCGGTATGGAACATGCCACCTTTGGGGACGAAAAGATATCCGTTGCCTCTTATTGCTTTCAAAAAATTTCTAGTGCCAACATAGAACAACAGGAGTGTTGTGTTAAGTTTTGGAATTTTTGGGGTTCGTTTGGACATTTTTATACATTAACGGGGTTTTCTAGGCATTTTATGTGCATAATTCAAATTTGAAATACATGCACATGCTCCAGTGCATATAAATTGGTTGAAAAATCAAATATGTGTCCTTGGGTGCATGCTTAGGTCCCATGCAAGAAATGGGAATGAAGTTCAAACACCAGGGCACTGTTGATTGCCGGTAAAACGTTGAGATACCTGGCTTTTAAATTCTATTAAATCCAAAACTCGTCTGAAATTCATGAAACTTGGCATGCTATCATGGCATGGCACCCGACATGTTGTGGTATTTTTTGTGTCCATTTTGAGAGAAGGCGCACTCGAATAACAGCCAACAAAGGCATTTTGAAAAAGAGCTGCCACTTTAATATCTCAAACGTTTGTATAATCCAAACTGTATGCGTTCTGTTAACCATTCACGTGACCCCACGTGTCTTGGTTTTAATAGCTGTAGGAGGTGCCGTGCGGATAGCTGCTTGACTGAATGGGAGGCGTGTGAGCGCAGTGCGGTGCGCAGGCTCACCGGGAAGCGTGCAAGCTGTTCAACGCAGGATCTGTGCATCTCTTCAACGCAAACGGTTCAGATTACGGTATGCAAATTAAAGCCAGACTTCGGCGCTAAGCCAAGAGATACTGTGATTTTTCAAAATATGCTGCTAAAAATCAATAGCACTATCTATTTTTTGCAACTAAAATTCAGTAATTAAGCATAGATTTCATTCATAGAGATTAAGCAGTCGTTCTCACCGGGAAGTGAGACAGCCTTGGACCGCCGCCCGCCTCTCTCCCACTGGTCTGTATTAATGTGTCGGCCGAGCGGCCGCACCCCCCCCCCATCCTCGCCACACACACAATCATCTCTCTCCGCCCGCATCCTCGACGCTGCTCTGAGTCCTCAAAGCCGTTAGTGTATGAGGATGCCGCCGAATCGCCCCGTCGGAGGGAGTGGCGACGCCGGGGCTGCTAAAGCACCGGAGCATGGCGTGAATATGGAGATAGAGGTTTCTGTCGCCGCCGACGAGATGGAGAACGAGGCTGCCAACAAGCGGAGGCGGGTCGAGAAAGAACCACAAGCGACTCCAGCAGGCCTAGACTTCATCAACAACCTCCCCGATGATATGTTGATAGTCCTCATATCCCTCCTCCCAATCAAATAACAGGCGAGGACAGCCGCCCTTTCCCGGCGGTGGCGCCTCCTATGGCTCCTCACCCCTGTCGACCTCCTCGACGCCCACGAGCTTTGCCATGGCTATCGCCAAAGCTTGGATGTGTTTTCCCAGATCCTCGACAGTCACCATGGCCCAATCAAAGGCCTTATCACGGGCAAGTTCCGTTCAAGTGGCAAGGACCAAGCCAAGCTTGACGAGTGGTTTCGATCCCCTGCCATAGATCCGCTCGAGAAGCTCAGTTTTAATGATGGGCATATGCGCTTGCTGCCAACGTCCGCGCTCCGCTTCACGCCCACGCTGCGCCTCGCCAAGTTCATGAACTGCCATTCCCCCCCTAATGATGCGCCCGCTCTTTTTCTACCACGACTGAAGCA
Organism: Triticum aestivum; assembly: GCF_018294505.1. Taxonomy (NCBI): domain Eukaryota; kingdom Viridiplantae; phylum Streptophyta; class Magnoliopsida; order Poales; family Poaceae; genus Triticum; species Triticum aestivum. The sequence continues at coordinate 274,649,348 of NC_057802.1, read as the reverse complement.
CCTCGAACTTGTCGTCGTCTGCATCCCAAAGGATGACATGGAGCGTCTGCTCCGCGGCTGTACTGCACTCGAGTTCCTTCGTCTTCAGGCGATGAATTTGTCAAGTACCTTGCACATCACCTCCAGGACTCTCCAGACTATTTATGTGTGTTGCTGGTGCTGCAACGAGAGATCACAAAAGGTGGACCACAATATGGTCACTGAGGACATACCTTCACTTGAGAGATTACTTGTAGTTGATCAACAAGGTGCAACAAGAATCAATGTCATTTCTGCGCCGAAATTGACAGTGGTGGGCTACTCGTCTATCAAATACTACTACTTTCAGGTACAACAGTCGCCTTATACCTCTCCTTCTTGATATCAACGTTATTTCTAGTTTTGAAGATGTATGTTCGTCTGTCATCCAGCAAAGCTTCACACAGATTCTGGGAACAGTGAAGGTCTTGGCACTAGAATCTGTCGGCCCCAACCTGGACCAAGTTGTCAGTTGCCTGAGATGCTTTCCGTGCCTGAAGAAGCTGTATATCGAGGTGATGTTCCTTTCCTGTTAAATGTTAACCATAAGGGAGTTCAATTTTTTGTACCTTTTCCCATGTTTACAATGACAATGTACTATGATTTCTGAAGGAAATTTGGAGGATTTCAGGACATACACCCCCCACCCCATATTGGTTGCTTGATTCATATGGTTACAATCCATAAGCATTTCTCCTTTGGATTCATCTGTACTAGTTTTCTTAGGGAATTTTTCATCCAATCCAACCTCTTGTGAAGAAGGCTACATGTTTCTAGATTGTAATCAAATGCCCATGTTAATCATGTCAGATCAAAGATGGCACGTTGGTGCATTTTACAAATCCTGCAAACCAAATGGGCGTGTAGCAGTATTCAAAACTGCATGTAGGCACTAACACGTTCTCTTCTTTTGTAGATAATAATAGGCCCGAAGGTGGATAATGTTTATAACGACAATCACATCGAATGCCTGGATCTGCATCTCTCAAATATTACTTTGAACTCCTACCGAGGGACCTTATCGGAGATTACACTCACCAGGTTCTTTCTTGCCAGAGCAAAGGTGCTGAGGGTACTGAGGTTGAACACACATTTAATTAGGAAAGATGAATGGTATGATTATCAGAGCCGGCAGGTACTGCAGAATGGAAGAGCCTCCAAAAAAGCTAAACTTCGTATTGGAAGAGCATATGCCGGAGCAATTGGAAGTCACTGTGTCAAACCCAAACATGACTTGTCAGCGGATGATCCCTTTGCAGAAATGACGATGCTTGCAATGTTTGAATTTGGGCGTTGTAATCTTTGAATTTGAACCTTGCAATATTTATGGCGTTTGTTATATTGAACCGTTTCTGTTCTCTTGTCTCAATGCAAACAGTTCATCCGAGTGAACGGCATGTCGTATATCGCACACACCTTGATCTGGCTGACCATTTCTTTTGTGTTGCCTAATCACAAACAGTTCATCCGAGTGAACCATATGCTGTACATCGCACACACCTTGATCTGGCTGACCATTTCTTTTGTGTTGCCTAATCACAAACAGTTCATCCGAGTGAATCGTATGTTGTACATCGCACACACCTTCATCTGGCTGCCTGTTTCTTTGCTTCCTTCTCATCGCAAATGGCTGATTGAACTGAACCGTATGCCCTGCATCGCACACGCAACTAAAATCTGAACCGTGTTTGATGCATCATCCATCGCAAATGTTTTGCACCTTCTTTGACGGTATTTTACACCACTGTTTGCGATTATTGCATTGCACACAGTTTCATCGAAGGGACTCTGATCGTAGTGTTGCGTTAGCAGCATCCTGCAGTAGTGAGGTAAGGTAATAGGAAAGCAACATTGACACGTTGAATGATTGGGCAACCAGAACAACACTACAATTTAGTAATGTGCATGATATGAGGTAGTACACTCATGCAGCTCAGTATGCAAAACTACCAGGCAGTTTTCCTTACAAAAATCAACATTGTTGCCTTTAAATATACATTTTGCTACAAGTAAATATAGATCAGATAAAGGTTGGATTCACGTTGATTAACAAAATACATGTTGATGTAAAAAATTAGTGATATACAATAGGTACTTACATCAACATTGGATCATAGAGAATTCCCGCAAGATACCTTCCTCGAACATGATCCCAGTTTAGAAAGTCTTCTATTCATTAAGCTTATTTTCCAAAAGAGAGAAGGGTAAGAAACATGTAGAAAATATGATCTGAATGCTATAAAATTTCATGATGTGAGGATACACACACGCTTTTTAGAATGGAGTTGACATATTTTTGCTGGACTGGAGCGGACTAGTTCTTTGGCCACTTGAATTACTTATTATCAGTAGGAGTTGGGTTTCTTTGTCCTGAAGAAGTATCTATGAACACTGGAGTTGGTTTACTATCTCCTGGCGTTTGGATCTTTTGCAAAGACCATGTTTGTAACCCTTCAGATTCTAACATAGTCGTCTTCCCCTTGCATGCACTATATAGAAGAATGGTGCTTCAATTATAAAACATGCTACAGTAGAGAGATGGAATAGGTACTGAAGAATAGAAAGGCATGACATATTGACATGTATTCCCTCCATCTGAAAATAAATGGATGTGTCTAAGCATATTTCAGTTCTAGATACAACCATTTTTATCCATTTCTGTGACATGTAATCCGGACGGAGGGAGTATGATGTAAGAGCTAGGGATACGATAGTACAACACAGTAAAAAAACACTAGTTGAATGTAAAACTGTATGATAGCGGAATACATATAGAAAAACACTAAGGCAACATATGCGTGTATGATTGGGAAACTAAGATGGCATTGCAACAGACAACTAGAACATCACTTCAATGTAAAAAAACATGGTATGGTAGACAGATGAAGTACATACTGATGAATAACAATGCATAATATATTCAGAAGCATGATGTCCAAACTAAGCAGATGGCATTGCAATAGAGTAGAATGACAATACTTGAATTTGAAAACTTGTTATCATGAATGGAATAGGTACTGAAAACAGGACAGCATGACATATTTACATGCATGATCAGCAGGCTAAGCACATGGCATTGCAACAGAGTAGATGCACTCCATGACATTATATGCATGTTGTACCCATATCACGAGCCAAGTTAGAGCAAGGACCTTGTGGGGTGAATAGGCTTCATCATCTTTCTGCAAGTCTTCTGGAGAACTTCCTTTACATGTTCCATCATATTGGGTATCATTGACATCAAGTTTGTTGGCCGTTACATTGCTCCGTAAGGTTCTTGTGGATATAACAGTGTGTGCAATTATATCTGACATACATGGAAACAACTAGAAATTAGATTTATGTAATGAGTGCCTGTAGGAGACGACATAAATAGTAGGACTGGGCTTAACTAGTAGCAATAGGTCTCAAAAACTAAAGGGAGAACACAGATGAAGGCTACAGAATATGTATCGTTTGTACTAGAGATTAACTAGATGGCACACAAAAGTATTAAAGAACAACATAGGTAATACTAGAAGTGGTATAATCACTAGCCTGTGGGATAACATTGGCTGATGGATGATAACTATGGAACAACGTTACCTAAATAACAAGTCTCTTATCTGAACTATGGAACATTCCTGAACAAGACTCTTAAGAGATCACCATGAATATACGGTGAAATGTGATAATCTATTTTCCATGCTTAGATGAATAACAAAGCCATAAATGTTGCACACAAGTAAGATGAGGGTACAACCTATCTGGCCGCCATCCATAGGAGTGAGCATCATGTGCTGACTGTCGATGGCCCTGCAGTTGTTGTGGCTGTCCATATCGGGCACACACATTTGATGCGGGGAACTGTTGAGTGGGGACTATAGCTCCCTTCTGGTGTGTGCTTACCCTTGTTGGAGCAGCTGCAGTGAGAAGGAAAACGGTGTGGCTGAAGATGTAGAAAACGCAAAATGTTAAGAACGACACATAACTCTGATATGAAGAAATACCCTAAGAGATCAACAGTAAGGTACGAGAGTGGTCACGCATCTATTGACTAAAAACTAAATTGGGGTCACACGATTTTATTTTGTTTTGGTACTGTTCGATCTATGCCGGATGGCTTGATGGCCGTCTTGTGCCTCCCGGCTGACACTGTTCAGAATCTTCCCAGAAGATCCAGCGACCACCGACAAAGAAGCCTGCCTCCACCGTCCCTAGCCGCGAGAGCTCCGACCAAAACCCCACTCCCCGCCCCACCGCTCTGCCGTGGTTGCGCCACCCCCGGCTAATCCACAAAGACTCGTCGTCATCCAGATCCGGCGGTGGCAGTACCATCAACCCACGCAACTCTAAGATAGCCACCTAAGCACTGCTTCTGCGGTGAACTTGCGCCCCTGCACCCTTACGTTAGACACCAGCCAACCGGCAGCTGAGGAGCCCCGCCGCCTCGAGGGGTGTTGCTTCCCATTGGGAATGGATTGACCCAGATAAAAATTCAGACAACTGATGCCTAATAAAGTGATTTAAGATGAGTGTACGACCTATCTTGCGGCTCGGTGAAGTAGGCAGCTGCAGCTGCCGAGTCGGTGAGGCCGGCGCGGTTGCAGTGGCTCCCGGCGGCAGGAAAGCAGAGATGTCGCGACGGTCGACGGCTACGGGGAAGCGGCGCCGGGGCCCTGGACACATCTGAAGTTGGAGCCACGGTGAATTTGGTGTGGTGGGGGCGCCATGGAGGAAGGGCTGAGGTTTCACGGCTGGGGAGAAGGGAGCTTTCGGGGAGAAGGTGATTTGGCGCCCACGATGTATGTATGGGGAATTGGGAGGGGGAACCATGTCTTACGAACGCATTTCTCTGAAACTTGGGGAGGAGTTACGGTTCTACCCCTGCCTTTAGGCTTCTGGGCTTGGATCTGTGTACTGAGGGTCGGGGATAGTAGAGTAACTTTGCTTCTCCCAAATAGTGGGCGTGAGCGATTTCGGGCGAGGAGGGCGTGTTTTGAAATAGTGGGCGCGAGCGATTTCGGGCGAGGAGGACATTTTTTGAAATAGTGGGCGCAAGCGATTTTGGGCGAGGAGGGCGTGTTTTGAAATAGTCGGCGCGAGCGATTTCGGCCGAGGGGAGGGTGTTTTACCACCCATGGTTTATGAATTATTCAACACCTGTCATTTCGGCCGAGGAGAAGGCGCGCTTAGATGAAGTTACGAACCTACCCTCGACGTACAATGGGCCAATTGATGCGTGTCCCATTTATTTGCTCGAGCGAATTCCACCGAGCAGAGGGTGTTTAGCGGTTCGTTTAAATTTTGGGAGAACGAGCATCCACGTCTACCTTACCAAGTCAATTCGAATCAAATTTTGAAATATTAGCTTGCCACTTCTTTTTTAGATGGTGAGATGATGCTCGAGACTAATGTGTTTTTACATGCTCGTTGCTAACCATTTACTATATGACAAATAGTTGACCCACTCAAAAACGGGAATGAAACCCAAAATGAAATATCTCGATTCAGTGAAATAGCTCGTTCACCGGTCAAAATAGTGAACTAAATCCAAAATTGAACACCTCAATTGAGTAGCATGTTGTATTATAGTACTCCATGAACATGTTGAAAGTCAAATTAATGAACTTGTTTGATACGCATATCTCCGTTCATGTGTGGATTGCAGACAACATGTTCTCCAATTCAAATATTTGAATGCAAATTTATATCGATACATGGTTTATATCAGTCTTTGATGCATAAACACGACCTCCCCCTCTCCCGGACACCTGTTCTCTCTCTCGCTGACAATCTTCAATTCTATCGCACGCATCCAAACACAAACCTTGTCGGTCCCTCTCCCTCTCTCTCTATCTTTGTGTGTGTGTGTGGGTGGGGTCTTTCTAGTTCGCATGCACACTCCATGTATAGATCTCTATGGCACACTATGTATGATTCTCTAGTCCAAGCTAAATATCTTGGGTGCACTCATCGTAGGGACACAAATTCCCTAGCTCGTTGCCCGTAACTCTCTCACACACCTCTCTGCCGACTCGGATCTCTTCCCTCTCTCTCTCTCAAACTCTCCATCTCCCTGGGTCACACATACACATGCATATCTCACTTGCACTCGATAGACCCATCTAAAACTCTCTCTCGCTCCCTCGTTCTCTCACCATCTCACACGCACACACACACAATCTCACGCCTAGCTAAGTATGATTGTCTCTCACTCAATTGTAGGCACACGCAGTCCCCCCTATCTATATGACTAATTCTTAGTCTCCATCACAAACATGTGCATTGTCTCTTTCCCTCACTTGGTCTATCTCGATTTCTCTCGGGGCATCTTTCTATCGCACACACACACGCACCTCGTCCCTCGATCTCCCACCCATATAGTCCCCTCACGATCTCGAGGGGATCTCTATATCATAAACGCACCCTCTCTCCCTCCCCATGCTTCCATCTTCTCCATGTGTCCCTCTCAACGTTTGTCCCTTGTTGGCCAGACCTCTATTGGACATGTGCTATAGGGGTGTCTCTCTCCGTTGCAAACAATCACGCACTAGCTATCTTCGTGTATCTCCTCGCCTTGCTTTTCTATCTCGGAGACGCATGCGTGATATGTTTGCATAAGAAACGAACACACACACTCTCTCTCTATTTTATCATTTGTTGTCCCTTTATATTTCACACACACTCTTTTTGCACACTCACTTATTCTCCTTCACACGCACATGATCTCTCTGGACCTATGCACTCTCTTCGGTCCATAGCATATAGATTTATTGAAAATTCAAACATCACAAAGTTTGACCATGTACGTGGAGAAAAACATTTACCTCCAGAACGGCAAACATATATGATTGGATTCATCATGAGATGTAGTTTCGTATGATGTATCTTTGGTATTGTAGATATAAATAATATTTGCGTAAACATGGTCAAAGTTTCCAAAGTTTGACTTCTAAAAAATTTATATGCACTGCATTATCGAACGGATGAAGTATCTCTCCCCCCTCAGCTATCTGATGCACCACTCAACCGTATTGGGGCTCCTCTATCTCTCTCAAACTTTATATCTCCCTGGATCACACATACACATATCTCGCTCGCGCTACATAGACCCATCTAACACTCTCCTCCCTTTTTCTCTCTCTATGTGACACGCACCCCACCTAAGTACCATAATCCCTCACCCCATCATAGGCACACACACTCTCCCCCTAAGTATGACTATCTCTCACTAGCTATCAGGAACACACGTATTGTCTACTTCCATCCATACGTCTATCTCGATATCTCTCGGGGTATCTTCTATCGCGCACACACCTTGTCACTCAATCTCCCACCCATGTAGTCCCATCACGATCTCCAGGGGATCTCTCTATCACAAACATACACTCTCTCCTCCCCATGTCCGCATTTTCTCCATACGTCTCTATCGACCTCTCTCCCTTGTTTGTCAGACCTCTCTTGGCCATGTGCTAGGGGTCTTTCTCTCTCAGTTGCAAACAACCACACACTATCTCGTCACCTCGCTTCCGCTGTCGAAGATGCATGTGTGATATGTTTGCATAAGACACAAACACTTTTTCTCTACTTTATTGTGTGTTGTCCATGTCTCTTCCACACAAGCACACACACTTTTTTCACTCACTCTTTCTATTTCACACACTCTCTCTCTCTAGTTAGGTACTCTCTCACGTGCATAAACATATGGATGTTTTGAAAAGTCAAACCTCAGAAAAGTTTGACCAGGTATATGTGGAGAAAAACATTTACATCTAGAAGGATCATTAGATTCATCACAACATGTACTTACTTCATACTATCATTTATCTTTGGTATTGTAGATATAAGTAATTTCTTTATAAACTTGGTCAAAGTTTCAAAAGTTTGACTTAAAAAAAATATAGGCACTACATTATCGAACGGAGGGAGTAGCTCTTTCTCTCTCTACTACCTCTCACAGGCCTCCCCTCTCACTCGATCTCTCTATACCGAGGGATTATACAGTCACTGTGTCAGCGTATAGCTCCATATATTGTTTAGTTGACCCGTCAACCAGTCCACATGCTGCCTTGTCGGCTCGTGTTCTCTATCTTCGTGTGCTGGCCCATGTGGCAGTGGGTGAAAATAAGTAAACTAGAGGCCCATCTAACACGCAGTGAAGTAAACAAAGTTGAAACCACTCGCGGTAGCACCCCACATGCTAGTAAATTGAGGGCACACTTCTTCCATGTGAAGGATGCACTCACGCACACTTCACCACTGCGCGGCTGCATGCACACAAGGACGTACTCGCGCACACCCAGCACACAATACACACCAGCACATGTGTACACTGATGTCGCCGCCGGCTGAGATGGACGGCGAGGCAGCCAACAAGCGGAGGCGACTCGAGCCAAAACCGCATCCGACGAGCCTGGACTTCATCAGCAGCCTCCCTGATGACATGTTGCTCGTCATCATCGCCCTCCTCCCCACCAAATCTGCCGTGCGGACCACCCTGCTCTCCCGGCGGTGGCGCCCCCTCTGGTGCTACGTCCCCCTCAACCACGTCATCGACAGCTGCCTCTGTGATGGGGATTACAAACGCATGGCTGCAATCTCCAAGATCCTTTCATCGCACCTTGGGCCAGCCAGACGCCTTGACATCCGCATGTTCAGTACCAACTGCAAGGTCCAAGCCAAGTTCGACAAGTGGTTCTTATCCCCCACCCTAGATCAGCTCGAGGAGCTCAGGTTTGAAGCTGGACGATGTCTCTCTCTGCCGCCGTCTGCGCTCCGCCTCACGCTAACGTTGCACCGCGCCAGCTTCAGCTTTTGCTATTTTCCCCAGATTAATGCCGCGCCCGCCCTTCTTCTCCCTCAACTCAAGCGGCTCGATCTCTTCGACGTTGGCATCTCGAAGAAGGCTATGGAGCACCTCCTCCGCAGCTGTACTGCGTTCGAGTACCTTCGTCTTCGGCAGATCCACGGGTTCATTAGCCTCCACATCGCCTCGACGAATCCCCGATGGATTTATGTGTCTTGCTGGACCTACAACAAGACATCAATTGGGAAAAGATCACTCCAGCTGTTCCACGTTATATTCATTGAGAATGCGCCTTTCCTTGAGAGATTGCTTGTATTTGATCTAGAAGGTCCAACAAAAATCAGGGTCATTGACACGCCGAAATTGACAGTGTTGGTGTACTCGTCTGCCAAATTCTCCGAACTCTTTATTGGATCCATAATCGTTCAGGTACAACACTCATCTTCTTCTCCATCTTCTTGAAATTCACATTTTTTAATTTCTTCTTCATGTATTTACGACTGTCATCCAGAAAATGATTCCCACAAGCTTGACCCAGTTTGTTCCCATAGTGAAGATCTTGGCAATAAAATCTATCGGCCCCAATCTGGATCAAGTTGTTGGATTCCATACATGCTTTCCATGCATGGAGAAGCTACTCATCGAGGTGAAACTCCTTTCCTATTAGTAAACGGTAATCACAACGTAGCTTAATTTTCTCGTAATTTTCCCAAATTACGATGACAAGTGTAGTGTTCAAAACTGCATCTACGCACTGCACCGAAAGAAATGTTTTTATTATTTTTTTCTCATGTGATCACCTGCATCTTTTTTGTTGTACTACTAGTAGCCTAGGCTAGTCATAGTGGCAAGTAACTTAGACTAGTAACTCCATGGTTAGCCTAAGAGCAAGTACTACCTTCGTCCTGGTTTACTCTTTTTGTAGTATCAAAATTTGACCATAGATTTAACTGACAAAATGTTAATGCATGTCACTAAAAATTATATCCTTGGATTCATATTTGAACATAATTTCAAATGGTGTAATTTTTTGTCACACGCGTTGGCATTTTCTTAGGTAAATCCATGGTCAAAATTTTACACTAAATACGAGGTAGTACAAAAGTGGGCTATAATGTCCCTCCACTATGTAGGCCAAAACACGTGCCAAATTCACTTCTGATGCATTCAGCATCGATGCCCTCCATTGCTCACCTGGTGCCCCAATCTGGATCACCTACTTTGCTCCGGTGCCAAATTAACTCACGTAGTGAAAAACACTTGCGTGGGAGAGGGAGAGGAGTGAGGCAATAAAAAAACACTTGTTTGGGAGAGGGAGAGGCTGGTGTAGTTGGTTTGATTGATTTGTTTATACATGTGGGTCTGTGTGCACAGCGGTGCTAACTCTCTCACATCGCTAGAGTGGTGCCAAAATCTTTTGATTTGACATTGATGCGTATTATGTGGCATACTTTTGAGAAATATGGCATCGGCCACATAGTGGAAGGCAACAAATGCCCAAGCTCTTCACATGCTCCTAGGTAAATGAGAGGAAAGAGAGAGAGAGAGAGAGAGAGAGAGAGAGAGAGAGAGAGAGAAAATATCACTAGCCTTAGAGCCAACCCTATCGTATGAGCTAATGATATTGGTACCTCTTGATGACACGGCAATCTTATACAACCAGCTGCTCTAATATATTCTCTTCTTTTGAAGATAAAAAAGACCCGAAAGTGAAAAATGTGCTGCATTATAATAATCTCATCGAATGCCTTGATCTCCATCTTACAGAAATTGATTTGATCGACTACCGAAGCAGCACATCTAAGATTAAATAGGCCAGGTTATTTGTTCTGGAGGCAAGTGTGCTCAAGGTAATGAGGTTTGGCGTTCTCTGGCGCAACAATGAATGGCGTGCTGATCACCGCAAGTGTCTAAGCCTAAATGAAAAAGTCTTCGCAGAAGCTGAATTTGTTTTTGACACATCAAGTCGCCAGACACTAAAAAATTTATTTCCCATTGACTTGTCAGGGCGGTGGATTTTAGTTTGTACAATTATGCTGCATCCACGTAAAGTAACAAAAGTTCTTACATAAACTTCCTAATAATTCCCTCTTCGTAGGTGCAACATTACTCCTAGCATTTGTAATATCAGTTTGAAACTTGTAATATTACAACTATCCAGCACGAGGTACTATGTTACGATAAATGTTTGTGTGCATAGGTGCGGCAACGATATACCCATTACTCAAGTACAATATTTATTATTACCAACAAGAGGCCCATGCGTTGCATGGAACATCAAGATGCATTTATACGAGTTGTTTATCTTGTGGGAGAGAAAGATGAACGAGGGAAGGCCTTATCTGCAAATGTGGAAGAGGGGTGCGGGTATCTTCTTGTAAAATTGCCATAGTTTGCTTTCTATCCGTCAGACATAGATCGGACGGTCATGTCGGCGTTCTGGGGCCGGGGGTGCCCAGACTTTCCTGCCTGCGGCCCGAGGCGTGGCTCCACCAACGGCCTGGTACGGCCCAGCTTTGGCAGCGACAACTCAAGACCCTCGCGAGGGGCCAAGCCTCGCGAGGCGGTCGAAGCCAAGACCTCCCTGGGGGTAGCCTCACTAGGCTGGCTCCCGAGGAGTGGAGATATCTATGCAAGGGGCACCTCGCTAGGTTCACGTGACGTGAGCCATGACGACCAAGGCCAGGCGGGTGCCAGCGGGTGCAGTGTACTAGTTTCGTCTTAGGTGCTAAGGGGGCAAGCGAAGGCGCAGGGTCCCGAGGCATCAGGCAAAGGTTTCCATATTGATGCAACAAGACCAAGACCAGCAGGACGGAGGTCATCGCGGAGCTGACAGTAGCGTCACCACCTGAGCCTTTGGCAGGCGAAGAGGACCAAGGCCACTATAAAAAGGACCTAGCCAGCACCGTAGCGGGGAAGGATCATTCGGATCATCCTCACACACACCAGCTCGTCGAGCTCAAGAACACCTCATGTCCTGAGGCTGGTCATCTACCGTACTAGTTCATCCTCAGCCCCTCGAGGCAATCCACCACACACTGGAGTAGGGTATTACACCGTAAGGTGGTTCGAACTAGTATAAACCCCCGTGTCTCTTGTTCTTTGGGTTCCTGGAGCTAGGTCGTGGGATCGTTGAGCGAGCGAGCTAGGGAGAGAGTGTTCTTCGTGCGCACCCCAGAGTTCGAACGTCACAAGGGTTTTTTGGAACCCATAATCCGACATTTGGCACGCCAGGTAGGGGGGTGCGTCGAAGCTTCGCCTTTCCGTTTGCGCTGCTTCTTCGCCCGCTTCGCTTCTCCGTTCAGCCCCCATGGCGAGCGCTGCCCCTCCGGCCAAAGCAGCGGGCTCGCGTGGGAGCATTGTGGATCTCCCAGCCTTCACCCCTGCCCTGCGGCAGGTGCGGAGGCCGCACAAGTTCAAGCCGGAGATGCCGCCTCGCTATGTCGGCCAGCAGATCCAGCGGCCTTCCTCCAGGTGTACGAGGAGGCCATTCGGGTGGCCGGAGGCGACGACCAGGTCATGGCCAACTGGTTCCCCATGGCCCTCACTGGCGTGTCGCGCGCCTCGCTGCTCAACCTACCGGAGTCCTCTCTGGCCTCCTAGGAGGAGCTGCGCGATCTCTTCATCACGCGTTTCGCGGCACCGGCACCCCTCGCCATCGCATCCCTCCTTGGTGGTTCACTGGCGCCGCCCTCGGATCTCTACGTCAAGCACTTCGTCCGCCAGATGGGCGCCGCCTGTGTACAGCAGCGGGCTCCTCCGGGATGGGCGGCACCCAAGGCCGACCTCACCTTCGACTCGGGGGACCATCCGCCGACCACTGCGGGCTCGGGCATGCTCCCGATGCTCTGCACACCCACCATCTGCAATGTAGCAGTTACCAAGACCCTCGTCGACGGCGGAGCCGGCCTCAACGTGCTCTCTGTGGAAGCTTTCAGCTTGCTCCACGTGCCGCTCGGCCGGCTCCGTCACACCAAGCCCTTCTTAGGAGTGACCGATGGCTCCACCACCCCGATAGGGCAGATCCGCCTCCCTGTCACCTTCGTCCAGCGCGACAACTACCGCACCGAGCTCATCGACTTCGACGTCGCCCACATCCGCCTGCCATACAGTGCCATCCTCGGGTATCCAGCCCTGGCCAAGTTCATGGCGGTGACCCACCATGGCTACAACGTCCTCAATATGCCAGGAAGCTGCAGTGTCATCACGGTCGCCTGTGAGGAGAAGGACGCAGTGTGCTCCCTCGAGCGCGTCTACCAGGCCGCAGCAGTTGAAGACCCAGACAACGAAGGCGCCATCTACCCTCCTGAGGCAGTCCCCAAGAAGAAGAAGCAGCTGCTCCGCCAAGAGCCTCAGGAGAATGGTGTCTCCAGCGGCACCGCCTCAGGACCTGTGCCCACGGATGGGGCGCCTCCCTCTCTCGCATAGGAAGGCGCGCCTGGCGCCCTCCTCGGGCTTGGCTCGGGGGCTCTCTTCTGGAGGGCCTCTGACCTAGCCAACATCACGAGGGAGGCGCTCGGGCACCACGTGGAGGCATGCTTCACCGCACGCTTCCCTCATGAGGGCACAAGGCATGGAGTGCCTAGTGCTCTGGAGTTCATCACCAAGGCGACCGAGGAGCTTCAAGAGGCGAGAACCATGCGCGGCGACCGTCGCCCGCCACCTGGCGCAGCTCCTCGTCCTGGCGAGGACGACAAGCTGCATGTCTGGGTCGACATCCCAGGGCTCAACAGGGCCGCATCCCAGGAGCGTTTCTGGCCGTCGTGCGTTGGTCGGTGCGAGGGTCCACCCCACAGCTATGTTCGCATGCCATTCGGCCTGCCGAACGCGGCTGTCACCTTCCAGCGCCATCTGTGGAGCGTTCTGGCGGCTCGCGAGGCCAGGCATCACGCAGTCCAGGCGGAGATGATGACGGTTCTTTACGAGCCGCTCGGGCCCCCGAAGCCTCCCGAGGCTCAGGACCCAGGCGACTCGTGAGGAGCAACTTCCTCAACATGCGTCTTCAGCCACTTCAACACCTCTCCAGCAACGGTACCAGGTGACTCTTTCCGACTCATTCAGTTGGGGCGCCCCTTGGGCAGCATTATCCCCAAGTCACACGGGCCTGTCCCCGCGACGTGTATCCTTTTGCATCTCTAGCTTACTCTATTGGGGACGCCCCTCGGGCTGCATCATTCCTAGGCCGCATGGGTCCGTCCCTGCAGCATGTATCGTCCTTGCATTTATCCGAACTAGCTTCCCTCCTTGCATGAGTTACCTTATGATTACCACCTGCTTTCCCGTTGCCCTTCGCGGCCACCCGCGTTGCTGACCGGCCTCCTGCTCATCCCGCAACGGGGGCTACACATGCTGGCATGGCGCTTGTGCTCGGGTAGGTCCCTGCAACGCTTACAAACCTAAGTGGCCGAGCTCTGGCTCGCGGCATGCCCCGCGCACGCCACCTCACCAGACCCTCAGTGCCTTCATCTTCTAGTGGTAAGACCAGCGGCAGGATAGCAAGCGCGATTACACCTCAGTGCCTTCATCTTCTTGTGCAAAGACCAGCGGCAGGACAGCAAGCGCGATTACAAGCTGTATTCTCCTCTCGCACTAACCCGCAGGGAACTACGGAGCTCGGCTACGGGTTGCCTCGCCGGCCGCCCTCCTTTCGTGTGATTCGCTTGCGCCTTAAAGGGGGGCTGCTGAGAATCGCACCTCAGGAGCTCCTACTGACTCTCCAGCCCTCACCCCCTGGCCTTGACCACGGCACCGCGACCTGGCATACCAGTGGCGACTGAGCTTGCTCGAGGGTCGGGACCCGAGGATGCAGAGCATTTAGATGAGCAAGGAAGGGGGAAGCCGGCGTGAGCCTCACCTAATAATGGACTAGGACTTAAGTAAGGGAGAGGACAACCCCTGTTTCTGGCTTACCTTCAACGAGTGAGTGCAGAACTTTCAGCTATGCACCTTAGGGGGAGAGCTGAAAGCTGGTACAACAGTTATCCGCCGCTTTAGTCCACTCAGCTATCTCTCCACATTCCAAACCCAGGTTCATCTCGTGTAGTGATTGTGGACTCGTACAAGGATATGGAGCTTAAACTCATTTGCTCAACATTCTTTCCACAGCAACTAGAAAAGTGGAGAAAATCCAATAAGGGGAGGTCCCTCTCGAGGGCTTGCTTAAGAATAAGAAAGAAGAATCTTATGGAATATTCATTAACAACTCCATTTACAGATCAAAAATGAACACTACCGCTGAAGCGCAAATCGGACGCCATAAAAGGAACCACCTCGGACTCGACAAGATAAGTCACATATTCGCGTTAGCACAACGCCACAATTGGAATTTTCAGTTCGGGCAGCCTTGCTCTGGCAATGCCGCCTTCCTTTTCTACCTTCGAGATGCTGTTTGCACGCCAAAGGGGACATCTCGAGCATCGCACCTCGGGAGCTCTTACCGGACCTCGGGCCGCTCACCTCCTGGCCTTGACCACGGCATCGCGACCTGGCATACCAGCGACGGCTGAAGCTTGCCTGGGGACTAGGACCTACCAGCGTAGAGCGCTAAGCTACCGCGAGAACAAAAAGGGGGGACAGTGCCGAAGCAAGACGTGCAACCACAAATCTCATAATAGGGATAATAATCATCGGGGCGAAAGCATTACAGGTTCTTTACACACCCCCACGGGGTTCGTTCTGATTCATTGCAGGGAACAAAAGAAGAAAAACTTCAAGGGGTCCTAGCTACAGGCGTCACCGTCGACGCCATCATCAACAGTGGGCCACGAGGGCCGACGCCGACCCCATCCAGATCATCGACGACGACGAGCAGACGCCTGATACGTCTCCGTCATATCTATAATTTTTGATAGTTCCATGCCAATATTATTCAACTTTCATATACTTTTTGGCAACTTTTTATACTATTTTTGGGACTAACATATTGATCCAGTGCCCAGTGCCAGTTCCTGTTTGTTGCATGTTTTATGTTTCGCAGAATATCCATATCAAACAGAATCCAAACGGGATAAAAACGGACGGAGCTTATTTTTGGAATATTTGGAAAATTCCGGAAGAAAAATCCACGCGAGACGGTGCCCGAGGTAGCCACGAGGCAGGGGGCGCGCCTGCCCCCCTGGGCACGCCCCTGACCCTCGTGGGCCACCCATAAGGCGGTTGATGCCCTTCTTCGGCCGCAAGAAAGCTAATTTTTGGTAAAAAATCACGGCGAAGGTTTCAGTCCAATCGGAGTTACGGATCTCCATATATATACGAAACGGTGAAGGGGCAGTAGAACGGAACGCAGAAACAGAGAGAGACAGAGAGACAGATCCAATCTCAGAGGGGCTCTCGCCCCTCCCACGCCATGGAGGCCAAGGACCAGAGGGGAAACCCTTCTCCCATCTAGGGAGGAGGTCAAGGATGAACAAGACGAAGGGGCCCCCTCTCCCCTTCTCTTCTGGTGGCACCGGAACGCTGCCGTGGCCATCATCATCACCGCAATCTTCACCAACAACTTCACCGCCATCATCACCAACTCTTCCCCCCTCTATGCAGCGGTGTAACCTCTCTCTTACCCTCTGTAATCTCTACTTAAACATGGTGCTCAACGCTATATATTATTTCCAATGATGTATGGCTATCCTATGATGTTTGAGTAGATCCATTTTGTCCTATGGGCTATTTGATGATCAAGATTGGTTTGAGTTGCATGTTTTATTATTGGTGCTGTCCTATGGTGCTCTCCGTGTCGCGCAAGCGTGAGGTATTCCTGCTGTAGGGCTTGCAATATGTTCATGATTTGCTTATGGTGGGTGGCGTGAGTGACAGAAGCACAGACCCGAGTAAGTAGGTTGTTTGCGTATGGGATAAAGGGGACTTGATGCTTTAATGCTATGGTTGGGTTTTACCTTAATGATCTTTAGTAGTTGCGGATGCTTGCTAGAGTTCCAATCATAAGTGCATATAATCCAAGTAGAGAAAGTATGTTAGCTTATGCCTCTCCCTCAAATAAAATTGCAATAATGATTACCGGTCTAGTTATCTATTGCCTAGGGACAAATAACTTTCTCGTGACAACAAGCTCTTTACTAAAACTAATTTAGTTGTGTCTTCATCTAAACAGCCCCTAGCTTTTATTTACGCGCTCTTTATTTTGTTGCAAGCCTTTCCAAATACACCTGCAAAGTACTTCTAGTTTCATACTTGTTTCCGGTAAAGCGAACGTCAAGTGTGCGTAGAGTTGTATCGGTGGTCGATAGAACTTGAGTGAATATTTGTTCTACCTTTAGCTCCTCGTTGGGTTCGACACTCTTACTTATCGAAAGAGGCTACAATTGATCCCCTATACTTGTGGGTTATCAAGACCTTTTTCTGGTGCCGTTGCCGGGGAGCAATAGCGTGGGGTGCATATTCTCGTGTGTGCTTGTTTGCTTTATCACTAAGTAATTTTTATTTGATGTTCTTAGTTGTTTTCT
Organism: Triticum aestivum; assembly: GCF_018294505.1. Classification (NCBI taxonomy): domain Eukaryota; kingdom Viridiplantae; phylum Streptophyta; class Magnoliopsida; order Poales; family Poaceae; genus Triticum; species Triticum aestivum. Next base: position 274,632,086 of record NC_057802.1, on the reverse strand, counting down.
ATCTTTAGTTATGGGTAGGAAACGCAAAATACCAAAAAAAATAGTTGTACCTACTGAACCAATGGTTGAAGAACCACTCAAAATCTATCACACTCCTGAAGCTTATTACTTGGATCATCTTCGATCCCTATGTGCTCGTGCTGAAACCCAAACTAGCTTAGTTGAGGGCAAATCTTTAGATGAGCATGCCTATTATGTGCGACACTGTATATCTGAAAAAGGGAAACTTTTGCTGGGTCAAATTCATCGTTTGCAATGCTATGCTTGGAATTTATGTCATATATATGATTTTACTTGTTGTTCTGAAAACCCTAAGAAACACCTTCCCTACCAATGTGAGTTTAGTGATAATGGAATCGTATCTTCGTATGCTAAGGGTGTTTACAATTACTATGATGTTCAACAAATTGAAGAATTTGTTGCTTTTAAGGGTGCTTATGAAATTGCTTCTTTGATTGAAAAGTATGGTGCTACTCTTTACAAATCTGAAAATCTTGCCATACTTAAATATTGCTATGATAATTATGCTTCTAATGCCTATGTTGAACCATATATTGAGGACTACTCCGCTGTCCAAGAAGAGACTAATATTTTGCAGGAGTCTATGGAAGAAGAAATTAATGAAACTGTGAGCTCATTGGATGAAAAATATGATGAGGAGAGCGAAGAACAAAAGGAGGAAGAGCGGATTAGCTACCCATGCCCACCTTCTAATGAGAGTAACTCTTCAACTCATACATTGTTTAATTTCCCTTCGTGCTTACCGAAGGATGATTGCTATGATGATTATTATGATCCCGTTGATTCTCTTGAAATATCCCTTTTTGATGATGCTTGCTATGCTTGTGGCCAAGATGCCAATATGAATTATGCTTATGGAGATGAACTTGCTATAGTTCCTTATGTTAAACATGAAATTGTTGCTATTGCACCCTCACATGATAGTCCTATTATCTTTTTGAATTCTCCAAACTACACTATATCGGAGAAGTTTGCACTTATTAAGGATTACATTGATGGGTTGCCTTTTACCGTTACACATGATGATTTTAATAGATATAATATGCATGTTCTTGCTACTCCTACTTGCAATTATTATGAGAGAGGAACTATATCTCCACCTCTCTATGTTTACCATACGCTAAAATTGCAAGAAACTGCTTATACTATGCATTGGCCTTTACTAGGTGTGCATGAATTGTTCTTTTATGACATGCCGATGCATAGGAAGAGAGTTAGACTTCGTCATTACATGATATATGCTACTTTGTGCTCACTACTAAATTACAAATCATTGCTAATTAAAATTGGCTTTGATATACCTTGGGATCCGGGTGGATTCACTACTTGAGCACTATATGCCTAGCTTAATGGCTTTAAAGAAAGCGCTGCCAGGGAGACAACCCGGAAGTTTTAGAGAGTCATTTATTTCTGTTGAGTGCTTTCATTTAGTTTAAAAACAACAAAAATAAAGAGGGGAACCCAAAACTTTTTCAAAAAAAGAAAAGCGAAAGTGAGAAAGACAAGCATTGTTGAAGTGGGAGAGCTCCTTGAACTTTGTTCATGCTCACGGAAACTTTGTGAATCTTGATTACAGAAAATTTTCAACAAAATAATTATCCCCTTGTACATCCATTGTATTATAAAAATAATGTGCCAAGGTTTGCCTTTAGGATGTTTACAATACTTGTTGGTTTGTATGGTGCAAGACAGAAACTTTGGCTGTAGTGCGCGATTTTTAATTTTTTTATTGGAATGTCCAATGGTTCTGATTCTTTTTGAACTGCATTTTAATACAGATTTTTTATTTTTCCTAATTTTTGCAGAATTTTTTAAGTATCATAAGTATGGTGAATGTTCATATTATTACAGACTGTTCTGTTTTAGACAGATTCTGTTTTTTGATGCATAGTTTGCTTGTTTTGATGAAACTATCAATTTATATCAGTGGATTAAGCCATGAAAAAGTTATATTACAGTAGACACAATGCAAAAACAAAATATGAATTGGTTTGCAACAGTACTTAGAGTAGTGATTTGCTTTATTATACTAACGGATCTTACCGAGTTTTCTGTTGAAGTTTTGTGTGGATGAAGTGTTCGATGATCGAGAAGGTCTCGATATGAGAAGAAGGAAGAGAGGCAAGAGATCAAGCTTGGGGATGCCCAAGGAACCCCAAGTAAATATTCAAGGAGACTCAAGCGTCTAAGCTTGGGGATGCCCCGGAAGGCATCCCCTCTTTCCTCAACAAGTATCTGTATGTTTTCGGATTCGTTTCATTCATGTGATATGTGCGAATCTTGGAGCGTCTTTTGCATTTATTTTTCACTTTTCTTTTATACACCATGCTGGTATGAGATGGTCCTTGGTTGATTTATAGAATGCTCTTTGCACTTCACTTATATCTTTTGAGTATGGCTTTATAGAATGCTTCATGTGCTTCACTTATATTATTTGAAGTTTGGATTGCCTGTTTCTCTTCACATAGACAACCGCCATTTGTAGAATGCTCTTTTGCTTCACTTATATTTGTTAGAGCACGGGCATATGTTTTGTAGAAAGAATTAAACTCTCTTGCTTCACTTATATCTATTTAGAGAGATGACAGGAACTGGTCATTCACATGGTTAGTCATAAAATCCTACATAAAACTTGTAGATCACTGAATATGATATGTTTGATTCCTTGCAATAGTTTTGCGATATAAATATGGTGATATTAGAGTCATGCTAGTGGGTAGTTGTGGATTAGTAGAAATACTTGTGTTGAGGTTTGTGATTCCCGTAGCATGCACGTATGGTGAACCGTTATGTGATGAAGTCGGAGCATGATTGTTTATTGATTGTCTTCCTTATGAGTGGCGGTCGGGGACGAGCGATGGTCTTTTCCTACCAATCTATCCCCCTAGGAGCATGCGCGTAGTACTTTGTTTCGATGACTAATAGATTTTTGCAAGAAGTATGTGAGTTCTTTATGACTAATGTTGAGTCCATGTATTATACGCACTCTCACCCTTCCATCATTGCTAGCCTCTTCGGTACCGTGCATTGCCCTTTCTCACCTCGAGAGTTGGTGCAAACTTCGCCGGTGCATCCAAACCCCGTGATACGACACGCTCTATCACACATAAACCTCCTTATATCTTCCTCAAAACAGCCACCATACCTACCTATTATGGCATTTCCATAGCCATTCCGAGATATATTGCCATGCAACTTCCATCATCATCATATACATGACTTGAGCATTTATTGTCATATTGCTTTGCATGATCGTAAGATAGCTAGCATGATGTTTTCATGGCTTGTCTGTTTTTTTATGTCATTGCTACGCTAGATCATTGCACATCCCGGTACAGCGCCGGAGGCATTCATATAGAGTCATATCTTTGTTCTAGATATCGAGTTGTAATATTGAGTTGTAAGTAAATAAAAGTGTGATGATCATCATTATTAGAACATTGTCCCATGTGAGGTTATCAAAATAAAAGAGGCCAACGAAGCCCAAATAAAAAAAAGAGGCCAAAGAAGCCCACCAAAAAAATATAAAAATATAAAAAGAAAACAAAAAAAATGAGAGAAAAAGAGAGATGGGGCAATGTTACTATCCTTTTACCACACTTGTGCTTCAAAGTAGCACCATGTTCTTCATATAGAGAGTCTCTTGAGTTATCACTTTCATATACTAGTGGGAATTTTCATTATAAAACTTGGCTTGTATATTCCAACGATGGGCTTCCTCAAATGCCCTAGGTCTTCATGAGCAAGCAAGTTGGATGCACACCCACTTAGTTTCAGTTTGAGCTTTCATACACTTATAGCTCTAGTGCATCCGTTGCATGGCAATCCCTACTCCTCGCATTGACATCAATTGATGGGCATCTCCATAGCCCGTTGATTAGCCGCGTCGATGTGAGACTTTCTCCTTTTTTGTCTTTCCACATAACCCCCATCATCATATTCTATTCCACCTATAGTGCTATGTCCATGGCTCACGCTCATGTATTGCGTTAAAGTTGAAAAGGTTTGAGAAACGTCAAAAGTATGAAACAATTGCTTGGCTTGTCATCGGGGTTGTGCATGATGTGAATATTTTGTGTGGTGAAGATGGAGCATAGCCAGACTATATGATTTTGTAGGGATGAGCTTTCTTTGGCTATGTTATTTCAATAAGACATAATTGCTTGGTTGGTATGCTTGAAGTATTATTGTTTTTATGTCAAAGGATAGACTATTGCTTTGAATCACTCGTGTCTTAATATTCATGCCATGATTAGATACATGATCAAGATTATGCTAGGTAGCATTCCACATCAAAAATTATCTTTTTTATCATTTACCTACTCGAGGACGAGCAGGAATTAAGCTTGGGGATGCTGATACGTCTCCGTCGTATCTATAATTTTTGATTGTTCCATGCCAATATTATTCAACTTTCATATACTTTTTGGCAACTTTTTATACTATTTTTGGGACTAACATATTGATCCAGTGCCCAGTGCCAGTTCCTGTTTGTTGCATGTTTTATGTTTCGCAGAATATCCATATCAAACGGAATCCAAACGGGATAAAAACGGACAGAGCTTATTTTTGGAATATTTGGAAAATTCCAGAAGAAAAATCCACGCGAGATGGTGCCCGAGGTGCCCACGAGGCAGGGGGCGCGCCCCTGACCCTCGTGGGCCACCCGTAAGCTATTTTTTGGTAAAAAATCACGGCGAAGGTTTCAGTCCAATCGGAGTTACGGATCTCCATATATATACGAAACGGTGAAAGGGCAGCAGAACGGAACGCAGAAACAGAGAGAGACAGAGAGACATATCCAATCTCGGAGGGGCTCTCGCCCCTCCCACGCAGGCCAAGGACCAGAGGGGAAACCCTTCTCCCATCTAGGGAGGAGGTCAAGGAAGAAGAAGAAGACGAAGGGGCCCCCTCTCCCCTTCTCTTCCGGTGGCACCGGAACGCTGCCGTGGCCATCATCATCACCGCAATCTTCACCAACAACTTCACCGCCATCATCACCAACTCTTCCCCCCTCCATGCAGCGGTGTAACCTCTCTCTTACCCGTTGTAATCTCTACTTAAACATGGTGCTCAACGCTATATATTATTTCCCAATGATGTATGGCTATCCTATGATGTTTGAGTAGATCCGTTTTGTCCTATGGGCTATTTGATGATCAATATTGGTTTGAGTTGCATGTTTTATTATTGGTGCTGTCCTATGGTGCTCTCCGTGTCGCGCAAGCGTGAGGGATTCCCGCTGTAGGGTTTGCAATATGTTCATGATTTGCTTATGGTGGGTGGCGTGAGTGACAGAAGCACAGACCCGAGTAAGTAGGTTGTTTGCGTATGGGATAAAGGGGACTTGATGCTTTAATGCTATGGTTGGGTTTTACCTTAATGATCTTTAGTAGTTGCGGATGCTTGCTAGAGTTCCAATCATAAGTGCATATGATCCAAGTAGAGAAAGTACGTTAGCTTATGCCTCTCCCTCAAATAAAATTGCAATAATGATTACCGGTCTAGTTATCGATTGCCTAGGGACAAATAACTTTCTCGTGACAGCAAGCTCTTTACTAAAACTAATTTAGTTGTGTCTTCATCTAAACAGCCCCTAGCTTTTATTTACGCGCTCTTTATTTTCTTGAAAGCCTTTCCAAAAACACCTACAAAGTACTTCTAGTTTCATACTTGTTTCCGGTAAAGTGAACGTCAAGTGTGCGTAGAGTTGTATCGGTGGTCGATAGAACTTGAGGGAATATTTGTTCTACCTTCAGCTCCTCGTTGGGTTCGACACTCTTACTTATCGAAAGAGGCTACAATTGATCCCCTATACTTGTGGGTTATCAACGCCGCTGCCACGCTCCGGGCATGGCGAGAGCTCGGTGGCACGTAGCTGTCGTAGCTCGTCTTCGGAGATTCATCAAGCTCGGGAGATTCGCTGGACTCCCACGGGCCGTCGCTGCTGCTGGAGGAACTGCCGGCAGGGCCGGGGGCGGGCTCTGCACCTGCTGTCGCGCCATCCTGGTGACCCCCTTCAGGGCAGCATTCCAGGCGGCGGCCTTCCTCGTCGAAGACCTTGAAGAACATCATGGAGGCACCGTCGTACTCGAAGTGGATGGCGAGGGCCCCCTCCGCGCGGCAAGCACGGGCGACATCGCCCCATCCACGAGTCATGAAGATCTTGCCCAGGGAGACGACCTCGACCTCCGCTCCCGTTGCCGGGGTGCTGCACTTGGCATGCTGCAACCACAGCTCGAGCGGCCCTCTCGGCGGCATCTCTTCGGCAAAGAATTGCGGGATGCACGGTGGCATCGCCGCCCACACCCCGAGCTCGCGCGAGGAGCCCTCCGCATGGGTTCATGGGCCAGCATCACGTTCCACCACAGCCCAGCTACCACGGCCATGACGCGAGCGGCGCGGGGCGCTGCCTCCTCCTCAGGAGCCCTGTGCTTGGGCGTACAAGGGCAGCGAATAGCCAGGCGGCGGCCGCTCGTACCAAGGCCGCGTCACCTCCAGCCTCACGCCAGCATCGCGGGAGCAGCTCAACCTCTTCTTCGGTGGGAGTAGCCCTAGCTCCTTGTGGGGGGCCTTTCCCTTCTCCGTGGCGGAGAACCTCTTAATCGACGCCATCGGGGTAGCGGCAAGACGGTGAAGCAAGGAGGAAGAAGAAGGAGTAATCGGCAAGAAGGCAGAGATGAGCGAGGGGGCTCCGCCCCTCTCCTCATTTATAGCCAGAAGGAGGCCAACCACCGGCCTCCATGGTCGCAGGTAATGATGGTTTTCTTCTGCATGCAGCAGGGTCTTGTCAAGTCGAATGGTTGCCGAGGCAGCATGGGGAAGCAGAGGCGCCCACGTCCCATCAATCGCCATGCGTCAACCAAGGCCGCAGGCGGTTGGGGCCCATGACAGTCCGCATTTGCCCTTTGGCTTCGCCTCAAAGCCAAGTTCGAGCGCGCCTTGGGCCCGGGGGCTACTGTCGGCGTTCTAGGACCGGGGGTGCCCAAACTTGCCTGCATGCGGCCTGAGGCGTGGCTCCACCAACGGCCTGGTACGGCCCAGCTTCGGCAGCGACAACTCAAGACCCTCACGAGGGGCCAAGCCTCGCGAGGCGGACGACAACAAGACCTCCTTGGGGGTAGCCTCACTAGGCTGGCTCCTGAGGAGCAGAGATATCTATTCACGGGGCACCTCGCGAGTTCCACGCGACGTGAGCCATGACGGCCAAGGCCAGGCGGGTGCCGGCGGGCGCAGTGTACCAGTTTCCTCTTTGGTGGTAAGGGGGCAAGCGTAGGCGCGGGGTCCCGAGGCATCAGGTAAAGGTTTCCATATCGGTGCAACAATACCAAGACCAGCAGGACGACAAGACGGAGGTCATCGCAAAGCCCACAACAGCGTCACCACCAGAGCCTTTGGTAGGCGAAGACCACCTTTTGTCAGGATAACTTGTACTAGTTGTCCCCCTTCAAACTTGGCCTTTGTGGGATCCCTTCCCGCCTAACATTTGGGAAGAGGACCAAGGCCACTATAAAGAGGACCTAGCCACCACCGTAGCGGGGAAGGATCATTCGGATCATCCTCACACACACCATCTCATCGAGCTCAAGAACACCTCACCTCCTGAGGTTGTTCATCTACTATACTAGTTCATCCTCAGCCCCTCGAGGCAATCCACCACACACTGGAGTAGGGTATTACACCGCAAGGTGGCCCGAACCAGTATAAACCCCCGTGTCTCTTATTCTTTGGGTTCGTCGAGCTAGGCTGTGGGATCGTTGAGCGAGCGAGCTAGGGAGAGAGTGTTCTTCATGCGCACCCCAGAGTTCGAACCTCACAAGGGTTTGCCGAAACCCGTAATCCGACATGTCTATATTGCAGGATGGCAGGCACACCATCATCAGCAACTCGGTTTTTTATAAGAGTTTCTGTATTTCTCTATACTACTCCTATAAAAACCTGAGGGATCCTTTGATTCAAGGGAATTCTATAGGATTTTTGGAGGATTGAAATCCTTTGATATTTTTCTACGTTTGTCCTTTGATTCATAGGAATGAATCCCATAGGAATTTTTCCAATGGAATCTTTTGTACTACATTTCATAGGAAATCTAACATCCACTCTAACCTCTTTTTACAATTCCTTTGCTTTTCCCGTGAAATCAAACGCTCCTTCCTAATCATATATGATTCAAGTGGGCATGACACTCCAATCCTATACTTTTCCTATTCCTATGTTTTCAAAATCCTACGAATCAAAGAGGTCCTAAGTTGGTGATGATGGTGTGCCTGCCATCTTTCACCAATAGCCGTCGGATCTAGATCTGACGCATACAAAGCAAACTGCTGCAGTTTTGCAAAAAGATGCCCTCACTTGTTCCCTATTTACAAACAACTCCTTGTCTCTCACAATCAGCCTTATCGCTTCCCCACCACATCGAGAAGGCCATGGAACAATCTGGCGTGATGGCCGCTGCCGGCGCCGTCCAGGCCTGCACCCCCAATCTTGGTGTTCCGTGCAATGCACGGGCATCTTACTCGTATAAGAAAAGAGTAGAGATACTCGTGGCAACGCACGAGAAATTATGTCGAACACGACTAGTTGTAAGCAGGCTAGCTTATAGCCATGATGATAGTGACTGCACGCGGTGAAGCTGACGTTGGTATGTCGAACATGGCGCCTACACTCAGGTGTCATCTCCGGCGCAGGGTCTTGTCACTTCACTGTGAGGAACATCATGTAATAATTTGACCAACGGGTAGTACAGTACTACTACATTGGTAGTACTACTACTAGTACTAGCACCACCGTCTGGATTTAGTAGTACTACCACCTCCGTGTGATTTAGTAATTGACTAGCAATATCTAGTAGTGCATGTCACAAAAAATATACTACTCCCTCTGTGAATAAATACATGGATTATTGTTTTATTCGGTTTTGTACGTAGTCGTTCCTGATGATATTATACACTCTCCCATCCGGTAGATGGCTGAAATCTGAAATCTCATCAATCAGACTACTATTGTACTAACCGAGCGGTCAGCTTGGTAAGCTACCAACAAAAAATTGCAAACAAAGACTACTATTGTACTCCCTCCGTACCGGTGCATTAGTCACGTTACGAAAACCAAATAATCCCAAAACTTTTAGGCGCATTGCATTAACTACCCACCTCGTTCCCTGTTTTTTGCAACGAGAAAAGAAATCACCCAATAGGAGACGTGGGGTGCGTATGCATTCAATGACTTGAGACAACTTAGCACAACATGCAGTGCTCAATTCTCTTTATGCAATGACATTAATTACAAAATACTACTCCTACCTCCATCTTGGTTTATTGGTCCCCTTAGTATTTTGTGCCAAATTTTGACCATATATTTAACTAAAATAATAATAATGCATGTCATCAAAAATTGTATCATTGGATTCATATTTGAACATAGTTTCCAATGATATTATTTTTGGTTACATGCATTAACATTTTATTAGTTAAATCAAAGGTCGAAACTTGGCGCAAAATGCAAAGGGGACCAATAAACCAGTAAACATCAAAGTTCTCTCGTTTTGCCCCAACTTTGGTCTCAGTGAGATGACTATACTGCATCGGCGCGGAGGGAGGGCCGAGGAGTATATGGCCAACACACACGTGAATGCAACGCAGTCTGCACTTCTCATATAAAGGCTCCCCGCCAGTCCAATCTACAAAATCCTATGCACCTACGCACCCTAACCAAGGGCAAGAATGATCACTCCAATCGCAAGATCAGTTACCTAGCAGCTAGACCCATGGAGGCGATGAGCGCGAGCATTAGCCGGCTGTGCCAAATGGTCCACGACACATTGGTGGCCCTATGACTGCCCACTGTCGCGCCAGAGAATGTCCACCTCGAGGTCACGCTCGCCGTGCAGCGCCTGGCGCAGCAAGACACCATCGACATAATCACCCACGTCTACGCGCAAATCGTCCACAAGGACTACTACGTGCAAGAGGAGGACGATAGGACGCTGGCCTTCTTGGACCACGGCGATACCTTGGACGACATTGTTCAGAAGCACCTTGAGCTCGCCGCTAATGTCGCTGCTCCTCACACATCAGTTGGTGACCCGGCGCACTAGGGTGTGAGGATGTCATTGATGGATCCGTATGTATCTTTATCTTTTCGTCAATTCTATGTAGTAGTATATTGTACTAGTAATTATCTTACCTTTTGCGTCAACTTCATAATTTTCGTACGTACTCCATGCATGAACCGCTCCAGAACTAAACTTCTCATTACTCTAGGGAAAATCGTTATTTCTATCTATCGGTCGCGCCATGGAGCAGAACCAAATCTTACAAGTTACTAGTTCAAAAGGAAAAGCCTAATGTGTTCGTGTCACACCCCCACACGGTTAGTCTGGCACGCCGCTCAAGGGGGAATGTGTGTTGTGTTGCATTTTCACTTACAAGTGGGACCGCAGTTGAGCAAACGGACTATCGACGAACCCCTCCCCCGCCCACCGCGTGATGGCTGAGTTAGAGAAAACAAGAGGGAGATGAGATAGTTGTAGCACGATCTCCAAGAAAATTGGTGTCAGATGGGACTCGTGTGGGTGGCGTGTGTCGCACTGCTAGACGTGAATGCTAGTTATGCCCATGCCACCCCACTATATCAAGGTGCTGGTGACGTAGAGCGAACACATTATCTCTCGAGGAGTATGGTACACCACTAGTACTACTCACATTGTTGCGAAATTTCCTGGAGTACGTGCTCAGGCTTCCTCTCTCTCTCTTCTCAGGTAGCCAGCAGACGCGCGGAGTGTGCCCATCGTCTGTTTGCTCACATGCGGTCCCACATGTCAGTGAAAATGCAAGACGACTCACTGAACCTGCACATCTTTCACCTCGACGTGCTGGTGATGAAAAGCAAATCCAATAAAGATCTTTGGTGGCCGCTTTTGGAGTTACTCAGGAGTAAAAATTTATTTACAATTTAACCCAAGATGTACATCACGTGGCTTCAACTAGCACTCCATTTTCTTGGATGACACAACCTGGATGTTGGATGTCCCACGTGTCGGCAAAATGAGGAAGAACTCAACCAAATCTTCTCCACATTTAGACCGGAGGAGTAGGAAACACAGCAAGCCCTGTGCCTACATCATACGTACTATACAAGCCCACCTCACACTATCACCATATTTCTCGGCCTCCGTGTGACACCTAGCTCTAGTTGATGGTATACTACTACTAGGACTAGCTATTGTAGTAGCATACTATTATCTTGACTCTATATGATGTGGCAACTTCATATATTACCGGGTGTTGGCTATACTACTACGGTAGTCACACTCCAAGAAGTGACTCAAAACCATTGATAAATTGAGTTTATCACATGATGCAAATGTACCATCTATCTATTATTATATAATTAAAACAAGAGGCAAACAAGCCCTCACGTTAATCCACATAGATTAAATTATCTCCACCGTTAATATTAAAAGGCAACGGCTGAGATTTAAAGGATTACAAAGTTACATACAACTATTGCTAGGTACAAATAATTTGTTTGCCACGCATGGCTGACACGCCTCCTAAACATGCCTTTTCAATTATGTGTCCGAGACAACCACAAATACCTGCCAAATAAAGAAAGTACACCAAATAAAGAGAGTACATGATATGGATTCTACTGCACACAATTATTACAAATTGGAACGCGTGCACGCAAATTTACACACGGACTCAATCGGCTAACACTAGCAAATAAAGACACCCAGTTGGCCACGTCCAGCAACGCCCAGGAAGCCAAATCTTTTTTTTTTTTGGCATGGACTACAAGGACACGGATCGGGCACAATCCATCCATCTTGCTCCATGTGAGGCTGAACAACATAACAAAGTGGGATGGATGCAATAATGGCATGATGGATGGCGTCTGAGAGCATCACAAACACCATAACAAAGTGTGATGGATGCAATTAGGGCAGGATCGGAAGGCGTCAGAGAGCGTTGCACTGGACAAAGTTCCTCCGTATGCTTTCTCCGTGCGTAAATCAGCCAAAGCGGTGACAACGTGTCTCGACACCGACCAAACCTTCTGAGTTGCCTCTCCTAAATCATCAAGGTTCGTAAATATCAATTACTTGATTCACTTGCTCAGGATAAAATCTATGAGATATTATCAATTGACAAACAATTTTCGAATGCTTTTGTAGCCAAAACACCATGGCGTATAAGAATCGGAGTGCCTTAACCGATGAGCATATGAGCTTCGATGGATCAAAAAATAAATATATATTTACATGCAGATTGTTCCGTTGTTTTGAACAAGAACTAATATATTGTAACTATTTGATAGGGCCAAACAATGCATGTTACTGTGAGAATTAAAACTCATGATACTGTAAATGTGGAGTTTGATACACAATTATTGATCAAATAAGAATGAGAAACCTGTTTATGCATTATCATTTTAAAATTGTGGAAGCCACAAAGTATCACCTGTCGACCAATGAAATACAGAGGTAAGGATCATCGGAAATTTTTCCTGATTACTACTTCCAGTTTGGTTCCAAGGACACATTACAAGAACATGCAGGGAAAGATAAACAATGCTCAGGTATACTTATACTTTATAGTTCTAAATAAGACTCAACTAATTAATCTTTCTCGCTATGAAGTAACTAATCGCCAATTATACAGATGTCATTACTCACCCAAATGAAGCATGTGGAATCAAGAATAACAGAGTAAGTGCATAATGCATAACCACATACTTTAATTGGACTTCCATCATTGCATTATCATTAAATTTTCCAGCTTAAACTTTTCATGAGTGATAAAATCAGAATTACGCTATAGGGAAATTCTACTTTATATTTTGAGATGTAATCGACATCCAAACTATCCTTATTGTGACATCAACAACCGTGCAGAAGTTTTAATAGTACGTCCAATAAAGTCACAACATCTTCTGTCATTTACAAAAAAATAACAGATTTCCATGATTAAAGAGGATTGTGCCTAAAGTCAACCACTGCCGCAAATGTATACATATCTAGATACACCCGCAACTCAGGAACCTCTTGAAAGGTATGGAACACTATCTTGTACTCCCTCTGTAAACTAATATAAGAGCGTTTAGATCACAATTTTAGTATTCTAAACGCTCTTATATTAGTTTACGGAGGGAGTATTATTTATCAACTAATGAATCATGACTCATGTTTATTAACCAATGTAAAATAATAATTATACTTGACTAACTCCATATATGCAGACACTCACCAGAAGAAACTTCACCAAAAATGATCGAGATAGATAGAAGTACACAAGGTACACTAGAAGAACAAGTGTCTTACAGAACTCACTGGAATGACGCATGGAAACTAAGCAAATCAGGCAGTCATCAAACTTCTTCTAAGATATGACATCACCACTTTTCAAGAAAAACAAGACTCTAAGACCTGCAGGGACAGTGAGCTATATCAGTTATAAGCTTATAATGGAGCCATATTCGACTTACTAATGTATGTCAACTTCTTCAGATTGATAACTTTGATTTTGTGGGTAATTTATTTAAATTTTGCATTCATGGCAATAGCTACAATAGATCTGTTGCAAGAAAATATTTGATGTTGGTATATGTCATGTGATGATTGTTTTCTGCAGCAATAACAATGCTATGGTAGGCATAGTATTCGACTTCAAATTAGTGGATGTACAACTACTACAAGCTGCAGTTCCTTTAACGAGGGTGGCAAAAAGTTGCTTAATGCATTTGTCTTGAACTTGATGAACTCATTGGATGAAAAATCTGAAGAAGAGCAGAAGATTATATGATAATTATGCTGAAAACAAGAGAAACTATTTGTATTAACTGATATAGAGTAAGAATACTTGACAATCCATTAATATAAGGAGGACTTATTAGGTAACAACGGTTTATTTATTTATTTTCGAACACGGAGGTGAAAGGCCTCAGTCGATAAATTAAGCAGAAAAGAATTACCCAGTTAATTAGCGGAAAACTGGGCGAATACCATGATAACAACGGTATAACATTACCACTATCAGAAGCATGCCATATTGTAATTATTTAAATACATTCAGACATGCACTTTCGTGAGTTTTATATTCTTGGTAAAATCAATTACATGAACCAACATTTCAGTTAGTACATGTAAGCTGTCCTGCTTTGTCTTAATACACATACAAGTAATATAACTTGCTAATATATGGTAACAAGAAAATAAAAATACACGTGAACAATCAGCCACTATGGAGGAACTAGGAATGATTTAAAGCCGTAGCACATTACATAGGTGGAAGCTGACAGCACCAGCAATGAGGAAGCCCATAGCTCGCCTCAACCTGCAGACTCTCTGTAAATGCAAAGAGACCAATCAAAAATGTATATTACTACTTTTTAAAACTGCTTTCATGTGTATATATGGTAATAAGAGCGAACAAGACTTATAATATTGGCTTTACGTAGTAGATGGATATAATGAGTATAGTTTTGCTGTATGAAGGTCCATATAATCATTATGGAGGAGTTGAAGAGATAATAATCAAAATTTAGGTAGAATGTCAACATAAAAAAGATCATGCTCAATTCCCTAAACAAACATAAGGCACATCAATGGATGTCAAATAACTATAATCTTTATCCTATAACTAATAATCCTTACATTAACCCAGAATGTATGAGGTTATCTCCTAAATTAAAATTTAACAGAACAGCAGAGTATATCATCTGTATCTCTTAAGTAATCTAAAGATAATATATGTAAAAATAACTTACAAGTACATATATACTGCCAGGCAAGAGGAGACTACAGAGAATATCAGGAGAGTATAGGAAGAGATTCATTACCGGCCCATACTGCTCCGCCTCAACGATGACAGAGAAGATGGTCAATCAACCTGACAACAAATCTCTCATTCCTGGCACGATGAGTAGGAGAGTAGAGCTAACAACAAGCTATCTCTCAGATTCTCCCGTGGCCTGCCTCACCAGATCAGAATCTGCAAGATGCGACCTAGCCGGTAGGCGGCTCAAGATCCGCGGCTTGAAAGCCCGTCCCCTCCTTGCTCAGAGCTGGCCTCCGAGAGCATCTTCTTCAAAGCTTCGGTGCTGGGCATGCCACTCGATTTGGTATACAACCAAGCTTCCAAGACTACCACGATAGAGCAAGGAAAGGGAAAGGGAATCTACTTTCTCATTTAGAACAGAGGATGTAGAGACGTGAAGCAGTTAACCAATTAGCCTTTTCTTTTGACGGGAACCAATTAGCCTTTGTTTCCCAATGAAGTAGACCAACTAGCCCATTGTGACTTGTGAGAGTGACTCAAGAAAAATATTAAAATAATTTGTAAAAAAAAAAATCTTACAACAATACTAGGTCGTGGGTCTATTAGTAGAAAATTTGACATCGTTCTGATAGAGCATATAATGGACCGAGGGGCAAGAAATAAATGTTTTTTAATATTAACATTTTTAAATAAAGTAATGTTAACATATTTATATAATTTGGTCGCGCATCTGGTGCCATGACAAGTGTACGTGAAAAAGATGTTTTAGAAATTCCTAACAAACATTAATCCATAGTTACATTTTATTTTTGACACTAAATTGTAGGAGCGGTCGTGATGCTATGATAATACATATATCTAATTTTTAGTGCATGGTATTTGAATTCAGGCGATGGGCAAGATATTTTGGACGCCCAGTGATGCGATTTTAAGTTCCCTCGGTTCAATTTACTTTCTCATCAATAATTACATTGTTTATGTAGTTTATAGTAGAATATCTAAAAGGACTTATATTTAGAAACGGAGGGAGTATATATGTAGTAAACATTTTGGTTGGGCTAAAGAATATAATCCATATCACAAAAAATAAGTACATGTTTTTTATTATGTTTGAGGAGCTTTGTACTTCCGGTGAACCTTGATAATACATCTGGATCATTTTCGCAAAAAACCCAGCAACAACATGCACACAGTTTGCGATGAATGTAATTAAAAGAGAATATTATGGTATGTCGAGATAATATGTATAGGAATTGCATTACCTTATAACCACTGTCGAGAAACATAAATAGGTGAAACACATCACTACAAATGTGGCATAGACAAATAGTTTAAGATTTGATAAGATGGAAGGCATTTTCAGCAATAACAATATATCAACCAGGACAACAAGGGATGTGAGGTGCAAGTGTCAAAGGATACCAGGTGCAAGTGTCAAATATGGAGATCAACAAGAGAGACTATGATTTCCAACACCAAACCGATGACCCAACTAATAGTATTTTTTTTAGTTTTTCTTATTTTCGTACTCACCATCAACCAGATAATATTTAGCCAAATATATCCACCAAAATACAATTGAATATCGATATGTTGTGCATTTAAATTATATTCTAAGATAGTTAACCGTCTGACAAGATATTCATAAAGAAAATATAACACATATTAAATCTAGCCGCGCAAATGCGCGGGTGAGCCTGCTAGTTCATTACATACAACAAGTCATCAACACACAACGAAAACGAGGATACATGTTGGATTATAGATTATTTTCAACAAAACATTCTAGCAAATACTAAAGTTTTTATCACACAACAAATAACAAACAATTAAATGAACTTCAGCTCAACCAATCCTCAATGTTGGAAACACTTGCTTTGAACCATAAGTAAGCCTCTAGGAAGGGCCAACTATTGTCAATATCGAGACCAACGACGGACTCATCATCCAGGCTGAAGCGGCCTATATTAGGACGCATATTGTGATAGCTAGGGTAGGGAACCATGCCAATGTCCGATGTATAGATACAGTTGCTTCTCATAAATGGTAGTAACGTTGTACCAGCAACATTTGGATCGCCTTTCACCATCATGGATAGTTTAGTCCAAGGAAGAGCGAGTTTTCTGTAAGACTATCAATATTGAACCAGGGAGAAGGTGTTGGCGCTAGCACACTAGTATCCATTCCGAATACCCTACAGCGGATGTTGGAATAGGTCCGGAGAGTGCGACCATGGGAGACAACACCTGCTTCCTTAGTAACATCAGCAGTGCCCTGTATATAGACAAGAAGAGGTGATCCATCAGAATAATTTGCCAGGCGCCACTAAGTATGTAGGTCCTGCTCGTCCTCATGCTCGTGATCATCACCATCGTCATCTCCTCCTTGGTTATAAAATTTTTCAAGTATAGGTGGTAGAATGTTCACAGGACCTTGGAATAACAAGAAGATTAATTAGTACGGGGATACTAAATCACATGCATGTGGATGAAACAATTCTAATTACGATGGAAGACAAATGTACCAAAACCATAAGGCTTCTAGGCAAAAATAGTGCCACGAGTGGTGGCAGCAAACACAAGACGCTCGTATTGAATTGCATCACAGTATTCATCCGTGTACAGAAATTGATTTTTGAGCAATATCCATCGAGGCGTGGAAGTAAGGACAGCAACAAGCTTGTAGAACATAGCAACAACATCATAGTTCGTGTAATCCCAAGAGCGGTTGGGAACTTGACAAATTGCTACCTTCCGTAGACGACAGTCACCATAATTATATTTGAATGTACGTAGATCGTCTGTGTGCTCAACCTCAGGGCACTCTGAGATTTTTGGAAGTGGAACCCAGTGATGAGTCTACACATTCACAAGTTCCCACTCACAGTTGTACCTAATATAAACAACCCAATCTCCATTTGCGCCTGCCCAGGCCTTACCCTTAAGCCATGGCATCTTAACATCACACGTGTCATTATCAAGTGGCATCAACTTGCACAAGGCGAGGCTTCTGTGGTCCGTGCGCTAGCGATCAGGGTCATGGCGAAGAAGATAGGGGAGATCAAACCGCTCCTGGACCCTTGGGTTCTTTGTAATGATGTTATTTGTTGAGTCGAGAATGGTCTTGAACGAACCTGCCATGCTAGCCGAGGTGATGACGTTGCACCTGTCGGATTACGGGTTCCGCAAACCCTTGAGAGGTTCAAACTCTAGGGTGCGCACGAAGAACACTCTCTCCCTAACTCGCTCGCTAAACGATCCCATGGCCTAGCTCGACGAACCCAAAGAACGAGAGACACAGCGATTTATCCTGGTTCGGGCCACCTTGCGGTGTAATACCCTACTCCAGCTTTGTGGTGGATTGCCTCGAGGGGCTGAGGATGAACTAGTATAGTGGATGAACAACCTCGGGAGGTGAGGTGTTCTTGAGCTCGATGAGCTGGTGTGGGTAGAATGGCTCCGGTTCGGGATCCCTCGCTATGGTGGTGGCTAAGTCCTATTTATAGTGGTCTTGGTCCTCTTCCCAAATGTTAGGCGGGAAGGGATCCCACAACGGCCAAGTTTGAAGGGAGACAACTAGTACAAGCTATCCTGACAAAAGTAGTCTTCGCCTGCAAAGGCTCTGGTGGTGACGCTGTCGTGAGCTCTGCGATGACCTCCATCCTGCCGTCCTGGCGGTCTTGGTCTTGTTGCACCGATATGGAAACCTTTGCCTGACGCCTTGAGACCCCGCACCTGCGCTTGCCTCCTTACCACCAAAGAGGAAACTGGTACACTGCACCCGTTGGCGCCCGCCTGGCCTTGGTCGTCATGGCTCACGTCACGTGAACCTCGCGAGGTGCACCCTGCATTGATATCTCCGCTCCTCGGGAGCCAGCCTAGCGAGGCTGCCCCTAGGGAGGTCTTGGTGTCATCCGCCTCGCTAGGGTCTTGAGCTGTTGCTGCTAAAGCTGGGCCATACCGGGTCGTCGATGGAGCCACGCCACAGGCCGCAGGCAGGCAGGTCTGGGCACCCCCGGTCCCAGAACGCCAACAGTAGCCCCCGGGCCCGAGGCGCGCTCGAACTTGGCTTCGAGGCGAAGCCAAAGGGCAAGTGCGGAGCGCCGCGGGCCCTAACCGCCCGCGGCCTCGATTGACACGTGGTGATTGATGAGACGTGGGCGACCCCACTTCCCCATGCAGCCTTGATATTTGTTGGCCAGGCGGTCGCCGTTGCCAACACATCTCTGCTCTCATCGCCTTGCTATGTGTTCCCCTGGCTTCTTCGCTTTCCGGAGAGATAGAGGCTTCCGCCCTTGGTCTGACCTCGGCACCGGTCCTCCTTGTCGCTATGGCGCCGCGCCCGAAGAAGAAGGGAAAGGGGAAAACCTGCGCACCGGAGGAATCGCCGCCGGCCTTCGAGCCTGCCATCGAGCGGTCGGTGGTGGTCAATCAGGAAGGGCTAGACAAGGTTCGACCAGCGCTCGCCTCCGATTCCAACGAATGGGGGCGATGGTGGCCTGGCCTGCTTCTCGCGCCATGGTCGACATGACAGCCACTGAGATGCCCATCCATCTTCATGCCCTCTGGGATGGCCTGATTCCCCCTTTCTTTGCTTTCTTAAACGTTGTGCTCTCGCATTACCAAATCCATGCGCTGCATCTGGATCCCCAATCCATCATTCTCCTCTCCTTCTTCACCTTCGTCTGCGAGGCCATGATGGGCATTGCCCCTTGCGTGGCCTTGTTTCACCATTTCTTCGCTCTTCACCTGACCGATGGCCGCAAGTGCTCGGGGTGCGTGACCTTCCAGGCTGTAGCGGCAACGGCCAGCTCGGGGATCAACTTTGAGCTCTCACCAGTCGTAGGCGGGTTTCGGAAGCGGTGGGTGTTTGTGGATGTCGGCGTGCTCTGCCTGCCCCTTGCTCTTGCTTCCATGGGCACCGGCCACTCCTAGCTCCGGCTGGGGGCATGCGAGGCTTGTCAACCAGCAGCTCGCCCATGTCTGGCGCCGGCTGGCCAGGCTGAAGGATCTTGGGGTGACGGCATCCATGGTGGTGAAGGAGTTCGTCCGGTGCCGCATTGCTCCTCTCCAGCGTCACTCTGAGCCGATGTCGACCTTCTCCGGCTGCAGGGACCCCATGAGGCTTCATGTGCCAGCACTTCCCTCCGAAGCGCTGCGGACAGTGTACGAGCTCTTGACGGGCGACCCGGCGCCAACCAATTTGCCGGAGTTGGGCTGCCTCTTGTACTGCTGATCGAACAAGGTGGAGTTCGCGAGGCAGATGCCCCTTTTTGATGAATGGGGGTTGTGCCTGGCCGTCCTTGAAGGGTCACGCGAGAACCCCATCCTTGTGGTTCCTCTGCCTGCCGCCACCGCGGAACGCACCCCGGAGGTGGATGCAGGGGGCGAGTGCCGCAGGATGCCAACGAGTTGGCCGCTCCTGAGGCTTGAGCGAGCTGCCCTGGTGGGATAGTCGGAAGGCTGGCGCGGTCCGAGGCTCCTGAGGCGGAGGCCTCCGAGGCTCGGGCTGGCAGTCCTGAGGCAGGGGCTGAGGAACCGCCACGGCATAATGCTCCCAAGGTCACCACCCCTGAGGCCCCAACAAATGCCTTGGGTGCAAACTGTCGCGCTCCGGGCTTCGGTCAGCTCCGCCTGAACTTCGAAGCACTCCGCAAGAGGAAGGGATCTCCAAGATACAGTGGTAACGCCTACCGGCCGTTGAAGCAAAGGAAGTACATAGCCGTAGACGAGTAAGTACCTCCACTTTGTGATTCCCTGAGTGTTGTATCCTTTTCTGACCATGGCCCCTCAGGATCCCTTCGGTTGGAGCGGCGAGATCTCCTGAGGAGCGGCCTCCGCCAGTCATTGGCTCGCCACTGATCTTGAGCTCTCCTCGCCGGACTGCTGCTCGCGGCTCGGGGCTCGTTCCTGAGGAGGGCGCGCCGACTAGGGGTCTTGATCATGCGTTCTTGTCGTCCCTCCTTCACGGTCCTGTCTGGAGTGCTGAAGGCGTGCCGAGGGCTCCTCCATTGGTCATCGCCCGCAGCTGGGCGACCTCAGCCCTGGCTTCATCTTGAAGGTGCGAGGCCTCACCCTGCAGCGCCTCCGCCGAGGCCCGAAAGGCAGCGGCGAAGGCGCCGGCCTGCAGCCCCCTGCTAGGAGCAGGCAAGCCACCTCAAGCTTCCCCAACGATTCCCGACGCGGAGGACGGACCCGGCCCCGCGTTTGAGCTTGTGCGTGGGTGCGGCGCTATCCGCCACGAGCTCTTTTGGGAGGCGATGGGTGCACTGAGCCGGCTCGGGGAGGAGCTTGTCGATGTTGACACCCGCCTTGAGACAGAGGTCCTTCGGCTGGCGGACGAGTGGCATCAGTTGAAGGTGGCCATCAACCTCGGGCGTCTTCAGCATGAGCGCGGTAGTGTGAAGGCCGAGGCGTCCCTTGCGACCTCATGCGAGGCTAGCGCCCGGGCCTTGGAGGAGGCCAGGGAGGCTGATCGCCACCGCGAGGTCGCCGAGGAGTGCAAACGGGAGCTCCAGGCCTTGAATGCTACCCTCGAGCAGCAGGTCGAGGCGCATAGAGCCGTCTTGGCATCGATGAGGGGAGCACCTTCCGAAGATAAGGAGATCCAGAAGCGGGAGGAGGCGCTGATGTTGGAGGCCTCGGAGCGCAGCCTCGAGCTTGAGCGGCTGGAGACGAGGGAGCGCCATGTGGCCATGGCTGAGGATGCCATCACCACACGCGAAGCCAAGGTCCAGGAGGAGGTTGACCCGGAGGGCAGCGAAGGCTTGTGCAGATCTTGAAAATGAGTATGACCTGAAGTTGAAGTTCCTGGAGGCCGAAGCTGAGGGCAGGACCACCGTCCTCAGGACAAGGCTGAACAAGGCGGAGCAACGCGAGAGGGCCACTGCAGCTGCCCAGACCTCTGCCCAGGCTGACCTGGCCTCCGCGCGTGCTGGCCTGCTCTCGCTCCAACAGCAGATTGATGATGCCGCGCCCCTCGCGAAGCAGAACAGGGAGGAGGCGTGTCGTCGGCAGACGCTGCAGCGCGAGCACGCCCCCATGCTCCAGGCCCTCAGGGTGAGGGCCAACCGAGCACTGGGCGTCATCTGTGAGGAGAGCGTCCCTCATCCCCGTGAGGAAGATTACGCCAGCCACCTCTGCTTCTTTACCGAAGTCGTGATGCGCCTGGAGGACCAGGCTGTGAAGGCTCGCGAGCTTGTCGAGGAGAGGAGTCGGGGCCTCCTTGGGCGCGCGTTCTCACGCGTCTTCAGTCATCTTCAGAACCTCGACCCCCACTTCGGCTTTGACGCCGCCATTGCCCCAGTGCCCGGGGCTATCCGAGACAACCTGTCACACTAGGTGGACAATCACGTGGACGCTTTGGTCAGGGCGTTAGCCACCGAGGACGACGAGGTGGTGGTCACGGCGGACGAAGATGGCGCGGTCGACGACGGCGAAGACGACGCTAGCGACAGCGCTAGCAGCGCGTACGAGAGCGACCAGTGCGACGCTGTAAGCAGCATGTCCAGTTAAGCCCGCATCCCTTCGCTTGAACCTGCATGCAAATACCTGGACACGACCCCGCAGGGTGTGAGAGTATTTTGGAGGGGGAGCCCCTCGT
This sequence comes from Triticum aestivum, assembly GCF_018294505.1. NCBI lineage: Eukaryota > Viridiplantae > Streptophyta > Magnoliopsida > Poales > Poaceae > Triticum > Triticum aestivum. The sequence goes on along the minus strand of NC_057802.1, from coordinate 274,609,683 downwards.
GTATGTAAATCAATGTTCTATTTTTTTTAAAGCCGGACCTGAAACGCGCTTTTGTGAGCTTGTGAGCCCCTGGGCAGGGTTGTCGCTGTGACTTATCTCAATCCTAGCGGGCCTCGAGCGGGTTCTGAGGTTGTTGGAGTGCCTTTCTCCTGAGGTGGGCCCTCAGGAGCTCGCGGGCTCTGGGCCTCCTGAGGAGCCAGCGGATTTGTCCGAGAGGGACACGCCAGGAGCGTCCTGCAGACCGTGGCAGGAAGCGTACATAGCAATCTTGCGGCGCATACACTCTTACCCCAAGGGGGTCCTGCCTAGGTTGTCCAGACACGCCTAGCGCGGTCTACCGACCAGCCCCCGAGCCGAAGGGTCGGGGGTGTGAGCCTTAAAAACAAGGCACACAACCAAAACACAATAAAACCGGCAGAAACCAGAGAAACACTCCCCCCAACTTTAGATGACAAAAAGGAACTTCAAGTCTCAGTCCAAAAGGCGGCGAATCGAGTTACAGAAAAGGGGACAAAAGCAAACGGACGCGTTCGGCACCTAGCTAGTCTTCTTGTCTTCCCACCAGCGCGGAGCTAAGTGCTTTCACTTGATGTGAGCATAGTCATTGGTGGACAATGTCGATGGCCAGCGCGAAGCATGGTGCTTCCACTTGGACGTGAGCGGGAGCCCCTGAGGCCGAGGTGCGGTGGTCTAGAGACTCCGGGGCGTGTACAGCACCACTCATTATGACGTGAGAGTGTCACGAGCGGAGACCTTCACAGGCGCGGGCCTTGCTTCATATCGTCAGCCGAGGGCCCCGCCCTATGCCACCCCGACCACCATTGGGGTGTCCGGAAACCAAGACAAGACCAAGGGGCTAGAGGGATGCTAGCGGCACCCTCGGTGACCACGGGCCCTCTGCCGGGGGAAAGGCTCACAGATGCCTCCCCCAGCAGAGGACCTACCTCCGTGCAGCGCCTTGCTCCGCGCGGCGTGGGGGAGGCCCTGGCTACTGGCCCCTCCCGCGCAGCCCCCAGTGCGCCACTCCTACTGGGAGGGGGCCACCGACCCGGGGCCCCGGCCGCTGCTGCGATCTAGTTCACCTGCAGCCCAAGGTTAGCGTAAGCATGTTCCTGAGTCACCGGTTGTACCCTGCTGTTGTCGTTGTTGAAGGGGTCGGTGAAGCCTCCGGGCAGCTCGTGGAAGACCCCAGTCTCGGGCCTTCCGTCGTCCCATCCTGGCTCGAGGAACGAGCTGGGGCCTTCTGCTGGTGTGTACTCCAGATCTATCATGCGGGGCACGTAGGCGTCCGTGGCCGCCACGCCGGAGCCATCGCTTGGGTGTCCCACACCTTGGGCCGCTGGCCGCGGCGCCTGGCCTTGGTGGGCGCTGGGCTGCATCCCGGCACGGCCTCGCAGGGGACCGACAGTGCTTGTTACACCTGGAGGTGGCGCCGTCGTGGTAGGACGCGCTGCGCCGGGGACCATGCTGATGTCGTCGGGTCCCCCCAATGCTCTAGGAGGCGCGCGAGCCCGCCTGGGCCTTGCGCGTGCCTCTGCCACAACCTGAGGCATGGGCAAGGAGCAGAAGGGCGCCATACCCCTGCAAGCAGCGTCGATAAGTTTGGCGACGCACTCCAGCAGTGCGTCGTGCCCGCTCTCCACCAACCTGCACCGCAGCAGCTCCCGTTCCACGATGAGTGCGGCTCGCATGTTCGCCTGCTCCCGCCGGGTGTGTGATGTCATCGCCGCAGCGTAGCCTGAAGATCGCGTGGTGGCGCGCGTCAGGGAGTCCTGGATTAAGGGGTCCTGGGGCGTCCGGGCTATGTGACGTGGGCCGGACTAATGGGCCACGAAGATACAAGATAGAGGACTTCCTCCCGTGTCTGGACGGGACTCTCCTTTGCGTGGAAGGCAAGCTTGGCGTTCGGATATGAAGATTCCTTTCTCTATAAACCGACTTTGTACAACCCTAGGTCCCTCTGGTGTCTATATAAACCGGAGGGTTTAGTCCGTAGAGGCAATCATAATCATACAGGCTAGACATCTAGGGTTTAGCCATTACGATCTCGAGGTAGATCAACTCTTGTAAACCTCATATTCGTCCAAGATAATCAAGCAGGAAGTAGGGTATTACCTCCATCAAGAGGGCCCGAACCTGGGTAAACATCGTGTCCCTCTCTCCTGTTACCTTCGATCCTCAGACGCACAGTTTGGGACCCCCTACCCGAGATCTGTCGGTTTTGACACCGACATTGGTGCTTTCATTGAGAGTTCCTCTGTGGCGTCGACAACAGGATTGATGGTTCGCCTTGTTATCAAGGACAGTATCACTTCCAGAGAAGCCCTAGCCTCAGGCCAAAACTCCGGCTGGGCAGCTTCACCATGGCCGCCCGTTCGGCCTTTAAGCCGATGGTGACTTCCCAAGTCACTGAAAATCGCCTCCGTGTTGACCCCGAATACTCCAAACGGATGGATCCGGCGGATTTGTCGTCTTTAAACGAACTCCTGGATTGCATCGACGCCCTGGGGGTCACTTCAGACTATGATCGGATTGGGCTTAAACCCGATCAGAGAGAAATCAAATCTCCGCCGATCACCCATCAGATAGCGGTCGTAGAGGAGCAAAACAACAATGGCTCTTCCCCTATGTTGAAAACAAGCTGTGTTCGGATTTCCGAGCTCGGAGAGACAGATACCCGCCCACAGGGGGACACTCCCAGTCCTCCGAACTTAGAATCGGGCGTTGATCCTGAAGGATCATTGGACGTCCCGGAGCCCAAACTATTAAACTCGGAAGTTTTTCAAACTCCGAACTCCACATTGGGTCAGGGTTCGGATTTAACGCCCCCACCCACCACAAGCAATATTCGCCAAGCAATTCCAGTCCCCCAGATATATGCGACCTCATGTACGTACGGAAGCAGTCTCAGGAAACAGTCCATCACTTCTGGGCCAGATTCCTCCTTGTCAAGGACAAGATTAAAGATTGCTGCGACGAGGACGCAATTTTAGTATTCTGCAATAATTGCACGGACGAAGGAATCCTCAACGCCCTCAACCGCCATTGCGTACTACACTTCGCTGACTTGGCAACAATAGTACAGAAGTATTACACAATGGAAAGCGCCTGGAAAACTCAGACAGCTCGCTGGGAACCACCGGCCTCCATGCCACCTCCCTGGCGGGCAAAAAGGATGCACCCTCGCGGGGCACCCAACCCCGCAGGCAAGAAAATTAAACCCATTACGGGACGTGAAACCATTCTTGAGGGATGGCTCGATAAGCCATGCAAGATACACACGACACCGGATTCTGAACCAACCGACAGCCTTAGAGCATGTTGGATACTCCGGCAAGTGGCCAAGAGCGGCGAGGATATCCTCACCAAAAATGCCTCAGAGCAGCACTCTCCGGAAGACGATGACCTTAGAGTATTAATGGTCTTCGAGACTTTCGCTTCAAACAATCGGCGTAAGAGGACACTCCGTGACCTCGCTGAAGTCTACCAAGTCGCAGCAATAAATCCCTGGAACGACACGGCCATAACTTTTATTGCCGATGACGAACCAAAATTCTGGTCAGTCTGGGCACCAGCTGCTTTGGTCCTCAATCCAATTGTGGATGGCTTTCGGCTCACTAAAGTTCTCATGGACGGCGGCAGCGGGCTGAACCTCATCTATGAGGACACGCTCAATAAAATGCAAATAGACAGAAGCCGCATCGAGAAAAGTAATACGACTTTTCGAGGAATCATTCCCACTCGGGAAGCAAGATGCGCGGGAAAAATTAAACTCGATGTGGTATTTGGCACGCCGGAGAACTATCGGTCCGAAGAGATAACCTTCCAGGTGGCCCCTTTCAACAGTGGGTATCACACCCTGTTGGGGCGAGATGCATTCACACGCTTTCAAGCCATACCTCATTACGGGTATATGAAGCTCAAGATGCCCGGGCCCAGTGGTATTATCACTCTCGCCATTGATCCGGACATAGCACTCCGCGCCAAAAACAAAACCGCATCCCTGGCCCTCGAGGCACTATCCGAGGCCCTTGCAGCCGAAGAATTAACCGCACTACGCTCCACGGTGGATAGGGACGACATAATCCTCGATAAGCGGCCCAAATCCACCTCCTTCAAACTAGCAGATGAAATAGTCAAATTTCAAGTTCACCCGACGGACCCCAAGAAGACAGCTTCCATCGGGGCACAGCTGGACCCGACGGTCGACGCTGCATTACGCGCAGCGAGAACTGGGACATATTCGCCTGGCACCCTTCTGATATGCCAGGAATCCCACGCAAATTGGCCGAACACAACCTCAATATATTGAAGGGATACAAGCCGGTCAAGCAAGCACTGCGGCGTTTTTCCGAACCCAAACGACAAGCTATGGGGGAAGAGCTAGCCAAGTTAATTGAGGTCGGGTTCATCAGAGAAATAAAACACCCGGACTAGCTAGCAAACCTGGTGATGGTACCAAAGAAGGATAAATCCTGGCGCCTGTGTGTCGATTTCAAAGACCTCAACAAGGCCTGCCCTAAAGATCCCTTCCCCCTCCCCCGCATCGATCAGATAATTGATGCTACTGTAGGACACGACTCATTGTGTTTCCTCGATGCATACTCCGGATACCATCAAATCAAAATGAAGGAGTCTGATCAAGCCGCAACGACATTCATTACCCCATACGGGCCTTTCTGCTTCAACACCATGCCCTTCGGGCTGAAAAGCACCGGTGCAACCTACCAACGCATGATTCAAACATGCCTGGAGAAACAAATCGGCAAGACGGTCGAAGCACATGTGGATGACGTCGTCATCGAAACTAAGCATGTCGAGGCACTAGTAGACGACCTGCATCTCACATTTGACAACCTCCGTACATATGACATCAAGCTCAATCCGAAAAGTGTGTCTTCGGCGTCCCCACCGGAAAACTGCTGGGCTTCATCGTTTCCAATAGAGGAATTGAGGCAAACCCAGCCAAAATCCGAGCTTTGTCACAATTGGCTACACCAACAGACCTCAAACAGGTCCAAAAACTAGCCGGATGTGTGGCAGCTTTAAGCCGCTTTATCTCCATATTAGGAGAAAAGGCACTGCCACTATATCGCCTGCTCCGACGCACCAACCACTTTGAGTGGACGGACGCGGCAACGGCCGGACTAGAAGAAATAAAAGCTCTTTTAGCAAGCAACCCAATCCTGGCCGCGCCAAACGTCGGTGAACATATGTTATTATACATCTCCGCAACACACCAGGTGGTGAGTGCGGTCCTCGTCGTCGAACGAGAAGAGGACGGACATAAATTCCCACTTCAGAAACCGGTATACTATGTATCCACTGTCCTCACACCATGCAAATCCCGGTACCCTCATTACCAAAAGATAGCATACGCGGTCTTCATGGCATCCCGGAAGCTACGACACTACTTTCAAGAGTGCTCGATCACGGTGGCTTCCGAAGTACCACTCAATGACACAATAAACAACCGCGATGCTACAGGACGGATTGCCAAGTGGGCCATTGAACTCTTGCCATTCGATATAACATACAAACCAAGCCGAGCCATTAAATCCCAAGTATTGGCCGACTTCGTCGCCGAATGGATAGAGGCCGAACTCCCTAAAGAGCACGACACATATTCCAACTGGGTCATGCACTTCGATGGATCTAAAATGCTGGCTGGTTTAGGAGCGGGTGTTGTCTTAACGTCCCCCACAGGAGACACGGTCCAATACGTACTCCAAATATTATACACAGACTCCAATAACGCAGCCGAATACGAGGCCTTATTGCACGGTCTTCGGATGGCTGTCTCCATGGGCATACAACGCCTAGAGGTGCGCGGGGATTCAAATCTCGCAATATCCCAAATAAACGGAGACTTTGACGCCAAAGATCCGAAGATGGCGGCCTATCGTAACGCCGTACTCAAAATATCAGCTCGGTTCGAGGGTCTCGAGTTTCATCATGTGGCTCGAGAAAGTAATCAAGCGGCGGATGTCCTTTTTTGGAAAGGCTCTTCAAGCCATCCGGGGTGTGGCAGGATGAGAGCGGCAACACCAGTCTAGATCCGATTATACCCCCAGATTCCGAACACAATACCGATATCATCGAGGGCTCAGCCATCGAAATAACACCATCGGCCCATCTAATAATGGCAGTAATTGCCCCATGGACCGAACCCTTCTTGGCCTACCTTAATAGATGAGAACTCCCTGAGGATCAGAATGAGGCTCGATGCATCGTTCGGCGGTCAAAATCCTACAAGGTTCATGAAGGAGAGCTCTACAAGAAGAGCGCTACCGGAATACTTCAAAGATTTATCTCCGAAGAAGAAGGATGGCAGCTCCTGGCAGAAATCCATGCTAGTATCGGCGGTCACCATGCCGCGGCTCGGGCTCTTGTAGGTATAGCCTTCCATACCGGTTTCTTCTGGCCGACGGCCCAAGCAGATGCACAGGACCTTGTCCAACATTGGGTGGGATGCCAGCTTTTCACCAATCAAAGCCATATGCCGCCTACCGCCCTACAAACAATCCCCATTACTTGGCCTTTCACGGTCTGGGGGCTTGATATGGTCAGACACCTTAAAGGGGGAAGCCATAAGAAAAAATATCTGCTGCTCATGGTAGATAAATTCACTAAGTGGATAGAGGCCAAACCAGTTAAAACGGCCGAAGCCGGACCAGTGATAGACTTTATATCCGGTGTCGTACACCATTACGGTGTCCCACATAGCATAATCACAGAACGACTCTAACTTTATAGCGGACGAAGTGAAAACCTGGTGTGACACCCCAAAATTTTGGCCTTATTTTATTCATTAAAATATTACCAGGAAATAAAAATTTCCCATTTGTCAAGTTTTACCCTTTGTGATTTTTGCCTCTAGTGGGAAAAACCTTCGAGGGTATTGTTGGACTTGATTACTCTCTAAATAAAACAATTATTTATCAGTGGATTTAAATTTGCAAGATTTGTTTTCTCAGAACTTTATTCCTTTAAAATGATTTCTTTTGCATTTGGAGCCTGTTTTGCACTACAACCTTTTGACAAATGCATTCAAATTTTCCACCAAGATTTGGGGATGTCATGTGATGTTTCCACATCACTTTTATGCAAAAATACCTTTTGGCCATTGGAGATTTTGAGCTCTACACCAACTTCTCCAATCTGGTCCAGTAGGCACTTTTGCACTACAACCCATTTAAATATTTCTTTAAAAATTCTTCCAAGTGTTTGGAGATGTCAATGGATTCATACAATTCATCTTCAAGCAAAAACCCAGTGTTGTTCTTTGAAAAATTTGAGTGGATCAACCTCTTTTGCATTCTGGTCCAACTTGGTGATTTGTACTGCAACCTTATTTTTCCTTGCTCTAGTAACCCTGAGCTTTTTCCTACTTATAGTCCTCCCTACCAAACTCTTAAGTCCAGGAGATTGGACCCTTTGGCATATTTTTGGTGCATGCAATGATAGCCTTTAGTTTCTGCCCAAAACTGGTTTTCTCAAATCCTTGCACTAACAAGTTTCTGGTTTTGCCCAAGTGATCTTACCATCATCTCCTACACCTATAGAGACACTGATCTGGAGATTTTGGCCACTCCAAGAGTTGCCTAAGTGCTTTTGGCATTCTGTCGAACAGTTGGTGTGCACAGCCTGTTTTGGCATGAGTTCTTTGTTTGCACTGTGGACTTGCTCCAATGTCCCAACAACCTTGTCCACTGAGCTCCTAGCCACCCCTACCCTTGTTCTGTTCTTTGCCAGCCTCACCCAAGCTCTCTAGAGCGCCCTGGCATTGCGTCGAACACCTGCCGTGCGTGCTCTGGGCGCGCCCAGAGCGCACGTTTTGCACGCGCGCACACTGAGCCGACACGCCGCACTGCCGCACTCGACGCGACCCGTCCCTGGCCCCTACTGCATCACTGAACCGCGCACTAGCCCGCTCCCTGCTCCACGGCATCTCTGGCGCCCTGCAGCGCCGCTGGCAGCGCCGCCTTGGCAGCACGCCGGCGTCGGCAGCGGATTCTGCCGCGGACGGCGCCGCCCAAACCGCCCGCGCACGCCAGCTGCCCCAGAGAACAGCCCGTGCTTATCCTCGTGCTCGTCGGCACGCGCTCGTCGCCGCCACGTAGTCCTGCAACTACAGAAAAGTGGTCGCCGGCGATCTTATCCTCGGCCACCGCGGGAGCCAGCCTCGAGCGCCTATTTAAAGGGACCCCGAGCTCAACCGAACACTCAAGCAACCCCAGGCCACCCCCATAACCCTCCCACAGCCAGCAATCGACGGGAAAGTCCTTTCCTCCTCGTCTCCGGCCAGCTCGGTCACCGCCGCAATCCAGTGCCGTTCGTCGCAACCAGAGCTTCCCCCGCCAATCCAACGCCACCAAGAACTCCCCCGTAGTCGTCCAGAGCTGCCTAGCGCCTCAGCTTCGGCCAAAGATCACCGGAGCCCAAATGTCACTTCACCACCGTAGCCCCCTCCGCCACGGAGCTTGCCACCGGTGACCTCCTCCGTCCCCACCTGCCTAGCGCCCACCGAGAGGACCGCCTCGGTCTGGCCAACCCATCCCTGCCCTCAGATGCCCTCGAGGAGCCGCCGTTCATCGCCGGCGATCGCCGGAGCCCCGCCACCGTTCGGGCACAGAGAAAGGAGGGAGAGGGAGACCAGTCAAACCTGACCAGTGGGCCCTCTGGACCCACTGTTAGTGACCCACGCGGCCGCTCTCTCTGTTTAAGTGAAAGCGCAAAGACCGGAGTACGTCACCTCTGCTTTGAAAGCGTATTCCCCTCAAAACGTTTTCTTTTCTGGTTTTATTTAAAAACAGAGATTTGACCAAACTTTGACTGGCTATAACTTTTAAAATAAAACTCCAAATGAGTTGATTCTTTTTCCTACCTCTCTCAAATTTCATATAGTTTATTTTAAGATTTATTTCAAAAAAAATTGAGACAACTTTTGGTACTGTGTTTGAAATCTTTGTTTTTGGATATTTTGCAAAATAGGATTTTGGAGAAAGGGAGAGCTTTCAAAAAGTGCATCCTTTGCATCCTCTTGAAGGCAAGCATTTCTGGACCCTGGCATAATATTTTGTTGTGGTGTTTTGATACGATTACAACACCATTTGACTTGGAGTATGCGTTGTCTTTATGTAATGATAAAGTCTCGTACATGAGTACACTTTGGAGTTGTTTTGTGATCAGAAATGGATGCACTAGTGGCTTGGACCACCCTCGTAAGCTCCTCATGCATACTGGAAGGGAGCCGGGAAAGTCGTGGTCTTGGGTAGACACGAGCATGTCCCTAGTCCCTCGTCGAGACGAGTATGTCCGGTATGGCATGGTGAGGCTTGATGAGTGGTGTTTTATTTCACTAGTGGTAATATTGTTGGAGGATGCTTGGACCACCTGAGTCGGTCGTAAGTCGAGTCTTGGTCGGTAGCTTCCCTATTTGTTGGTACTACCACTTGTCCCTGTCGCAGACGGGGTATGGTTCAGTAAGTTGTCAACCCCTACCAAAGCACACACCATACAGAGAGGCCATAGTGGAAGATACCGGAGGCCTCCGGTAGGCATGCCACTTGGTCAGGGGGCATGGGTGTTTTCGGTTGGGACCGAGAGGGAGGGCACCCCCTTAGAGCGCGCGAATAGAAATTTGATCCCATGCTACGTCGAGGTTGTAGCCTCCCCACTTAGAGTTTTGCTTGGCAGGTGTCGTGGGTGATTCCAGACACCGGTGAGTTAAGCTGGTGTGTGCAGGTCATGCGTGTTTTCAATTAAAAGACCATAGACGGAATTAGTCCCGATGGACTAAGTAAACCCGTTACTCGTGGGAAAATGGTACTCCCTCTGCAGAGGATATATCCTGTTGGATAGTCATGTTCTTGACTAAAGACCACAGTCTGAGTTGAATCTAGTAACGGTATTCGGATGGAGAACGGTTTAACTAGAACTCAGTAACGGTATTCGGATGGAGAACGGTTTAACTAGAACTCAGTGACGGTATTCGGATGGAGACACGGCTAACTGGATCGTAGTAATCGGTATTCGGATGGAGATACGGCTTGACTAAATTATCGGTTTTCGGATGGAGAAACGACTGAACTAAATATTGTTTAAGATTATGGCACATATGGATTATGACCTTTATTATTTTGGACTAACCATTTATATTACGTATATTATTGAGTATCCCTGGGATGGTTCCACCTCCTGGATATTCACCGTGATTATTCTCTTATAAGCCCTTTCTGTGATGTCGCTCAGACGTCCGACTGCGGCAAGCTTGTTGTTCATTTATCTTTTATAAGCCCTTTATGTGGTGTCGCCCCGACGCCCGACTGCGGCATTATTATTCTTGCAGTTTCCTCTCGAGGAGTCATTCAGACCCTCGTTTGGCACCAGTATTATTATTCTTGCAGTTTCCTCTCGAGGAGTCATTCAGACCCTCGTTTGGCACCAGTATTATTATTCTTGCAGTTTCCTCTCGAGGAGTCATTCAGACCCTCGTTTGGCACCAGTATTACTATTCTTGCAGTTTCCTCTCGAGTAGTCATTCAGACCCTCGTTTGGCACCCAGTATTTTTACTTTGGATTATTTTAACCACATGTGTGCGTCATGGTTTTTCGTATATTTCGTGATAGACGTGTGATCCCCTAATTAATCCGGAGCATGTTTGTTATATTATACCCGTGTTCTTAATGTTTGCGAGTACATTCAAACGTACTCACTGGCTTGTCCCTGGCTATTGTCTTGGCCAGATTCCTTGCTTGGAGATAAACATCACGGTGACAACCTCGGAACCTACGTGTTGACATTTGCAGCCTCGCGAAGATAGGAGTTATCCTGGTCAGCTGTTCTTGTGGGAAATGGAGTCCCATAGACGCAGATGTATCCAACCGCTTCCGCCTTCTACCATTAGAAACCAAGTGTTGTACTCCTAGGCCACACTGGTCTTGTACTACATATTTTTGTACTTGCTTGGATTTTCTTGTATCAAGTTGGTGCCTCATCAGCTAACAGTAATCCTGGGGCTGGTGGGCACAAGGCCGTTTTTCTGGGAAATTATTATCTCAAAAATCCGGTCGTGACACCTGGTGTGCTAACCTGGGCATCAAGCTCGATTATGCCTCCGTCTATCACCCCCAAACAAACGGCCAAGTCGAACGAGTTAATGGTCTTATCATGAGCGGCATTAAGCCTAGACTAGTTCGGTCTTTAAAAGAACCAGACAAACACTGGGTCGAGGAGCTCGACTCCGTACTCTGGGGGCTGCGGACCATGCCCAATCGCACCACCGGTTACACACCATTCTTCATGGTGTACGACGCGGAGGCTGTTTTGCCCTGCGACATCATTCACGACTCACCTCGAGTGCGCATGTACGAAGAGAGAGAAGCCGAGCTAGATCGGGAGGACAGTCTAGATGCCCTAGAGGAGGAGCGTGACGTTGCAAAAGCCCATTCCGCATTCTATCAACTGCAAGCTCGCAGATACCGAAGCAGGGAAGTGCGGGCCAAGACTTACAATGTTGGTGAACTTGTTCTACGCTTGCCAGAAAAGAAAAAGGACAAACTCAAGCCCAAGTGGGAAGGTCCCTTCATTATAGATGAAGTTCTCACTGGAGGCGCGTACCGTCTGCGTGATGCATCGGACAATCGCTTAGAGCCAAACCCGTGGAATGCCGCCAGACTCCAAAGATTCTATGCCTAGAGCCGGACTCATTGTTCATTTTCTTTTTCTCCTTTTTTCCATTTTCTCTCTCTTTAAGTTTTTTAGCTTTATAGCTCTTTTGCGGCTAGACCGCACACTTATGAGGTACACATCCTTAAATGTATACGCCCATAATACCTGGGGGCTTCTTTTACAGAAGCTTATTAAGATTATCCGAGCATCAAGCTCACCACATATGTGTCCTTTTCTCATATATACCTTTTCTTCGCCATTATATGCACCTTTATGACTTAAGTTTTTGCCAAGCTGGGTTGCCTGGCTCCTGTGCTTATGCCCTACGTCCCCATTAGATCGGCTAGGGCATAAAGGGAGCACCTTTGTGATTGTTACAGCCGGGTCATCCGGACTTGTACCTCAGACTGGGTGAAGCCGAAAGCTAGCATTCTTAAGGGAATAATCGGTCAGCGGACTAAAGACGTTTTACCCTGGTTGCACTATGAACCCCCAGATATTATGTATACTACGATTTTTTGAATCACAGTTCGGGCATGCATACTAACGCATGTTCACCCAGGGAAAGGAACCCTTAACGAAACTATTCTCTCTGGAAGATATTTCTTACAATCAATAAGTAATATAACATAGCTAGCCGAACACAACTTGTCTGTTCAAGCAACTACGACCCCTACGCCTGGTTTCTATGCATGCCCCGGTATCTATCACCGATCCGGTATTCGGAAACACTCCACACCTTCGGGTCCGGAGGTAGAAGCTAAAAGGTCTGCCATGACAATCATTTTACAATTCGGCTAGGGACAAATTTGTCAATTGAAGTACATAGTCACTTGGACTCAAAAAATTCTTCCTCTATACCATCTAACATGCTGTCTAGCTTACAATCCTGTTGTGAAAACTTGGTGGCTATCTTTACTTGGTCCTATAGCAAGCTCACTGGAATCTCTTGTCCATCTGACCCTCGAGGTCCGACTTGGGCCATATGATTCGGATCGAGACCGGTGTACCTTGTTTTCACCATGGCCCAGGCCTCTCCCGCGCCTTCTCGGCAAGCCGATATCTTCCATAATCTAAAGCGGCGCCGAGCTCCCTTGAATAGCTTTACAAACTCCTCCATACTTCCTGGAGGAGATGCGGATGGCCATAAAGCCTTGGCAACACTTAGCATCGCTTTCCGAGCTCGCTCGTACACTTGCGATGGCTCTTGCAGCAGATCGCCTTGAGCTCCGGACATTTCCTCTTCGGGCCGGCCAGTCAGCATACCTGCAGACATAAATCTATTAACTCATTTCTTTACCGCACTACACGAGGGTAACTTCAAAAACATATTGAATATGCCGCCTCATAGCCTCTTGTTCTCTTTTACGGCGTCTGCTAGCTGGGCTCGCACGTCTTTCAGCTCTTCGCCACAGTAGGGTGTTGGAATCCTGCAGCTTGTTCTTATCATCCCTAGCCCGTGTCAGCACACGTTCGCCAGCGGCCAGTTGCTTTTCGGACTGATGTTTACCCGCCTACGCGACCTTCAGTTCCTCTTGCAATTGAGCTAACGATCCTGCCATGGGAAATACAACAGTGTTAACATTACTGGTATATGATTATATTTTTCTGGATGGAGAAGAACATTACCAGGCGGCACCTCCTTGGATTTCTCCAGTTCGGCGGTAACAACAACTCTCACGGAGGTTTTGTTGAGTTTTGTGTGATTGAAGTTTTCATGTTTTGGGTTATCTTACGATAGATGAAGGAAGGATGTAAGAGCCTAAGCTTGGGGATGCCCTGGCATACCAAGCTATTATCCAAAAATGAGCAACCAACTAAGCTTGGGGATGCCCCCGAGTGGCATCCCTGCTTTCTTCCAACAACTATCGGTATTTTACTCGATGCTATATTTTTATTCGTCACATGATATGTGTTTTGCTTGGAGCGTCTTGTATGATATGTGTCTTTGCTTGTTTTATTTTGTGTTTTAAGTCATCAATCCTTGCTGGACACACCTATTTGAGAGAGCCAAAATTATGTCATGACTTGTTAGAATTGCTCTCTTTGCTTCACTTAAATCTTTTATGAGCTAGGAATTGCTCTAGTGCTTCACTTATAATCTTTTTGAGCACGGCGTGCTTTGTTGTTTTTGAAGAAATGCTCTCTTGCTTCACTTAGATTTGTTTGAGAGTTACTAAAATTTTGAAGAAATTCTCTCTTGCTTCACTTAAATTATTTTGAGAGAAAGAAAATTTGTTATGCTCATGATCTTCACTTATATTTGTTTGAGCTTATGAAAAGCAACACATGAAAATTAGTCCCAAAGTGATAGATATCCAAGAAGGATAAAGAAAAAAATAAATGTCATGAAGATCATTGGACAAAATAAACTTGATTCTTAGTAATAGTTTTGAGATGTGATGATGTGATATGTGAGTTATGTTGATGAATAATTGTGCTTTAGTAAGAATATTGGTGTTAAGGCTTGTGATTCCCTATGCATGCACGAAAGTCAATAATCATGCAATGAAAATTATATCCTACTTGTGGTGCATTATTCGGTGTTAATTATGCTTAATGCTTGCTTATGAGAATTATTTCATTTCTTGGTTGTTCGCTTCCCAATCTTTTGCTAGCCTTCATTTTGCACTAAGTATGATCTCTACTTGTGCATCCAAAATCCTTTAAACCAGTTTTGCCACATGAGTCCACTATATCTACCTATATGCGGTATTCTTTTGCTGTTCTAAGCAAATTTGCATGTGCCATCTCTAATTTTCAAAATAAACTTCTCTTTTGTGTGTTTGTTTCGCTCGCGGAACGGTAACGGGTGGCTAATATTTTCCATGCTGGATGTGTTCTTCTCAAGATGAGTGTTTATTCACTTGTCATTGCACGAGAGTAAGGCAAAGGTCTTAGGGATGCCCAGTCCCCAAATGCAAAAAATGAATTTACTTTATGTTGTCAAATAATAAATTCCATGGAAAGTGTTGGTATGGAGGGCACCCGTGGATACCGTTAGCCATGGAAAGTGAAAGAATGGTGAAAAAAGGAATAAACTTTATTTTTTGTTTGGGAACTGCCTATGGCATATCTAGCATGGAAAGTGTTGGGAACTCTAAGTCGTTTTCGTTGGTGGGATGGATACACCTCCCAAAATGTTTTTATCTCTATTTTTTCGCTTTGAGCTCTGGCACCTCTACAAATCCCTACGTCCCCCGCGAATGGGCCTTTCTTTTACTTTATGCAATTTTTATTTTGAAATTTGAGTCTCCATCTTCTCTCCTAAAAAGCACCAACTAGGAGGCAATATGATCGTACTTAAGTATTGGGTGTAGTTAATATTCGAGTGTGTTTCATGAATGGACCAATGTTTGAGCATGATGGGATAACTTATTTTAGTGTTGATATTTTGAAAGACATGGTTGCTTGTTGATATGCTTGAGTATCTAAATTATTATGTCAAAACTAGAATATTGCTTTGAATCACATAAAAAGTCCTAATGTCCATGCTATAAAGAAAATAATATGATATGACATGATGAACATCACTCCACATCAAAAATTCTGTTTTTTATCACTTACCTACTCGAGGATGAGTAGGAGTTAAGCTTGGGGATGCTGATACGTCTCCAACGTATCTATAATTTTTGATTGTTCCATGATGTTTTATTATCAATCTTGGATGTTTTATAATCATTTTATAGTCATTTTTTGGTACTAACCTATTGACATAGTGTCGGATGTGGGGTTCTGGCAAACCCTTAAGGTTCGAACACTGGGGTGCACGCGAAGTCTTTCCCTCCTACCGATCTGCGCCCTAGCTCGCTAAGATCTCACGGACGAACTCGACCGACACGCAACACAAAGAGACACGGGATTTATACTGGTTCGGGCCACTGTTGTGGTGTAATACCCTACTCCAGTGTAGTGGTGGTGGATTGCCTCTTGGGCTGATGATGAACAGTATAGAGACAAGAACAGCCTCCTGAGGTTGAGGTGTTCTTGTGCTTGGTGACTTAGCGGGTGAGAGCTGGATGAACTGCTCGATCCCCTACAGTAGTGGCTAGTTCTACTTATATAGGCCCTAGTCCTCTTCCCAAATATTGAGCGGGAAGGGAGCCAACAACGGCGGGCAAATTTGAAGGGGGACAGCTAGTACAAGCTATCCTGACAAAAGTGGTCTTCGCCTGCGAAAGGCTCTGGTGGTGACGCCGTCTTGGGCTCCACGATGACCTCGGTCTTGCCGTCCTCCTGTTCTTGGTCTCGTTGCACCGATATAGCAACCTTTGCCTGATGCCTCGGTACTCCTCGCCTGCGCTGGCCTCCTTGCACCAAAGAGGAAACAAGGACGTTGCGCGCTCTGGCGCCCGCCTGGTGTCGATCGTCATGGCTCACGTCACGAGAGCCTCGTGAGGTTTGCCCCGCCTTGATATCTCCGCTCCTCGTGAGCCTGCCTGACTAGGCCGCTCCTGAGGAGGTCTTGCGTCGTCCGCCTCGCGAGGCTTGGCCCCTCGCGAGGGTCTTGGATGCCTTGTTGATGAAGATGGGCTGTACGGCCTGCTGGCTTAGCCACGCCGTGGGCCGCAGGCAGGCAAGTCTGGGGACCCCCGTTCCCAGGACGCCGACAGTAGCCCCCGGGCCCAAGGTGCGCTCAGGCTTGGCTTGGCGGCAAAGCCAAGGGTCAAGTATGGAGCACCGCGGGCCCCAAAAGCCTGCGGCCTCGGTTGACGCGTGGCGGTTGATTGGACGTGGGCGTCTCCGCTTCCCCACGCTGCCTTTGAATCCGCCTGGCTATGCGGCCCCCGTGGCCTACACAGTTATTCTTCCTTCGCCCACGCCTGGCTCTTCCAATCTCCCTGCTTCCTCGAGGCCCTGCTCTGCCTTGCCAATCCGGCTTACGCTCCGCCTGCTTCATCGCCATGGCGCCGAAACAAGCTGAAAAGGGGAAGAAACCCCTGTTGTTGCCAACTGCGCCTCCATCTTTTGAGCCGGCGCTCGACCGGCCTCGGGTGCTCAACAACGAGGCCATGGACAAGGTGCGCCCCATGCTTGCCTCCAGCTTCAACGAGTGGGGAGAGACGGTGGCTTGGCCCGCGTCCCGCACTTGCATGGATCGGGCAGCCACTGAGGTCCCGCTTTTCATTGATTCCCTCTGGGATGGCTTGATTCCTCCCTTGTCCGCCTTCTTCAACGCGGTGCTCAAGCATTACCAGATCCACATGCTTCCTCTCGACCCTCAATCTGTGACCCTTCTTGCCGTCTTCGCCTTCTTGTGCGAGGCCATGGTGGGCATCGCTCCTTCCGTGGCCCTGCTTCGCCATTTCTTCTCATTGCATCTGACCGATCCCCAGCAGAGCTTGGGGTGTGTGAGCTTCCAGGCCGTGGCCGCGACCGCAGGCGCGGGGATTAACTTCGAGCTCCCTTCATCCACGAGCGAGTTTCGTACGCGATGGGTGTTTGTTGATGCCGGCGTGCTCAGCCCTCTGCTCCAAGTTCCGGCGGGGCCTGCTGTTCCGAACTCCAGCTGGGGCCATCAGAAGCTCATGAGTCCCTGCCTTGCTCTCGTCTGGGCCAGGCTGAGGCTGCTGAAGGACCGCGGCATGACCGCACCTATGGTGGTGAAGGAGTTCGTCAAACGCCGGGTTTCTCCCCTTCAGCGCCACTCTCGCCCAATGTGGACCTTGCTCAACAGTCAGGACCACATGAGGTTCCAGGAGTCTGGGCTCCCTCTCGGGACGCGGCAGACAATGCTCGAGGTCTTGACGGGTGTCCCTCTGCCAGCCGAAATGCCTGGGAAGAATTGCCTGTTGTATCGCTGCAAGAACAAGGACGAGTTCGCAGCGAGCATGCCTTCCTTTGACGAATGGGGGCTGCGGCCGATCAGTCTGGTGGAGCCCCGCGAAAACCCCGTCGTCATGGTTCCCTTCCTTGCCGCTGGTGCCGAGCTCACCCCAAGTGGGGGTGCAGGAGGGCGAGCTCTGACGGAAGCTGGTGGCCCAAGTGTTGAGGAGCGCATGCTGAGTGGTGATCCTGGGGCGTCATCCTCAGGAGCTTGCGACCCCCTCTTGAAACGCTGGTCGCTGAGGAGACGCAGCGTGCGGCTCCCGAGGCTAAGGCCCCGGAAGCCTCGGGAGTTGGTGGTGAGGTGGCGCCCGGCTGTTTGCCGCATCCGGGCACCCCTGACGTTCTCTCTCCAAGCTCTTCGTCCCGTGCAAGCCGCCACGTCCAGCGATACGACCGGCTCTGCGTTGATTTCACGGAGCTCCGCAAGAGGAGAGGATCCCCGAGCAGCAACAACATCTTCAGACCGCTGAAGCGGAGGAAGTACATCGCCATTGACGCATAAGTATCGTATTGCTGTGGCTCCTTGTGTGCTGTTTTCCATCTCCCGGCGTCAGTTCTTCAGGGCTCCTTCCGTCGAGGCGGCTGCGCCTCCTGAGAAACGGCCTCCTCCTTCCTCGACTCCCCCATCGGCCTTGAGCGTTCCTGGTTTGCTTACCGCCCCTGGAGCAGGGTCGGTTGGGGGAGCATCTCCGCCTTCGCGGCGCGCTGAGCCCGCGGCTTGGTCACTCCTCCCCCACGGTCTGGCGTGGAGCCTGGCAGGCGTGCCCAAGACCCCTCCTTTGCTCATGGACAGCAACTGGTTGGCTTCGATCTTCGGCTCCTCTTCATGCAGCATGCCCCGATCGGCTCGGGCTTCTCGTGTGGACTGGCTGACGTCAGGAGCGGCGTCAGCCCCCAGCCCCCTGCCGGGAGGTGGTGCGCCACTGGCGCCCCGCCCGCTGCCCCAGAGGTGGAGGACGAGGTGGGCCGAGCGTTCGAGCTCGAGCGTGGGCGGAGCGTAGTTCGTCACGAGCTCTTCCAGGAGGCGATGGGAGCGATGAGTCGACTGGGTGAAGAGCTCGCTGGTGTCGACTCGTGCCTTGAGGCTGAAGGTCTTCGGCTGGTGGAGGAGCGGCGCAAGCTGAAGGTGGCCATCAACCTCGGTCGCTATCAGCGCGACCTTGAGAATGCAAAGGCCGAGGTGTCCCTCAAGATCACCCATGAAGCCCGCTCGCAAGCCTTGGAAGAGGCTTGCGAGGTTGACCGTCGTCGCGAGGCTGCGGATAAGCGCGCGTGGGAGCTCCAGGCCTGGAGCGCGTCCCTTGAGCAGCAGGTGGAGGCGCGCAGGGCCGCTCTTGCATCGCTGAGGGGGACACCCGTGGAGGAAGAGGAGGTCCGGAAGCGTGACGAGGCGCTGGTCCTGGAAGCCGTGGAGCGCAGCCTCGAGCTCGAGCAACTGGAGACGAGGGAGCGTCAAGTTGCTCAAGCAGAAGATGCCGTCGGGGCTCGCGAGGCCAGAGTCGAGGAGGAGGTCAATCGCTGGGTGGCCGAGGTTCGCGCAGACCTGGAGGGTAGGTACGACCTGAAGCTAAAGCTCGTGGGTATGGAGGATGTAGGCAGGGCCACTACCCTCAGGCCGAGGTTGGATGAGGCTGAGAGGCACGCGGAAGCCACGGCTGCCGCCCTGGTTACGGCGCAGGCGGACTTGGCCTCCGCCCGCGCCGAGCTGCGTTCCCTTCGGAGGCGGGTTGATGATGCTGAGGCCGTCGCGTGGCAAAACACGGAGGAAGTGCTCCAACGACGAACGCTGGAGCGCGAGCATGCCCCTATGCTTCAGGATCTCCGGAACAGGGCCAATATCGACCTGGGCCATATTTGCGACGTGGAGGCGCTGGCCCCTCACTCGAACGATTATGCCAGCCACCTGACCTTCTTCACCGAGGTGGTGACATGCCTGGAGGCTCGATCTGCCAGAGCTCGCCAGCTTGTGGAGGAAAGGGGTCGTGGCCTGCTTGAGCGCGCTTTCTCCCGTGTCTTCAGCCACCTCCTGAATGCCGACCCCAACTTTGATTTCGATGCCGCCATCGCCCCCGTACCCACGGCTGTCTGGGGCGACCTGGCGCGTTGGGTTGAGGACAATGTGGACGCATTGGTCAGGGCCTTCACCTCGGAGGATGACGCGGTGGTGGTCGCCGCAGACGAAGGCGACGTGGTTGACGACGGCGACGGGGGCGTCGCCGATGGCGGCGTCGATGCTGACGAAATCGATGATGACGCGAGTGACGCGTCCACGGGTGATGCAGCGAGCAACATTTCTGGCTGACCCCATGTTCTCCTGTCGTTTCATCCTACACAAAACTCGGGCGTGGCCCTTGGAAAACTTGTAAGAGCATTTTGAGAGGGGGAGCCCCTCATGTAAGCAAATTGCAGTTTTACTTTCCTATGCGGTGTGAGTTTGTGTCCTCGCGGACTCATGAATCCAGGTGCTAGTTCTCTGTCATGGTTTACCTTAGTTAGTGCCAGCTTTGAGCCGGGTCGCAAGGCATCGAGTTTTTGAGAATCCTGCGGAGCTTGTCGCCCCATCAGAAGGGGCCCCATGAGAGGTGAGCACCAGTTGCAGTGCAAGCGCGCGCGTGCTTAGCGCAGTCCCGCTCGCGAGGAGCTCGTGAGGGGAAGGCGATGGACATGAGTCCCAGACAAAACGAGATCCAGAAGGCAAGAAATTGATCGAACGAGAAAAGGCTCCCCCCGCGCGCATCGATAAAAACTCGGCTTCAACTCAAATCCAGATCCAGAAAGCAAAGCTACAGAAAGAGAGATCCAAAGCAAAAGGCCGCGTCCGGCACCTAGTCTAGTCTTCTGGTCTTCAAGTCTTCTCACCAGCGCGGAGCTAAGTGCTGCCACTAGGTGTGGGAGGGAGCCCCAGGGCCTGAGGCCGGCACCCCTGAGACTCCGGGGCGTGTACAGCCCCAACTCATTATTACGTGAGTGTCACGGGCGGCGAGCTTCACAGGCACTGGGCCTTCTTCACAGGTACGGGCCTTGCTTCATATCACTAGATGAGGGCCCCGCCTTGTGCCACCCTTGACCTCCTTTGAGCCGACCGGTCACCGGGACGACACAAAGGAGGGAAAGAGGACGCCAGCGGTGCCCTCGGCGACCACAGGTCCTCTGCCGGGGGAAGGGTCGTCGAGGCCTCCCCGACAGAGGGCCTACCTCCGGGTGTCGCCAGGCGTCGCGCGACGCAGGGAGGGGCCTTGCTCCTGGCTCCCTCCTGGTGGCCCCCAGCGTGTTTCCCTTGTTGGAAGGGGTGCTGCCGTGCCAGGGTCGTCGATCGACGCTGCAACCTGATTCATCTGTAGCCCATGGTTAGCGTAAGCCTGTTCCTGAGAGATTAGCGGTACCCTGTAGTTGCCGTTGCCGGCGCGATCGTCGTGGTTCTCCGTTGGTTCTTGGAAGGCTTCGGCTCCTAGCGCCCCCTCTCCCCAATCTTCTCCAATGAATGATCCAGGGTCGTCCTCTGGTGCGTACTCTTGGTCCATCATGCGGGGCATGTAGGCCTCCGGGGCCGTCACCCCGAACACCTCGCCGTGGTGCCCCACGCTCCATGTTGCTCGGCCCAGGGTGGCGTCCTGAGGATGGTAGCGTGGCATCCGGCTAGGACCATGGGGGGCAACGCTTGCGCCCGTGCTTGTCGCGGGCGGCATGGGGGCGGCGGATCCCCCTTCGAAGGCAATTTCATTATGGTGGTATACCAGCCGCCAGTTCTGGAACTTCCAGTTCCAATCGGAGCTCAGGGTTTCGACTGCTGTTCATTCCAATCTTAGGTCTCGCTCAGCGAATTCCGCTGGCCGTGCTGATGTTGATGAAGCCCCCGGGGCGTAGTTGATGGCGCGTGGCTGTGGTGAGGTTCGCCGCGTGGCCCTGCAGTGGCCTGAGGAGAAAGTCGATAGCAGAAAGGTGGTGCTCCGGACGCTGCTGCATCCAGCAGCTCGGCAACATGCTCCAGCAGTGCATCCCGGCCACTTTCCATCAGCCTGCATCGCAGCAGCTCCCTTGCCACGGTGAGCGTTGCCCGCATGTTTGCTTGCTCCCGCCGGGAGTGCGGCGCCGTTGCTGCGGCATGGCTCGCTGCTCTTGCAGCGGCCCGTACTTGCCGCGGGGTGAGGGTGGACAACGGCTGGCCGCGCTGCCCGCGCCCGGCGGAGTTTGGCGGTGCTCGCGCCGCCTGGAGCGCAGGGTCGAGGTCTTCATGGGCAGGCGGCACTGCCCAGGCTGGCCAGGCTGCCCAGCGGTCGGAGCCGGCCCTTGAGTCGCCGGACATCGTGGCTGTGGAGCGTCGGCGAGCTGGTCGGTGGAGAAGAAGCTTTGGCACACCCCTACCTGGCATGCCAAATGTCGGATGTGGGGTTCCGGCAAACCCTTAAGGTTCGAACACTGGGGTGCGCGCGAAGTCTTTCCCTCCTACCGATCTGCCCTAGCTCGCTAAGATCTCGCGGACGAACTCGACCGACTCGCAACACAAAGAGACACGGGATTTATACTGGTTCGGGCCACCGTTGTGGTGTAATACCCTACTCCAGTGTGGTGGTGGTGGATTGCCTCTTGGGCTGATGATGAACATTACAGAGAGAAGAACAGCCTCCTGAGGTTGAGGTGTTCTTGTGCTTGGTGACTTAGCGGGTGAGAGCTGGATGAACTGCTCGATCCCCCTACTGTGGTGGCTAGTTCTACTTATATAGGCCCTGGTCCTCTTCCCAAATATTGAGCGGGAACGGAGCCAACAACGGCGGGCAAATTTGAAGGGGGGCACCTAGTACAAGCTATCCTGACAAAAGTGGTCTTCGCCTGCAAAAGGCTCTGGTGGTGACGCCGTCTTGGGCTCCACGATGACCTCCGTCTTGCCGTCCTCCTGGGCTTGGTCTCGTTGCACCGATATAGCAACCTTTGCCTGATGCCTCGGTACTCCTCGCCTACGCTGGCCTCCTTAGCACCAAAGAGGAAACAAGGACGCTGCACGCTCTGGCGCCCGCCTGGTGTCGATCGTCATGGCTCACGTCACGAGAGCCTCGTGAGGTTTGCCCCGCCTTGATATCTCTGCTCCTCGTGAGCCTGCCTGACTAGGCCGCTCCTGAGGAGGTCTTGCGTCGTCCGCCTAGCGAGGCCTGGCCCCTCGCAAGGGTCTTGGATGCCTTGTTGATGAAGATGGGACGTACGGCCTGCTGGCTTAGCCACGCCGTGGGCCGCAGACATGCAAGTCTGGGGACCCCCGTTCCCAGGACGCCGACACATAGTGCCAAGTGCCAGTTGCTGTTTTTCCGTGTTTTTTACATCACAGGAAATCAATATCAAATGAAGTCAAATTCCATGAAACTCCACGATGATTTTTTTGGGCCAAAAGGAAGGCAATGGGCCCTGGTTGCACCTGGGGGTGCACCGAGGGGGGCACAACCCACCAGGGGGCGCCAGGAGGCCCAGGCGCCCCCTGGTGGGTTGTGCCCACCTCGGGTGCCCCACGGACCGCCTCTTTGCTCTATAAATACCCCAAAAATACTAGAACCCTAGAGGAGTCGACGAAATATTCATCCAGCCGCCGCAGAGTCCAGAACCACCAGATCCAATCTAGACAGCATCTCGAATGGGGTTCACCACCTCCATTGGTGCCTCTCCGATGATGCGTGAGTAGTTCCTTATAGACCTTCGGGTCCGTAGTTAGTAGCTAGATGGCTTTCTCTCTCTCGCTGAATTCTCAATACAATGGTCTCTTGGAGATCCATATGATGTAACTCTTTTGCGGTGTGTCTGTTGGGATCTGATGAACTTCGAGTTTATGATCAGTCATATCTTTTTATTTCCATGGAAGTTATTTGAGTTCCTTTGATCTCTTATAGCCTTGTATTTCTTCTCCGATATTTGGGTTTTGTTTGGCCAACTTGAACTATTTATCTTGCAATGGGAAGAGGTGCCCAGTAGTGGGTTCGATCTTACGGTGCTCGGTCCTAGTGACAGAAAGGGAACCGACACGTATGTATCGCTGTTACTAAGGATAAAAAGACGAGATCTATATCTACCGCCATATAGATAAACGGATATTGTCTACATCATGTCATTGTTCTTATTGCATTACTCCGTTTTTTCGTGAACTTAATACACTAGATGCATGCTGGATAGCGGTCGATGTGTGGAGTAATAGTAGTAGATGCAGGCAGGAGTCGGTCTACTAATCTTGGACGTGATGCCTATGTAATGAGCATTGCCTGGATATCGTCATAATTATTTTAAGTTCTATCAATTGCCCAACAGTAATTTGTTTACCCACTGTTTGCTATTTTTCTCGAGAGAAGCCACTAGTGAAACCTACGGCCCCCGGGTCTTCTTCCTCATATATTTGCTTTGCGATTTATTTTATTTGCACTTTTTGTTAAGATATATTAAACCAAAAATATAAAAATACTTTGCTACACTTTATTTTATTTGCGATCTATTATTTCAATCTATTACAACTTTCTCCCGTCAACACGCAATTTCTGGCGACGTACCCTGAAAGGGATTGACAACCCCTTTAACACGTCGGGTTGCGAGGTGTTGTTATTTGTGTGCAGGGGCTGTTTACGTTGTGTTGCTTGGTTCTCCTACTGGTTTGATAACCTTGGTTTCATTTCTGAAGGAAATACCTACCGCCGATGTGCTGCATCATCCCTTCCTCTTTGGGGAAATACCGACGTAGCTTCAAGCGACATCATTGCATTATTTCTCAACTTTATTTTTAATGGCGTGCCGTTCAGTTTTGAAGCACGACTAACTGGTACTGTATGCAGAGAAAATATAAACTACTCTACCACTACTCCACCTCTAGTACTAGTATCAAAAAAGGTATATAGGCTGGAGCTTCGGCGCTTGCTTGCTATGGGTTGCCCACTTGCTTCTCACACTATCACCCTCTCTCCAGATTAAAAAAGACGGTGGCGCCCCTCTCTCTCCCTCCTCACTGGTGGTCACATATCCGCCGGGGAAGAAAAGGACGTGCAGCGTTGACGCACTCGTCGTGGGCGAGCGAGGTCACGCACTGACGACAAGGCTGTCCTCTCAGACCTAGCGCCTGTGCAGGATGGCCTCCGTCCGCAAGCTCGTTGCTGTAGTGTGTGCGGAGGATTACGACCAAGAGCGAAGGCACTTCCCGCGGACCCTCAGGTATGCTACCTCTTTTCGAACCATACCCTTGTTCTATTGCCCCATCTGCCACGTCGCTGCATGTGGATCTTTTTCCACTCCGCCATCTCCCCAATTTGCTATCCTCTGCTCTGCTGGTCACGCAAACCAAAACCTTAATTTGCACTATTAAAGGAAACCCTACTTAATGTAGACTAATCCATGTCTGGGTTGAATAAGGAAAGGAAGGGAGAAAGTACTATCGAAGAGACTAGGTATCGAACCCGCATCTAGGTTGAAAAGGGGAAAATCAGTACCTAAGGAACGAGTCTCGTGTCTCTTGGTTGAAAAAGGGTAGAAAGGCATGACAACGCAATAGAGAATGACTAGGTCGATCGGTTTCTTGTCCTCATATAGGAAAAAGGTGGATAAAGAGAACAAAAATGGGACGTAATCCACATATGCTGCCTAGATATTTGTTGCTCTGGGCAACCATCCCTCCCTCACCACTCTATGCGTCCGTGGAGGTACATCGTACTGGTGCTCCCACTGTCCGAATGGGCCTCCCATGCTCTTATTGCCACTTTTTTATTGTTAGTATAACACCAGCGGTAAAGTCAAGCAATGCTACTGCTAAAGTGATGCCACATTTAACTAATGCCGCACTCAGTCTAATGCCACCGATAAATTTAATGCCATTTAATGTCGCTGGATTATTTCAGGGTTAGCTGTTGATTGTGGATGTATTAAAGATTTTTCAGCTAAGGCATTCAAATGTTGTTGCACAGCCAGTATACCAACGATGAAACTTGTTACTACCTTCAGATTTTTGCACTGTTAATGCTTATAGATTACATACCTCACTTTCATGAGATAAGTCAATTTTTTGTACAGTGTCACCAAAATGCCAAGGCGCTGATGTAATTTTATTTTGGTTAAACTACACAAAAAAATTTGAAGAGAAGAGGAAAGGTCAAGAGTGGGCACCTCCTCCTCCGGCTGTTTTCTTGATTCGGTTGATCAAGTTTTTATGTTTGATCGATTATCAATATTGGGATGGCAATTTTTCAAGTCCCCTCGAGTTTGAAATGATATTTACCTTGAAGGTACATGGTTTGCAATTTTTTATACTGTCATTAGTTAATAATGCTAGTTACCTTCAGACTTTTGTTTGGTTTAATGCTGTTGCACAGCTAGTATACCAATGCTAAAACTTGTTACCTTTACATTTTGTATAGTTAATGCTTATAGAAATCTTCCAGTGCTAGCTTATGGAAATCTGTTCAGTAAAACCATTGTACTGTACCCCATAATAAAAAACTACTCTATTGTTGCACTAGCCACTGGATTAGTTTATATTTGTACTATTCGAATGGTGTTGCATTAGCATATGGACATATATAAGGTGTGCAAGCTTTCCCATATATGTGCTCAAGAAAACTACTAGTTGTTTTTCTAAATACTAGACGTTTGGGTACTTTAAATTGAACTGCGAAAACGTCTTATATTAAGGAACAGAGGGTGTAGAGTTCACTCAATTATGCCGGTAAAGCTAGTCACACCTTTGTTAAAATTAATGTTCATTATGTTATCAGCGGAGATCTGCATGTTTGTCTCTAATGTCTGTCGATTACATACCTGACATCATGATGTAATGGTAAGTCATTGCTTTTTGTACAGTGTCACTGAATTATCAAGGTGGTGATGGCGTTTTATTTTAGTTGAACTGCACAAAATATGCTTAAAAGAAGAGGAAAGGTCGGGAATGGCTCAATCTTTCAAAAAATACTATGTATGCCTTCCTGACATCAGCCGCTGTTGCCATATTTATTCCTTCAAAAAGGTGGTTAGAAACAGTCCTGCTATCTTCTCCCAGTAAGAAATTGGAATGCTTATATTTGTGAGTCTATGCTTCAACGAGTGCCACTTTTATAGTAATCACACTTTCAATATCTGTGCAAACAGGAATGCTCGATTTTAGTGGAACTGCACAAAAAGTCCAAATAGTTCAACATTAGGAGCATGTTTTCTTCCAAACCGTTATATCCAATTGGTGGCACTATGAGTTGTTCATTACAAAGGTACATGGTTTGCTACTATCTTGCTACTCTTTTTGTACTGTCATTAGATAGTAATATTAGTGGTTTGCATGTGAATTTATTGGCAGGGTGGACCTACATTGGAGGTGCAGGACATGATTCAATGATTGGATGCTCAATTTTGGTTGTATCGATTTCACCTCTTCCATCACTGTGAACATGGATATCCTTGGTCTGATGAAGAATAGGCGCTATATTTCTGCTCTATACCAGCAAATCAATTCAGTTCAAAATTGTCCAGGGAAAAACATGACAGATGCTAAGCAGAAACGACTAGAAGAGACGTGTTTAAACCGAAAATACAAGGTGGGGTATATGTTTACTAGCTGCTTGATATTTGTGCAGACACATGTCTGCCCGTTGCTATTTGGCAAACAAACAAAGTGACCTCAATTTTGGTCGAACTGCACAAGAGAATAGTATAGTCACTGCATGCAGTGCCATTTGAAAATAGACACAGAAAGATTGGATAGTCACTTCATGGACTGCACAAAAGTAGTATTGTACTATTTATTGGTCAACACTAAATGCTTCATTGCTTTGGTCTGATTATACAATGGGCATCGTTTTGCCTAAGTTAAAGTTTGTATTTCGAAAATAGTCTCGCTGTGTAATCGAGAGAAGACCAAATCATATTGTAGTGGATGTTCCTCCATCATGTGTGGTTCATTCCCATGGTTCTAGCTGTTGGTGAAACCACTTACGTTTGCAAGAGGAATTGTAGACTTCACAAACAAATTTTCCTTTTCACTCTGTACTGAATGTTGGCCCAGAGAAGCATCCATGTTAGTAGCAAGAACTGATGTTTTTTCTAGATCTTTGCTTTTGGCGCTACATATTTGTATATGATCTGTGAATCATTGAGATGCATTAACATGTTGATCTTATGTATGGGAATCGTACTAGTTGGTTGTGAATTTGGGCTACGAATGTCAACATATTACAATGCCGGGCCTGTGAGTCTCATGTGAACATTTCAAACGGATCGGCTCTTACTACTATGCACAACATGATCCTTATTTCTGTGTGCCCAGTGTTTACAAGTTACTAGCAGTTCCTTATTTCTGTTCACTCAGTCTTTACAAGTTACTGATCGATCACTAGCTAGCCTATTAATATGCTCCTGGCAGTTTTAGTTGCAACGCAAGATCCGAAGGTGGCAGTTTTTTGAATACAAATGCCTACCTGAAGAAACTGACATGCTGTTCTGAAGAAAATGCCATGCGAATCTGAAGAAACTGCTAGCAAAAACGTTCGCAAATGCCTTATCTCCCAGCGAACGTTCATCAGTTATTGCAATCCTACACGTACACTATCCGACCGACTCGATCCTACGCGATTAACTAGCGGATCACGCACGTACCTCATCTAGATGAATCGAGCGCACTCGTTTGACCGTCATGCCGACGTGCGACCCAGCACAGACAGGACGCACCATAGGACGGGACGACACAGTCATAATGTCAACTTTTCTACTTTTCCACGGCAAGCTGGCGCGCTAAGCCATGCCTGCTTATGCATTGAATTCCGATGACCGCAATGACCATTGCGTTTCCCGCGACACGCTGGTTCACCTACCTTCCGCCTATAATTACTGGTTCCTGGTGTTCTCCGGTGGCACCATCAACCAACTCACCCTATCCTCATAAGCCCACACCGGCACGACGTCGCTTGCCACTTGCCCTCGCTCTTGCCATGCCCATCATGCTCCCACCCGTCCGCAATAGGCGACGCCGAAGGCGGTCACCACCGGAACTAGTGTTCAGTTTTTCACCGGAAGGCAGACGGAGGGAGGAGGCATTCTATCGGTCTTTAGATGGCAATGCGGAGTATGAGGACTTGTTGGAGCGCGACTGCCTGGCGGAGGAGCAGCATATCACCGCTAGCTGGGCATGGAGCAACAGCGCACCGACGCTCTGAGTTGCGAGCAGAGCGCCCGCAACTGGGCTAACTACATGGAGGTCGGCACCTGGCAAATAGCCCTAGAGGCTGTCGGGCACGCACGCGATCGCGACGCTGAATTTTACTACCATCTCGTCAAGTGGGTTTCCCACTTAGAAGCCGAAGCTTCACTGGACCACGCCGGCATGGAAAGGGCCAACACGCGCGAGCAACGCGCCCTATCGCACCTCTGGCAAGTCCAAGGAGAGGAGGAGGACGTCGGTGCCGGCGTTTAGCGTGTACCGCAGATGGCTGCCGGCATCGTCTGGTAAGCTAAGAGTAAGTTAGTACTTGTACACTACTAGAGTATTAGTGTGTCGTGGTATTCTCACGGGGGGGTGTGAGGCGACAGATGCCACAAGGGCTTAGTGTGAGGGTAAGACTGTTGCTGATAGGACCGGGAGCGGGTATGCGAGTAGCACGCGCTAGTTTACCCAGGTTCGGGGCTCTCCGGAGAGATAACACCCCTACTCCTGCATGTCTGTGTATCTGTAGTATATCTGGTACAGGATGCTCCTGGAGCTGTATCTGAGGCCAGTGCCATAGGCATCTAGCATCTGGCCTCGTATGCGCCTCGTATGTGGCAGGCTAGTGGCCGGCCAAGCTCATGGCCGTAGCATGTGGGTGCTCACGTGTGAGTGTGTGTGAGAGTGAGTCCCTCCTCCTTGGATGGATGGATGTGTGCCCATATATATAGGCATGGCTAGCTTAGGAAGTAAGCTAAGTGGTGGCATGGGCAAGGCATGGTGGGGTGTCATGCTTGTCCCCTAGGTCACTTCATAAATAGTGCCAGGGGACAAGTGACACTATACATGATGGCTGGGGTGACACGTGAATAGTGCTCGGGTACGACCGTCTCGTCGGTGTCTTGTCGGTGTCGAGTCGGGCTGAAGCCGGCAGCCGGCTAGTTGGTGCAGTCGACAGCCGGCAGCCGGCCAGGCAGAGCAGTCGGACGGGGAGCCGGCAAGAGCAGCCGGGCAGTCGGACTGAGGGGCTTTGCTAGCCCCGATGTCTTGAAATATTGTCTTGCCGTCTTCGGGATACCCGTGGCCAATTACTCCGACAGTAGCCCCCAAGCCTCCGAGCAACTTGGCAAAGTTGGGCGGAGGTTTTTTTTTTGGCAGGTGTTCATGGAAATGATCATGCAAAAGACAAAGTTAGTCCACGTAGATATATCAAATGATTGTTTTTAGCGTTGCAAGTTTTATGCAGAGGGTGCCGACTCGGTTTCGTCCGAGCCCCCTTCAATCTTTTTCATGTTCCCTCCACTCTTTGGCTTGCTCTCGCTTGCCGGATAGCCGCTCTGCGGTCTGTGGCTGAGAGTGGGCCACAGAGTGGAGTGTACAATACTCAGACTCTGGGAGCAAATTTAACCGAGTAGATACTCACAACGAAAACGGCCGGGTGGCCCGAACCGTTTTTCTTCCCGGATGTTTTTTGCGTGGGTGGCCTCCAGCGTTCACTCTTGCTAGCCGGACAGCCGCTCTGCGGTCTGTGACTAAGAGTGGGCCTTTGGTACCACGCATGCTACTAAGCCGTCTGCGGGAACAAACGTCTCAGGCCAAGCGGCCAGCCCCCGGGCCAACTCTGGCTGGCGCCGAGGCGAACAGTGATGTAACTGTAATGAAATGCGGAGATAGCCCCCGAGCATCGCTCGTGGTTATCCGTGCTCTCGCGGTGAAAAAATATGCGGGTGAGGAGCTCACATTGGTTTTCATGTAGCCGAGGCGGAGTTTGCCGAAGACAGCCGGCGCGGCTCAACGCTCGCGGAGCGCACCGGCGCACCCGCTGGGTGTTGCCTTCGAGCCCCCGGGTGCTCGAAGGGGGTTCCCGGCCGGTCAGGCTCGACCGGCCAGGCGGCGAGGCGTCTTGCAGCGCCCTTTTTCTTCTTCT
Source organism: Triticum aestivum (assembly GCF_018294505.1). Lineage (NCBI taxonomy): Eukaryota > Viridiplantae > Streptophyta > Magnoliopsida > Poales > Poaceae > Triticum > Triticum aestivum. The sequence goes on along the minus strand of NC_057802.1, from coordinate 274,579,119 downwards.
GCCGGCTGCTGGCAGCCGGACGAAACTCTTCTCTTGTCTGCGATCTTCCGTGGGGGCGCGCCAGCGCACCCACTGGGTGTAGCCCCTGAGATTCGGGCCGACTGCTGAGAAGTCGGGCCAGATCTTCCGGCGACTACTTTGTCTTCGTTCCTCGCGGGGGCGCGTCAGCGCACCCCTGGGTGTAGCCCCCGAGATTCGGGCCAACTGCTGAGCAGTCGGGCCGGATCTCCCGGCGACTACTTTGTCTTCTTTCCTCGCGGGGGCGCGTCAGCGCACCCGCTGGGTGTAGCCCCCGAGATTCGGGCCGACTGCTGAACAGTCGGGCCGGATCTCCCGGCGACTACTTTGTCTTCTTCTTCTTCGCGTGGGCGCGTCAGCGCACCCGCTGGGTGTAGCCCCCGAGATTCGGGCCGACTGCTGAGCAGTCGGGCCGGATCTCCCGGCGACTACTTTGTCTTCTTCTTCTTCGCGGGGGCGCGTCAGCGCACCCGCTGGGTGTGCCGTCGGAGCAGGAGGCAGACCAGCCGGCTTGGCACTACCGACAGCGTGGGTCACGACTGACCGTCCGAGTGGCTAAGCAGGCGAACGAATCATCCGGACGGGTGTTTCTTTTCTTCTCTTTGTCCCAGCCGACTTCTTTCTCTCTCTCCTTTTTTTTCAAGCACCCGGCCACTCTTTTCCAGTCGGCTAGCGGGCAGTCGGCCCTTTGCTTTTTCATTCAGCCGGATCCTTTCTTTTTCTATTCTCTTCTGCCCAAGCAACCGGCCGCAGCGGAAGCCGGAGTGCGGGGGCGACGGCGGGCAGCCGGGCGCAGCCAGTGGTGGGGCGGCGAGCCGGGTGCTGGAGCCGGCGGCCGGGTGGCGGAGCCGGGAGGCCGGGTGGCAGGCGAATCCGGTCGAGGGAGGCGGAGCCAGGTGGATGGGCAGAGCCGGCGGGGGCGAGGAGCCGGCCACG